>NW_028261386.1:65053708-66253708 GCF_051295495.1 Thamnophis sirtalis | reverse complement strand
CATTTTAAGACTTGTGGACTTCAACTCCCAGAATTCCTCCTCTCACTCTTCATGTTGATGATGTGCTGACGGGCAGGGGGAGGGAGCTGGAACCGGTTCTAAACAGCACTGTAGATTTGTGGAACCTCTTCTATAGAAGAGGTTAGTACTGGCAGGAACCCACCCCTGTGCACACAAATGAAATATGTGTGTAGGGATATGTCATTTCATTTTCCAACTGTTCCATTTGAGTGTATTGAAAGTTAGAGTGTCTTATTTATTCTCTCTCTCTCCCTCTCCCTCCCCCCCCTCTGTGTGTGTGTGTGTGTTTAAGAAAGAATGGGAGTCATTCCTTAAAGTCCTCCTGAGAGGACTTGTTGCTCTGACACCTTCATCTCTCAAGCACACAAACATTCCAGGCTTGCCAGTCTGTTTAAATTAGTCATGTATGACTAGACTCGGGCAAAGTGTAAAGGTATCTGCTCCAGGCCTACATGGAGCCAGTCGGAAATGAATCTGTCTCCCAGAGATATTTCTTCAGACAAAATTATTAATGCTTAGTCACATGGGAAGTGTCTTTTTTTCCTGGCTGGGTTGAAGGATGGGAGAATTTCTACCACGATAAACCCACAATCAGCTGGTGTTTGGTAGAGAAAAAAGATAAAATGTTGCTTCAGGGAAGTCTGTTTCCCCCCCCCTTTTTTATCTTGCTCATCTTGCATGCTGTTTTCAGGCTTAATCACAACCAGCATTTTGTATACACTGACAGTAAATAGGAGGGATGGAGAAACCCAACAACTTCATTATGATGAAAACAAGGAACTGTTCTATTTGTCCAGGTTAATCCTCTGCTATCTGTTTGAATTTATTCAAATCAGAATTTGAAAATGTTTTGAATAAAGGGCTTTGTAATCAGCTTTAAGAGCTGTGGTGACGCAGTGGTTAAAATGCAGTATTGCAGACTAATTCTGCCCTTTTCCAAGAGTTTGATTCTGAGTGGCTCAAAGTTAACTCGGCCTTCTATCCTTCCATAGTCAGTAAAATGAGGACCCAGATTGTTGGGAGCAAAATTCTGACTGTATAAGTAGCTTAGAGAGGGCAATAAAGCACCATGAAGCAGTATATAAGTCTAAGTGCTAATCCTATATAAACTTTCAAAAATATTCTTAAGTACTAGGCATGGGTTCCATGTACATCCAATCCGGTGATTCTGAAGTGGAACCTATCATTTTTTGAAATTTCTAGTTAGTTAGTTAGTTAGTTAGTTAGTTAGTTAGTTAGTTAGTTAGTTTATTGATCTTGTATGCCGCCCACTCCCGAAGGACTCCGGGCGGCTCACAATAAACAAAGGAAGGGATAAATAAACAAGACAACACCTTAAAATATGCAACATTTACACAGTTATCGTGGGGCTGGATATTTCACAAGCCCCCTGGCCTGCTGGAGCAGCCAGGACTTGGTGGCTTTGAGGGTAGTAAGGGTCCGAATCTCCACGGGGAGGTCGTTCCAAAGGGCTGGGGCTGCAACAGAGAAGGCTCTCCCCCGGGGAGTCGCCAACCGACATTGGCTGGCAGATGGAATCTGGAGGAGACCTAACCTGTGAGATCTGATCGGTCTATGGGAGGTAATCGACAGGAGGCGGTCTCTCAGGTACCCAGGTCCGATGCCATGTAGGGCTTTATAGGTGACGACCAGCACCTTGAAGCGGGTCCGGAGACCAATGGGTAGCCAGTGCAGTTTAACACACACCTCTCTTTGATAGACAGAACAGCTTCCTTCCCTCTATCCAGTAGCTGTCTTTGATTTATACCCAGATCATATACAGCTTATTTGGGGATCCCCTTGATTCTAATAGTTTTCTGTAATTTTTATGTTTTTATTTTGCAATAATCATGTCTAGCTGTTCATCTTGAAGAAGATATGCCTAACATTAATAACATTAAAGGAGAAATTATATGAGCTCTGTTTGTCTCTATTGTGTAGGTGTCATAAACAATTAAATCTTTAGACTGTTGGACTAGTGAACATTTCCAAGTGCATATTCATTCCTTATCCCAAATTTGACCAGAAATATTTTCATTCAAATGAAATTTTGAATCACCTCTTGGCTTTTCTTCATGGGTCAATTTAATGTTCTCTATGTTATTTATATTAAGTATCAATGATCTGGCTTTATTTTGGATTAAGAGATGCTTCCCCTGCTTCTGCATAATTGGATTGTCCCAAAACATTTCCCTTAATGCTTAGCCAGCCTAAATACTAACTCTAGGCATTTTGTCCTCAAAAGAGAACTATTAAAATTTCCACTTGGACTAATACCTAGCATTTCCAAGGAAATCATCTTGGAAATTCTGGACTTTACTTTGTTTTATTTAGCATTCTGAATTTAGCATCAGCAGGACAATTATTATTGCATTCTTCTTAATCAGTTATAGTTTATGCTTACATTCCATAGTTTGTATGTCACACATAAAAGAAAACAATATTGAAATATTGATTGCACTACTTGTGATTTTAAAAACTTCAAATTAGTGATTATTTCATATCACTATTACTAAAGTTTACCATTAGTAATAAAGTGGCCACAGCCTTTCTGAGATCATCGCCAAACAACCTATTGCTACCCTTCAAAAAATTAAAAGGTTAAATTACATTTAGACCCTGCCTAATGTTATTTCTAAGGATCATTTCCTTCTTCCTGTGTGTGACAGATTCTTTCCCAAGACTGTCATGTTCCATAAAAACAGAAGTATTGCCATCTTGGGAGTGGGATATCTCTATACAGTCCTGAAGGCCCCAGGCAAGACTCTGTTATGCCTCTGTTAGCCTTTTCAGATCAGCCATCCTTGGCTTCAGATGAGCAAACATGTTGTTGCTATGGCTAAGAGGATTCATCAACTAGGTCTCCTAAAGCTTGCATCTTCTGCAAGCTTTTATGTCCCTGGCTGTTTTCCTCAGCCATTGCTGCAGCCAATATAGATTAGGGTTTAAAAAACAGGAATGTGGTTTAACTACTGGGTTGTGCTGCGGTAAAAGCAAACACAATCAAAATATGCACAGTTTATTGAAGTTGTGTTTGCATCCATGCCAAAAGCATCTTGTTTGGTCCTGGGAAACCATCATCTAAGTTATCTCTCACAACACAGCCTACAATGATTATTTTCATTAATTTTATTGTTTGTGGCTTTGGACTCTGTCAACATTTTAGTCTGAGGGAAAATACTCTTGCAAATAAATGCTTTTATTCAGATAGCCAAGTTCACCATCGCCATCTGCTCGGAACAAAAATCAGAGAAATAACTTTTCTTGTTGCAGTTTTAGTAGTTTCTTTGTGTATGTGTTGGATTGGACTGTAGATTTTTCCATCTAAACAAGCCTCAGACAGCTTCCAGAAACGCTAGCGTGTAGCCACACTGTCTCCTGAAATGCTCTGTTCTTTCCCTACAACTGCTAACAAATTGCCTGCATATCGGAATGAGCGTATAAGTCAAAATCACTGTATGAGAAGAATGGTAAGGTCTTGCCAGACCAAAGACCCTCCCTTTCATGAAAACATTAGCTCTCAGATTCTGAGAGTTTGTGATAATAAAATGTTTCACTCAAGAGTTGGGAGTTTGCGCCTCAATGGGTGGCATAAGATGCCGTTGAGGCTCTTTCAAAAAATGTTTGAGTTCTTGGTTTATTTGTCAAATACCATACAAGTTCATTCTTCTAGATATGTTCGGCTTGAAAATGTAATAGGAACAAGGAAAAAAGAACAAGTAGAGAAATGTGAAATAAGTAGCATAAGCATTATATATTTGTTTTTCTACCTCAAAACCAAAATGATTTAAGGATTGGTACATAGTCAGGGAGTCTTTATAAAGACATAGAAACACACTCATACAGTACAGTGGAAGACTATTTGTAGTTGTGATATAACTGCAAATACCTTGGATTTAGGACTAGGAAAACACAACTTAAAGTCCACCTTCAAGCATGGTGACAATGACTTAAGGTCACTTACTGTCTCTTCCTATTCATGTGGTGGTGGTTGTAGGAGAAATTGGAGAAGGGACTGCTTTGGGACAGTTTACATTTCTGGAAGAAAGCAGGATATAAATCTAATAAAGTTCAGCAGGATATCAGTAGAACACTTCATTTTTGCTCTCCAATTTTCTAAGAGTCTAAAGTACATTTGGGAGCATTCTAGATTCTTTTTGAACCAACTTCCACATGAAGATATACTTAGGCAATTATAACAGTGTTAATTATTTAAACTATAGAAATTACATATTGTGCAATGTCTTGTATTTTGCATGGATTATTGACTTGATGAATTAACATTATGTATTGCAGACTTAAAGAGGCTGAAGAAGTATGTAGACAGAAAAAAGGAAAATCACTTTACAATATAAAACAAAAGCATGATTCTGGAATTGTAAGTATAATTCTTACTATCTATAAAAAATGTTAAATATTAAGCCAAGATGTGGAAAATGAATGCAAGGTCTTAAAATAAATCTAAGCAGTTCACTAGATTTAGGTACTAGTGATGGTGACGGCAGTAGACAAAGCACCAAATAGCTCTAAATGATCTGTTGTGCAAGATAAATGGTTTGTTTTAAGCATCTGGAGATTATGTCTTGGGGAAAACTCAGCTTCATATCTAAATAGTCTGATTTAATTGAATTTTGATCTTTGAGTTATAGAAAAATTGTTCCCCATTGTTCTTTGTCTTGTTTGGAGCTCGTAACAGCAAATGTCTTATTCTGTGACATTTCCCTGGCAACTACTTTTTTAAACTATCCATTGTCAGACACACATTCACTAAGGCTGTGGGTCATAACCACTTTGATATGCAGGGCTTTTTAATGTTTTCCATTGGGAGATAAATGTTTCAACTGTGTTTTATGCATACATAGAATACATAGAAGAAGGTAGCACTTTTTTTTCCAGGAAACAGAGTAATACTGTACAGTATCAAAGTTACTGAACAGATGCAGGACTGTGAAAATAATGGGGTACCCTTTAGATGTGATAACAGATTTCTCAGTATTTATGAATATGCTATGAAATACTGAATTTCTTCTTGCTCACTCTGTTCTGTGTCCTTCATTTCAGAAAGCAAAGATAAGTATGAAAATATGAAAGAAGAAAGTCTTATGTCTTTGTATCCAGACTCAATAAGTTGATCATGCCTTGGGGATGTAGGGGAAAGGAAATATTACCATTCAGCCCATTTGTTTTCTTGAGTTTCTTGCATTTTGTTTCCTGTTTATGCTCACTACTATGAAAATTCACTGATAAACAGATGTGCACGATTGATACCCATTAATGGAAGCCATTTGATGTCTTTCTCTTACAGGCACCCCATATACTACATTCTTTTCATCCAAACATTGTTTTGCAATTTATACGGTAAAATACTAATAAAGACTAAAGTAGTCTGTGTAAGCAGCAGTATTTCAGTATGTCCTAAACATACTGAAAACTTTATAAACATCTAACTTCACATAGATGTTCCATTCCTGCAGGATTTTTTTCCCCAAAGCAAATACATTACAACATTGCATTTAGATTAGGGAGAATATTACTTCTCAAAAACTGTTTGTATCTATTTCCTATTGACCTTGTAAGTGTACTCTGAATTGGTAAAAGTATTTCTTTTACACTCTAAGCCATGATCTCCAAGTTATTTCATTGCCTCCTGACAAAATATGTCATAAATATGACATTCAGCCCTGCTATTGTTATAATTGACAAAGTTGACCATGATTTGCTGATACTGATGAATGGAATGAAAACAAAAAGGGGAAAACCCAATCACAGTTAAGCACAGGATTCACTTGGTAGATACCAAACAATCTCGGGTATTTCAATATTATATTCATTGAAGAAACTGTTTGCAGATTAACAGGAAATTTGTGGTAGACTTTCTATCAAACTCTTGAGTTAAAAAAAATAAAAGAACTTAAGATCTTTCCCTTTTCTCATTCTAAATTATGAAGGATTATTAAGAACCTTGGTTTTTCTGGTGATAAAACAAAGATTATTCCTTCTGTTTGATCTCACATTTTATTAAGTACTTGTATTACAAAAAGTACAGCAGATGCAATTGTTTTGCAATACTTCTGTCCCAACTGCTGAAAACAATTTAATGATTGGGCAGATCTAGTTTACCACATTTTCTCCACACTTTCTAAGAGCAATTTTTAAAAAGATTTAAAAAAAGCCAAAAGTAGGGAAACGATGTATATATCTCAAGCCTCTTAGCATAGAAGGTGCTAGAGTGATGCAATTTCTAAGTTTTGAAATATTTATTTTTCTCCATGTAACCCACTATATGATACCTGGTTGGCCAGAGATTAACATATGATTCCAGGAATCATAAGGGCTGCATAAAATATGACCTCAGGAATTGAATTTTTAAAATACCAATCACTAAAAAAATATATTTTTCCTCCACTGGGAAATGATTTCCTGTTACATAATCAGCTTGAAACTCTTATCATCTTTCAGGATAGCCCCCAAACTGTATTATATGATCCAATAGCATCAGGAATAAAATTATTTCTTTGGGAAAGGGAAAAGAGAAGATTGTTACAAAAAGATCTATCAAAAGCAATTAAAGAAGTAAAACATATTTTAATAGCACTGATTAAAACTCATGTTTGTATTTATGTAATTTATAGTCTTTTGCTGTTTCTGCATTTTTTTCCATTTAAATGCATTTAAAAACATTGAAGCATGTTTCTGTTTTGTAGATTTCCTGTTCCCTTCAGTATCTACTGTGTGTATATTGCCATTCTAAACTGAATAATGCTACACTTAACAAAGATCGCTATGTGCAATATTGTATTTAGTGTTTCTATTCCAATTTTTTTTAGAATGTTAATTTATATGAAAAATAAAAGAAATAATGACATCAATGTTGTGTTATGCATATAGTACTTCAGTTTTTGTTGCTCTGAGATTATTAACAATCACTCTGATTGAAAAAAATAGACTTTTTTTTTAAACAAAATGAAAACTTCATCTTTTGAGAAATGTACAATATAATCTAAAACAAGAGATAAAGTCAGCACCAAGGGAAGAATCAGAAAAGAGATATACAAGCTGAGGCATGCTTTCTGGCTCAGGTAAGCACTTAGCAATAACAATAGCACTTAGACATATACTACTTCATAGTGCTTTACAGCCCTCTAAGTGGTTTACAGAGTAAGCATATTGCCCTCAGCAATCTGGGTTATCATTTTAATGATCTCAGAAGAATGGAAGGCTGAGTCAACTTTGAGTCGGTCAGGATCGAACTCTTGGCAATCAGCAGAGTTAGCTTGCAATACTCCGTTCTAATCAACCACTGTGCCACCAGGGCTCCATTTGCCATATTGTTCTCAACCTATTCAGATTTAAACTAAAGAAAATTCCTCTAGCAACAATAGCATTTAGACATATATGTCCTATCAGAATGCTTTATGGCTCTCTTTATAATTTACAGTGCAGATGCATTATTTGCATACTGCCCCCAACAATCTGGGCCCTCGTTTTAACAAGCTCAGAAGGGTGGAAAGCTGAGTCAACCTTGAGCCCTGTCAGGATTGAACTCCAGGTTGTGGGCAGAGTTTGCCTGCAATACTGCATTTTACCCACTTCACCTCTAGGTCTCTTCCTCTGGATTACTCTGACCATATCTCATTTCTCTCAGCCATTCCCCATTCAGGAAATGCCTCCTGCTTCTGATTATTGTCATCTATTTAATCCCCTTTCCTAGACTGAAACTGGTATAAGAAGTTGTTAGCAGTATGCCTGGAACAATATTGTCATTGTTAGTTTTGGACAGATGTGAGAACTGCATCCATTTTGTCTTTAGTCCCACCCATTAATGAAACAGGGGTGCCAGTAGGATTTAACTAAGTTTGCCAGAAAAAAAAGGAATCTCATTTCTAACCTCTAAACAAGCATTACAGTGCAAAATAGCATCCTCTTCTGCTTTTGTTGATTGGTTACAAGTAATCTGTGTAACATGGCTTATTTTTAAAAAGTGCCATCATATGACAGTCATCCTTTCTTCAAACGAATGCAATTCATGCTTTGGTTTTGTTGGTTGCTACTGACTTTAAAGGCTAACTATATCATATTACTTTCTTATCTCACCGCAGCTATGTGTGGTGCCAGGAAAAGAAGCCTAGAGCAATAGATTGAGGGTAAGAAGTAATTAAAGATTATCGTCCCAAAGGTGCTTTTTCAAAAGGCAACTGGATTTCCTTTGTTTTGCTTGAAGACATTACACTTGTCTTCCAAGGAGCTTCTTCAGTTCTGACTGAAGAACTGCCAGAATTGAAAAAGCTTCTTGGATGAGAAACAGAACAAAGAAAGTCCAGTTGCCTTTTACAAAAGCACCTTTGGGACAACCATGACTTGGATGACTGAGAATCTAGATAGACAATTAGAGATGATGATTTTATTGTCTCTAGTTTGGGATGTGTAACTTACAATATATTCCTATGTTTGCAAATAACCCTTAGTTTCCAGGTTCTTATTCCAAACTATCTACTGAAAATTCAGAATGGGGTTATTCTAAGAATATCTTACAGTACAAGATTGGCAATTGAAAGCCTACCCAAGACAAGAAGATGGGTTATCTTTTTTGGGGTATTATCTGTAAATATGACAATTTATAACTGATGGATTAATCTGTCTACCACCAGATGGCAGGCTAATGTCTTAAAATATTAGCTTTGAATTAGCAAGAAAAATGGTTTTATCTATCTGTAAGCTTTATATCATACTGAATAGCATTATAGTCAATAGCTCAGATTTCTTTATCTTTCTGCATTAATTTATGTGGTTCCCATCATTCCAATTCCAAAGGCCCTGTTATTTGTAACCATAGGAAATAATGTAATACTGGAAAAGATGCCAGCTTGGAGCAAGTGGCAATAGTAGTTCCTTAACAATTCAGTGCAAGATGTTTTGCTATAAAGTTGAAAAAAGAATACCATGCAACAATAATACAGGGGTTTGTAGTGGTTTGGGAAGAATATAAAGTGGCTTTGATTCAAATTTAACCAAGCTAATTTAATTTAATCAATGAGTTCAAGTTGTGCTTAGGAATGTGTCTTGCCAGTCCAGCTCTTGTAGGCCAGGTTAAATGAAGAACTTGATTCCCAACAGTAGGTATATGTTGGTCTGTTTATAACCCTGCTTGCTGCCTTGTCTATAGTCATGGCTGCTATTGATAATAACCCATTAGAATTAGGAATTAGGCTAATCCGGTTCCTTACGTGGTAACATTCAGGACCTCTGCCAAGCAAAGGCGGAAGAGCTAAAAAGAAAAAGCTGTTGAGATCAGGAGTGGCTGTTGCCTAATTTGAATGATGCCTCTGGTTATAACTAAGGTGGATTGCTGATTTCAATGGATCACTAGAACTAAAATGGGATCCAGTTCAGTGCTGCTTCTATACAAGAAAAACTTCACGTGTCTACACTTTCATGTAAGAGAACCTTGCAAGATTCCTTTCTATGGAGCTGAACATTATTGATTTCCTGAATTAGACCACTTCTGTATTACCAATATTGATAGAATATCCTTGTTCATTTTTTTTTGACATGTTTAATTTTGATCCCAGAACAGAAATCTATTCCAATGGTTACTTATTTATTGTTCCATGTCATGTTTAGGGTAATACTGGTTTGATACCGAGTCCTATACCTTTCACTAAAAAGAATATAGAAAGTTGCAATGAGGAACATAGCTGTTAGAAAGAAAATTCGGTAGCCCAATTTTAGTACAGTTGTAATGAAAGGTTTCCTTCATTTATTTCCATTAAAATACTTTCATATGACAACAGCTCCAACTGCTTATCAAAAGAATACAGTAATGTTAACTAGGTGTTATGTTAATGTTACACTGAAGTTTGTGTACTTACAACTATTCCTTTGGAGTAGAACAATCATGACACTCTTAAATTCATTTTCATCCATTCCAAAACATCAATCAATAAACCCAGTTTATTTAAGAATTGAGGTTTTATATATATTATACATAACATACACTGCATTGACATGGGACCTTTAATTTCTGATATACTGCTCAACTACAGCCGTATCCTTGGGGTTGATGACATGCAATAAAACTGGAGAATTAAAAGTTCTCTGTCTGTGATATAACAGAAAATTGGAAATTAATGTTTGTCTATTACATTCACAGTTTCCATACATACAATATCAGAGTGATAGTTTTCACTGGTTATTTTCAGCTACACATATGCTGCTTTTAACTGAAATATTCTATAATGGCTCTATATTTTAATTATTTCATATTTAAATTAAGTGGATGAAGAAAACTCCCTAACCTAACAAAGGTTAAACTTAAGCTCTACGAATATATACATGAAACAAATATACATGAATTCCATATATCTCTAGAGTAGCTTTTTTCTATAATTTAACAATAATATGCCTAAAAATAATTGTTATATTTATAATATTTATTCACTTCATTTTCATTTATAAAACAAAATTTAAATAGTATGAACTATTACAACATTAACTCAACTCATAAAACAATACAAAAAGCATTCCCCTATCATAACAGATCTGGTTTGTTTGTAACAGGCTGGTAAAGAGCTCCCTCTAAATAATCATCCTACATTACTGCTTGAACAATTTTTTACCAAATCCTAACGATAAGAACCAAATGTTCTGTTTCTCCAATAAGCAGTGTTCTTGGGCAGTAAGCTTGTACATAAATATATAGCTATCTAACTAGCTCTTCCCTAATATCTTTGATAGAAATCATAAGTTATGATCATTAAAACAACCAAAGTAAGCCCCATTCTTCTTTACTGTACTTTTCTAAGCATGATATTGTTCTTATGTAACATCAAGGGATTGAATTCTAAGGCCCACATACCTACCCAATCCCCTCTTCCTGTGCCAATTCCCTTAATTGACAAGCCTAATGGAGATCAATCACTCCAAACCTCTCAAGTGTCTAGCATAAAAAGAGACCTATGCTATTGAACCCTTGAGGTGGCATTAATTTGCAGCTTTGTTCAACCCTTTCTAATCAAATCAGGAGGAAACTAATAGCAAAAAATGTATTTGAACATTTGAATACTTGGGCTATACTTATCACAAATGCAAACTTCAAGCCATGCAATGGGGTCACCATCAGAGTTACCCAGAAATTTTCAAAGGAATTTCAATGGTAACTTCTGGAACATGCAAAACCCTAAAATTCAGCCTTGTATTAATTGGGTTTATCAGGTTTTCATATTTAAATTTTATCCTACATAGATGCAATTTTGTATAAAGGAAACAGGAGTTAATTGAAAGAAAAAATGCATCATGTTGTTTACTTTGTGCTATGGTATTGCTATAGATCAAACACAATATTGCTTTCCTTCACAAATGTAGTCACTCAAAATAGAGATAAATTCACAAAAGTGAGTCTATAGGGAAGGAAAATTAACACTAGCAAAATTGTGTGGGCTGTGATGGATATCTGCTCTCATATTTAAGATTTATCTCAACCCTTCAAATATTGAGTCATCTCACCAATTCATAGGTCTGCAAAAAAAAAATTTTTGAGAGCTGTTTTGGTTATTCAGACAGAAATCAAGTTGACTATATTATTGGTACCAGAAAGTGAAAGAATTCTAAGTCAAGTTAAAGTGGAAGAACAAACCCAACCAAATTCCAATACATTACACAGGTCTGCAAAAAAACTTTTTTCAAGAGCTGTTTTGGTTATTCCACTGAATCTTTGTTTTTTGGTGTGCTGAATCTGAAAATGACCTCCATTTTGTCATAGGACATCACGTTTCCTGACAATTTAGGTAACTATGTTAAATAAGGCAATACCTCAAAATAAATGGAAATAGACTTATAAAATTAAAGTTTTATTACAATATTTTCATGAAAATCTTTTTTTTGAGCTGAAATGAGCTCACCTACACATACTAAACTCGATTCTTCCTCCTTGTGAGGCTCCTCTTGGTGCATTTACGCTTGTGAGTAGCATCTGGAATGTCTCTCTGAAGCATCCAACAGTAGTCTGCCATCATTGTAATGCTCCATTTTCCTTGGTATCTCCTTTCCATCTCTTTAATGTCTTGGTGGAATAGTTCACCTTGTTCCTCACTCACAGCTCCCAAATTTTCAGGAAAGTAGTCAAGATGGGACTGGAGGAAATGCACTTTCAAACTCATCAGGCAACCTAAAGCTTGAAAAGGCTTTCAGCATTCTTCCAACGATCTTTTTGTAGTGAGGATCTTTGTTATTGCCTAAAAATTTCTGTACAACTTCTTTAAATGCAATCCACCCTTCTTTTTGAGGATCCGTCATGGTAATGACAAATTCTTGATCAACTATAAGCCTTCTAATGTCTGGTCTGATGAACACACCTTCCTTCAATTTTGCCTCCGACAGGCATGGAAACTTGGTGACCAAGTATTTGAAGCATTCTCCATCTCTTGGAAGTGATTTTACGAATTGCTTTATCAATCCCAATTTTATGTGGAGAGGTGGTAGAACTTTATGGGAAGGTACCAAAGTTTCTCGGAGGACATTTTTTTCACCGACTGTTAGCACTCTCAGCTGCCAACTCTTCTTTGTCCAGTGATTTTGTCAGTCTCAACTGTCCCATAGACACAGAAAACAAGGGTATTTGGTATACCCAGCTTGTTGTCCAAGCAGCATGCACAAGACCTTCAAGTCCCCACACACTTGCCAACCATGGTCTTCATATTTAAGTTTACGAAGAACCAATTCCAAGTTCTCATAGGTTTCTTTCAAGTGTACGGAATGACCTACAGGTATGGAAGCGTAAAAACCGTTGTGGAGTAAAACTGCTTTGAGACTTCTTTTTGAAGAATCTATAAAAAGACACCATTGCTCTGAATCATATTGGATTTTAAATTGACCCATCAGACCTTTGACATCGATGCAATAAACCAACTTGTCTTCCTGGGCGAAGTAAGGAATGAACTCCTTTTCACGATGTCTGAACCATGAAGATGACACTCCTGGCAACAATAAATTCCTGCTTTTCAGCCTTGATCCGAGTAACTCAGCGGCATCTTTGGGAAGATTCAAGTCTCTTACCAAATCATTCATCTCCTCCTGAGAAAACAATTTTGGTCTTGTATCATCTTCAAAGTCAGAACTTGATTCGTCATCTGGTTCAGGTATGACTTCATCTTCATCAGAGTTAGGTATCTCTTCCAAGGTAGCAGGGGGCTTGGGTACTGGCATATCTGTGTCATGGGGGATGGGACGAATTACTGAGTGAAGATTGGGGTATGAAATGGAATGCTTCCATTTGGAATTAAACCCTTTCACATTGCATGAACAAAAATAACAGTCATCACTATGGTTCTTTTGCTCTTGCCATACCATAGGAATCACATAACAGATTTTTTTTCTTACCCTTGAACCAGTTTCAGAGGTCCTCAACACACCGCTTGCACACTTTGAGGTGCCCAAACTTTATCTTGATCTCCAATTTCTAGTCCAAAGTATGCAAAGTATACTTTTTTCACAAAGTCTGTAATATTCTGCTGTTGCTTCAACACTGTATATTCACCACAGATGAAACAGAAACTGTCTGGTGAATTAATACACTTTTGCAGAGCCATAACGTAACAGTTGAAGAATGACGAGCTAACATGAATTGCGATGAAAAAGTGTGAACAGCCTAGAACCAAGAACCTGATGATGATTCATGCACAAGTGTGGCATGCAGGAGAGAACAGTTCTGTGTCTGTACATGAGACGTCACAGTGCCGGCCACGCCCCCTGCACTGACCAGAAATGCTGCTATCTGCCTTTTGTCTCCCTCATACTGGATTCTTCAGGAAAGATTAACCCTTCTATCATTAGAAGCACAGACTTAAAACTTGCTTAGCTTATTTATATATTGCTGACCATCAGATTTACAGTGCTATATTTTTTTACATAACTCAGACAAACCCTTTAAGGGATTTTTGGCATTTTATATCTTAAATGCACTTATGTGAATTAATTAATAGTAATTTGGACTTTAAATTTGGTTAAAAACCCATAATATAAAAAAATGCCAAAAATTTAAAAAAATGATAAATTTGAAGACAATTTTGTATATTGTGGCAAATCATGATGTCTAGGAATTTTTTCAATATTTTATTTGTTTTCAGCACACCAAAATACATGGAAATTAGATGAAAATAATCAAACAGTTTTTTAGTCGCAGACCTGGGATACATGCTTATGTCTACATTAAAAAGTTTTAACAATTATTTGCGGTAACATGACAAATGAGACATTGCTGTAGCACTCTGTACTTGAGACAATTTTGTTGAAAATAGGTATAAATCCACTTCAGCCTTTTCATTGGAAAGTGCAAGATGATATATCCATGGAAGATAAGGCTGTTTAAAAGGCACACAAGTCTTATCAATCAAGACAGATCACTGCTTCCCTTTGCTGTTCCTAGCTATATCCATCCCATGGAAGACAGGATTAAGTAGTCAGAAATAAACCAAAATGTTAACTGAGAATGAGATAGGAAAATGACAAATACTTCATCCAGCCATTTTTCATCCAAAAGTGTTAAATGAAAGCCAGAACAATTTCCACACAGTGGAAGGAAGAGTCAATTACTGAATTTATATCACTGGCCCCCAAAATGTTCACTTTCATATCAGACAATGACTTCTCATTTAGTAGCAAGCCCAGTGGTTAAAGAGCTGTTTAGGTAATAAGGATGGCATGTTTTGATCAGCTGATAGCAGCCTTTATTTCCAGTAGGCAAACAAAGCAAAGGATGCTGCTGTAAAAATGTTTCCAAAATGAGTCAAGGAAAAAAACAGTCAACTAGTTTTGTGTCTGAAGAAAGGGTTTAAGGCAGAGTCAGCTGCCAATTCTCACTTTTATTGTTTGCCTGTACTGCTCAGGCTCACCGACATACATCGGCATTGCTTGACTTTCTGGATCTTCTTAAGTCGAAAAGGTGGGTCCAGTTCAGGGCACTCTAGCTCCACTGTGAAGGAGGTGACCTTCTGAGGCTTGCAAAAGGCACACGATTGGAAAGACTCCTCCTCTTTTTTTACATGTCGGGGGATATAGAAGGAGTTGCACTGGCCATAGCAGAAGCGGTTTATAATTGTGCGGCTAAGGCACCCCTCCTCACTGACAGTCTGCCGTAAGGGCTGGGTTTTGCACCAATCACTTTTCAGATATTTCCTCTCTGTAACCACCAAAGCCTCCTGGCTGGAGGCCAGAACTTCTTTGTTCAGATGCGGCCGCCGGTCAGAGTTATTACTTCTGCTGCCTTTGTAAGGGGAAGGGATGGCTCCCGCAGGACGATTTTTCCTGGGTTCTATCACTTGAACCAGAGTGGACATGAGAAACAATGATAAAGCAAGTTTCCAGATCATTCTGCAATAAGATACCAAAACAAGGATAGATGTTAACCCTCTAGAAAACAGTCAAGATATCATATCAAAATGTATCATTCTAAGTATTCTAATTTTGCGAGTCTTATTCTGCACCCTCAAAGGATTTTTAGGAAATAACTCTGAAATAAATAAGCAATTGAAAATGGAACAGCAGAATAGTATACCTTTAGGACTTTTTTTTTAAAAAAAGAAAAAAAACTGACTTGACTATATCTATATCTTTGGGGCAGTCCAGAATCTGTTTTAGAGGACTCTTGCTTCAATCCAAAATTTATTTTTATTTTATTTTATTTTATTAAATTTATTGATCTTCTACCTTACCACAAAATAACTCTTAATAGTCCAGTTCTGGAATTAAACTTTCTCAATGTTCTCTAGTAATTTCTCTTCTAAGTATTAAATTGGCCCACACAAGGTCAACCATCTGCTGCCATCTGCTAAGATATTAAAATGCAGACAGAATGATTTTTTTTCATTCTGGAGGCAAACAATAGGATTCAATTCCATAAAAATATTATTGAGCTGGGAACGGGACATGAACACAGAACCCATAGGAAACTTTTTAAAATTGCTCAATTTTTCCCCCTGGGATTGTCTATCAATGATAAGGGAAGTTCTGAAGTCCCAGGAAGAGACACAGCTGCTTTAAAGAGCTACAGAAAGTGTTCCTATCTTCTCCATAGCACTTTTTTTCTGAATTCTTTTCAAAGTGTTCCATGGCCTACTTTGGGGCCTAAGAGCACATTGGTGAAAATATGTCTTAGGAACCAGGAAAAAGAGAATATATATATAATAATTTTCCCTTACTTATGTAAACATGCAATCTCAGCTTCTCATTTCCATACACTGATAGGCTCTCTCTGCAATGTGTGAAATGACAAACTTACAACTCTACACAATCACAAGCATACATAAGACCACCTTCTTCTTCTAGTATTTTAATTGATCTTATAACCAATAAGAAAAGTTTCTTTTCAGTTGCTTTCTGGGAAGAAAGGAGGCATAATAACGATGATGTTTCTTGTCCATCAGTCAATTATCAGACTGATTGTGCACAGTGTAAAGAGGGACAGGATGCAAATCATAGGAGAGCCAGGGTGGCATAGTGGTTAGAGAGCAGTACTACAGGCTACTTCAGATGACTGCTAGCTGCAGTTTGGCAGTTCAAATCTCACCAGGCTCAAGGTTGACTCAGTCTTCCATCCTTCCAAGGTGGGTAAAATTAGGACCCAGATTCCTGGGGGCAATATGCTGACTCTGTAAACTGCTTAGAGAAGGCTGTAAAAGTTCTATGAAGTGGTATATAAGTCTAAGTGCTATTGCTATTGCCATAAGAGGTCTGACAGAGCCTAGAACCTCTAGAGCAATGGTTCCCCCTGTGGGGCCCATGCCCCAAAGGGGGGCAATTTGAACCTTAAGCCAAGTTAATGGCCTTTGAGTAGTGTTCACTTTTTGAGCAAAATAAGAATTATTTTATATGGGGGGGGGGGCATCAGGATTTTAGAGCTGCTTAGGTGGGGCATGGCCAAAAAAAAAGATTCGGAACCACTATTCTAGAGCCTAGAACTGCCATATGACTGTCCTACTGCAATTTTGAAATGAACAGAATTAAGTCACCACAGCTCAATATAATGCAATCAGTCCACACCATTCTTCCCAAGCATAAGGCCAAATACAATAAGATGGTGCTTATATAACAAATATATCCAGTTGCTTCAAGTAGACTCTATATTAAAGTCACCTGAGATGGAATCAGACAAGTATCTGCCTTTGGGTTTTCCTTTTGGCCATGTACTTTTCAGAGAGACTGGAAGAAAATATTTCTCCGGCATAAAACTGAGACTGTTCAACTGATTTGCATAATTATAGAATTCAGGAGCACAAGCACACACCTGCCTTAGGTTATTGTATATTTGGGAAGGGGGTTATTTTGCATATGGAGTTAAGTGTGCAAACTGATTGATACACAGAATAGAATGTGTTTAACTTAGGATGTGAACATTTTGAAGCTACATACCTAAGCAGAAAATTGATGCCAACCTCTTGAGCCATTCACCTGACTTTCTGGAAGTAGAAGGGACTATTGTCTTAGTATCCTGCAAATAAAACATTAAAAAAGATAGTGAGCAAAGCTATTTTACTAACACAATTTTCTGCACAATTTAAACTATTTATACATTAAATTATACATTATCTTTAGTTACGCTTGTTCAATGATCTTAAATCTTGAAGATGCTTATTTCTAGCTGTTGTAGAATCAAAATCCAGCAGAAATCGATGAGCTTCTCTTGTAAATAAGTGTACTCAGGATCGCAGCCAAAATGTAAAATGATTATCTCCATCAAAAGACTCCAGCCAGTCTTCAGAGGAGTCATAGCACTCTACTTGACTAACACTCAGCTATTGTGGCCAAAACCATTGGATCTCAACTGGATATGCAGAGGCCAAATTCCTTTCCAATCAGCTAATCACAGCCTTCTCTGAGATGCAACTGAATCTAGCATTATTCCTTTCCTTCCTTGTTGCCAGACCCAAAAATATACAATGAATCAGAACTTCATCTGAATCAAAGCTAATTCTAAATTCAAGTGATTGGAAAACAGATATACATCCAGTGGTGGGATTCAGCCAGTTCACACCTATTCAGGAGAACCAGTTGTTAATTTTCTAAGCAGTTCGGAAAACTGGTTGTTGGAAGAAATCTTATTTTGTTTTTTTTCCACTTTACAGGGCTAATCCTGTAAGGAAGGCAGGAAGGAAACATTCTGGTATTGTTTCTAGCCTAATCTTTATTGTCCTGCTTACAGAAACTGCCTTTCTGGTTGACCCTTATTACATTGTAACAGCTAAGGTGAAGAGCCCTCAACCTAAGTGATGTTGAGTTGGCCACGCCCACATGGTCACATGACTACTGAGCCAGGCTTACCCAGCTGATCATTAGGGCAGAGATCTAGTTATTAAATTATTTGAATCCCACCACTGTATACATAATTGGTTTGGATATTGGGTTTTCCTACTTATTTATATGAATACAAAACCTAATGCCATTGTACAGATTATTGTAATGAAATATCCTTCCATCCTTTTTCTTCAGAGCAGATTTTTTAAAAAAATATTATATTCATTTTCTCCATTCTATATCAGATTCTAAAAGTTCATAAGAATCCTGCTTTTTTGTCTATTTCTCATCTTTGTTAAGAGTTTTGCCTAACAAAAAGCTGTACTACTGCGTGGCATGACAAAACCGCGCTACACAAAATAGCGGAGATTAAATCGTGTTGCTAAAGCTGCGACGTCATCACCGCGCGTCATTACCACCACGACAACAGCGCGGCGACAGAAGGGCATTCTACATGCTTCCTTTGCCTCCAAAGGTAGCCCTCCTCCTCCAGCTGACAGCGGCAGCGGGCACGGGGCAAAGCGGGCTGCCCAGCAGCAGCAGCCTGCGGGAAGGATCCAGCACAGCCGCGGGGGGCAGCAGGAAGCCCCAGAGGAAGAGGCAGGGTGGGCGGCGGCGGCTGAGGCTCTCCCGGGGCCGGCGAAGCGGGCTTGCCCGGCGGAGGCAGGCCGCCCTTTTCTTCCTCAACAACATCTCCTTGGACGGGCAGCTGCCGCCGCCGGGCAAGCCTGCTTCGCCGGCCCAGGGAGAGCCTCAGCCGCCGCCCACCCTGCCTCTTCCTCCGGGGGAGGCGCCAGCGGTGGAGGCCGCCCCGTCCAAAGAGATGTTGTTGAGGAAGAAGAGGGCGGCCTGCCTCCGCCAGGCAAGCCTGCTTTGCCGGCCCCAGGAGAGCCTCAGCCGCCGCCGCTGCCGTGTCCTCCACCACCGGTGTCGGCGGCCCCGCTCGGCCCCCCCGCAGGCTTCCTGCTGCCTCCTGCGGCTGAGCTGGACCCTTTCCGCAGGCTGCTGCTGCTGGGCAGCCCACTTTGCCCCGTGCCTGCTGCCGCTGTCAGCTGGAGGAGGAGGGCTACCTTTGGAGGCAAAGAACAAAGCATGTAGAACGCCCTTCTGTTGCCGCACTGTTGTCGTGGCGGTAGGGTCGTTTTTTTCTTAGCGCTTCGGACGCCACGGATTTGCCTCCGCACTTACGTCGGTGCGGATAAGGGCATCACGGTTTTGTGGTGGAACCGTACTACTGCACTTCAGTCAACTTGTGATTTCCCCTGAAGTCCATTAGGAAGCTTCAGCTGGTGTGGTGCATAGGGCAGCCTGCATAGTTATTCCAAAGTTCCCCCTCATAATGCATTTTCTTTGGTAACTGAACCAGTTGGCACTCCTTTGGAATCTATATTGATCCCCAAATTCAAGAGCCTGGTTATATCTTTTAAAATTCTATATGGCTCAGGATCAGGGGTGGGATTGAAAAAATTTAGCAACTGGTTCTCTGCACAGTTGCTGGATGCATGTGGCCATGGGGGTGTGGCCTAGTTGGCTTCCTGCACCATGGTGCGGGGAGGGGGGTGTTTTTGCCCACCCCAGGCTCCAGAGACTTTCCTCGAAATGCGAAAATAGCCTCCCCCAGGCTCCAGAGGCCCTCTGGAGACCTGAAATGGATCCATTTCTGGACTTCCAGAACTTCCTGTAGGCCTGTTTTTCGCCCTCCCAGAGCCTCTGCCCTGCACTTACCTGGCATCCAAAATGGGCTGCATGGAGACTCCTGGGAGGGGAGGAGTGGGGTGGATGGGGTCAGCCAGTCCTTGCAACTACCAGTTTAGTAAACCAGATTAAAATTAACATCCGGTTTGCCCCGAACTAGTCTGAACTGGCTGAATCCCATCCCTGCTCAGGATCCAGATGCCTTTATGTCTGCCTTCTCCAAACTAAAGCTATCCCTATGATCAGACTGGAGAGAGAAAGCTTGATGAGAGTTCCATCAAGCCTTCTCAATACTGGTTGAACTGTGAAATATTTTGCCCCCAAATGTCTGGACCACTTCATTATTGCTGGACTTTAAAATGGCCAGAGAGATGTGGCAATTCAAAAGACCATTTGGTAGGAGAACCTGCTACCATTCCATACCCTGTTGGCAGGGTGTCTTTTGTTTGTACTGGTCAAACTGATTTTACTTTTTTTAATCCCTATTGGTGAATAATGTCCCCAAACCACTGTAAACAACAGTTTTGGATCTCATAGGTAAGTTAATGATTTATCTTAGGTTGACTTCAAAAGAAAATGATTCAGAAACACCCATAGTGGGTTGAAAGATGGGCAGTTATATAAATGTTTAAAATAAATGCAATAACAAAATATATGTGAAATATATGAATATATTATAAACTTTAATGGTGAAATCAAGAGAATCAAATCCCTCTAGAACTTTTGGAAGAAAAATATTAGAAATTCTGGGTATAATGAAAGAGTATTTTGCAAATCAGGAAAGTACCATCAAGGACAAGAATTTGCCAATATAGTTTGAAAACAGAATCAATACAATCAATCAATCAATACATTCTTTATGAAAATATTATTCTATCAGAAATTGAAAGAACAAACATCTTTTCACACTATAAATGCAAACGGTGCAAATGCATTTTAACAAACCTATGATAAGGCAATTATTTTTAATACCAAGTACAGTATTGGATTGTTGGATTACAAGGTATCTGTGCATAAGGTGCCATTTTTATTGTCATCTCATTTATAGAGGTTGCCAAGGTAAAGGTTACCAATGCAGTTTTAAGACTTTATTGTTTGAGAATTCTTGAACTCTAAGGTGAAAGTAATGACTGCTCTAAAACTATATGATTAGAAAAGGTATATTGTGAATGAGAAACCAATGAAGAAATCAGAGCAGTGCTCTGATTTTTTTTTAAAGAAAAAAAATGGGAAAAATACTTACGAAGAAATATTTTTAAAACCACCAATTTTATAACCCTCTTAAAAATAAAATTAACATGATAGAAGTATACAATATTATGCAGAGTGTGGGGAAAGCATCTATTTGTTTTCCCTCAAAGAACTAGGGCTCAGGCTCAGCCAATGAAGTTGAATGATGAAAAACTCCCAATAGATAAAAGGAAGTCAATTTGCTAAGACAAAAATGTAGTGATGCCTCCCACTTGGACAGCTTTAAAAGGATTAGGAGGATTAGATTATCACTGACTACCAGTCATGATGACTCCAGATTACCTTCAGTACGTCTGTGATTATCTGTTGCTGGAGAACATAAATGGGAGATTTCTGCTATGTTCACATTCTACCTGCACGTTTTCCCACAGGCATCTGGCTGTTGCTAGCTACAATCGGTACACATATCAGACAAGTCTTTGGGTCCGGTCCTGCTACTATCATTTCTTTCCTTACGTTAATGATGAACAACTGGAAGCAGTAGAGATTGTGCAAAAATTCCACATTCTCACAATTAGCATTAAATTGGGAGGAGCAGCTTAAATTTATACTAGCCTACAACAGAGGAAAGGTGGCACACTGATGAATTAGAAATTAGAAAGCAGAGCCCATGGGAGGATCTCATGGAAATGCAATATAAAATAATACTGTAATAGTCAAGAGGAAAACAGTAGGTATTGTCTTTCTATCTGTTTTTTGCAAAGATTCCTCTCTGTTACCTTCTGGCCAAAAAACAAACTTAGAAAATTCTGCATAAGCAGCAAGCACTCTTATATAAAATTTAATAGAAACTACTGTGAGTCAATATTCAGATTATACAGAATACAGACTAAATAGAGCTGGAAGACCTTGGTGATCCTGCTCAACCAGGAGACCCTATACCAGGGCTGTCAAACTCCTGCCCGTGGGCCAGATGCATCACACACTGGTCACGTCCATACCCGGTTTAGCAAAGGGAATAAAAGTCCCAATATGTCACATGATACTGCTGTGACAATGTGAGTTTGACACCCCTGCCGTATACCATTTCAGACAAATGGCTCACCAGTCTCTTCTTAAAACACCCGCAGCACCCGCAACTATGGAAGGCAAGCTTAGCTCAATTCTGTTTTGATTTTGTAGTATTGGAGGTTAGAATTTTATGATGAGTTGGGGATCTTTTAGTAGACTTTGTTTTACATTAGTTTGGAAGTTGAACCAAGAACAAAGTAAAGTACTAGTAATAATCAGGAAGATGCACCAGTAATATCTATCAAGTCCAGTGATTCATCATTCAAACCTAAAAGTAAGACAGTCTTAGAAATTTTAATATTTAAATTTGAGATTCTTGCCCATTCCAACTTTTGCCAAATCTCAGGAAACTACAGTAAAGTCTCAGTTTCAGAATTGATGAACATCAGCCTTTTAGAAAGGAACTGACATGGGTGAGATCAATGAACTTGGATCCAGCTTGAGAAGCAGTATTTGCTCCCACACCAACCGTAATGACTAGACAAGATGGGGATAATCACCAACTCCTGAAAACCACTGTTCAAATATTAGAAGAGTTATACGTACCTGGCAGACTACTGGCAGCACTGCTTCCTAAATCGTTACAATTACTAGGCTGACAAACATCTCTTTACCCTGTTGTTATTCAAAACACAGTATTACACTTCAAGAATACCTCAGGCTTTCCTTTAAGTCTCAGTATTGGCAGCTGTCCAAGTTACAGGTCAAGTCTTCCAATACTGCTTGCCTGAACTGTAAGGATTTAAAACACTGTGTGCTTCACACACAATGTTCAGCCAACACAATAGCATGTTAAATGTGGTGAACTGAAGATTAAACAGGTTTTACAATATAGCTTTCTGGCTCCACACAGCGCCATAATCCATCATGTCCTTATTTGCTAAAATTTTAAAAAAATCTATTGGCCATTGTATGGCATGGATGCTATACTTAAAATGCTGCTGAAGAATATTGCTGAAGAATATTTAATATTTAAAAAGGTAAAGGTTCCCCCTTGCACTTATGTGCTAGTCGTTCCTGACTCTGGGGGGCAGTGCTAATCTCAGTTTCAAAGCCAAAGCGACAGCAGTGTCTGAAGAGATCTCCATGGTCATATGGCCAGCATGACTAAACGCCGAAGGCGCAGGGAACACTGTTACCTTCCCACCAAAAGTTGGTCCCTACTTTTCTACTTGCATTTTTACATGCTTTCGAACTGCTAGGTTGGCAGAAGCTGGGACAAGTAATGGGAGCTCACTCCATTATGCAGCACTAGGGATTTGAACCGACAAAGAGCCGACATTTCTTATCGACAAGGTCAGCGTCTTAGCTACTGAGCCACTGCATCCCTTCTTAGCCACTGAGCCACCGAGTCCTTAATACTTACGTAATGCCTTAATATTTAATATTAAGTAAATATTAATACTTAATATTTATGTAATGCCTAAATTATGTATTATGTAATATGCTGAAAACTGCCAGAGTTCTGTTGTGTAAACCAATCTTTCCAAACCTGTTAAGACTATAATTACCACAGCCATCAATTCAAATGACTAGGATTTATGGATGATGTAGTTCCAACAAATTCTGAGAGTATCAGCTTTGGAAGGCCAAAGTAGAAAATGTTCCCATCTAGCTGAGTTATGAAACAAATGCACCCACTCTTTATTTACTCTACAATTTGGAGGGGCAGGAAGATGCTGATCATGCATTATCCTGGTTCAACCTTATGATAATAGCTAGACTTATCTGTTTCTGTTTCAATCATAGTTTTGATTTTAAACAGCCTTCCCCTGCCAGCCTTTCTCAACTGTGCCCATGCTGCTTGGGAATTCCAGGCTGCATAATCCCAGCAAAACTGCTTGTTGGAGGAAGCTGCATTATGTCCAGAAAACTCAAGTCAACTATTCCATTGGTGCTGAGCTTTGGTTCTCTCCATAGGCATCCTGTTAGGACAATGTATTAATTTAAACATCATCTGACCTACCTAGAGGCATGTGATCATTTTAACTGGATTCACACATTGCATAAACCACTGTTTATTTAGCGAGAGAAATTTAACATAATTCTCTAAGCTATAAATTTATAAAGTCATTATATCTGGCTTCATACCATACACTAAAACAAAAATCAAACAAATTATATTAGGCTTCAGTATAATATGAGGTCTCAGTCCATACTGGCTTAGCTCTTAAACCCAAAGCCTTTATTTATTTTTTTCTTGTGCAAGCAGGCGTGTGTTACAGCACTCTTTCCCAAAAAGGGAGAAACCAGACCAAAAAAGTATCAAGTAAAAATGGCTTGGCAAACATTCCTGTAATGTTTTGAATCTTAGTTACAGTACAAGCAGAGCTTTCAGAAAGGGCCATCAAAATAGTAATCTGGAAGAGGAGTGCTATAACAGTGGTGGATAACTGGAAGGCTGACCAATGGATGCATGTCACATTCCTCCTAGCCTCTCCAATTAGCTGTATGCAGCCCAATCTCTAATTGCCACAGATACAGACACAGCACTGAATCTTAATTAGTTTCCATAGAAACTATGATTTCAAGAGGGAGGGGAAGACAAATATGTAGTGATACAGAGTACTATAAAGTTTTTATTGGCACATTTGAAAAAAAATTGGCCAAGTAGGCAGCAATAAAATGTTATACCATAATGAGCACTTTTCTCTAGTTTTGTAGGAGAGAAATAGAAAATGTCTAGGAAAGGAACAGCAAGCTATTTCTGATTACACGTGTTTATTACACTGGATTAAATGGGTTTGGGATAGCCTTCCAGATCTCCTGGGTGTCTCCTCAGGGTCCCCTGTGGACAACAGGAATGATAGCCCAACACATCCAGAGGGGAAAAGTTTGTGAAATATTAGTTTAGAAAATGTCTTCAGATACACCATACCTTTTCTTATAATGGCTTAGGAAGTTAAAGAATCATATAGCATACATCTTCTCCTAGATATATAAGCAGAAAAGCTAAACAAATGAGAAAACATATCTGCTATTTCCTTCTCTAAGAACCCATCCTGCACCTTCCTCTCCACTTATACATTCTACTATAGTTCTTAAATAGTTCTTTTTTGATGTTCTCTAAATTTTCTAGATGTTTTTCACCTCTATCCTATTTTTCTACTTGCATTTTTTACGTGCTTTCAAACTGCTAGATTGGCAGAAGCTGGGACAAGTAACAGGAACTCAGCCCATTAGGCGGCACTAGGGATTCGAACCACTGAACTGCCAACCTTTCTGATCGACAAGCTCAGCATCTTAGCCCCTGCGCCACCATTCAACTTACACAACTTTAATTACTACAGAGGTAGATTAATTCTTACAGGAAAAGCAGGGAAGGGGCACAAGAACAATCCTTATTAAATATTAAAAATTTTCAACTTAGCCAGCAGACAGTCTGTTGGCTGCAGCTCTTCAGAGTAAGCAATTTATTTTGCTAAGAAGAGAACTGGTTTGCTCAGCTTATCCTTTATCAAATGAAAGAGCACTCATATTCAGAGAGATCTACTCTTTTGGAAGCAAATGAAGCCATTTAGATTTGCTATGATGAAATTCATGATATTTTAAAAGAAGAGTGATTGTTTAAGATGCTTTATGAGTACTTGAAGTAGAAAAGGGGGGAAAGATTTTTTTTTAAAAAAACCATTGCTCAACAGAAGACAGCTTTGCTTGTGCATCAGAACAAAGTTTTAACGATCAGGTGAAGCTAAACAGACATCTGAAGAATGGAGATTACGACACTGAACTTCTAGATGACAACAATCCAGAGAAAAATTCATTAATATTAACATAATTTGATATGATTACACTTATAAAGACTTCCCTTATACCTTAGAGGTGGCACGCAGAGCCCTCCTGTGCCCCATCACCAGCTGTTCTTCCAGGTTTCATCACGTGTATGTGCACCAGACAGCTGGTCTGGCATCAGCTGGCCACGCATGCATGCGCACCGGCCAGCTGCTCTCTTCTGGATTCCGGCATGAGTGTGCATGTACGTGTGGTCCAGTTTCGACACTCGGTGCCCAAAAGGTTACTGCCTTAGATCTATCTATAGATCTAGTTATCTTCTGCCAGAGAAATGCATTACATTAAATAATTTGGCAAAGAACAGTTACAACTTACAGTGCTAGAGAGAAGGAAAGCAACACGTATGTTTGTTTTTGTTATTTTCATTCTCTGATTTCCTATACTCTGTTCAACAGTAAAACATGAATGCATTGTTCATGAACTGACTTTACTTCTTGCCAAACTAAGGTCAGTATTTTAGTTACTGTTCCTGCTCAAGGGGAAAAAATCCCAGAGGTTTTTTTCCACCTTTTCTAAATCACTGTTTATTATCCTGTTTTTGTTTTGTTTTGTTTATAAGAAAAAAAAACCTGCAGCACTTAAGAATGGAAGGGAAAGAATTTCCTCACCAGATAATTCTGAGTGATAACTGGGAAAATGTGTGGGGATAGGCTTTATTTCATGCATCAATGTATTTTTATGAACTACCCAACTTACATGAATGTATATTTAAAAATGAAAATTTATATTGTACCATATTTCTATTCAATCTCAAACATTAACTATGTTTAATATCCCACACAAAGGCACCCATTTAAATTTCTGAATGTAGCAATCAAAATCAATTAAAATATTAGCACCTTGACTTAACATGCTCCTACAAACTTTGTATCATGGCATTCTGTCCAGTGGTGGGATTCACTTCCCTTCCTTACCAGTTTGCATGTGCCTCGTCTACACACGTGCACTGCCTTCTGTGCATGCCCAATGCTCATGCATTACATTGGGGCGGATGGGCAGAGCCTCCTGCAGCCAGTGATATCAGTTCGCCTGAACTGGAGAGGACCAACTGAATACCATCTCTGATTCCGTCTCTTCCCCATTCAATTCATTGTAATTACTATAACCTCAAAGTTTTCCATTCACCGTACTTTCCTAATAGTTAGAAAAATGACAAAATCTGAAACCAATTTCAAAACATGGTTTAATATCCCATCCCACTCTGAAACTCTTAACCACATTTTCCTAATTTGGATACAAGAGAATGTTTAATTGAAAATTTCCTGGCATGTTACGATATTCTGAGAAGAGAACAACAGGATGAAGACATAGCTAGTTAGCTAACGGGTACTGAATCATTCAAAAAGTCCTCTTCGATTCAGGAATGTTTTTGGGAAACATCCATGTTTAATTTAAGCATAAAAAGAGGTGTTCATCAGAATAAGACTCAAATAAAAGCCAATTAGCTTGAATGCTAAACCCTTCCTTCTGATCTCGTGTAACAAAAGTCTGTGTATTGATTACTGCTTTGCCCTTTCACTGCAATGCCTGCGAGTTTTTGTTTTATTTTTTTCCCCCATTCATCTTAGCAAATGCCGTACCAGGCAAATTGTTTAAGCAATGCAGAGCTGACCCTAATCTTCCTTGGTGCAATGCAACCCCCTGTACAAATGAAGAATGTAGTAATGGTACCACTGGGCAGTAATTACAGCTAATCTATTATGAGCTATAGATCTATTATTAGATCTTGGTTAAAACGAAAGAGTGTCTGAGTCAAAAGTATAACGAAGGGACTGATTTTTGTGAACAGTTCAAGAGTGCACTAAAAATCAAATTAAAAAAATAAGTAAAACTATTTGATTTCTCTTTTCATTTAAACTGGGAGGACAATGGGAGCTTACTAATGAGAGTTATCATAGGTGAATCCAAGTACAACTTCATATAGATCTGGAAATTTTCTGTAAGACTATTTTGATTTCTGTTACTTACTTCCCTAACAACACTTAACAGCGCACATTTCCCAGCTGAAGTATTATATCACAAGAATTTAAGAATTTGCCTTACATTAAGGGCTTACCTACACTCCCCTTTTGCCCAGTGGTGAGATTCAAAATATTTTACTATCAATTAGGTGTGGCTTGGTGGACATGCCAGGGGAAGGATACTGTAAAATCTCCATTCCCTCCCGATCAGCTGGGACTTGGGAGGCAGATGGGGGCGGGGCCAGTCAGAGATAGTATTTACCGGTTCTATGAACTACTCAAAATTTCTGCTACCAGTTCTCCAGAACCTGTCAGAACTTGCAGAATACCACTTCTGCTTTTGCCCCATAACCAGGATAGTTTCTGAAGAGTATCTTCAAAGCAGTATCATGGCACGCTTGGTGCTGCTTCTGAACACATTTTTCCCTGTAACCTCATGTATTCCTATACAATTAGGTTACAGCATATTACTTTCTTGCAGTTAACTACAGCGATTCATTGACTATTTCAAAGAGTAAGGAACCTCTGGACTATTTGGAAGCTTAAGATAAAATCCTTCTAGGTCTCTCAGGTGACTGGAAAAAAATGATATACCGGTAGTTTGAATGAAGCTAAAAAAAGAATAAATAAAACAATATTATTAAAGCAGAGGGAAAAAAACTACTTTAAAAAAGTTTCTCTTGGGTTTCAAATCAGGAACCATAGTCAGATAATTTTTATTATAGATTTTAACATAGGTAAAGATAAATAAGAAAATAGAAAAAAAGAAGTGCAGAAAAACAATCGGGAAAAAAGTTATATAAAAAACCGACGTCTGATCTTCTTCACTGCTGTTTTACATATTATACCCCCCTCCACCTTAAAACTACATTACACTATTCCCTTCCTCTTTCTAATCAGCTCATAACTAATTGAAACATCTATAATTAGCTATAATTAGTTATCTATTATCTATATACCTACCTACCTATCATCTATGTATCTACCCTTTCTGAATTTTGATTCACTTATGTCTATTGTCATTCAACTTTTGTTGTTTTTTTCAGTTACATTAGAGGCAAAAACCACTCAACAGGTGGGGGTCACACTTCCCCCACACTGTATATGTGGTGAAGGTAGCATTCAAATAGTACAATTGCAATTGTTGCCCAGTCACTTTTGATGAGATGGGTCTACTATATACATTTGATTAATAAAATAAAGTTAATTAAGCAATACATTTAGGTTAAGTAAGGGTCCCATGGGCAGGGCAGTGATTAAGAATCATTATGTAACAGTATACCATGAATGGTGAAGGGGAGTCAATTTATAGACATTTCTCTTTATTCTTTTTTAGATATATTAAGCCAGTTTGTAGCCTACATACTATTCAGAAAATTATTATTATTATTGTTATCAGCAGCATCTTGGGGGTTATGGTCATCAAATAAACTACAAAAAAATAACAAAAAGTATTAAGGAAATCTGGACAGAATCATCTGAGAAAATAGTAAATCAATATTTGAAAGGATTTTGACTCAATAGAATTTGAGTGTGCTCCATACTCTGTATAATAAAGAGAGGTGATATGTAGATTTGCAGGGATCTGACTCAACAAGGTACAGAGGCTGGCTGCTGTTCCTCAGTGTGGCCTGTTGACTAAGTAAGCATCCAGGTGAGAATTTTCTCATTTAGCAATTTTGTGAGTTGGATGTGGCACAGCCTCATGAGTTACCGTACTTAAAAGAGATACTTTAAAGTATCTAAAAGATTCATCAACGCAAGTTCCCTAACACAGAGCCAAGATAGAAAAAGAAATTCCTCGTTTTGCTCACTATCTTCTCAAACAGACTTCTTGGAATTCAGAAGCTCACCAGAGTATAAACCACTCCAGGAGAGAACAAATGAGATGGCCTATCAATTGTGCTGACAGAAAAAGAGTGATCTCTCTTCTCTAGAAAGTTTTTCCATCCATTCTACTGCATCACCACTTTGACAGGGCTCGGAAAGGCTCTGAATAAATAAGGAAAGGAAATTCTTGATGCTTGCAGAAGGTTGTAATATGTCCCTAAATTTTGTAAAATTCAGTAAAAGCTAGAATCTAATTACAACTGAAAGAAGATTTAATTTCAAATGAATCTACACTGATGATCCAGATACTTGAGCTTGCTGACATCCCAACCCAAGAGTTTGCTCTCCATACACCATAAAAAGTGTGTATAATAGACAGGTAGTCCTTAGTAAGCAACCAAACATCAGACTAGCCATTAAGTAAAGTGATTACTAAGTGAAGCAGTGACTGTGCTTATGATCTCACTTCAAATTTTCTTTGCTTTACAGACCTGCAAAGGTTATAAATTGCAAGGATTGGTTGCTTTTTCATCACCATTATAATGGTGGGCAGTCACTGTACAAGGAAGTCACTAAACAATAACTACCTGTACACAGTGAGTTAGACTCACTATGATGAAGAGTCTTGTGTCATTTTATCACTTTGATGAAGAGTATTGTACAATGTATGGCTGTGAAAGTTGTACTATAAGCAAGGCTGAGTGCCAAAGAAATGAGGCCTTTGAATTATGGTGCTGGAGAAGACTCATGTGAGTCCCTTCAACTGCAAGTTGATCAAACCGGTCAGTCCTAGAGGAGATTAACTTTGATTGCTCTTTAGAAGGCCAGATCCTGAAAATGAAACTTAAATACTTTGGCCGCCTAATGAGAAGGAAGGACTCACCAGAAAAGAGCTAATACTGGGGAAAACTGAGGGCAAAAGAAGAAGGGGACAACAGAGAATGAGGTGGTTGGATGGAGTCACCGAAGCAGTTGGCATGAGCTTAAATGGACTCTGGGGGATGGTAGAGGACAGGAAGGCCTGGAGGAACATTGTCCATGAGGTCATGCTGGGTCGGACACAACTTCTCAACAAACAACATTGTGTCATTGAAATGATATAAACCTCTTCATCAAAGCAAAGAGGCAATGCATTTACCTCAACAAAGCATTAAATCTTTCATGCTTCTGCACTACTGGGAACATTGCAAGCCCTCTCCCCACAAACCTTCTAGCAGCATCAGGGTTGACCCAGCCAAAAGGCTGTGAAGAGTCTTCTTGCAGCCATCTCTACTAACATGTGCCTGTGGCTTTCATTTCAGGAGGAGGCAGAAAGGTGACTCCCAATCAGCCAGTCAAGCTACACACACACACAACAGAGCTGAAGGAGTTTTCTGAGTAGGGGCTGGGCCTGTAGAACAGCCTTCTCCAACTTTAGCAAGTGCCAGCAGATATTAGGGGGACTGTGAAGCACAGACAAGCAGAGCCACCTGGCTGCTTCACTTTGTTCTTAGGAGCCATGGGGCGCCATTCCATCTCAGAGTGACTTTTGAGTGGGTGCTTCATTTGCATCTTCATCAGAGCAAAGCACCTCTTCAAAGAATTCTGCAGCTCTTTTGGGTATTCTCAGACTAAGAGGCTTTTTAAAATGACACATAAGAAAACTCTAAAATCTGGGCATATGACAAAATTGCCTCACCAGCAAGGCCTGCTCTCCAAGAGTAAAGAAGAGGACCCACCCAAGAAATAAAACTTGCAACCTTACTTAATGTAACATTCGATATTCCAGAACCCCTATACTCTGTAATAAAATTAATCACTCCTCCAATCAATTTCAGGACCTTCTTCACTCTGTTTTTTTTTAAAAAAAAAACCTGCACAACAGAAGATGGAATAATAAATGCTGGAGTATTCTACAGGGTTGATATACATTAATTAATCCCCGTCTCCCCAAATGAATTAAGTACATTCTGCTTTACATTGCAGAATGTGCCAAATTCATAGTCCCTTGACAATGATTCTGTTTTCTTACAAAAAAGGCAGAGTGACCATCCATGGTGCTTTTGTATCTCCAGTTCTAGAAGGGCCACAGACTAGTATAAAAAAAGGCATTTGAGTATAATGGCTTCTGGATAGAGCATGAGCTCCTCCCCCTTGAGAGTTCTTAAAATGGGAAATAACTTCATTTCCTTCCCAGGTTTATGGCAAAATTAGCACTTGCTTCAAATAAATGAGCAGGACGACAGAAGAGAATTTGAAGGTTCACAAAATGATAAAGGCAGGCGTAGAAAACTGTGGAAGGGATTGTTTTCTGGTGCATTGGCCTGTTGAATAACCCGTGTATCAAAAACATTACATTTTTAAACTTGTTTTTACAAAGCAAGTCTACCTGGCAACCTCTGAAAACATGTTTTATCTCTTTCAAACCTTAGTAATCATGAAATTATCAATCAGTTTGGAAAGTACAAAACACATTCAAAGGGAAGAGAAGAAAAAGAATGTCGCCAAAATAGAATAGATAGCTGCTGGAAAACATCTTGGATAGCTTTCTTTATATTTGTGAGTAGCCACTGTAGTCAAAACACATTCCTACCTAGACAGTAGTGAGAGTCCAGAGATAAGACCAAATTAAAAGGACCCCTAAATTATGTACAGTTTTTGTTGAGATTGTGAACAGTTCAAACAGGGTTCATTTCGCTCTAGGCTGTGTCCAATATTCTACCCATTTCCAACAGATAGCTGAAAATGTGTCCTGCTTAGGCACTGGGTATGTTTGCTCTTAAGAGAATAAGCCTAAAGGAATCCAGAAGGAATCTCCTATATGTGCCTTATTAAAACACTGATATTTTCTTGATTAAGTTATCTCTAGGAGGTTTTGTAATATATGTGAAAGAGATTTGGGTAAATATATGTGAACTCTGGCTTCAGCTTATAGACACATTTTAAAGTCAGTCAGATGAGTTGATAGGAGAAGGTGACCTCCACTGAAAAGGAGGGCCTGGGTTATTATTACTAGAATTACTAGAATTATTTGCTACTAACAATTTCTGTAAAGGCTGGACTACCTAATAATTTAGAGAAAAAGTACTTTCACTCCTAGCCAAACTCTGAATTCTTTTATTTCTCAGCTTATATTATTTAATTGGGGGTAAATTCCATTGAACATTGAGGTGAAATGACTTAGTTTTGATTTGGCATGCGTAAAATTCTACTATAAACCTTCGATTATTCTTTTCATTTTTCCATCAAAATATATTAGTCTTTTTTCACATAATTTCATATTTGGGAGGAACCGTTGTTATTGAGAACTAGTTTGGTCTAGTGGTTAAGACGCCAGACTAGAAAGCGTGAGGCCATGAGTTCAAGTCCCACATTAACCATGAATGTCAGGCTGGGTGACTTTGGGCCAGTCACTCTCTCTCAGTCCAGCCCATCTCATAGGGTTGTTTGGCTGGGGGGGGGGGGGGCAAGAAGAGGAAAATGTGGTGGATATGTTTGCTGCCTTGAGTTATTTATAAAAATAATAAAGGTGGGACAAATGAACAAATAAACAAAAGTTATTTCTAGCAGCTTGTATAACAATGTGAGAAATATGTTTCACTTCTGCCTATGCTACAGCTTAAACCAAACATGTCAGTCAACTAACTATTCTTCAGTTTTTCCAGTTCTCTTTCCTGCAGAGGACATAAAAAGAATGTCATCAAGATTCATTCCTAACAAAATAAAAAAACCCTTTCACTCCTGTCCCCGATTCAGAACAAAAAATGAATTCCTCTAATAGTTTTTCGATTACAGGGATTCTCACAAAGATATGTTATGATAGAAATTGGCCAAGGCCAAGAAAATCATACTTCAAAACTCACGCTCTTCAATATCAGATCCCCTCTTAATATGGCATCTGCAATGTATAAGCTAGATCATCCCAAGTCCAAATAAAAATCCCACAGAAGCTCGTGAAATATAACAGAGCGAAGATCCTGTGGGATTTCCAGATTCAGAAGGACAGGTAAGTACTGGCCAATCAGCCAGACATCATGGTAATATACAAGGGCCAGAAAAACAGCAGTGGTGATAGACGTAGCAATGCCAACTGACAGCAACATTGGGAAGAAAGAATATGAGAAGATAGAGAAATACCAGGGCCTAAAGAGTAAGTAGAGAGGATGCAGAAAGTAAAAGCCAAAGAGGTCCTAATGGTGGTATGTGAATTAAGAGTTGTGAGTCCTAAGTTGGGAAATGGCTGCAACAGATCTCAGAAAAATATCTGTCCAGAAGAGAGCAGTGCCAAGATACTTTGCAGAACCTTCAAACTCCCAAGCCTCTGGTAAAGGACCCGATGGAGAAAGACACATAAGGGTGAGAAAGGAATTATATAGTCAAACGGTTTTAAACAGCTATTTCCAAAATGGAAGAAAATACGTATAACTCAAGGTTGAACTATGAAGGTTTTGATGCTCTCTGAGCTTGGTTGTTTGCTTGCAGATGTTTCATAACCAACAGTTTGAGTTTGAGTTTGAGTTTAATTTTATTTATAGGCCGCCCAATCCCGGAGGACTCCGTGCGGCTTACAGTGAGGGAAAGAAAAATTATAATAGAAAATAAGAATAAAAAAAAGACAGGTTAAAACAACACAGATACATTCGTTTTGGTTGGGGCTGGACCTCAACAATGAGGTCAACAGTCCCAGGCCTGCCGGAATAGCCAGGTCTTGACAGCTTTTCTGAAGGCCATGAGAGTGGGTAAGGTCTGGATTTCTGGGGGTAGTTCGTTCCAAAGGGTCGGAGCAGTAACTTCAGTGCAGTAACTTCAGTGCACTCAGGAAAGACCACACCAATGTTATCTAGTTGGGTAATAAAACATCTGCACACAAATGATCAAACACAGAGAGCACTACAAATGCCACAAGTCTTTCTGTCATTTTATATATTAGGATCTTAGGAAAGAATTAGGAAAGAGCCACATCTACTGTTTTCCAGAATTTCATATTACATTCATCAATCAAGAAGCGGACAGGGAGGAGAGAGCTGAGCATCATAATTTGACTTTGGGTGGTTGGGAAAGAGGGTTGGCTTTCATTTGTATGTCCCCAACTGTTTGACATCCAAATGCCAGATTCTAATAATCTGCTTCTAGAGAAGAAGCTTTCTTTTGGTTTTTCTTTCTTCCATCTCCAATGTAGAGTTTTCCCATCTAATCTTCTTCACACACAATGGTCACATGTAACACTCCAAGAGCAATAGACTAGCCCCTCCAATCCCCCAATTTTCAGAGGGGTAACTATACGGGGACAAGGTTGATTTCTAACAGAAAGTTGTTTTATAACAGAAACAGCTGTTAAAAATAGTACTTGCAAGACTTTGCCTCCTGAACTCTTTGAGAATGGGGTCAATACTAAATATCTATGGAGAGCCGGGTCATGGGTTGTCTCAAAGGTGCTTTTTCAAGAGGAAACTGGACAGTCTGTGTTTTTCCTTGAGGACATTTTGCTTCTCATCCAAGAAGCTTCTTCAGTTCTGGCAGTCATGAATCCATGATGATCATGTTATGGATTTGCTGTCCCATGACTGACAATGCCAGAGCTGATTGCAAACCTCTGTGCACAGACTATCTTGCTGTGATTAAATTTCAGCCTGTTTCACACATTCATCTCGCCATGGGACAGGAGTTACAGAAACATCAAAGAAATGATGGACTAGAATCATCAAAGAAAGGATGCAAAAAGAGGGGCAAAATGACATGTGAATGACAAAAAATAAAATATTTTTAAAAAATATTTTAAATAATTAAATTGAATTGTTGAATTGTCCTGCAATGGGTTGGCCATGGTGAATTGGCTGTGGCAAATTGTCCTGTTCCATGATCCTGTGTACACTACAGTATTATTATTATTATTTTTAAATGCAGTTTAAAATATGCTTTAAGATGACTGCATTGTTTTCTTGGCCTTTTTTATTTTTATTTTTATTTTCTACTCCTGGAATTTCCTGATGGTCTCATTGGCAAGTACCAAACAATTCTTAAATTAGCAAAGTGAAATGACAGAGTGCCAGTTTGGAGTACAGGTAATCCTTGACTTATAACCATTCATTTAGCAACTGTTCAAATTTACAATGCCATTGAAAAAAAGCAACTTATGATCAGTCTTCGCACTTCAGGGGTGGGTTCCTGCCAGTTCTAACCTCTTCTATAGAAGAGGTTCCACAAATCTACAGTTCCGTTTAGAACTGGTTCCAGCTACCTCCCCCCACCCATCAAGATGAAGAGCGAGAGGAGGAATTCTGGGAGATGAAGTCCACAAATCTTAAAGCTGTCAAGTTTGAACACCCCTGGGTTTTTTTTCTAAAGGGTTAGGGGTGCAAGGGCCTTGTAACTTGACAGCTTTAAGACTTGCCTGCTTCAAATGACAGAGTTTCTGAGCCAACATTTTGGTTGCTAAGCAAGAGCGTTTTAAGTGAGTTTCACCACATTTTACAAGTTGGCCACACCCACCCAGTCACATGGCTGCCAAGCCACTTCCACCCAGTCACATGACCAGCAAGCCACTCCCACAAAGCAGGCCACACCTACAGAAGAGGTTCTAAAAAAATTTGAAACCCACCACTGTCGCACTTACAACTGTCATAGCATCCCTACTTTCCTTTGATCAAACCTCAGGCACTTGGTAACTATCATGTGTTTATTCTTTTGAATTTTTCATTGTATTTTATTTTTTGATAAATCAATAAAAAAATTTCATGGCAACTAGCATGCATTTATGATGGTTGCACCATCCCAGGGTCACCATTTTCAATCTTCACAATCAGCTTCTCACAAGGCAAAGACAACAGGGGAAGCCCGATTTGCTTATTGACAATGATTCACTTAAAAACTGCAGTGATTCACTTAACAGTCACCTCAAAATATCATAAAGTTGGGTGTGATTCACTTAATAACCATCTTGCTCAGCAATGGAAATTCTGGTCCCAACAGTGGTCATAACAGAGGTCTACCTTTAGTAGTTAAAGGCAGCAGGTTAAAACCCAGAAGAGTGTGAATTCTAGTCCTGCTTTAGGCACAGAGCCAACTGGGTGACTTTGAGCCAGTCACTTTCTCTCAACCCTACGAAAAAGGCAACCTCTAAAAATCATGGCATGAAATCTCACCAAGAGTCAACACGAAGGCATCAAAATAGTACAAATAAGAGCTGCCTGGTGAACAATACAGGTCAGTATTTCATCACTTAGTAAAAGTCACTGCAGCTCTTTCCCAATTCCTGTTATAACACAGATGGAGGATATGTTTAAAGACAAAGAATTAGGCTTGATCCTGATGACTGCATCAACAAAATCAAGTCGCTTTCTCAGCAATAGTTTGACTGTGGTTTGCCACTGCTTTCTTCCAGAATGGTGTTTTGATACCCTTTAGTTTGTCTGTTTATTTCCCTGTATAGCCTAGAATTTTTGGTTGCCTTCCATTGAAATATTAATCAGTTCTAACCCTGCTAAACTTCTAAATCCAACAAGTCAGCAGGTGCTGCCATCCACAAAGCTAGCTAAGAAGCTGTATTAAGATGTGACTCAAGGGTAATCAACTCTATAAAAGTCAGCAGGAAAAGAAATGTTGTTTTATTTTCAAAACAGCATACAGTATGAAGAAATGAAGTAGAACAAGAAAAAAAATTCAAATAAGTGAAAAAAGATTTTCTTTCCTGACTTCTAAATCAGCTGCCTGGCTCCAAAATGATTCTGGGTATCTTACAACTTAGAATGTATATATGTAAAGCATACAATAGATACAACTAAATTGGAAGAGCAAAGTATTCAAAAAAAAGTCCAATCAAATCAAAACAGGCAAAAGGACAAAAGGAGGGTCCACAATCAATCAGCCTGTCTAAATCCTGGGAGAGTAACCAGATCTTCCATACTATAGTTAAAACATAAGTGTAAGAGCCACACTGATGTCAGAATCATTCCCAAAGACAAGAATCACAGCACAGTGTTTCCTAGGTCCAATAAGAGGATGGTTTTTTTTTCATTGACAGAACATTTGTGTACTTAGCCTAAAAGTTCATGGAACCTGTAGATTTCCAGACATTTGACGATAAATTGATGTATTGTATTTCTGTATTAAACTCCCTGGTTTACAAGTGACAACTAAAATAGTTATAATGTAAATGGTAAAAATATTGTCAGTAAAAAGGCTAATTAAAATAATAGAAACTTTAAAAAATACATTAATTGAGAAAATATTAACCAGCACAGCAAAAAAAAATTATGGCAAACTTAGTTATCAAATATTCCCTGTTATCTTCAGGGATAGTATTAAGAGAAGGTGGTAATCTTATTTATAAGATATTGCATAAAATATCTCATAGGGCCATGATTAAGACTCCATACTTCCTAACCTTAGTCTCTGCATATCACAGAAGTGCAAAAGAATGCATGCTCACGCTGCCCAGTTGACTTTGGCCTTTGGCCTTCTTTTGAGGCCATTTTTTGCCCTTTTGAGGCCATTTTTCACACGAAAAACCGGCCCTAAGGGCAAACCAAAAATTTGGGAACATACTTCTAGCTTGCTCGTAGGGCCAGTTTTAGCCCTCCAGAGCATTCAAGGAAACCTCATGAAGACGCCTGAAGGCTCCGGAGGGCAAAAACTGGCCCCATGAGCGAACTGGAAGTATGTTCCTGAATTTCTGGTTTGCCCGTAGGGCCGGTTTTTCACACTCTGGAGGCTTCAAAGAAGCTCCTGAAGCCTCTGGAGGCCCTCCTGGGGGGGAGGCTGTTTTCACCCTCCCCAGGCTCCTATAAAGCCTCTGGAGCCTGGGGAGGCGAAAAAGCACGTAAAAAACAGGGGGAGCACTGGTCATGTGTGCATACGCACTGGGATCGTGCACATAGCACTATGGGTGTGGCACTCCTGCAGATGACCCCTCCCCTGCGCTCCCCTCGCTTTTGGCACGTGAGCCAAAAAAGGTTCGCCATCACTGGCCTAGGCTATTTAGGGCTTTATAGGGCAAAATCAGCACTTTGAACTGCATAGTGAACATCATTGGTAGCCAATGCAGAGTCCACAACATTGGAGTTACATGTTCCTGATAACCAGTACATCCCAACATATAGGCTGCTGCACTTTGACCAATTGTAGTGTTTGAATGGTTTTCAAAGGAAGTCCCATGAATAGCTCATTGCATTGGTTTAAATGTCACTGGTAGAAGATCTTCTTATTCCAGCCATTGCTGAATATTTAAAAAAGATCAGCTACGGACAATGGGAGGGATACAGAATCCAGAGATTCTGACCCGACTTAATTTGTGTACTTTATAATTTTCTCTGTTGGCTCCTTTCATTGTTTTAAGCTTACAGTCATTGAACTAAATGCACCAATTAGTATTTGATAGAAAAGCAATCTAATTTTCCATAAGAACAAGTAATGTTCCCTACATAGCAACAAATCCAAACAACATAATACCATCTCCTACATATTCTATTTCATTCCTCAAGCAAACTCAGAAACTTCGCTAAAACGTCAGTGGTTTCTTTTGATAGTTTGATATCATTAATTATTCTTTCCTATTATGACTACATCTATTGCCTTCCTACCATCAGAACAAATTGCAAGGTAACTCTACTATATTCTCAAAGTTTATTAAATCAGCTGCTCTAAGCTAAATAACTGTGCTTATTCCATTACTCAAGTATTTACTCCCATTCATCTTGGCATATAAACAGTGTGCCATCCTGTGCTATGTTTTTAAATCTGAGAAGCAGTAATGTGACCTCTAACTTTGTTCTTTAAAAGTACTCTTGTACAGATACACTACATGATTTGGCAATCAGCAATAAACTCAAGTTTTCAGAATATTCTCTTTCAATTAGACAAGATGCCAGTTCTACAACTGCTACTGAATGATATGGTTCTCCAAAAATTCTCAGTATGATGATGATTATGCTTACACCAGTTACTTTTGCTTTTGAGATTGATTGTTTATCACTTTTTCTTCTTAAATGTTAACCCTGATCATTACTTCCAAGAATTAAATAAAGTTTTTGGAAAGCAACAAATAAAAGCAGAACAATTTCAGAGAACTCAATAAAAAATTACAAATTTCAACCTTTGTGAAATCTGGCACAAGTGTAAAGGGCTGGCTATAAATGTCCATATGATGAAGCCTGAACAATCAACAAAATGAACTGTAAACTTCTAAATATTGCTGGGCAATGTCCCCACAAATACAATGTGTGTTTTATCAGTTTCCTCTTGAGTTTAGTTTGACTTTCAATGTTCCTTTAATTCAGTCATAGTAAACATAACACTGAACTCCCTCGAAATAATACATTTTACTTGGAAAGAAATGATGGCTATGTCATATTATTATAAAAAAAGAAACAAACTTCGTTTATAAATGTTGGATTTAGATTGTCTATAATAACCTCTCTAGATGAAGACCTCAAAACTATGATGAATTTATCTTAGGCCAGGCTTCTCCAAAGTGATCAATATTAACTCTCAAGGGTCAATAAGACTCTCCAAGGCATTAATAAATGGCTGCGGATCAACAGGAATATTTCTATCCTTCTATATCTATCTATCCATCCATCTATATGTTACATTAGTCAGTAGTGTACAATGCTAACACAGAGTAGCTATTTGGCTGCCTAAAACTGCTAGCTGGTTCACACCCGTCTGAACCTGAATATACTGAATATAAATAGATTGAACCTGGGAAAGTGTAGTGATTCTCCAACCAAACTCATTCTACAACCAAATATCAATGCACTTGTCATTCATCAGAAGCATCATTCCCAATAATAATAAATATATGTTAAATCTTATATTTTTCATATTTAAATATTACCTATTTTAGGTTTGTTTTATCACTATTAAAGAAATATGTATTAGGTAATTATATTCACACCATATAATTTTGGATACCAATGAACAATCTGAAACTTCATGAAGAGGTCGATGAACTGAAGAGTTTAGGGATCCCTGTCTTAGGCTAACATCTTAATTGTATCATTATTTAACCTACTACTGTAGTTTGCCCAAAAGAAAAAAAGGAAGAATTTTCAGCTCTTGAAAGCCTTTCACTACAGTTCTATCTATCCTGGATATTCAGGATAATGCTGGTTGTGCAAAAATATGCATAAGATTACTCTGGAAAAGTAACATTTCCATATGATTTTTAATTTTTTAAAAAATATTAACTCAATTGTTGTCAAATTGAAATGACCTAAAAGCTCTGCAAATAATAAATATATAAATTTGCCTCAAGAGGTCTGACATCTCTTTCTCAAAAACCTCACAATGACTGCATGACTACACAGAATTTAAGAGAAAAAGCATGTGTGGAATTGAACTTAGAGGCATCAAGAGCATTTTTGTAACACCACTGAGTTATATAATAAAAAGATGGGATAAAAAACCTAAACTTGAACACATGCATGCAATAGCTTCCCTGATTCATAAGCTTAAAGGATATGGTGATGTCCAATAAAATGATCCACAGATGGTAGGCACCAACTACTTATATATAATTGTTGTTGACTCTCTATAATAGGTATATCTTTGCTGAAGCAAAGACAGCCATCCTGAATGATTGAAGCCACAAGGCAGACAGATTCACAGGATTTGTCTTGGGTTTCCTGCAGATCAGCTAACTAAAGCAATGAGGAGGCACTGAAAATCTCCCTGATGTATTTAAGTATTTTTATTACTACTGTCTGTTTCATATATGTGTGCCCCCATGTATAAGACACAGAAAAGGAAGATTAACTAGAGACTTGTTCTTACTAAGGAGCTTCACACCTTTCTGTTAACTGCAGTTTATCAGTTATGCAGCTAAAACTTCCAGATTATTAGAAGAGGGGTTTCTCCAGGGAAAAGACAGAAAATCCAATATAATTGAAGAGCACACTCTTCACCAGAGAACGCCTTCCTTCATCAAAGGAATCTTAAGGAAACACAGTCAAGGTTTGCATATTTTCTCATTACATAATTCCCTAAATAAATTCAGCAATTATATAAAGCAGAGTTAGCAATTTCTAAAGTGATAGCTGAATTGATCTGTTGGAAACAAAAAACACTACATTGGATAGTTTATATTCTCTTGTCAGAATCTTTCCTTTCTCTTCTTGAAGATCCTAAAGGAACAGATTCCGAGTGGAGGAAATAAAAGTACAAGAACCACAAAAGAGATATTTATAAAGGAAAGACTTATCCCTTTCTCAGATTATTTCTTCTGCCCTACAAAACTTGTTTTCTGCAAGACTCTCCCATCCAAAGGAAACAGATTCAACTTCTATGGTATCACAAAACTATTTACTGTTGCTTTATTAAATTGGCTGTTCTAAAAGTCCTAAATTATGTTTTTTTTAAAAAGTTTTTAAAAATAAAAATCTGTTGCTAATGCAAGCTTCTGACCTCATTGACAGACTAATTTAAATAACTCTTGAGATTATATAAAGAGCTATGACACTGTTAACCTAATTGCTACATTCAACATTTAGCATTAACACTGAACAAGACTTCCTCTATTGCTTCCCTGAAAAATCAGCTCTCCTTAGGAAGCTGACTCTTGAAAACATCAACCACAGATTCATTACTCACTTCCAATTTTAAGTCGAGACTCTCACTTTGTTTTCTAAAGTATATCCAGGAGCTTCCAAAAAATTACATTACAAATATCCTATCAGTCCAAGGCTAGATGAAATCACTTATCTATGTAATGTCTTCTACCATAAGTGTAGTTTTAACAAATGTATCCCATGTTCCCCGGGTAGCTTTGGGAACAAAAATCAATGTATTCAAAAGACTTACATTAGAACTCTTGCATCTCTACTCCAAAGGCAGTCCCACTGAGTTGAAAGCAATTCACCTTCTGAATTATTTACTTAAAAATGCCTTTGTTTTTAAACTAATAGCATTTGACTCCAACTACTTGAGTTGGAGGATTCATATATATGACAAATCTTTCTTTACAGTCAAAGAATTAAGCATACTAAGAGAGCCAGCTTTACAGCTCTTTAGCAAAAACTAAATATAAGCTCAAAGGGGCAAAATATATATGCTCCCAGCTGCAGTACCTTTCATTACACCTGACAAACGCTTGGGATCAGGTGTAAATCATTTCAGTTTCCAGCCCACACATTTTAAGGTCTATGAATTGGGTTGGCCATTTCCTTATCAGCCTTCATTCAAAAGTGCTTTATTTGTCTCTACTTTCAAGTTTATAATAAACAGATAACAAAAGGAGAAAGGCTAGAAAAATGTACCCACAGAGGTTAAAGAAAATTGCATTTGCTTGGTTTCAGTCCATGGAAAAGCATACCAGAACAATGATTTCAACAATATTTGTTTCCTTACCTTATTCAACATGCTAAAAAAAGAAAATAAACCCTGCAAGGAAACACAGTGCCTGCATTGTATTTGTGCTGGTGGGAAGTCAAGAACCTGAACGGCTGTTAGATTTCATAGTGAATTAGCATGCAGCAGCACCACTGTGGTCTGATATGCAAAGTGCTAATTAAGGCCCAGTGAGTGGACCATGCACCTGTTGCTATTTGATTCAGAAGGCATTGTTTGGATTCCTGTAGATTTACATCAAAAACCATTACTACAGTGATTGGAACTGGCTGGAACCCAGGTTCAACTTACAGTATTCAAGAGGCTTTCAAAGTGAGTGCTTGTCCACATTCCCATCCTTCTCTCCCTCTCCCCCCCCCCTTTTCTCCTTTAAGAAGTTTGCTTTCCTGAAAATAAAGTCAAGCTATTCATTTTATCCTCCTAAAATCTTCCTTAGAGAAAGCTACATAACTACTTGCACACTCCTGCCCCTCAGATTAAAACTTTCTCCACGTTTCTGTGTAGGACAGCTTGCTAAATGTTTAAGTCAAATTCAAAAACGATCCAATTTATTTCCAAATTTTGGTTCACTTTAAAATGAAAAGTTCCTCCCGTAACAAAGATGAATTTCTATCCCTCTAACACTCCTGGTCCAAATCATTAAAATCACATTTTGTGTTTCAAAAGCGTCTGGTTATAAACTGGTCTACGTCCTTAGAACTTTTTTTTAACTCCCGGGTTATTTTTTTAAAATCCTGATTTAGGATTAATTACGCTAAACCAGCCCTATCCAAAAATCATTTAATCCTAAAACCGGGTTTATCCCAAAGTACAGAGGAGGCGAGGGGGAATCAAAGTGAAATAGAGTATTATAAAAGCTTTAGCCCTCAATTTTTACACGCGCGGCGACAAGAAGAATGGTCTTCGACTACGGAACGCACCCCGATCCACCACCCCCCCCTTGCTTCAAACAAACCAGGATGTAACGATGTGGCTTACGCGTCTGCCTGGTAGTTCGCTATCTAGAAGCCGTGGATTTGGATTTGAGAAACGCGAAAGCCTGAAGGGCGCAGAGCGGCTCACGAGCAGAAAGCGGGCTGGGATGCTACACTATCCCCCCACCCCAAAAGAGGGGTCGAATCTTCCCCCAAAGGCGAGGAAAAACACACACGCTTCTGACCCTTTCTTGGGGGGTGGCGGAATTCCGATGTCCACGCGCGTGTTATGCCTGCCCCGAAGAAAGGGACTCGCGTCCGCCGGCGTCTTCCTTCCACGCTTCCACTCTTCTAGTCCCAAAAGGCACCGCCGCCACCTCCAGCCCTTTCGGACGGCGCGGCTTTACCTGTCAGCTGCGGAGGCGGCGGCCGCCGGCCCTCTTTTTTCTCTCCGGATCTAAGGGAGCTTCTCGCTGGGTTCCTTCCAACCCCGACGGCTCGGAGACCCCCGAGTAGTCGGCGAATACTCCCGGGACGCGTTTTCCCTTCCAGAGGACGGCGCGGTGCCACGCTTCGCAGCAAGCCAGGCGGGAGAGCCGTGTGGAAAAAAAGGGCTGCCGGCGGGAAGGCGCGAGGAGGGACGCTTCGCTCTAACTCCTCTCGGTCACCGCATGGGGATATTGCCGAAGTCTACGCTTTCTTATTGGCTCCGGTCACCAAACAAATCACACTCGCCTCCCCTTTCGGAGCCGCTCAGCGCTCCCCTCAAGTCCCTCCCGCTCGCCCGCCTGCTGCTTTCTGCTCAGGAGGTTGTTTCTCCTCCTGGCTTTTTTTTTTACAAGCTCTGCGGCCGCCCTCCGGTCAGGCGCGGCCGCTGCTTTTTCTGGGTCTTCTGCGGGATTTGCGCGCTTGTCTGAAGGTTCGATTTTATTCACCTGCAGCCCAGAGTATCTTGTACCGTTGGATCCACGGGGCTTGCCTAGAAAACCATTCTGGCACCCCCCCTCCTGCCAAATCATTCCTAAACTTAAGTTTTCCGTCGCCACCACCATCCTCAAACTGCGTACCGTTGAGGAGAAATAGATACTTTTTTAAAAAAAAAGCCAAAGGCGGCTCGAAAGCGTTTAAAAATTGAATTCGGGGAGGGGGTCCGTTCGCTCTTGTCTGTGGTCTTGGGAAAACTTGTACAAGGTGTTGGGGGAAATCATTTCGGGATTCACTGCATCATATTAACATTATGATGCAAATGATGTGAGATGGCAGAAGGTCACAACTTTAGGACCCGAAACTCTGAAAGCAGCAAATGTCAGAGCTGAATACAAGTTTCCTGGTGGCTTTTTCAATTGTTCCCATAAAGCTTAGACATTTGCAATAGAATCTATTGTTCTATATATGTGATTAGGAGTGTGTTTGGGGGAGCACCAACCAGAGAAACAGATTGAATCAATTTTAAAAGGATGCAGTTAAATCGATATATTTTTTTTGAGTGGCTAACAAAATAAGAATTTGAAACTCCTTTATTTAATATGTCAGATTCAGTCTAGGAAAAATATATAGAGTGTAAGAAATGGAAAGACTGTGGTTTACATCATTGATTTGAAAATACTATTGAATATGTAACTTGAATTACAGAACCCTTGGATTCTGTAAAACACAACTTAACCCTGATAGGTATATTTCGCCAGTCCAATTGGCTGACCTGAGTTACCTGTAACACTAGAAGTAGCAATAGCACTTAGACTTATATACCACTTCATGGTGCTTTATAGCCCTCTCTAAACAGTTTTACAAAGTCAGCCTATTGCCCCCAACAATCCGGGTCCTCATTTTACCTAACTCAGAAAGATGGAAGGCTGAGTCAACCTGAAGCCTGGTGAGATTTGATCTGCCAAATTGCAGGCAGCCGACAGTCAGCAGAAGTAGCCTGCAGTACTGCACTCTAACCATGTGCCACCATGGCACTAGGCTATAATGACACTGTTCATACATTCTCATAATATGTAGTGTGATGACCAAATTAAATTGTTAGTATTCAATAAGAACATTAACATTTTTGCTATGATAGCAAAAAAAATCCTGGCTTAGCGTTACTTTGCTTCTTAATATTTTATCAGTTACATGTCCAAGCACATTCCTTTGATGTGTAACAGGTAATAGCATCTTGTCAACCTTGTATGTTCTTTAGAAGTTAAGCAAAGGCAGGCCTAAGAACAGGTAGCCCTTGACTTATAACCACAATTGAGCCCAAAATTTATGTTGTGAAACATTTGTTAAGTGAGGTTTGCTCCATTTTACAACCTTCCTTCATACAGTTGTTAAGTGAATCACTGCAGTGAAGTTAATAACATGGTTGTTAAATGAATCTAGATCCCCCATTGATTTTGCTTGTAGGAAAGTTGTGAAAAGGGGTCACATGACCCTGGGACACTGCAGTCATCATAAAGAGATGCCAGGTGCCAAGAGTTTGAATTTTGATCATGTGGCCATGGAGATGCTGCAATGGTCATGTGTGGAAAATGGTCATAAGTACCTTTTTCAGTGCTGTTGTAACTTCAAATGGTCACTAAATAAACTGTTGTAAGTCAAGGTGTACCTATAGCAAGGTATGGACAAAATCAGAATTCCCAGGCTAGACTCGCAAATATATAAACAACAGAGTAAAGTAGTAGCAAACAATTTCTGCACTGCTTGACAATATGGATGTCACCCGCAATCAAGCTCAATTCAACAGAAACATCGCTGTTCCGTTTCAAGAGGCCCTGGGAGTGTGGAAATAAATAATAGTTTTCAGTTGAGATTGTCTGCCTGAGTTTGGTGGCTGCTTAATGATCTAAGTAGACTTCTTAGTGTAAGCAGTTTTCAGGAGACAAGGGTGCCCACTTACTGAGGTCTGACATTCTGCTGCAAGCACCATACAGTTATGTGAATGACCAACAAACCAGCAGTGAATGGAAAGGAGGAAAGGACTGGTATTTATTGCAAAAACCAAAGCAGGTGCAGTCTTTCCCCCTCCTACTTCTCATTTGGGTCAGTTATCACTGAAGGTTGTGTATAGCAATAGTGATAGCAGACTTATATATCACTCCATAGTGGTTAGACTTATATACCACTTCATAGTGTTTTTCAGCCCTCTCTAAGCAGTTTACAGAGCCAACATATTGCCCCTAACAATCTGGATCCTCATTTTATCAATCTCGGAAGGATGGAAGGATGAGTCAACCTTGAGCCACTCAGAATCGAACTCCTGGAGTGAGCAATGAGTTAGCCTGCAGTACTGCATTCTAATCACTGCACCAAGTTTAAGGAGGGCTCCCTTAAGGATCTAATATAACCCACCCCCACCCCCCAAATAACCAGAAAGTTGAATGAGGCACTTTCCCCTCACTGTACTGTCTAGTAAAATGAGACAAAGCTTTTGTAAGAACTTCAAATCTGCATTTACCAGAGTGAATTGTTGTGGGAAGCCCTGGAGGAAACAGATTATCCCCAGCCATTAAAATCAGACATCAGGGCTAGATAAGGCACAGAGATAGCATTAGGCGTACTTGTGGATTATTTCTGATAAGACCAAGATAGGTTTAGTGTGATCCTCCTGGTTCTGCTTGATCTCTCAACAGCTTTCAAGACTTTCAGTCATACCTGTCTAAGCTGAGCTGTCTCTAAGAGTAAAGAATCTATGGTTTTATGGTTCTCCTCCTATCTTAAGGAACAGGCCCAGTTAATAAAGGTGTAAGAGGAGAAACTATGACATGTGCTCCTCAATTGTGGACTGCCATGGGACTAAATGCTCCACTCTCCTATTCAAAAATCTATTCATCCTTAGGGAAGACAAAGTGTTAGACAATCTAGTCAGATTTTATTACTATTTTGGTGATGCTGAATTTTACATCTCAACCCCGACCAAACAAGTAATGTTGTCAAAGTCTTGTCCAAGTGTCCAAAGAGTCTCAGAATGAGATGGGGAACAATTAGTTCTGAACGGGGCTTGCATTTCCCCAAGCCAAATGTCTCTGCACAGGATTATCTCATGCACCATTTGCAACCTTTCCTGGAATGGGAATTTTGACTGAATGTCATTCATACCTTAGTTTCAACTGGACAATTTATCAATTGGACCATTGCCATGTGGTTCACAAGGAGTTCCCCTTAAAGATCATTCATAAATTACAGCTGGTTCAGATTACAGCAGTCTGAATTGCTATGTGTACACCTGGAGGCACCTACATAACACCTACTTTGAGAGCTGCATTGGTTGGGTTCTGGGGACAATTCGAGGTGCTGATACTCACCTTTAATGTCCTTCAGGATCTGGATATCAGTGTGACAACATTATCCTGATGATTTCTGCCTACCTGATAAGATCTAGTAGATTGGGTTCTTTATATGTTCTCTTAATTAGAGAGTGCCATCTACACAGAACACAGAGACATAACTTCTCAGTTGCTGTCCCCTTGTCTAGAGAATCATCTATCAGATATTCAAAGATCCCTCTCCATCTTGGTTTTCAAAAAGTCAATGAGGACTTGATCGTTCCATCATATTCAAGCCCTGAGAGCAGAGATGATACAACTATGACCCCAAGGATAAATGAGCCTTATTAATGTTCTGTGTGTTGAGTTCCAGCTTTTATGTAGCTGCTTACAATGTATGGTTTACATGTTTAAATGTTAACAATTTAACAATCTGTTTTTAAATCCTAAATCACAGATTTGAGGAGTTGGGCACCAACTCAAAATTTGACTGATTGATGAAATATTTAAGACTGTGAGTAACAGTAAAAGGAAATTAAAAGTAGCCAGCGTGGGTTTGGTGGAATAAATACAAGCACACTGTGTATGTGTGTCTGAGAGAGAGGAGGAGGGGAAGCAGTGCTTTCATCATATCAGTTTCATAGAAACTAGTCTTCAGCATATTATATCTTTTCTATATACAAATGAAATGTTGATTAATTTGGGATATCATTTAATGAGGAATATTTACTGAACATAAAATTGTACGAAGTTGACATTTCATTCTTCAATCAAATAAAGTAATCTCTGAACTCTGTCAACTATACTGTGTTAAAATACTTAGAATGTATCATTTAAATACACAGAGTAGTTCATTGAAATATGTTGAAAAAATGTAAGTAGCCTAATTTATTCTCAACATTTTCCATGCATCATTCTAAATAAACCATCATTAAGTTCCTTCCCAACGCTTACTTTTTCATTTTTGCCTGCTTAGTCACTTTACTTGTTTACATGAGTCTGTTTAATTTTTGTCTGCCTTATTGCTTATTTAATCTTTTCATTTAGAATTATAATGACCTTCCACAAGTTATTGTAATCCTATTAGGAACACGGGTATTTCAAAGTCACTTGACTTTGCAAATATTTTTATTTGCTCAATTATCTGGCTTATTTGGGGGCCAAGCAGGGTTGAAGAATCCCCACTCCATCCCCCAATCCTAGCAAAGGAAATGGTCATTTTTTATTCTAACTGGGCAGCAAATTAAATCAAAGAATGGGGCTTTGATATCTTGAGTCTGAAAACAAGTTGTTCTATAAATGTAGACATAATGTCATCCGGTAGATTTCTTTAAGTAAGTGTCCTCCATACATGCTGGACATAACTGCCGCCATCTCCAGCCAGCCAAATCATTACTTTCCAGCATTAAATTTCTAACTGTTCTATATATCTGCCTTTAGGAGAGAACAAGTGTGGGTATAGTACAGTGATGGCGAACCTTTTATCCACCGAGTGCCCAAACTGCACACGCACGCATACCCAAACTGCAATGTGAGAACACACATGCACGAGCACATGCGTGCAGGCGCAGCAGAGACCCAGAGATCAGCTGGCCAGTGGGATGCAGGGCATCCCAACAGTGGCAGCGTCTTTCGTGAGCTTCTGTTTTGCTGTTTGCAGGGAAACAGAAGCTCACAAAAGAAACACGACAGAGATCTGACCTGGGGTGACAGTGTGTGTTCCAGCAGAGAGGGCTCTGTGTGCCACATCTGGCATGTGTGCCATAGGTTCATCATCATGGGTATAGTAGTTAATGTCCTGGCCTAGGAGTGAAGACATTCAAGTTCTGCTTCTCACTTAAGAATGGAAGCCTGTTACTTAACTTTGGACAGTTGCTTTTTCTCAGTCCTAGATTGAGAAATAAAAAGAAAACCTACCACCGATCAGCAGCATTGTGAATTATAGAACATAATCTTCAATGAACAGATTTTTATTCTGCAATGTATATACCCATAATGCATACACACATTAACAATGCTGTTAAATGAATCGTTCAGGTTTTCTTCCTGATCCTGTTTGGCCAAGTACCCCTCTCATATTTGAAGTTGGGGTATTCATTTATTTATTTGGCCAGGAATATAATGCATAGGAAAGGGTTAAATGTCCTCTTTTACTCAGCCATTTCTCCGATTCTGAACCATTTGCATCCATGTTAAATAAAATAAGTTATAAAAGAGACCAAAATACCGATAAACCCCATCAGAGTTATTTTTTTATGTTCCATGTAATTCGATCGGTTGCAATGGAGATGGCTTTACCAAATGGTAAAAACCTTCTAGACAGTTTCTTGCAAGATACCTAGAAACCAAGTTTGACAATCAGTTGCAGAGGAAATGAATGCAAAGTGCTATGAAAAACAGTTAAAGAGCTGATAGAAATATTTAGCTTGGACAAGGGAGAGATGATATCAGGCTTCAAATAACTGAAAGATTGACAAAGGCAGACAGGGGAGCAGAGATATTCACTCTTTTCCAGAGAGCAGGACTGGATCAATGAGCAGGAAAGACAAAAAAAGCAGATTCCAGCTGACTAAGCTAGTGAATCTATGTAGGAGTGAAAGCTGTGGGCAGCCTTTTGATTGAATGGAGGCCTAGAAAGCCAACTTGTAGACTTATAATAGCAGTATCCAGTATCATGGAACTTGCCTTGAGAATGGAGTTGGACTAAAACAATGGTAGATAATCTACAGGTCACACGCAGCCCTCAGCTGATTTTTATGAACCCTGGAATCCCCCAAGACATCGTTTAGTGGCACATATTTTTAATTGCTAGTTTTATAAACTGCTCTGTTAACTCCAGCGGTTTACTGCCACCATCTATGATTGCTATACATTAGCTAAGAGCTAACTGAATCTGTTTTGGAACACCAGATTGATATTAGGTGCTTAATTCTAGTTAGTGTCAAAGAAGCAAATGGCAAAATTGCTCATCTGGTCAGGTTTAAAGCTACCGGAACTGATAATCATCTCAATCCAACTGATTGATTAATCTTTACCCATAGCTTAGCCCTGTCAATCAGAGGAGGAATGGAAACAAAGCTAACTTGAGGGCTATTGTAGCTTTGATTCCTTTACTGCAGGGGTATCAAACTAAACCCTGTCACAGACTGCATTAGGAGTTTGCCCTTGGGGGGCCAGGATGGGCATGGCCTAGTCATCACAGATGACTAGATGGATGTGGGCAGGCCCAGGGTGGCAGGGGCCGGTTTCTCACCAAATCTGGTCCACAGGCCACATGTTTGACATGTCTGCTCTATATAATAGAACATTAGGTATTATGTATTACAGTCCATTAGGATTTTAGTCCATATAGATGGAATAAAATGGCAGTTATATCAGGGGTGGGTTCCGGCAGGTACTACTGCCGGTTCACTTGTGGGCATGTACACGCATGCGCAGTGTAATAAAAATTGTTCTGCACATGCACAGAAGCAAAAAACAAGATGGCAACGTCTATGGCGCTGTCCAGAGAATCAGTTTGGGGATGTGGCAGGCCTGGGTCACTGCCAGTTCCAGTGACCCAGGCCACCAAATCACTACCAGTTCGGCCGAACCAGTCCAAACCGATAGGAACCCACCCCTGAATTATGTTGAAAACCAGTGAATGTATTAAACTTTCAAATTGGATCCTTTCTTTTTTTTAGTCCCTTGGGAATAGGGCGGCATACAAGTTGAATAAACATTCCAACATTTAATCTATCACTGTTTGCAGCACTGGCCAAGTTTATATGTTCTTTTCCACTGTCATCTGTCTATAGCAATCTCTATCAATAATTTCATAGTTTGAGTGACATACCCTCTAAATCCAGGTTTCTATAGTATTAGTGAGAGTTCTCACATTCCATCAAATTAAGCTGGGAGTTGTAGCAGGCAAGTAATTATATTCTCATTCCCAAGTACATTGGAATGAAGGAGATAATTTTTTTCCCCTGGTAGGATTATCTGGGTTACATTCATTGCCTGGGCAAAGGCACACAGTTACTGTCAGTGTGTGTTTCCATATTGTGTTGCTTAGGCTCAGGGTTATATAAATTAAACTTGGAATTTTGTGCCAGTGCTAAAAAGATACCTACCAGGCCAAGAGGCCAAATAAACAAGAGGCCAAAATTAATGTCTAATTTAGCCCTCTAAATAACTGTTCTCTTATGCTGCACTAGAAACATTGTGCCTCCATAATGAGAGCGCTGTACAGTCTTCACAATGTTTATGTTTCCTTATCTGTGCATATGTGATTTCATTTAGATTACATTGTCAAGTTTAGATGAGCATTTAAGATATATATACATTTAAATATTGTGTTCATTTATTACCAGTGCAAACCTAAAATGAAAAGTATGAACATAATGAAAAAGGGTCTGTAGCTGCAGTGTCATGGAAACTGAAGTGTCTTTGCTCTCTGTGTAGCCAAAAAAGAAATATTGAAGAAATCCTGCCTGCCTGCCTTGCCAGCTTTTGGAATGAAAAAAACAGAAACTAACTAAACAGAAGCTGCAACCAGTCAGTGCTTGGATTCTCAAGGTAATACTGATAAGAGGAAGGATTGTCTTTGATTGCTTTTGTTATGTGGCTATGTGCTCCCTGGATATAAATTTCATTCAGTGATTCATTTTACTGGCATGTGCACATTCTGCCACTGGACTCTTTAAGATCCCCATTTTGTGCACCTCTCAAATGTGTTCCAGAGGGAAGAGGGGAAACTTTTTGGAGAGAATTGTCAGGGATAGGCAGAAAGGGAGAATGATAAATGAACTTCATAATACATTCTGTTTCCATTTTTTCACACCCCTTTGTGGTTTGATGGGTTTTGAAAGGCTAGGCATTTGCAGTTTTTTTGTTAAGATGCCATAAAATTTTGGGATTAAAAAAAAAACGCAATTACACGGTGACCCTAAGATGATGCTCTGTCTGGGGAAAGTGTAGAAGAGCTCTTTTACCCCTTGTGCTCAAGCATTGAATGAGCAAGTGAAACTATGGCTGTAGACCTAAACATGCTTATTGAAGAGTAAGTTCATGGAGTTCATAAGACTTATTTCTAAATAAACATGCTGAAGTGTTCTGCTCATACAGTATATACATAGCATGAGAATATTATGGGAGCTTATCTAGCCTAGCATTGTAAACCTCTGAATGGGCCTTTAGGGAAGATCAGTGGTTGTCCGCATTGCTGTTCTGCTCCTTTGGATCCACAAGAACTTTCATAATCAGGAGAAGAGCCTTGTGAAAGTGTGATTACTTCCAAGAGTTATTTATGAACCACTTGTGTAGTGCAATCCACTTCACTTCAAGAGTACCACTTCAGTGTGAATTGCTCATTAGCTGGTCCATGGGTTTTTTTTCCCTCCCTTTCATTCACAACAAGCATGAAATGCCCCTGCTGAATGAAATATTATATGTAAATACATTTCATATTAACACTATTGGAGTTTGCTTTCTGGCAGCATATTAAGTCAAAAATTATCTGTCAGAGACATTTGATTATATACCTATCCATAAGAGACAATAATGCAAAGACATTTTACTGACATCAGTCTTCAACTGTTCCAAAGACCACCTAATCCTAATTGAAGATTTGTATTTCTGGACTATCGGGATTAGGACATAAAGAGAACGGAATTCCTTCCATAATCCAAGCTATAAAGAAGTTTGGGTCTGGGTTTTGGCTCTAGTCAAACTTTAGCAGAGAGCCCACACAGATAAAGAAAATAGCTGCTTGACCGCCAGATAGTCTTTCAGTGATGTTTGCTAAGGACATGGGATAATACTAAAACAACTGCTCCAGAAATGCTTTCAACAGACACATGCTAGTTGCAATTATTTTGGTAGACAAGGCCAGAGAATGTGCCCTTGTCCTGTAATGACCCCACAGGAGAGATTCTACCCATTTTCTTTCACATCAGGCACTACGGGTTGCTCTGGACATTGGTTTGCTTTGAGCAGACCCATTGAAACAAGCAAGAGTTCCACTGATTCATGAGGCCGATTGATTGATTGATTATTGATTGACTGAATTTATGTTCTGATTCCCCCCTCCAGAAGTTGCTTACATGGGAGATAGGGAAAAATTCCCTGATTTGATTCCCACAATCACAATTATGTGAGGCTGGGAGAGAATAATGGGACAGGTGTCATTCAATGACTTTTCTGCTCAGACAGAACTTGACTCTTGGTCTCCAATCCAGCAGCAGAATCACCACCCAGCTCTAGCTGTGGATCCAATGGTACTGGTTTTAATCTCTGGTTTTTGTCCCACTAAAATACTTATTTTTCTATAATCCCATAAAACAGGAGTGGGCAACATATGGCCCTCAAGGGAAACCCCCTAGCATCAGAAAATGCTGGCCACTGTGCTATCCAGGCTGCTAAGAATTAGCTATTAGCCCATCCCAACCTGGACAATGTTTTGAAATAAAAATGCCAAGCTACCATGACATGCACTTCTCTTCAATGGCTTCTCCTTTTCCTGCACTACCCCCAAAAAGTTTCATCAAATATTCTGTTAAACTCTAGTTCATCCGTCTCCAGTATGGTGCTTTCCAAATATGTTGGAATTACAGTTTCACGAATTTTCTGCTGATATGCTGCCAGGTAAGTACTGTGCTTGTAGTCCCAGTCTACACATCTGGAGGACAAGCAGCATGTATTCTCATTGCTGAAATGTGCAGATTAGGAGACTGTATCAAGGAGAATGCAAGGAAATGAGTCAAGAGGATAAAAGTAGCTAGGGAGTGAAGACGAAACTTAACAAATTATAAACAGGGTATTATTTACTGGAACTGCACAGTAATCTTCATATGTCACTCCAATGCAGCTTTATGAAATCTGGGTTCCATGTGGTAGTTCTTTAATGTGTATATCAAAGTTCTAAAAATATGGTAAAGTATTAGTACCACAGATGATGTACTTCAGATGGCTCATCTAATCAAACATTAAAGTTATAATTTAGCCACAGTTAAGAATCTTTGGTGGAGGAAATTGAGCATGCTTAACTCTCATTTTGACATTGGCTCGTCTGGAACCTCTGCATTAGCCTTTTCTGGATTGTGCCCAAAATGGACAACATGTGGAGCTCAAGGCCTACATCTGTAGATAATGATTGAATGATGAGTCACAAAAAGCATTACAAACAGAGGAGTTCATCAAAATTCTCTGGCAAGAATTTGTTGTCCTTGCTTTCATCCCTATTTTCATGTCTGTAGAGTCCTGACTCATTCTATTTTCAGGCAATAGGTGGGTCTCTGAGCTACTCATTAAAATAATACTGAAATTGTGACCCTTATTCCTGATGGCTCAACATTTGCATGACATGGATAAATCAGCAGGATCGTAATCAATTCAGAACTTGATGAAAAAGTTCTTAGGAACTGGATTCAGCCTGGAGGTCATATTTGATCCAGCTGTGGGTAAACAATTGCCTTGGATTTCTGGGTGGAAAAGAATCAATACCAGGGTATAGGATCAAAAAGTCTTGATTTGCTGTCCTAAATTGAGAGTTTGGTCAAAGTTTTACAGCTGAGTTTTGTGGACTACTTGCCACTTTTTGCCCTTTTTCAAAGATGCATTTGCCTATGGAAATATGTTCTGTTGGTGTTTTAGATTGTACATCCATCTACAAATTTTATAAATTATTCTGCTAGGGCTGGAAAATAAAACCTAATGTGGGGCTTATAGAATAATAGAAGAGCTGCTACCATCAAAACATCCATTTACAGAATCCATTGAGGATTACAATATTATAGTATTATAATATATAACAATATAATTATTACAGTGGATATCATTTCCTGCTTCCATTCTGCTTTAATATGGAGAACATCTAGGACTTGAAATTAATGGGACTTTGCTGTGACTCAAACAACTGAAGTCTATTGGAGTTCCTGAAAACATATTGCATTCAGTGGGAATTAATTATTACTTTGGCTGGATAATTTTTTTGTATAAAGATTATTAATTACACTAATTGAAGAACAAGATGAGAGTCATTGTATACTTCCAACACAACAAGAACAAAATACTAATATTCACAAGGTAAGCTCCACAATAATAAAGCATACTAATTTTCCCACTGGTGTGGGTATGTATTGTTTAAGAATATTATTATTATTAATATCTTTAAATAGTAATTACAGTCAAATGAAAATGGATATATGATGATAGTGATATGTATGAATATCTGAGTTAAAATGCCTGAGTTATGTTTGTTGACTGTCGAGGAGATGTACCAAAGTTTATTTGTGATCGACTGATACGCTTTTTATAGCATGTAAAGAAAGATGTTGTACCTGTTTCAAATTAAAAATTAAATTTTTTTAATTAAAAAATAAATAAATAAAGCATACTAATTATGTCATCCAATGAAGAACTTTTAAAGAAAATCTGCAAAATATAAGGAAAATATGTATACATAAATAACATTTAATATTAATGAAAGGCTCTTACAATCTATAACCCAGGTAAAACCACAGAAAAGGAGAATGATTATTGTGGTTCTTAGGCCTTAAGATTATTGTTTTATTTATTGTTTTCACCACCAAAGAAACTATTGGTTTAACAAATGACTTGCCAGAAGGATGAAGAGAAAGAAAGAAAGTTTACACCTTTCAGTGGATTTAATTTTATCATAATAATGTGTGAATATAATTATTGCAGTATTACATTTTGATAAAATTCCCCCAACTTGGTGCTTCCTAGAGATGGTGGACCATCTTTTTGATTTCCAAGCCATTTTGTTACTGCCTGGGAATTCTAAGAGTTTTAGTCCAAGACTTCAGAAGAACAGCAAGTTGGAGAAGATTGTGTTATAAAGTCAGTTTCTGCTAATCTTGCCATCTAGTGGTCACACAGACACACATCCTTTTTCTCGACTTCTCTTGAATGCAACAAGCAGCTCAGGGCTTTCAACCTGCACTATATTTGTGCCTGACAAAATGGGACAAGGATGGAGAAAGGATATTCATTTTGAGTGAAGGACAAAAAGCTACCACATTTAATGTCTCACAACAGATATGACTAGTAGGACCAGTTCCTATTGGTTTGGACCGGTTCGGCCGAACTGGTAGTGGTTTGGCAGCCTGGGTTGCTGGAACCGGCAGCCACCCAGGCCTGCCATCCCCCCGAACCAGTTCCTTGGGCATCGCCATCGGAACCGTCATCTTGTTTTTCAGTTCAATTCAGAACAATTTAAATTGCACTGCACATGCACACACAGCACATACAGCATGCACAGCGCGCGCACGAGCAAACCAGTAGTCGTGTCTGTTGGAACCCATCGCTGGATATGACTCTCCCTAGTGATGATGTACCATAAATAGAGTGTTATGAAAAGAAGAATTGAGAGAAGGATCTGAAGAGAAATAATGCAGATGCCAATTGTAAAATCACTGCTGATCTTCTTAACCATTTCTTGAATGGGATAGGAGTTGGCGTGTGTGATATGTCATCTTTTACTTTCATTGTAACAGACACTACTTTAAGCGTGAGTATGCATACTCACATAAGTGCCTCAATGACATAAGTTTTGTAATTTGTATCATTTGTACCATGATATGATGGTGCATGTGATGTCACTTGCCTGTTCCTCTTGTGAAGATCCATGACTTTAAATGAACTTTCTTGAAACTAGGCTGTGCTATGTTATGTTATGAGCCCTCCAGATAGGTTGAGAGCAGTGGTGAAATTCAATTTTTTTTACTACTGGTTCTGTGGGCGTGGCTTGGTGGGTCTGGTAGGGGAAGGGTACTGCAAAATCCCTATTCCTTCCCCACTCCTGGGGGAGGGATATTGTAAAATCCCCATTCCCACCCCACTCTGGAGCCAACCAGAGGTGGTATTTGCCAGTTCTCCGAACTACTCAAAATTTCCGCTACCGGTTCTCCAGAATCAGTCGTAACCGGTTGAATTTCACCCCTGGTTGAGAGTATAGAACTCAGAATTTTGAGCCAATATAACTGATCATTTCAGGGACTGGTCTTCCTTGGGGGGCTGTGGGTTGGAGAATGCAGTCTTAAGAATCCAGCTATTCTTCCACAAATAACTAAAACATGCAATGAAAGCATAGGCTCACCATATGAGGACTCCAAACTGTGCACCTTGAAGTGTAAAATAAGTAAGGCAGCCGATTATCACCAAGGCATTGTGTAAGAGGATTCTTGTATCTTGCCATTCTCCCGAAGAGAGATATGATCACCAGTTCTCTTATAAATAATGCTGCTCTCAGATATATGTTTGTGTGTCTACATATACACACACTGTTCTTGTAAACCATATACTTCTCATAAATATTTTATACGTCTGCAGCTTCATCTCAATTATAAATGTTTAAATTCTTCTAATACTTTTGCTGCCCTTGTACCGTAGATAGCTATGCTGAGGATTCTTTTTTTTTTTAACTGTACTTAACTGTGATGTCACTTGCCTGTTCCTCTTGTGAAGATCCATGACTTTAAATGAACTTTCTTGAAACTAGGCTGTGCTATGTTATGTTATGAGCCCTTGAGAGCAGTGGTGAAATTCAATTTTTTTTACTACTGGTTCTGTGGGCGTGGCTTGGTGGGTCTGGTAGGGGAAGGGTACTGCAAAATCCCTATTCCTTCCCCACTCCTGGGGGAGCTCTTATGTACTTCATAAGTTTTTTCTTCATGGTTGTGATTGTTATTTTTGCTATTATTTTCTGAACTATTTGGCCTCTCTTAGATCAGCAGGATTGTCCAGCAGCACCTTTCATGGGCTGCAGCTTCTGTGGGTCACAATTTCAACTACCTCTATTTGCTTGAATACTTATTGAATACCTTGGAGGATCAAAGCAACAGGTTTTTTTCTGGCACATTTGGAATAAATCCATGCTTTATTGCGATTTTCATAGATTGGATACTGCTCTCACTTTTTTTAAAAAAAACATTTCATTAGCTAAAGAAGGAGGTGCATGGACAATGATGAGCATTTACATTCTTATGAATCACTCTAAGTTAGGGGTGTGCAACCTTGGCAATTTTAAGGCAAAGACTTGTGGACTTTAACTCCCAAAATTCTTCTGTGAGCAAGGCTGTCTGGGGAAGTCCTCAAGTCTTAAAGTTGCCAAGGTTGGATGCCCCGGCTCTATGCCATGATTTGATTTGTTAGGCTTTAGCTTGATCTCCTCTATGAACCCAATCCATGGCTTCTCCCATACAAGTCAACGCAAGCATAGGTATTCATGCTGCATTATAAAAAAAAGCATATTAAAAACCAGCAGCTCTCCCCAACCTGGCACTATTCAGGTTTATTGCAGTCTCCACTCTAGTGTTATTATCTATAACTATGCATGGTGGAAAATGTAGGCCACATATGTGAAAGATACATATTGGCAAAATACAATTTAGATATACACATTGTAAACAAATGTACACTATTTCCTCCAACCAGAAAACATTTATTTTTCTTTTCCTGTGGATAAGGGGATAAGCTGGGAATGTGCTGGTTCTTGATTAAAATCTGTAAGTCCTTCAGGGACATCTATAGCAGGGCTGTCAAACTCGCGATCCACGGGCTGGATTTGCCACTCACTGGCCAAGGCCATGCCCAGTTTAGCAAAGGGGGGAAAGGTCACGATATGTCACGTGATGCTGCCGGGACGATGCACGTTTGACACCCCTGATTTATTGGAAAGATCCAACATGTGAAGATGGTGGTCATAACCAAGCAGTTGAAGTCTTGTCCCCTTTTATACAATTATAAAATCCATCTTGACTTTAATTTAATTCTCCCACCCACCCACCCCAGCAGATATCCCTGAAGTCCCTGGTATACATTTGGCCACAGAAGGTTGCTTTGGGACTTTTATGAGACTCACTGTCATTCTTTGATCAACACTAGTTTAATAGTAGCAAAACCGTATAATCTTTTCTTAGAGTATCATTTGATTCTATAGAAAGAAATTAGAAATTAGGTTTCATTTTTGGAAGTGGACAATCTAAGCACTTTTTTAAAAAACTAATTATTCTAGGTTGAAGAAAGATGTAAGCATTAAGGTATATATTTGAGAGTAGTAGAGAATGCAAGGTGATCTCTTGTAATTCATCTTCTTTCACAGGCACATGTAACATGGCAGGATTTCAAAGAGCATCAAAGAACATCTGAAAGACCTGAGGATCAATGGATTCCTTATTAATTCATGTTCATATCAGAACAATAATGTGAGAACAGATAAAGTAAAGGTAAAGGTTCCCCTCGCATATATGTGCTAGTCATTCCTGACTCTAGGGGGCGGTGCTCATCTCTGTTTCAAAGCCAAAGAACCAGCTCTGTCCAAAGATGTCTCTGTGGTCATGTGGCCGCCATGACTAAATGCCAAAGGTGCATGGAATGCTGTTACCTTCCCACCAAAGGTGGTTCCTATTTTTCTATTTGCATTTTTACATTCTTTCGAACTGCTAGGTACAAGTAACTGCTAGGGACAAGTAACGGGAGCTCACTCCATTACATGGTGCTAGGGATTCGAACTGCCAAGCTTTCTGATCAACAAGCTCAGCGTCTTAGCCACTGACTCACTGCATCCCCCCAGCACACGTAAAGATGTCCTTAAATAAACATTTAACACTATTGTTTTTTTAATCTTTGTCTTTTAAAAAAACCCTTGTTATTTCTGGGGATCATCACAGCAATTATACAAGGTTGGGATCAAGGCCAATGTAATCTCTGGGAGGAGAATGATCCATATGGAGGGATCACCAAAGAAAAGTCTCTTCTCCTGGATGACATCCATAACAGATGGGGCAAATGCAGCATGCTTCTCTTGCTGACTTTTTGGAGGTAATCTGGGAAGATTGTCTCTCAAATAACCTGGTCTCATGAAGGGCATTATAGGTCAGCATTTTATCAGCACTTTGAATTGTGTCTGGAACAATAGTTGCAACCAATAATATTGGAAATAAGTTAATTAAAAACGAAGGTAGGAATATGTGCTTTATAAGAAGCATCTGTTTGTTTGTTTATCTTGTTGGCCACCCATCTCCCTGCAAGGTAACTCTGAGCAGCTTTTTACAATCAATCCAAATGTAGCCATTTCTGGTTTGGAATGCAAACATGGCCCTGTTTATATTAGGTATGGTTTTCAATAATGCATTCTGGAAAGGATTGCAGAGTTTGAAACCCTAGTTAGAAATGAGCCACTAAAATCAGTAGAACAGTTAATCAAGCCTGGTAAAATTTTGTGGGAAGTGGGAAAAGCAGCATTGGTTTATCTTAGAAAAGGCAGCTTAATGTAATGGCAATGATATGGGGGAAAATGTTTTGAAGAGGCTACACCTTAAATTAAATCACAATAATACAAGCTGCAATTTTTACTATTTACTCTATTGGTGGCCCTTCTCCAGTGATTTGGCTACACGACACTGTGGAAGTAGAAAAGGAAAAGCGTACATTTAAAAGAGGTTTTGGATTTTTTTTTTCATTTTCATTCCAAACTGAATGGGATACTTTCTGCAACGACTCAGCATAAATTAGATTTTTGTTAAGCATCACTGCCTTGAAGGAGGTGCATGGGAAGTATTTAAAAAATGTCATGCAATGAAACCTTGAAGGTTTCCAGCTGAAACTTGGCAAGGTTAATCCACTCTAAAAGGTTTACTGTCCCAATTTCATCACGAAGCAGTTGGAATAAGATGTTATCCAGGTAGACCTCACTCACACAGCTTTCCTGCTCCAGAATAACTATTCCCATCTAAGAGACTTCAAACTAATATGAATTCCTCCTAAATATCAGGACAGTTGCCCAAGCTGACGAGATATTTCAGATGTTTTAGCCAGAACGTGGACTGCAACTGCACTGATGAGGATTTGTGAGGGATCAGTTATATAAACTTTTCTTAAGTCAAAAGGCAATAAAGAAATCAAGCAGGCTTCCCTGGGTATACAGAACCCACTGGTATTTCAGTCTGAAGCAGCCAGCATATAGTGTCCAGACAGTCTTATGAAACCTACTATACTCAAATGGTATTTAGAACCCATTGACCTAGAATATGGTTTTACATTTTACAGAGATAGCTCTAACTCATTTAGCTCATTTCCTAAGTAGACAATACCAGATCCTTGAATCCACCCAGATCACAGTGAACCAGTGATGGGTTCCGGTTCCTGTTGCAACTGGTACACTAGGTGCACCAGGTGCACACCTGACGCATGCGTTCCCACCACCTGTGATGCTCCAGCTGCTCAGCAGAGCAGACGCCATATGCTCCATGCACATTCACAAATGCCCCGATTGGCTCAAATAGAGGTAAGGAGAGCGGGCGGGGGGGGGGGGGGCTCCGGTGCACCATACTGGAACGGTACCTGGTGCTCCCAGCAGGCACCGGTACACCGATACTGGGGCGTACCGATCATATCCCACCACTGCAGTGAACCTAACTTATGACATTTAGCCATGTGCCTTTCTTGTCTAAAGTTTTCAGTAAGATATCTTTGGCTTCAAAAACCAAACCATAACACATAAACACATGTCAGAACACAACTAATTAGATGAAAACATTTCCTAATCAGAGAGCCTCCTATTATTATTTTTAGGAAAATCTACAATCAACAGTGATAGTAACGCCCCTTGCATTGGTTCCAACTAGTATTCAGGGTCCAGCTGCTTTTCAGCCTGAGTCAGTACGTATATAGCCATTGTGATTAACATTTATAAAAAATAAAGTTGCCAAGCTTGAAATATTAGGCAGAATAATTAAAACAGCAGCAGAAGGAAGAGTGAAAAAAAGGATTCCTCTGATCTCCAGGACTCTAAAAAAGTTTCTCACCAAGTCAGCCTCTGATGACTAAATGAACTTTCTACATTATATTTGTGGAAATACCTCTGCCATCTTCCAGATGCTTTCCCCCCATATCCCAGACTAATTTACAAACCCCAGGATTACTTGCTAATCCATGAAGTTCTAACTACAGTTTAGTTTAGTTTAATCTACAGTAGTTTAGTTTAGTTTAGTGTCACTCTCCTAAGTCACTAAGAACTAAACTGTTCTTCAGTAATATTCAATTCAATTCAATTCAATTTATTAGACTTATAGGCCGCCCAATCCCGGAAGACTCCGGGCGGCTTACAAAGAACAAGAAAAGAAAGCATATTCTAGATATTACAATCTCTCTCTCTTTCTAGGAGATGATTGAACTATGCTACATTATCTATAATAATTCCCAGCAGCTTGGCATTTGTTTTTGCTCTTTGTTCCAGAATTAGGAAGCACCAATAGTTATTGGCGGATTTTGATATGCCTATGTAATATTGTTTCTTCACAGGCTACCTGGTTAGCTGTATGTAATTCATGATGCAAGTTGTGAGTTGTAAAACCCTTCATGGCATAAGGCTTGGATGTTTCCTGATTGCTTATTTGTACCCTATGACTATCATTAAGTGTTGTACCTTATGATTCTTGATAGATGTATCATCATTTTACGTACACTGAGAACTTATGACCAAAGGCAAATTCCTTGTGTGTCCAATCACACTTGGCCAATAAAGAATTCTATTCTATGTTTACTGGACTGCCCTTTACTTCTGATAACATCTGACAGGATGGGCATATTACAGGTACCATCAGTTAGGTAGTGTCATTTAGTGGGACTCACGAGATGCATCCTTTTGGGATGGCAATCTTTTTCTTTTCTTTCTTTTTATTTCTAGTTTCTTCCGCACATCTTCATACCACTTGCCTATTACTTGTCAGTTAGAATAAAGACAAATGTGGGAAACAGGTAATCTTCTTCAGTGGTGGTTCCTGTCACACAGTTGGAAGAATATCTGTCAACTTGTGCTGTCTTTGGGGAAGTTTTTAAGTCATTCCTGATGAAGACAAACCCAAGGCTGCCATCTGCTGGAATGATACGCTTCTGGCAAAGGGTAGAGAAGTATACACTTAGAAAAAGTCCTCTTGTTGTTAGATGCGAAGTCGTGTCCGACCAACCGATCACAACCCCATGGACAATGTTCCTCCAGGCCTTCCTGTCCTCTACTATCCTCTGGAGTCCATTTAAGTTCACGCCTACTTCTTCGGTGACTCCATCCAGCCACCTCATTCTCTGTCGTCCCCTTCTTCTTTTGCCCTCAATCTTTCCCAGCATTAGGCTCTTCTACAGTGAATCCTTCCTTCTCATTAGGTGGCCAAAGTATTTGAATTTCATCTTCAGGATTTGGCCTTGTAAAGAGCAGTCAGAGTTGATTTCTAGGACTGCCTAGTTTGATTGCCTTGCAGTCCAAGGGACTCACAAGAGTCTTCCCAGCACCATAGTTCAAAGCAAGGCCTCAATTCTTTGGCGCTCAGCCTTTTTTATGGTCCAACCTTCACAGCCATACGTTGCAACTGGGAAAACCATAGCCTTGACTATACACACTTTTGTTAGCAGGGTGATGTCTCTTCTTTTTTGTATGCTGTTTAGATTTGCCATAGCTTTCCTCCCCAGGAGCAATCGTCTTTTAATTTCTTGGCTGCATTCCCCATCTGTGGTGATCTTGGAGCCCAGGAAGATAAAATCTGTCACTACCTCTGGAACTCTGGTTTATGGTTATTTGTTGTTTCTCCAGGCCTTGTGTGACTGCAGAAAATCCCTTCCATTTATGAAAACAGCTTTTTTCAAAACTTCCCTACGTGGCTGCATTAAGAGTTTCCTTCAGGGCTTTTTCTTTTACATGTGGAAGTTTGCATAGAATTGGGCTGCTTTAATGAAGAGTAGACTTATTAACTTGGGAGTCATTTCTGAATAATTGCAAAAATTACAAATCATGCTGAAATGCACAAACAGAAAGGAAAATTTCCAAGCAAACTCCATTTCCTCTCCTCAGAATCTATGTTGAACGTTACTTTTTACCTTTTTCCCAGTCGTGAAAGGGAAAGGATACTTGAATTCCCTATTTAATGAATAAATATTCAACTTGATAAGCTAAATGTGGGAACTAATTTCCACAACAGCTTCAATAGGTAATTTCAAGGCTTAAAATGAGCCACAGTTACCATGGAATGAGACCTCAATGTGTTGTGGCTACTAGGGTTCAATCCTGAAATGTGCCACCAAGCCTATGCTCATCCTTAAGCAGTGATTGAATCCCATGTCATTTTATTTTATGTAGAATTTATAGCTACACAACTCCACTTGTATGACAATCAGTGTGTGACTTCTAACCCTATTCCACCTACAGAAGAGAGTGGGAGGAAAGAAAATAATGTATTATGTATTTTTATTTATTGTATATTCCGCCTTTATAATTTTGACAAACAACTCGAGGCAGTGAAAATGTATAATACTCCTTCTTTCTCATATTTTCCCTAAGGCAACAGCCCTGTGAATTGGGCTGAGAGAGAGTGACCAGCAAAAAAACACCCAGCTGGTTTTCATATCTAAGGTAGGATTAGAACTGACAATCTCCTAGTTTATATCCTGATGCCTTAGCCACTAGACCAAACATACACACACTCCCACCATCCCTCCCTCTCCCCAACTCTCTCTCCCTCTCCCCTTGCATCATCCCTTAACAACTTGAAGGGGGTAGTCCAACTCCCAGAATTTCAGGAGTTGAAGTCCACACTTCTGAAAGTTGTCAAGGTTGAAAAACATTGATTTACACCATAGCATTGGCTTGCATAATATGCTGAGCCATATCCACTCTCCCCTGTAAAGCCAAAACAATGATTTGCAACTGCATAGGCCAAGTTCATTCCACATGCTAAAGCCAAACCCATGTTATGCCTTAATAATGTGGGAATCCTGCCATAATGTGGTTGCCTTGATTTAGGGCTTAATAGGTTATGTGATCTCAACCTCTTGGGTTTCTACATTAGAGGCTATGGCAGAGTACAAAAAGTGGATCCAAGCGCAGGGTAGACTTCCCTTATGACTTTGGTAGCAAGACATGCAGGAGGCTGCAGCATTTAATATATTGGGAGTTTACCAGCATCTCCTGAAACCATTGGGTTCTGTCTCTGAATGTTTCCATCTTGTCCCTTGAATCTCCATGGGTTCCCTCCCACGTATATATACACTCTGCTTGCAGGGGGTTACAAAAAGCTGCAGTATTTCTGAGATGGCTTTCATGATTTCACAGTGGGAGTCAGTACAGGAACTTTGCTATGAGTTGTGAACACAGAGATTGATCCCAGTAGGACAGTGTTATTAATCAGCAGAACAGCTTGCTGGTGATTGAGAAGGCACAATGTTAGTTCAAGAGAGAGCCTGTCACATGTGGAGAGGATGATTTTGTTTCTTCCTTAAATGATAGGGAGAAAAATCCATGGGGAGAGGAAAAACAACACCTGTTTTGAGTTAACCCTTACTGGAAGTTGAGTCAAAATGGTTTTGAAGTGGGAGGCCAGAAATAGCAATTTACTGGTCAAAGGTCCTCAAAATTTTGGTTCACCATTGTGCATGGAGTGTGTAAATTTGTGTACCAATGAGTATATTTATACCTGAAAAACCTTCCTGAAACTGTGATTTTGTAACCAAAGGCTGAATGCATTTGGAATAATCTGACCTTCAAACTGATGATGACTGAAAGTTGTATTGTAACTGGGGTAGGGGAGCGGGGATGGATGTTTTCTATTAAAACTACAATAATTTCTCCAGGATATAAAGTAACTAAATCACAATAGTCAATGTGCAAGGAATATAATATTGACCTGTCCCAATAAAACCCCACACAGTCCGTTTGGTTGGTGCCATGAGAGCCCCCCTCCCCTTTTGGGTAAATCTAACTTCATTTTAAAGACCTCCTATATTTCCCCTACCTCAGCCAAATAAAAATGTCAAAATATGTGAATGGAATGTACTGTATGTTGTACAGGAAGCAAACTAAATATTAAAGAATGGATTAATAATGTGAGCAAATTCAGAATGATCTGGCAAAAGGATCAGAGGATGGAGGAAATGGCAGTGTTTGCACTTTCACAAGTCACTTACTCTGACAGGAGGGTAAAAAAAATAGCCACATTGAAAGCTTTGACTGCAAACTGGTATGATATAAAAGTCTGGTCTCTATAGAAATAAAAGTTTGCTGAACCTCCAAAACTGCTTTTCTACTATCAGGTGAAATGAGAGGTTGATCAACAGCAGGAAAGCCCAAACTTGTGGGGTTAGATACACTATCAGTGGATTTCCTATAAAACCAAGAACTCCACAATGTTTGAGGAATAGGAGCCCATTTTGGTGGACATTGTCCTTGGCCATGTTGTGGTACCAACCAGGTGCGGTGAACATTGTCTTTTCTTTGTGACTGCCATACATTATCTTGTCTCACAAAAGTGCCATTCAGAACCTGCTGTTTCTTCTCTTACACAGACATCAGGGAGAAAATTGAAAGTGTAGGCCAAGATGAATTGGCAAACCAGATTGTTTCACATTCTTCGGCTGTTAGATTTTGACATGTGATTGGAAAAGTCAAAATCTAGGACTACAAAAATGTTTACAAACTGGGGAAGAAGAGGTGGTGGAGTCTTCCATTATTCTGCAATACAGTCCTTTTGACTGTAATTTTATCAGGTAAAGGTGTGGCCCATAAAGGAGAATATTTGTAGTTTAGGATTGAAATGAGGAGTCCTTGGTGCTCTTTGAGTTTGGTTATTTTCTTGCCGATGTTTCATTACCCAAACTAGATTAACATCATCAGTGTTAGTCCTTTTACATGCAGATGAAGGTATAATATGTTAGCAAATATAGGTTTGTGTGATAAGTCAAAGTAATTGAGGGACACAGAGATCCTGTTGAAAACATTCCTTTAGTATGTTGTTTGTATTCATTCTCTACCTGCTGATTATTTCCTGTAACTTCCTCTTAGATGGTTTTTAAGTTGATTAACGTAATTGTTGGCTTCTGACGTTAACTGGCGGGGACAACTAGCAAAAAAAGAAGAATCGACTGATGGGAAGAGGCAGGTTAAGCATTTTGTCTGTGTTAAAAATGCTGGGCTGCACAATACTTTATTTATATCCCATTTGTATTATTCTTACCAATAATTCAATTTGCACCATCAACAGAGTTTTGGAATCCCCCGTTCCTTGAGTAATCTGTAGCCCTGCCCTTATGCTCAGGATTCTAACATTACTTCAGTTGTATTCAATATATTTGGAAATTGTACAGTACATTGACAATAAAAGACATCTCCTTTTATGCATTATATACCAACTAAACTAAGATTGTTACTTTGGGTATATGGATGACTCCAAAACCTGTGCGTTATTGCTTTCTACTGAATGTCAATATCATGAACATTGTTCTAAATATGATTGTCACATTTATACATTATCTGAATATGAAACAATAATTGGAAGCAGCAACCTTGAATTTTCTTAGCAAACAGTTTGAGGGTGGTGTGAAATCAGTTTAGGAGTTTTGTCATGGATGGTTTTCTTTAAGCTTTTCCTAGTAATTTGTTGTTGTTTTCTAACAATGTGTCCCTCCACAATCTCCTAAGTGACCACTCATACAATTTGTTTGCTAGCATTCTGAGAACTTCAGATTACACTGATTATATGAACATCTGGAAATTATCACATACCATTGTTGGCAGAGAACCTCTGTAGTTCATCCAGCAGGCTTTAAGAGACACAGTCTTTGGTAAGGAAAACATCTCTGTTTCAAGACCATTTGGGAGACATTAATGTAAAAACAACAGAAGGGGACATTATAAGGACAGAAATAGATTCAAATGTACACTAACAGAATATTTCCATTTGCGATTTGGGATGTCAACCTCTTGCTTTAAATCTTGAACAAGAGATTCCTATTCTTTTCAGGATTGCAGTGGTTCAATTATAAGATTATCCTTTATACCTGAAGATGGTGTTGAAGCATAACTTTTGCATTGCCCAATTAACCACTTAAATTGATTGTGCAATTGAACTGGGTTTCCTTTTAGCTGTTGCTGAATCAATTCCTATTGCTATAACATTTATAATAAAATTCTAGGAGCAGGAGCTCTCCAAAGCAAATGAAATCAAGGAAGCAAAACTGATGTTGACCTAATTCTGTGAACTGGAGGATCAAGATACAAGGAATTGAATCTTTCTGGCATTGCTATGGTTAGGGCAATGCCAAAAAGATGAAACAGGCATTGTGACATTATGACAAGTTCCACCCTTCATATCTGCATGGATGTTGTATGCAAGTACATAATGGATGGAGTTTGTGTTTCTATGCTGCAACACACATTGTTACTTGCCTTTCCTTCCACCATGCTGGCAGGTGCTTACAGTTCTAGAACCCCATAATTGTCATTACTTGAGTTTTTATCATATTGTTGACAGCTTCCTTCCTTACTCTAATCCATTTCAGGAATGAGGTTTAGTGTGACAATTATTGAAGAAAATGAACGTATGCCCAAAAGTTATTGGGGTTAAATACCACTACCGTACCTACCGTACCTCCAAGTTAGCTTATTATTTTTCAGGCAATGTTGCTAAAACTGTTGCTGAGAATGCCAACATTACTGGTGAAAAGAACATTGACTGGGATTTTTCTGGCAACATACATATAAAAAAAGGAAGTAGAAGTGGGAAAAGAAAATAGGCTTACAACACAGACACCATGATGTCAGACACCTCTGTAAAATTCCACGGAAAGCCACATACCGGTAGTAAAATGTCATTTGGATTGTGACAGAAAGCCTAATGTACAATGAATCTATTTTGTCTTTTAATAAATTTGCTTACATCTAGACTTTGAAGAACACTAATTGGATAACTTTGAGGGTCCTTAAATAAAACATTTGGATCTCAGACTTCCAAGGCTTGAGAAATATTTTACATCAAGGTGGACTTGATGTAAACATCACTGAAATAAATGGAATATTTTTGAATTATTTCATTTGTATTTCTACCAAGTCAAGAAGCTTAGGTCTACCAAACAGAAGAGATTCTGCATATTTTAATGAAAGATAAAACAACAATATAAACATACACAAATTTACAGAGAAAGGATCAGTTTTAATACATTTGGAATAAAAGGATTTCTTTTCCCCCCTTAAAATATGGTATAAAAATAAATGCAAGAAACATTAACAGAATTTACAGACAACGGACAAAGACACAGACTTTCTTTCTTGATGTGAATACATCTGTGAGACAGAACCTTCTGTGCTAATTTATTGTGCAATAGCTGTGATGCCATATTAGGTATATTTATTAATATATTCTTTTTTTTACACGTCTTCCAGTTTGTGAATGACAGCACTGTAAATAAACTGTGCTTAACAGAAGCTTTTAAAAAAAACTGTACTGGAAATTGCAGAAAATAAATAGACACAGATCCAGCTTGATATGAAGGCGAAAGTGGGCAGAGAGTTTTCAAAATGGAGGCATCAAAAGATTACAGTAGTGAGTTCCTTGGAGTCTGTAATGCCTTGATATACACAAAAGAAAACAAGTCAGCTCCTTGCTCATGCAACATCTTGTTCTATTGTCCTCTGATTTCAGGCAATTAGTGAGCTACGAAGTATGTATAATGACTGAGTCTGCTTCCATGCTACAAGATGATCCTTTTAGTAGGACTGCACTAGACTGGTTAATCTCTTTGATGTGAGCGATTTCACCTGAGGAAAAGATAGAAACAAACAAACAAAAGAAAACAGAAGACAGAGGCATGTTCACTGAAAACCCAGTTCATTACCAAGCACCTACTTATTCTGGCTAACATTTTTCACACGGTGACCTTAAATATGGGATGCCTATCCTTGGATTCTTTCAGATATGAGCAGCTTATCACTTGGTGGCTGCAGTATCAAGCAAGACATTCATGTTATTTCAGGCACAACTGCATAGGTGGAGCATTGGACCACCAAAAATGAGAGGATTCACTGGAATTGGTTCACCAAACTAGCTTCCAATCATCATCAAGGGAATCAAAACCAGTTCCCAGGGGAGATGGGTCTGTTTTGATCAACACAGGCTTGATTGAAAAACCACCACCTTCTGGGTACTCTCATATTTTATCCGGTGGAAGCCATTAAAATTACATTCTAAAAAACATCCAATTTCACCTGCACATTTTCAGATTTCTCGTTATCTGATGTTAATGTCCAAATGTCAGGTTCAATGTTCTGAAGACAGCAATGGAGATCTAAGCTTCATTATGAAACCCTGAATTTTAATGCTATGAGTTGAAACAATCAAATGGCTAATTCACTATTGCTGAGATGGCTTACATTTTAAACACAATCTATCATTTATATTACTGATAATAATTAAATGCATATAATTCCCCAACATCAATTCTGCATTGTTATAAAATAATCAGATCTTTCCTTTCTTTTGATGATTATCACTTGTACATATAAGCAATAATGCCAAGAGGCCATATATTAATGACATCTCGATGATATAGCAAATGGTTGTTATGATGTGAAAAACAAAGCCGTTTGAATTTCTCATATGATGCAGAACTGGAGCTGAGAGAAATGTGCAGCACTAATTTATATATTTCTACAAAACCACAGAGGTTTTGCAGTTCTAAAACTCAAAAATTTCCGAGTCATTAATGGAAATTATGCAGGCAATTTCTATAACTCTCCTTTTTCTAATTTCTACTCTAAGTTCGTATATAATTACACTAAACTATACTTTCTTGACACTGAGATCAACAAGACAAGTGAAATATTTGAAGTTATCACACTCATTTCACAAATTTTGAAATAAACCATGTCCACACTCAAATTATCTTGTGATGCCAAAAGATAACTCTAGGGAGATTCCTTTGCTGTTAGCATGCCATGTCAGCTGGTAATGCTATCTACCAAACTGCCTCACCAGATAAAGTTGTATCTGGTTCTTATAATTGTAGCCAATTGGTACAGAAACCCAGTATTCAGAGAATGGGCACCAGTATATACAATGAAAGTATATCTGCAAAGGAAAGTAAACAATAGGACAATTAGATTAAAGTGGCATTAATTTCATTGAGCTGGAATGTTCATAATTTGACGTTATTTGACGTCCTCGTGTTTCTTAGAACTTCATGATCAATAGATTGGTTAAAGGAAGAAAACACTGTGTTAATTAAAAAGGACACAATTCCTACCGACATACATAGTATTAGAAGGGTCATTACCAACATCTTTTATACACCTCAATACTTTCTCTCTCAGTGAACTTCTGCTGTTGATTCATTGCTGGAAACATTCTGGAAGGAAAACCTTCTGGAGCTTATGCATTTGATACATTAATTTTAATAAGTGGATGGAGTTACCATCTTAGTATTTCTCATTGTGCTAGTTCTTTCACTAGCATAAAGATACATAATTTACATTTGGTTCTCATATTCTGACAAGCAGAGCAACTGGCTAATATAAAACTCCCAGCAACCTACCCCTTTTTCTATCCTTACTGTCACATCTCATCAAATCCCAATTATACTTCTGGTGAGGAAACCGGACATCCAAACCCTGTTCTTAGTAGTTCCAGTAAGTCTCATCTGAATTAATAGCTATTTTTCAGATTTCAGATGGACTCAAGCCATGCCTGGAGTTTGTTGAAACTTGATCATCTATGCTAGCAAGAAAGGAAAAATAGAGGAAGTTTTGTTACAATGGCACAGTGGATGTGTGGTTATGGGTTTGAAAACTCTTACAGCTATTGCCAAAGAGGATATTTTTAAGAGTTCAGAGATGACAATCTTCTATTTGAGACTTGGGTTTAATGATTGCTTGAGTTAGAGATTCTCAGCAGATGATAGCATCTGAACTTGTTGGGATTCAGAAGCTAAACAGAATTGTACCTGGTTAGTATTTAGAGAACACAAAGTTCCAGTACAGGCTGCCTTCTCTAGGTTACATTAGGGATTGAAATAAAAAAATAATCCCTAAAATAGTCCAAGTTACTTCTGCACTGCTGCCAATAGGCAAGCCACCAGGGGTTAAATTTGACCTGAAGGAGATCACTTTATAATTATAATAGAGAGTTCAGTTACACATCTACAAATGTGCTGCTTTTCTAGGTCTTTTTGCTCCCAAACAATAACAAAATTCACAATGTAACATGCTGTGGTGAAGCCACCATGCAAAAATAGGGGTTTTTGTTTCAAACTCTCCACTATTTGTTGTTGTTGTTTATTTGGCTGACAAGCAGGGGTACAATTCTCAAATAACTATTAATATCCAAGGTTATTTAAAAGTAACATGATCTGGATGAGAGGATTACGAAGCCTCAAATGTAGTAAATTCTTAAATTTATATTTCATTCTATTATTATTAGGTTCAACTCTTTCCCCCTAAATATCCAATTTCGAAGTCCCATTCTGCAAATATCTAATTTTCCTTGCAAGCATTCAAAGTACTCCAAATCATACTGTTTGTAATAGAGATATATAGGGTTCTTATCATTTTATTAGAAACATTTAAAACCTTGCTTATTTAGAAATTTTTAGGGGAATTGATTTTATGAAGACAGAAAACAAAAACCATGATCTTTGCTGATGGTCTTCATAAATTATCACTTCAGTACACACAGCTTTGTTAACTGACTGCAACAGCAAAAGCCACAATACAGCACACTTATGCACACTCACACACACCACAAGTGCGCACAGGAAACGTACACCACTCGGCGGACAAGGTCAACAAACTGGAGTAGAAGGCAAGATCTTTCTACCTCTTTTCATAACAGGTTAGTGCTCGCCCTCAGTGTTGGTGTACAGTTTTTATGGCAGGGGAAAATTGGGATGTTTCTGCCCTACAAAAATAAATGTGTTGAATGCTTTAGTTTAAACTGGTGCAAAGGTTGAACAGTGTGAATCCAAAGGCATTGGCACATACATTGTTAAACAAACCCAAAGACCTGAGTCTAATTTTTTTAAAGGTGGCTTTGATAAGAAAATGTAGGGTGAAATGGATCCAGTCTAATAATATTCTAGTTCATATTCTCTCTCTTCTTAAAAGAAAAGGTTTCTGGGACAGCATCGAGATGGCATTATTAAACAGCTTCTTTGCTCCTGCTGTTTAAATTATTCCCAGCAGGGCCTGACTTGTAACACCGCCTGGTAGCCTGAGGTCAGCGTCAACAAAAACTACATAATATCAGAGGACAATCTGTCAATCATAAGGCTCATGAGGTTATAAACTTACCATACTCCGTGTGAATTTCTCAAATGATGTTCGGCGATCCAGTGTATTTCCCAACTTGTGAAAGAAAAAAAGCATAAAGGGGAAACAAAAGCAAAAGAAGCAAAAAAACAACAACATGAAAATAAAAGCAAAATGAAGCAATGGGTTGCTAAAACACAAAAGTCATAAAAAGAAACCCACAACACAAAAGCAAGTGCAGAAGATGAAATGCTCGTAGAAATAGAAGGGGAAATATATTTTCCCCTACAATTTTCTCCTGAAGCAGAGAAGTCGAAGTGTACAGAGGCTTACAGATTGCCCACCTGAATGTAGTTTTAGGCATGCAGATGAGCACAGAGGAACTGGAAGCGGTGGGACAGAGAGAATCACACCTGGCAACCAGAGCAGCTGTCCCATACTTCATCCATTCCCCTCCCCCTTACATGGATGTCTGCCTGGCTCAGCTTTGACAGTGCTGATTCACTGGGTGAAGAACAACACTGACGTACAAGATCTGAAGTTTGCTTAGAATGAACTGCCAAGCCAATCAAACTGGGATAATACAAAACAAAACATGAAATTAAAACAGGACAAGGAGCCCTGCACATTCTGCCAATTATGTCACCACTTACACAATCTAAGAACATAATTTTTTTTAAAAAAGACTAGCCCTCCTCTGTTTAAGAAAAATATCCATTTATTTACTGAATTAGTAGTATCTCAACCTCAAGGAGGACTGTTGATTTTAAATAGTTTTCAAGGCACACGTGCCATTAAATGTTAGGGCAATGCATTGCTTTAAGTTCCTTGTACCTTTTAAGATGCTAAAAAGCACAGGTGAGTGCAGAGGTGTACCCTGGTGTACAGAGAATTGGTTAACTCTTTTCTCTGCTGCCACAGGCCCAATAAGATGCCCCATCATATTGCTATTAGCCCTCAGAGCCAAGACAAGCTTTAGAAGGGAAATTATTTTTATTGTATTCCTAGGTGATGCCTTCTCACACTTCCTGTTTGGATGGTTTATTTTTTTTCTTGGTTTCCTATTGCTTTTAACCTTTTAAGGAGAGGAACATGAACTAACTACAAAACTGGATTATGAATTTTTCACTATTGGATTTCTTTTATTCTGCCTTCCTAATTTTGCAGACTGACACAACATATCATTCCTATGGAAGCATTATTCCTGAAATTCTACATATAGCTAGCAAACCAGCTCTCCATTGTTTCTGCACTATTTTTTCCCTACTGGATCTTTATACATTCAGCACAAGGATCTGAAACAAGCTACACAAGTACATTATGTTGAATACAGAGATCTGATCATTATGAGCTCTAAATTATCAGAGTTAACTGAACCTCCTTTTAAGATCTCCATGTAGTGTGGACAGATAGGCAAGACCAGTGGAAGCAGGCTACCCATGCATACCCATTCTCTACCCAAGGGAGTTCTCTCTGTGCATCAATGTCCTTACAGTATTTAATTCAGGGGCTTGCACAAATGAGCATCCCAGTAGATGGGTTCATCCTGTAGTAGTAAAAGTAATAATTAGTAACACAGAGCCTGTATGTATTAAAGTGCCCATAACATAAGGATGAAATTCAGCAGGTCTGAGAGGTTCTGGAGAACCAGTAGCGGAAATTTTGAGTAGTTCGGAGAACCGGCAGTTGCCACCTCTGGCTGGCCCCAGAGTGTGGTGGGAATGGAGATTTTGCAGTATCCTTCCCCTGCCACACCCACCAAGCCACGCCCACATAACCGGCAGTAACAAAAATTTAATTTCACCACTGCCATAACGCCTTAGGTGACATCCATGGACGTCCAAAATTAATAGTCATAGTAATAATAAATATTTTGAAGAAATATAAAAAAGTCAAAACATTCCCAAGATCTCAGCCATGAAGGGTCTCAGTTCTCCATTAACACACATTGTGGGAAAATCTGAAAGAAGTCTCAGCTTCTTTGGCTGTGTGCAGAAATTGTCTAATCCCAGATTCTTTTAAACCATATAATCTATTTTCAGTTTTCTTCTCAAAAAGGAAGATCATTGGTAAGGTGGAAATGGTGGCTCAGGTTATCCACCCTTACCATGTCACTAGAATTAAAGTAGCCAGTTATCTAGAGTTATGTAGAACAATCTGGAGTTTTTGAAGTTTGCCCTCTGGAGGATTCTTTTTTGTGTTTGATTTTGCCTCTGTAACCTTCCTTAGTCGGAGCTAGAAAAATCCAGACAACTGCTAGCTGGCAGCAAAGACTTAGGGTTTCCCTCTGACACCTACTGGTCTGTGTTTTTGCAGTCTAGATTTACTTGCCCTATTCTCCTGATATCTATCAGGATGAGATACAGACAGTAAGAATACAAGTCTCATGTATGAGACTGATTTGGTTGTCTCCAAGAAATCTTTTCATTGGTGAGGCAGAATAGTCCAATCAAGATGAAGGTTGGTAAGGCAAAGAAAATGGCTGAGCATTAAGGCAACTCTTTCTTCTTTCTTTTGGTAGCCAAAAGCCCCATCAAAAATGAGTAGGGACAGGAGAAGATAGACAAAAAGCAAGTACTGAGAGTGTTAGAGACAAATGTGTAGAGTCTAAATGTGTTGTAAGTGCACATTTAATATTATTTGTTATTGCTGTATTTTGGGAACATTAAGCTCACTGTTCTTTCACTGTGTTCTCCTTCCTTGCTGTCACTATCTACCTGTTCTGACCCAGCTCCCCAAACACAACAAACCCTCTGAAATTAAATCAATGATTCCTTTATTAGGAGCCTCAGCAGCCCCAGCAAAAAGTTTCTCTCTCACTACAGCACAGGCTAATAAGTCTGTCTGGCAGGGAGATGAATAGTTGTCTGCCACATCTATTCATCTCTGCCCCCTGCCTTTTATCCCCAGAACTAGGGTGGGACTTCTCTAGCAGAGGTGGCTCTTCCATCCCAAGGATTGGCCCATAGATTTCCACTGCTCTCCTCTCCTTCTGCACATCCATGCATGAGACACTGGACTCAGCTGTTCCTCCTTTTCCTCATCAGCCACCTCCACACCTGGGGGCTGTTGACTCTCCATCTGAGGGCTGATGAGTGGTGCAGGCTCCACCTCTGTCTCTCTCTCTCTCTCTCTGACAGCTCCATTCCCTCTTCCCCCTCAGAGCTCTCAGATTGCCTTGATGCTGACCCTGACTTCCCCACCCCCTCCTCATCTGATTCAGCTGCTGGAGGGGCCGGCGGCGGATAGATCACAACACTATCTTTCTAAGAATGTTTTAATGGCCATCCTACTGGAACTCTTTTTTTTCCCAGACACAGATCCTGAACAAGACTAAGAAGAAAAGAATTCCCAATAACCAAGAATTTATTGCTCTAAAATTCCATGCATTTATTAGGTATGAATTGAGTCCTTATTGAACTTAGTGGAACTTACCTTTGACTACAAAAAAGCTTAGATGAAACAAATTCAGTATTTGTAGCTTTGTATAATTAAATTATATCTGCTGCAAAGTAGAAATCATACTACATCAACTATACTTATATATCTTTCTAAAATGTTTTGACCTGCTCTTATCTGTTTTCCTAAGTTATAGTCCCACATTTCCTTTCAGAATGATACAAAATAAATGTCAAAATGAAATTAATTTGCTCATGCAAAGATGCAAAATAAATATAGGCATGGATCCCACCATCATTATGGGATGCTCAGATTGAACTGAACTCTTCACCTACCAGATATACAGCTCATTTATCCAAAGAGAGAAAGTATGATAGACGAGAACCACTGCTGAAATAATAAAAATACATTGAAAACATTGAATAATACCTTCTTCTTGGCCTGCAGTAATTCCTGGTAGGCACTGGATCGTATAAAACGTGGATATGAATCACTTTTCATCAACTTGTAGATGTGCTCCTAAAATAAAAGAATATAGAAATGTTTTTCACTTTTGAAATCTGATCTTTTGAAAGTATTTTTAAAAAAAAAACAAAAAAGAGGATAAGGAAAAAAACAAAGCAGACTGTGTACATGTGAAATTCATTCCTAGGGCAGCATAGAAACCTGGTTCTATTAATACAGTGCCTACTAAATGATTTCTAATAAAGTTGCAAACTTTAGGGTTTTCAGTTAAAGAAGTTAACAAGAATTGGCCACAATCCAAGCAACATGAGAGTCTTCTGCACAAGCTAGTTTACAAGGATTTTGTTTCAGCAAAAAGAGACTTTGAATGACCACTTATCTAATTTGCATGAATTACCATATTTTTTGGAATATAAGACACACTCCCCCCCCCCAAAAAAGAAGGTAAAAATTTGGGTGCATCTTATACATTGAATGTAGCCCCTCCCACCTGCCGGCCCTCGCCCTTTGGCCTCTGCCTCCCAGCAATTTGCCTCCTTGCAGCAAATAGCCTGTTTCAGTTTTAATTTCAGCACAGCTTGATTAGCACAAGCAGCTGATTGTCAGTTGAATCAGCCTCCCAACCATCAGCTGTTTCAGGCTGCAGTGATTCCCACAGCCTATTGCCGCCTCCGTGTGCCGCATTTTTGGCCTCTGCATCCCATTTTTGGCCTCTGCATGCCCCATTTTCAGCCTCTGCACACTCCATTTTCTGCACATTCTAATCCCTGCTGCCCAGAATGGGTGGAAAATGGGGTGCGGAGGCCAAAAATGGGGCATGCAGAAGCTGAAAACGGGATGTGGAGACTAAAAATGGGGTGGCGGAGGCGGCAATAGGATATGGCAATCACTGCAGTCTGAAACAGCTGATCATCAGGAGGCCCGACAATCAGCTGCTTGTGCTAATCAGGCTGTGCTGAAACTGAAACTGAAACAGGCTGTTCGCTGTTTGCTGCAAGGAGGCAAATTGCTGGGAGGCAGATTTTTTTTTCTTGTTTTCCTCCCCAAAAGCTAGGTACATCTTATACTTCGGAGAGTCTTATACTCCGAAAAATACAGTAGTCAATTTTTACACTAGTGTAAAATTTAGTGCAAAAATGTCAGGATACAGAGTTTTGGCTCTGTGACATTCTCCAACTAACGATTGTTTAAGGAAAATCTACAAGCAAAAGAGATTCTTGCCAGATCACTGAATTTGGGCTCATCACAACCAGCTTGCTCTTATTGCCATATTGCATTGTGAATGAAAGATTAATAATGCTGAACATTTTGTTGAAATCTTTGTCACATCTACAGGAGCAACTATATGGGAGGAGCAAATGAATCCTTCACAAACAAAGAAAAGGAGGCTGAAAGCAGACTGAGAGACAACACAATGTGACATAGAAGATCAAGTCAGAGCAGAAGTTTGATTGGAAGTTGGCTAATCAGAAACCTCTCTTGGGCCACCCTATTGCAGGATATTGAGCTGTTACAGGCTTTCAGTTATCAATAAACCAAATATTACAAACAAATGTCATCTAACAGAGGTGAAGAGTTTTTGTTCCTAGAACTTTTCACTGCTCAGGTAGGTGGGGACATGGCTAGCAACAGTAGTGTTTTGGACTTTGTATTAGCTTATTTACTGTATGTTTTTAATTTATATAAGGTAAAGGTTCCGCTTGCACATATGTGCTAGTCATTCCTGACTCTAGGGGGCAGTGCTCATCTCTGTTTCAAAGCCAAAGAGCCAGCACTATCCAAAGACATCTCCATGGTCATGTGGCCGGCATGACTAAATGCCAAAAGTGCATGGAGTGCTGTTACCTTCCCACCAAGATGGTCCCTATTTTTCTACTTTCATTTTTATATGCTTTTGAACTGCTAGGTTGGTAGAAGCTGGGCCAAGTAACAGGAGCTCACTCCATTATGCGGCATTATGGATTCAAACCGTCGAACTGCTGACCTTTCTGATCCACAAGCTCAGCATCTTAGCCACTGAGCCACCCTTTAATTTATGTAGCTTTATAATTGTAAACCACCTAGAGTTATTGTGAGGTAAGATGGGCGGCCTATAAATTTTATAAATAAAACAAAACAAAAACTGTTCATTTGGCTTATGAAAACATTTGTTTATTTCTAGGATTACTTACTTGCCCTATAGCTAATGTTATCCTGAGTGATACACAACATAAAAATATAAATAAAATTCCATATAAATCAAAAAGTAATAATCTTTTTCTCAGTCACATGTCCCAGGTGGTTATCCCCAACCCATGAGGGCTGAAGGAAATACAGTTATTCTCTTCTGTGGCTGACCCCCATGCCCCCACCCAAAAAAACCCTTAGCCTTTTTCAAGTGTATGAAAACAATTTTATTTTGTAGAGGTTTTGGATGCTGGTACATTTGGATTTCTAGTTCCACGAGTCTCTTTTTAATGTCGTTGTATTGTAACTTTCTTAGCGTCTTTAAAATGTGTAAGTATACAGAGCATTGTATAATTATAAAATAAATAAAATAATCCAGCAACAGAAACAGAGGCTAAAAGAGACATCATATAATAAAATGGAAGGAAAGACTCAGCAGCAGGATAAAGATACAAAGCATTAAAAGGCTAAGAGGTTTTTTTTTAAGTATTTCCCTGGTGCTGAAAAGATAACAAATGATAGTGTGATTTGGAAATGGCTATTGAAAAGTCTTGCTTCCAAGTAGTCACCCACTAAGTCAACATTTGAGGATTTCTATAATCTTTAAAGGTGCAAGAGGATAAAAAGTACATAAAAGACCTCTTCATTTTTAAACAGTAGCACTTCTGTTTAGACAGCTGCCAGCTGATATTTTTTCATATAACACAGCTACTAAAACAAGTGTGCTCAAGCACACAGCTCACAGCTCACATCAGTCTTAAACACAGAACTGTATCTCAGAAAAACAAAGATAGAACAGTGTTTCTCAAACTTGACAAGTTGACAGCTTGACATGCCGGCTGAGGAATTCCAAGAGTTGAAGTTCACACATCTTAAAGTTGTCAGGTTTGAGAAACACTGCACTATCCAATCACTTCCACTAATGCAAACCTACCAGAGACCAACAAGGCAGCTGGTATAGAAAATACGTATATAGACAGCCATCTAGTGGCATGAAAAATTATTAGCATTTTCCATATAGATTTTAGCAAGTAGAAAAATTCAGGTACATTTTTAAATAATCTGTGTCACCCTACATTTGTGGGCCTTGTCAGTAAGATTCAGGCAGTACAGCCAATCTCTCTGGCCAATTTATTGTGAGTTAAAGATAAAAATCAAGACAGTGGACAGCTGCCTAAAGTTCAACTACTAGAGTTGGAAATGCACTACTAGGTTGATTAAGTGTATACACTTGAAGAAGACTGAATTTGGGTATGATTCTCCAATTCAATTGAGGAAATAAATAATTGTCAGTAAAAGTGATTTTGGGTGATTTGGATTAATTAATTAAGTAGCTTGCTTTCTATAAAACAATTATTCAGTTTGTATCTGAAAACTATAAACTACATATGAGTGAGTAAACTACAGGTTTTATATTTTGAAGTCAAGTACTACCTTTTCCTTGTAATCAGTTTCTTGTCATGTAACATATTGGAGTAGAACAGCCTAAAGTGTTTATATGTAATCTCAGTGCCAAATAAACATACTGAATCCAAAGCAATATAACACAATTCCAGAGGGGAATGTGATCAAGAAAATTTTAGACTGCACAGAAATGGATAGATTAACACTTGCTATTAAGGATAAACAAGAAACGGAATACATTTTATATAGGACATATTTTATCAGTGGCTAAATAATAGAAGTTGGAAAGGAGAGGATACAACTGGAGGAGATGGTAAAGAGAAGAGTTATAAAAGAAGATGATCTTCAATGTTAAATATCAATGTTACGATATTATTATGTTATTATATTATTAATATGATGGTGTGGAATTATAACAATAAAAAAGTATAACACACTATTCGATAAAAAATGGATGCTATATGAATAAAACAAATAAAACTTGGGGAAAACAATAACACAATTCCGGAACAATTTGCTATTGCAAAGCTCAATAATATGTAATATTTTGGCTGAAAGAACATCTATGAAAATTGATATTTTTTAGAAAATTTGTTTCTTTGCAGATTAATATGTTACAGGTCTGTAATGCTCGGATTGGCACCTCCCATGCATCTTACCATCAAAAACTAGAATGGTGGGGGAGGATAGATCAGCAATAAAGCTGTGTATGTATGATGGGAAACAGGGTGATGGGGGAATGGCAGGTAATAATGCCCAGAGAAGTCCAGAACCAGTTTCCACCAAAATCCAAGGCCAGGCACCCTGAGAAAGAATGTCAATTACCACCACCACCACCCCAAAAATATCTCAGTCTTTTCAAACTACTTTGGCGAGTTCCAATTGGCTGAAGACGGACTGGTCACAAGGGGAGGGCTGGGATGAAGGAAACCTTTCTGAATTCTTTGAGCGTGGGAAACCCAGAGCTAGCCTGATTTTACTGTAGCCAACATCTTTTGAATAAAATAATCTTTCACTTCAATCAAATGGAATCGAGGGTCTTTCTTTCCTAAGGGATCAGATTAGGGCAGGTCTGACCTATGTAATGTTGAGCCAAAGGGAGCATTTCTCAAGATAAAAAGAAAGTGTTGTTTCATTTTAAATTAAATTGAATTATTTCAGTTTAATCAAATTCTTCCCTAGGCAGAAGGAGGGGATGAGGCAAGCAAGTGATGAAAATAGTACTGTATCTTGACACAAGCTCCATCATCTGTACAAAAGAGGCAGGGCTTCCATTACTACAATACCAGAGTTGGGTTGCTCCTGATTTGTCCCGGATCGGGCGAACCGGTAGTGGCAGTGGCGGAAGGCTCAGCCTCTCTGCCCAGATGCTTCTGTGCATACACAAACTTGTGCACACACGAGTGAACTGGTAGTAAAAAAAATGGAAACCCACCACTGTACAACACCACTCTGCCTTCATCATACTTTCACCTTCTATTGCATTAAAGGTTAGTTTGGAATAGTTCTGTGGCCATTCCCAAAACTTTAGGAGCTGACTTGTTGGTTAGGATCTATGCGCACCTAGCTGCAAAGGTAAGGGTTGGGAGTTATAGTATATTTCCATTATTTACATAGTTATTTTTAGAATATAAATGAACTTGATTAGCCTATTAACCACAGGACATTATATGCTTATTAAGAAACTTTATTATGAAACACAAATCTTGTTGATTCAGGGAAATTATAGGTAGGCTTTAGGGCGCCAGCCTATTTTTAATTAGTGGACAAGTTATTGAAACAGAATTTAACCTGAATATGTAGCATATTGCATACATATAGTGCTCTTTGTTAAATACAGTTCTGGAATATATTAGAAAAGGAATGGTAAAGTTGGAAACAGTTTTTCACAGCTCCATTTCTCCATCAAGACACCCCTGGTACATATCTATACAAATAGTTATACCAACCTGAGCATCGGCAAATGTATGTCGCCCTGGTTCCTTCATCTTCACATTCTGTGTGGTTTTGTCATAACTTTTTGAGTCTACATTAATGGCACTTGGTGCTCCAGGGGCAAGGAATTCTAGCCAGATTTCCTGTACTCTAACAGGAACCTCGCGGATCGGTCTCTTCTTCAGGTCTTCTACTGCTAACCAGAACCTGTATAAGAAAATGGGCAAACAGCAGTAATGGACTGGATATTGAATCTTCTTGAAAGGTTGGTTTGATTTTTAAAATATCCCTTTAAAAATACATGTAGAAGCCTGAAAGCATTGAATCATCTCTCTGGGGTCTCATTTCACTTTAATGTCAGGTAGTTGAATCCATTTCTCATCCATATTTGTGATGTGTGGGGTTTTTTTTCATATATAATTCTTGTCCATGTTCACATTACATTCGAGGTGTTTCAAAAGTAACTCCAAATATTAACTTAAAGACATGTTTAAAGTATTTTTCCCTCAAAAATTCAATAGATAAATAACTTCAAAGTAAGGAGTTAGTAAATTTTGTATAGATGTGTCAGAATTTGCAGTGATTGATGTCTGCAACCATCTTACTGTAGTTGGGAGTTCAAAACTGCTGAACCTGGATCTCCAATGTCAGGGAAACTGTATTTAAGGCACTGTTGTTTTATTTATTTGGCATATCTTGTAGACAGAGACAATTCAGGAGAAGTGGACAAATGATATTTAAAAAGCTGCATTGTTGTGATTAAAGCTCTGCTGCTTGTATATATGCATCATGGCGGCAAATGTTGGTTTTTACCAAAATGCCAGAACCTATCAATGCTATGGTTATAGATATGGGAACTAAAGTCAATATTGGCTCATTTTGTATTCAGTGACTCCTTTTAGCAATCTATAATCATACTTTAAAACTAAGAGACATGACAATACGTAGTATAAAATGGAGAAATTGCAGTATTATAATCATTGTGACATTGTAAATAGCCATGGTTTTAATTAAATCCATAATTAATCAACACTGAACATAAAATTTATCAACATAAGAGAGGCACTGTGTTTGATTTGAAAAATATCCTCTCCATAGACTTTTCTTTAGGATTCTAATTTGGTAGGTCAAGAAAAGATATGTATGAAACATCAAAGTCAGATGGGAACAAGTGGGTTCTATCTAGTGATGGGTTTGCCTTCTTTCCTTGTTGAATACTTCTATCCATGGAAGGAAGTATGCTCAACTTTCATCATCCCTATGCAGCCTTCTGTGATAAATGTCATTTTAATCCCTAGATCAGTACATCCTACATGTAAGTGTACAAGATGAGATCCAGTTTGATGTAGTGGTTAAAGCACCAGGTTAAAAACCAGGAAATGATGCATTCTAGTCTTGTTTTATGCACAAAAGCCATTGGGATAATGCCAGTCACACACTCTCAGCCATTGATGTCAAGCTTAGTTGACAAGCCAGTTGGCTAATTCCTGTTGCAACCTTTGGGTTGATCTCAAAAAAGCAGACCCTGCACTTGTGGGAAGAAGACAAAAGAGGAGGAGGAGGGTGGGGGGAGAAAAATCCTTGACTATCTGTGGTTAGTGGGACATCAGGTGCTAAGAATCAAAGTGCCTGGACCTTTAACACTCTAACACAGGAGTGGGCAACTATAGCAACTTTATGACCTGTGACCCTCATGATTGGCTTATGAATTCTGGGAATTGAAGTTCACAGATCATGGTTGCCCACCCCGTCCAAATAATCTTCAATGCTTCAGAGAGTAGAAGAAGCAATGAAAAATAAAGCTTACCCTCTTGCATTTTCCATTCAGCCAATGCACTGAGTGTAAGGAATATGTCACTGGATTAAAATTCTTTGGATTAAGTAACTGACAGTTTGGTTTAGAAGAATATAATTACTCTTGTGCAGAAAACAGTGCAGAAAATCACAGTATAAATAAGTCAATATTTAAATATCTATTTAAATTACATAACAGGATAGTTCACACCAAAGAACAATTTCTTTCTCGCAATCAACCTTAAATAACCTCCTCAGCTCACAAGGATATGTCAGTAACAATATTCAGTTGAGGCCTCTGATCTCTCTTTGAGTCTCCAGTTAGTCATTCTAACATGGAGTATTCATCAAGCAAAAGATCTCTTGCATCTTCATCCAGCTGGCCTTTCAATAAGATCACAATTTATGGTACTCCCAGTTGGGAAGGCAAGAAGGCTACAAAGACCATCTGTGGTTTCAGCAATGCTGTGCGAAGAGTAGTGTGTCAGGTGTGTGAGATGGGTTTTGCCTTGATTTTACATTTTACGAAATAGATACCACCTATAAACAAAATTCATGTCTAACAAAAATTGATACTAGGAAAAATCCAGCAGTAGTGATAATTCATACAATGGAATGGGGTCCTAACATTTATAGTTAAAGACTTGGTAAGATAACAGTGAAAATATAGGAGCTGCATTTCATCATATATGAACCTGTACCCAGTTTATATCATAATTAGAAGAAAGAAGAAGAAAGAAGATAGGTAACAGATACTTAAGGGTACCACTTCTAAGCTTCTTATGGTTTTTGTCATGCCTGCTTAATTTCAGAACATTTTGTGGAAAGAGAATCAATATTTATTTATTTTTCTGCAAAGAAGAGCAAACAAAATGATTAGGGACTAAAACATACAAAGAACAATTACAGGAATTGGGTATGTCTAGTCTAATGAAAAGAAGGACTAGGAGAGACATGATAGCAGAGTTCCAATATTTGAAAGGCTCCTACAAAGATGAGGGAGTCAAACTATTTTCCAAAGCACCAAAAGGCAAGTCAAGTAACAATCAAAAGAAACTAACCAAGGAGAGAAGAAACTAGAACTAAGAAGAAATTTCCTAATGGTGAGAGCAATCAACCAATGGAACAACTTGCCTTCAGAAGTTGTGGATGCTCCATCACTGGAGGCTTTCAACAAGAGATTGGACAACCATGTATGAAATCATATAGGGTCTCCTGTTCAAGCATAAGGTGTAGACTAGAAGACCTGCAAGGTCCCTCCCAATTCTATTATTCTATCTTCTATGTTCTTTCTCCTATCAATTACATAGGAGGTAATCACATATTGGAATGAAAATAGACAGTGCAAATAATAATGAAAAATCACAACAAAGCTGAGGCCAAGAGTAAGAACAAGTCAAAGAAGCATTGAAAGAAGAGATCTGAGTCTCAGATGAACAACAGATGCTGCAAACAACTCAAAATAGAGGAATTGTTGCTGCACAAAGAAATGGCAAGTGAGTCACGCATCTTCTTATTTTTCAATAAATATGCTGTTTTGGATTTGGATAAAGAGCTGTCATGCCTGAGGACAAGGAACAATGAGAAAATAGCGAATAACCTAAGGACAAAAGGGCAGAAGATAAATTTATCTTGAGAAATACATGACATTGCAAGATGCATTATCAAAAGATAAAGAAGAACCCAACCCATAAGAAATATTATATGAATGAAAGTAAAACAGAAAAGAACTAATCTTTGATTTTTGGCTAAATTATATTGGGCTTTAACTTTATTCTGTGTGTATGAATATGTGGCATTGATGCTGAGTATGGAGAAGACCAACAAAGATAGTGAGGTTTGAGACTCAATCCTACAAACAACGTCAGTTAAAGGAACTTGGTATGTTTATCCTAAAGAAGAGAAGTTTATGGAGAGACATATAGCCATTGTCCATATATGAAAGGTTGCAACAAGGAAAAGGGTATGGATTTATTTTCCATAGCACCTGAGAATAAGATGAGAAGAAATAGGGGAAGCTTTTCAGTGAAAATTCAGATTTGAAATAAGGAAGAATTTCCAGACTGGGAGAGCCATTAAATAAGAGAACAGTCTGGCTCCTGAGTTGGATGGAAGTAGTCAAGAAAAGATTGGACAGCCATTTGTCTGGCTTGAAGATTCCTTCATTGGGCAGGGGTTGAACTAGAATATCTCCAGGAACCCTTCAACCCTATGAGTCTATAATGATATGTTGCAATCTATGTGTATTTGTTGCTGTATCCATACAATTATCAATGTGGATCAGCAAATTTCAAAACCTTTATGACTCCATTCTACAAACAAAACATCTGCATTTCTACAAATTTTTGTTTCCTTAAGCTCAACATTCATTATTTTTCTTACCCTTAGGAATCCCTGAAACTCAAAGTAGATTTTTTAACATTTTATTAAAATAATGTGCCTGTATTGTTTGTTTGTTGATGCAATAAAACTCTATCTGTATCCTTAAGAAATTGCCCTTCTATCGCTAACATCTTTAGAAAAAAAAAACCACAAGGAGGGACCCAAACATACATAGCCACATGGTTGATATCTTAATTTACCAAAGCTCCTTCTGCTACATTAAATGTTACTCCACTGTCCAGGATTAATCAGTAGGACAAAGTATACATTGAACAGCATAACGTGGGGAAATGTCCCAAAGATGCTATTCAAAAGAAAACTGAACTTTCTTGATTTTTTCCTTGAAATTTTTTTGCTTCTTATCCAAGAAGCTTCTCATTCATGGAGCTTTTTAATGGATGAGAAATGTTTTCAAGAAAAAAACCCAAGAAAGTCCAGTTGCCTTTTGAACAGCACCTTTGAGACAACCATGACCTGGATGACTTGAGAATCTCCATATAGAGGAGTTTCTAGATAAATGCTATTTCAACCAAATCACCCTATACTTAACTTTTCTCTAGAATGAGTAAATTCCTCATTCTACGAGGAATGAGTAAATGCAGTAGAAAGAAAATTGGCTTCAGAAAGGTAGAAACGTTGATCTTAAATACATCTTCTTTTATTTCTCCTGTTCTAATTTTCAGAAAGAAATAATAATAAAGCAGCAGAGATTACTAGCATGATGATAATGATCACTGGCAAAATAATACATATTCTCCAGAAGGCTCAGCAATTCCCCTCTGACAGATTATTTACTGGTTATATTCTCCTAACCAGGAAAAGAAAAGTGGAAACATCACTCAGGTCTTCCCAGAAGGATTGTATAAGCTAGGTCAGATGTGAAATTGGACTCCTGCTTTTGCCTCATTTAAAAACTCCCATGGGTGGAGAAAGTGGGCTCTGCTGTGCACATTGAGGATAAATAGCAGATTCATCCCCATTATACTATTTCCTTAGACAGCCCAGATATCAATGAGTAGAGGGAAAGGCTAACCTTAAATTCTCTGAACTAAATTCAGACTCCAGGTATTTGAGGAACTGTTCTCTTCCCACTGGGTCTTTCAGAGCTTCATCCATGCCAAAGCCCCATCGCTTTACTCTTTGCTGACTTGGCTCTTTGCTGAAAGGAAAAAAACAAACCAACAATCCCTCAGACTTGTTGAAATAGCTCGATTGGCTCTATATCTGCCTCGCTATCGGGAGAAGATGGTGTGGGCCATGCAAAGTAACTTAATCACATATAGGGCTACTTCAACTGCATATTACTTTAACTGCAGTAAATATGTACCGTGCTACAGCTATGGTACAAGCAGATAACTAAAGCTTTTTTTCATGCTAAAGTTGAAAGAATGTTAATCTCCTAAATAGCATCAGTTCAGTTCAGCATTTTGGCCAAGAAAAATAATCCTATTAGTGTATTTGGTTCCACTATTATTAGACCTCTGTTGTTAGCACATTCACACGGGTGGTTATATGGAAACTGTACTATTTTCGGCATGGTGCAATTTCTCCAGCATATCTAGGTTGTTTTTTTCCTTGCGTCACAAAGTCCTACGGGGAGAGCACTGCTTGATAACACAGACAAAAGGGAATTTAGAAACATAAAAACTGGGTCCCTGCTGTAATCCTTGATTGTCCTTTACTAAGGAAAATCTTTAACAGTGGAACATTGTGAAAAATATTCTTTCTCCTTCTTTCTTGTAATCTGATTTTTTAAACTAATGCTACTGAATATTTGTTATTTATTTTGGGGGGGGGGGTGAGACCAAATTTACTCCTAACATACCTTATTTCTGTTTCCCAGAAAGTAGTGTCATCTGACAGCCAAGGATTAGAAGGATCAGATGGATGCAGGAAAGGGTCGTATTCCACATACTGCTCGGTAAAACTTAATAGACTAGAAAAACACAATCAGCTAACATTTTTACAATGCATTTATTGCAAAGAGTATTAAGAACCTATTTTTACAAAGCAAGGTCCTAACTAAATACATTTTTTTCAGTTATGTCAGAATCATTCATTTAATAATTGCTCCTCTTCCCCTCCCATTTTTTTGTGAGTACAGAAAATGGCAGCTTTTTTACTTTAATCAAATTCAAATACAATATACTTACCTGTCAGCAACTTTTGACATTTTTAACCGATGTCTTTCTAGCTGTATTTGCCAATATTTTATCTACAAAAGGCAAAAAACAAACAAGTGATAAAAGCAGTCTAAGGTTTGAGTAAACAGAGATAAATTTGGCCTAAGGAAAATGGAGCATTTTATATGAACTTATGGTAAGCCTTATGCATTGATCTTTTTATAAATTAAGTCAAGAGAAAGCACAATCCAGCTCAAGTAAAGACCTCATAACAGTGCAGTGGTCAGTAATATTGAAAGGACTTTTGCCATTAAATCTAAAAAGATGTGGATTTTTGCAGATCCACATACTTAAAACTTCCATTAAAGGATAATAGGGTAAAAAATGCACGCAGTTTTGGGTAATTATTCTGTATTTATGATACAAGTATTTTTAGTTTTGGGTAATTAGATTATCATCAATCTAGGATGACAACCCACCCTTTCGCTACCCCTATAGTCACACATACAGATGTGTTCCATAATATTTATTAAAATCAGGATTCAAAGCAAGGCTCAGCATAAAAACTACTCAGAAGTTCAAGTATCTTAGTACAGTTGGATCATACCCTAAAATAAGATCAACAGTCAACAGTGCTTTGTAGTTCGTGGAAAGCTGTTGAAATATTGGGTTTGCAATAAAATATGTATGGCTCATTAGCCAAAGGATTGTTCCATGAGAAAAATTGGGGCACATAGAATCCTCATGGCTGGCAGGAGCTGCAGTTGCACCTCATCCTAAGCCCTCTCCAGCCACATATCTTGAAGTTAGGGCTGCTATGACAAATATGAGAGAGGTAGAAATAATTGAGGGAAGCACAGATTGGAAATAGAAGTATCTATCTAAAGCAGTGTTTTTCAACCTTTTTTGTGCAAAGGCACACTTTTTTCATGAAAAAAATCACGAGGCACACCACCATTAGAAAATGTTAAATTTTTTTAACTCTGTGCCTATATTGACTATATATAAAGTGTTTTTCCCACGGCACACCTTACACTATGTCATGGCACACTAGTGTGCCGCGGCACAGTGGTTGAAAAACACTGATCTAAAGAGCCCTGGTGGCACTGTGGTTAGAATGCAGTGTTGTTCGATTCTGATGTGGCTCAAGGTTGACTCAGCCTTCCATCCTTCTGAGGTTGGTAAAATGAGGACCCAGACTGTTGGGGGAAATGGGCTAACATTATAAACCACCCAGAAAGTGCTGTAAAGCACAGTGCACCAATATAAGTGTAATTGCTGTTCCTATCTATTAGAGAATAGTATTATTTTCCAGGGATTGATTCTTGAAATGCAATAGTTAGCTAGATGATAGCTAGCTAGCTAATGATGATGATGAAGATGATAGACAGATGATAGATAGATAGATAGATAGATAGATAGATAGATAGATGATAGATAGATAGATAGATAGATAGATAGATAGATAGATAGATAGATAGATAGATGAGAGAAAGAGAGGTGCGTGTGTATAAAACACACTTACAAGCACTCATACACACAGCTATCTCTATTATCCACTGAAATCTGGAGAATATAATAGATCAAAATTATAACCTTTAATGTTTTTAGGAAAATGCATGAAATGGAAGCACCTGGTGATGGTGGTAAAATATGGCACCTTGTATTATATTTAAATGTATTGTGAATCAAACCCTGAACACAATGCTATTCCCAGATGGACATTCCTTTTCTCTCCCATCTATGTTTTCCCCACTTGCTTCCAACACTCTCAGCCATGATTCCTCCCCTATCTGCATAAAGCCTGAGAGCCCTCTGGGGTTAGCAGTTGTGGCTCTGGACTGCCATGCATTCTGACAGACTGGAGCATTTAATTCAGTTCTGACATTTTCAAAATATTCCAGGCATTCATTTAAAGTAATACATAATATGTTTTATATTTTGTTTTTTCAGAATGCAGTAAGTTCAGCATTTTGTTTTGTTACATGAGTGAGTAAACTAAATAAATATAGTCTCACAAACCTCTTGACACAATTGGTCTTCTGTGGGAGGTTTTGTTTCTGGCACTGGTGTGTATGTCGGACTATGACTTCGAATATCATTCTGTAATCCATAAACAGACTGCATATAAAAATAAAAGAGAGATGTTAACACAACAGAGTTTTGCTATGCCTATGCAATTCCATCAGTGGTCATGAGGAGAAGTCAGGGTGGGCTGCTGGGGGTTCACACGGATTCGGGAGAACCTCTAGCTAAGATTCTGTGCAGTTTGGAGAACCCCCATATCCCACTCCTGGCTGGCCCTGCCCACCCCTCCCCACTCCTCCCAGGAGACCGAGTGTAGCCTGGTTTGGATGCAGGTAAGTGCATGGCTCAGGGAAGGTGAAAAACAGCCCTACCAGAAGTTTGGGAAGGCCGGAAATGGGCGTCCGGAGGACCTCCAGAGCCTGGGGAGGCTGTTTTCACCTTCCCAGAGGCTTGAGGAAAACCTCTGGAGCCCTGGGAGGGCAAATAAGCCCCCCCCCCCACTGTGATGCAGGAGGCCACACCCACCCAGCAATCGGACAGAGAACCCCTTGCTAAAAATTTTGAAGCCCGCCCCTGGGTGAAGCATTTGTCAATGGGTACTGCCATGAAGATTTACAGAAGGCTCAGTGCTCTTCTCTATATTGCTCATCTACATGAAATCACTGAAAGAAGTCAAATGTCTGACTGGGATGAGGTCTTCTCAATAGGTGAATGAAATTCAGGTGTACATTGCTACCTTCGACCAAATCAGAAATAGTGTAGAACGCCTGAATGTCCACATCAGATGAGGCAAAACAAACCCTGGACAGAGTTGTTCTTCATCAGTAAAGAACTAGATAATTAAAAAAAAAACATTGGCCCTGCATTACTCTGAATAGGGTTGTAGTTCATCACTTCAGGTCTACTTGTACTGTCATCTCTGAAGAATGTAGTTCATGATTTGAGGTATACTTCACTCTCATCTTCTGCTGAAGCCACTGGTGAAAGTGTGGCCAAGGGCACTTTCATGCATGGTGTTACCTAGTTTAGGTAATGAAACATCTGCAACCAAACAACCAAGCTCGGGGAGCATCAAGGACCCCTCAGGATTTCAATCCAGAGCTACAAACAGTCTCCTCTATCAGCAAAAACAAGTATGCCACAAGGAGCTACAAACCTATGTGAGAATTATATTAACATTGATTATTGATAGAATGGTGAAGTGGAAAAGTGAATACTCTGGTGTTTTATCTGATGATCTATGAATAAAGATTTAGATTGACTGATAAAAGTAAGTTGAATGGTGTGTGTGTGGAAAAACAAGAGATGGGTTGACGAATTAATGAGAGTTAAATTTCCATTTCCATTTCCATTTATTGAATTTATAGGCCGCCCAATCCCGGAGGACTCCGGGCAGCTTACAGAAATAAGAAATATTAATAAGGATTAAAACAAATAAGACAACAAATTAAAAGAAACACAACACAATAAATGAATTCCAATTGAACAAAAAAGTAAATGATCAGAAATCAAGAAGTATGTTGAGGTGGTTTGATCATATAGAGAATTAATGTGTATAGAAACATACCCAAATGTTTAAAGATAGGGTGAATGGATTGAATAAATGTATAAATCCCCCTTGTTACAGATGAATGTAAGGGAAAGAAGTATAGTTTGCAGGGTTAGAAGGGTATTGATATTAATAGATTTAAGGGAACCCTGTTTCCCTCTCTCAAATCTTAAAGTTATCTGGCTTATTGTTTCTTATTCCTTTTTTGTGCCTTGTATAACATTACTTACATCAATAAGGAAGAGGTTGATGGTTAGTGTGGGGGTGTTTCTATCTATATAGAGACCCAGAAACAGCTGTTGTACTTGTGGGCTAATTTTTTTTAAAGTTACAAATGCTGTGATGGCCTATTATTTGTATACATCTTCAGGGTACGCCAAACATTTGAGATGTGACTCATTCTTGGCACAACTCTTTTACATATACACCAGCCAAAATGTCATTATAACCTACTGTAACAAAGCTGATTATTGGCTTAAACACTAATATTTTAACTGAACCACATTGCATTTTGGATTGCCATCTTATCTCATTCAAAAAGGTACAATACAGTGAAATCCTAATCCAGTGTAACAAATATACGGTTTTAATTCTAATATCTGAAAATGTCATCACTTTTTTATTCTCACGTTGGATAGTTTTGTAGTCAGGACTGGGAACCTCTCTATCTCATTGCATTTACTAATTTTGTTTTTAAAAGGATGATTACTTTTCCTTCAGAGATTAAAGCAAGGGCCAATTCCTCTGTTGCAGTTATGTAGCCATATTACTGGAACTCACACCTGCTATAATTGTTTCAGATGTATAATTACTATTGCCAGAAAAAATTCATGAACACGATAACTAGAAATATCCATGCTGCAACATCTGTCCAAGCAGTTACTAGCCATATCAGGACTTGCAATTCCCGATTTTACAACAGATGTTCACGATGGTGACATCCATCATTAAAGTGATCTGTTCTTGATGAACAGGATAGAGGTGAGTGTTGAGTCACGAGTGCAGAAACCATTTATTGAAAGGTCATGTACCAATGTTGCATTTGCAGTCACAGAAGAAGTGCACAGGACGGCGGTCCAGAGCAGTTTATGTTATTTGCAAAAGGGTTGATTTTAATAAATCAGAATGAAGAATTGGCAAAGGGCTGGATAATTTTTTTTCTAAACATTAAAAAAAATCTAAGTATTTATTTGTGGGGGATACTCGCTTCTAGAATAAAACCAAACCGGTTTTCATTTTTTAAAGAATTTTCTATCAATGTATATACTCAGAAGTATTATAATGGATTTCTTCACTATAAGGGTAAACAAAATATGCTTATATATACATAATTTGAATAATTTCTTATTACTAAAAATAAGAACATACCTTTCTTGTTTTGTGAGGATTTCTCATTCTTGAAGACTTTTTAATATCAACTTCAGTCGTATTTACACATCCAGGCTAAAAACAAAATGTAGATAAATGTGATTGCTTTATGTTAGCATCTGAATTTTTTAAAATTCAAATTCAACATTTTTCCTCTGTGTTATTGTAAAACATGTATACACATTAGAGTTGACTCCATTGAATAAAGGTTTTAATACTCTATAACTATCATTAAAATTGGTCCTTGACTTACAACTATTCATTTAGTGACCATTCAAAATGGCACTGGCAAAAGTGACTTACAACCAGTATTTGCACTTACAACCATCACGGTATGTCCATGTTCATGTTGATCAAAATTTGGGTGCTTCAAAATTGGCATGGATTTATGACAATTGCATTGTCATTTGCAATTGTCATAAATCAGAGTCATTTGACTGCCCTCTGTGACCTTCTCAGTGGGCTTCTTACAAGCAAAGTCAATGGCAGAACCCAGGTTTGCTTAACAAAACATGTTATTTAATTTAACAACTGCAAGTGATTCACTTACCAACCAGGGCAAAAAAGATAATAAAAATGGGTGTGATTTGCTTAACAACTGCCATGCTTAACAATAGAAATTGTGGTCTCAGTTGTGGTCATAACTTGAGAACTATCTGTATACACGATGATCATGAACAGTTCTTAGTCCACAACCAAATTAAGATATTTTGTTTGCTTCTGTAATTTGTTGGAATGGTTTCAGCTAGTGAATAGTTTCATAAACTCAAGCTGTCTTCACACAAATATTCTAGATGTTGTTAGACTTTGTTTCCCATGAGCCCCATACATGTAGCCTAGCAAGCAGGCAAAATTACATGATACCATCTTATATAATTATCTGTATAAAATTGCCTTTCACGATGGCACCCAAATGTAAATAAAATCCCTATATCAATTACGGCTTATATCATAGAAACTCAAAGTTTTTCCATGCTTGCTTTAAAAGTAGCTATCTCCTCTATTGTAAAACAAGAAATACACTTTATTTACTCAATGAATGAGAACAGAGGTCCAACAGCAAAAGAGTTTAATGAGAAATCCCTTTCAAACTTCCCCTCAGTGTAAAACTTGAGAAGGGAACAAAAAGAAAGGAAGAAGAAGGTGAACACACAAACAAAAAATAGACAAAATAGGACACCTCCTACTGGTGGTTTTTACAACATAAAACTGAAGTTGTGGAGTCCTTGGTGCTCTCTGAGCTTGGTTGTTTGCTTGCAGATGTTTCATTACTAAATAGGTAGTTCAACCCTGAATCACATATCTTCTCTTCTACTTGAATGAACTGAAGTCATATGGAAAGGAATCGGTAGCTATGCCTTCAGATAAGAACAAAAACATACCACAAAGCTCTGCATGCCATGTGGTATGTTCATGTTTTTGCGTGGAAACAATCTGGCAAATGTTTGCAGAAAATATAATGTGTCAGTTGTACTTGAATAAGTAGTAAGAACTATAGCAACAAATGGGCATACTTCAGCTCATGAAGATAAAAGATTTATCAGACAGACAAAGGAAATAGTACAACATGAGTTGACAGTTTCCATAGGGGAAAACCAAGCAATGGAATTGTCCCCATGGGTAAGCAGGATCACAAAAAGCAAGAAATCGCGAACAGCCCAGAAGACAGAAATACAATTTAAAATTATTTTCATAGGGTAGAGAAATAGGTAAAAATAAAGAATGAAATTCAAGAAACTTGCAATGCTCTTCACACAGAGATGAGATGCATAGGTGTAGCATCTGAGATACCTAGTTTGGTAATAAAGTGCTTATAACAAATAACAATTTTGGAATAATATTGACTGCAAACCAAATAAGTGTCAGCATCATGAACTAGCTGCAAAAAAGGCATGTGGAATTTTAGGACATGTAGGCATATAATAGCTTCCGAAGGACGATAAATAATTGTTCCATTTTATTCTGCATTGATCAGACGCCAACTTGAGTTTTGTGCCTAGTTTTTTGCACCCTACTTTAAAAAGCATTCAGACTAATCAGAAGAGGTTCAGAGAAGATTGATTATGCTAATCAGGGAGCTAGAAATCAAATTATTTGAGGAAGGTGAAAGAACTGGGATATTTAGCCTTGAGAACAGAAGACCGATGAGGGACACAATAGCATATTTTGTATATCTAAAAAGACATTACAGAGAAGAAGGTAAAGATGAGTCATTGTTCTACATCCAAAACATGGGAAAATGGATTTCAGCTACTTTTAAATTCAGAATAGATTCTGATTGAATAAGAAGTTTAAAAAATTCTGACAGTCAGAGCAGTCTGATAGTGGAACCAATTGCCCAGAAACTTATCTTTGCTGGGTGTGTTCAAGTAGAAGCTTTCTGTGAAGAATCATTTATTTAACTTTTGGCATTGAGGAAGATGTTAGACCTGAAGATCTAAAAGGCCTTTTCTAACTTCATGATTGTGTGATTAAATATTATAATCAAATGGCAAATAAATATAGGGCTATTGATCCACTGCTCCCATCAGTAACCATAAAGCATCTGTTTTTCATTTTACAAGCATGGATTTGTAATTACTTTATTGAATTTAATTAAATCTTCTTGTTGCAATTGCTGCTTTATATGTCACGGGCTCAGGGGACGGTTTGGCAAACATATTTAGACACTTTGGGAGAATGTCACAGCCTGGATATGATGCGATATGATTTTAAGTTAGCATGTCCTTTAGCATCATTGTAAGTTTTATAGTAAAATAATAAATATACATGCAACCAAGTTGCTGGTCCCAATTGTCGAGGACTACCTTTACAATGGAACAAGCACAGTATACCCCTCCCCCACTTCCAATTTGACTATACATAGAGAGAGATGCAATTTCCATACTTATTCACATATACTGCATCTTCCTTTCATAAGTCTTACATTCACATGGAAACATATAACCTCCCACCCATAAGAAAAATTATATGCAGATAGATAGATACACATTCTTGAATACAACCATCACTACTCATTCACACACATACTTGTTATTTTTATAAAAATGGAAGACTTGAAAAGAGAGGCAGCATATATAGGCTGTTACTTTTTAATCTTTTACTTATACTATTCCATTTAATTAGGATTGGCATATCTTCCTTAACTAATGCTGTCTCACTCAGTCACTCAGTCAGTCAAATAAGCACGTTGGTTTTATGTATGAATACAGAATAGGATGACTGGCATCAACCAGAGATCCCGCTGATATTGGAAATAGTATCTAATAAAACAAACATGTTTGTAAACATGGAGGTCATGCAGTATAGTTCATTCAAGACAATCCCATCTCTCCAGTGCATGATTCAGAACACAACTTGAATAAGTAAGAGGATTTCCTCAAAATCACAAACAGTTCTGGTATTTCTCAGACCAGCTATTTTTAAAAGCTCAGGAACCTGTCACAGTCCAGATAATGTCACTGGGAGGATAAAAAATCCTGCCCCTGCAGTTTACCTAGATTCCTTTCAGTCGGGTTTCAGGCCTGGTTACAGCACGGAAACTGCTTTGGTCGCGCTGATCGATGATCTCTGGCGAGCCAGGGATAGGGGTCACCCCTCTATCCTTGTGCTCCTTGACCTCTCAGCGGCCTTCGATACCATCAACCATGGTATCCTTCTGCGACAGTTGCGAGAGGTGGGAGTGGGAGGCACCGTCTTTTGGTGGTTCTCCTCCTACCTCTTGGACAGGTCGCAGTGGGTGTTGGTCGGAGGGCAGAGGTCGACCCCAAGGCCCCTCAACTATGGGGTGCCGCTGGGTTCGGTCCTGTCCACCCTCCTATTTAACATCTACATGAAGCAGCTGGGTGAGATCTTATGCCAGCACGGGATTAAGTACCACCAAGACACGGATGATACGCAGTTGTATCTGTCCGCCCCGTGCCAACTCAGCGAAGCAGTAGAAGTGATGTGCCAGTGCCTGGAGGCTGTTAGGGTCTGGATGGGAGCAAACAAGTTGGCACTCAATCCAGACAAGACCGAGTGGCTTCTGATGTTCCCTCCCAAAGATTGGCCAACTATTCCATCTCTCAGGCTGGGGGGTGAAATTATACGCCCCTCAGAGAGGGTTCACAATTTGGGAGTCCTCCTGGATCCCCAGCTGACTTTAGAGCACCATTTGTCGGCTATGACCAGGGGGACCTTTGCCCAGGTTCGCCTGGTGCACCAATTGCGACCCTACCTGGATCGGGAGGCCCTTCAGACAGTCACTCACGCCCTTGTGACCTCAAGACTGGTTACTGTAACCTGCTCTACATGGGGCTGGCCCTTGAAGAGTGTTCGAAGACTTCAGTTAGTCCAGAACACAGCCGCGTGAGCGATTGTGGGTGCACCTAGGTACACCCACGTCACACCTATCCTCCGCGAGCTGCACTGGCTACCCATTAGTCTCCGGACCCGCTTCAAGGTGCTGGTCGTTACCTATAAAGCCCTACATGGCATCGGACCTGGGTACCTGAGAGACCGCCTCCTGCCGATTACCTCCCATAGACTGATTAGATCTCACAGGTTAGGTCTCCTCCGGATTCCATCTGCCAGCCAATGTCGGCTGGCGACTCCCCGGGGGAGAGCCTTCTCTGTTGCAGCACCAGCCCTCTGGAATGACCTCCCCATGGAGATCCGGACCCTTACTACCCTCCCGGCCTTCCGCAAAGCCACCAAGTCCTGGCTACTCCAGCAGGCCGGGGGGCTTGTGAAACATCCAGCCCCACGGAAACTGTGAATGTTGCGGGTTTTTTAAGTGTTGTCTTTGTCTATTTATCCCCTTTCCCTTGTCTATTGTGAGCCGCCCGGAGTCCTTCGGGATTGGGTGGCATACAAGACAAATAAACTAAACTAAACTAAACTAAACTAAACTACATTTTCCTCAAACCCTTTACTCACTCCTAATGTTCTAATGCTGTAGTGCTCCATAGCCACAGCATGAAGCATTTTCCTTCCTTTTCTCTAGCTGTTGTAACAATAGTTATAGAGAGAAAGGCAAAAGATAGCTTTCCCTCTCCTCTTCCTGCCATTCCTTTGGCAATCGATAAATAGATAAATCTATGCCCAAAACAATTAAACCACAAACCAACTCTCAAACCAACCAAATCTCTCCAGAACAGCTTAAGTCAAAAGACCGATCAGCCCAAGAAGAAAAACAGGAATGAACATAAGGTGTAAGGATTATAACAGCCACTATGTAGGCCAGACAGGCAGAAGACAAGCATAGCATACCCATGAGCACCAACTAACAGTCAGAAGATGGGATGAAAACTCCTTAATCTTATGACACATGGACAGACTCAACCACAGTTTTAGCTGGGAATGTGAGAGCATCCTAGACCAAACCAAGTCAAAGATACTAAGGAATTCAGGGAAGCTTGGAATTCAGATAAATCAGCCATCAATAGAAACATTAAAAATAAACCATATTTACACACAATTCAAAAGATATAACAAAAATAGTTAGGAAGGAAACAAAAAGACCTTCCAGCAGCCAACAACCAAATAAGGGGAATTCATGCCAGGTAAACAATCAAGTGGAAAACAATACCATAATTGTTAGGTAAGCTCCCCGTTGGGAGAGTGAATACGTTCAGCGAAGCGTTGTGAGAGTTGTGTTGGAGAACACACAAACCAGCATACAGACACACTGCAGTTTAAATAGGCTTTTACTTTTGTGGAAATAGAGGTATCAGAATCTATCAAACAGTCCAAGTCATACATGGATAATACAGCCAGTCATCAACGTCCTTCAGTTAAGGGATAATCCAAATAACATAGTCCAGTATCATATAATCAGTTCATTACTCAAAGTTTGCTAGCAGTTGCAAAACTTAGAATAGCTCACGGCACTCAGATCAGATCAGCCCAGCATCTATCGAACAGAGAGCTAACAGACATTCTGGCTCCCTCTTATGGCCGATCGAGGAAAACAGCAACCAATCACATTTTACAGTATGATTTGAAGAAACAGGTACAACATGGTTACATGATTTATATATTGTCAACCCAACCGTTAGATTATATTCGTAACAATAATCAAAGAACTAGCAAAGAGAAAACTACACTTTCGCTAAAACTGACAAACTATTAAAACTATTGTGTATAAACAAAGGGCAAATGCCACACTCACTGGCAGTGATAATGTTACCTAAACTAAGCTATAAAACAACAGGTTCAAAATTAAGCACATCACTTAGTCCTTAACTCAGTATTGTGCAAACATTGCCAGGAACAGTTGGAAGAATGAGTTCTTTTTCATTTCAGATTACAATTGAACTGAAGAAGAATTCAAGTGGGCAATATGTTTGTTTTGGATTAGGTGTGAAGATTGCAAGTTCCAAGCCAAGAAATTGGAAACAGTGATGTAATAATTATAAATAAGCTTATAGATAATGAGTGCACTCCCTGTTGGGAATGCAGATGGTATTTACTTAGATGATTTAGTGTTAAATTAATCCTATGACACCCACATTAATCCATATATTTCCCATCTTCCTAGGCATCTACAGTGAACTGTTAGAACTATGAAAACTTAAGCACAAACTATAAAAGCACAAACTCCACCCCTAAGTATTTACAGGCTGACAGCTGATGCAGGTAAACAAGTCATGTGATATCATGATGCACCTTTTGTGGTCAGCAAGTGATTTGTGAGTGTTCATGTCCTTCCTTCATTTTTTTTTAATTAAATTAATTTTATTTTATTGATTTTATATCTCAACTGTTTTGTCCAATGGTAACTTAAATTAGTTATTTCCTATTTTAATCCAGATACTTGAACCATCCAGAGATAAGATACTTCCATCCCTAGTTTGGGATGTAGACGCACTGCACAAGAGAGACCTGGGGTGCAATCTGGATGTCCTCCTAGACTCATGGCTCCTGCTCAAAGAGCAGGTGGCAGCCATGGATAGGAGAGAGTTTTAACGTTTAGGGGGCAGCATCTCTGCATTTGTGAATTTCAACCTACCTCATTGAATCAGTCAATAGGGGGAGGAGAAAGAAGGGAGGAGGGAAGAATATATCACCAAAACTATTACACTAACTACACAACCATTTCTGAATGTAAGGGCTGACAGTATTAATTTACATACCACTGGCCGGTGTACATCCCAGAATGCTCTCTCCTGGCTATCAAGGATTTTTCTTTCTATCTTGTCCCTTTTCTTGTCCACTCTGTAGATGATGAGGTGGATAATAAGTAACATAAAAAGATAAATTGAAATGCCTCGAAAGACAGCAGACGACAAATCAAGCAATAAAATGTCTGTGGCTACTCACTTGGCTTGTGCTTCTGCTTGCATAAAAATAAATTCCCACTTCCGTGCAAATGCTCGTTGCAACCTGGCCAAGCTTTCCTGAAAACACAGGACATATTAGCAAGTTCCTTGAGTAGGAAGAACTTTGGAGAGTTTGCAATCTTCATTACATAAATGTAATTTAGATCCAAGTCATTGTAATTTTCTTCTGACATATCAAGATTCCAAATAAGGCTTGCCTGAGTAGGTGACAAGATTCTAGAATCCTGAGCAGGGTCTGACATCGTTAGTACTTTTATGGGAGACCACCAGAAAACCTCACAATTGTAAACTACACCGGAAAGCTGAAGATACCTCCTGAGAGAACGTAACAGTCATCCATTTCATTGTCAATGTAAAGAAAACTAGATGGATAGACCCATCATTTTAAAAATGAGAAGCTATGACTTTGTTCACTGAAATGTTTCAGTTCACAGACCCTATATTTCCCAGGCATTCCTTTGTCCCTGTCAAATTCTGCCTTCTCTCTCCAGTTCTAAATGAGATGGGAACTTGTTTTCTTTTGTTATTGGAAGCATGATTTATACATCTTGCACATCTGTGCTCTCAAGCTAAAAAAAGTGGATCAAGACAAATCTTTATAAATTAATAGTGGTTTTCTCCCACAGATCAGACCTGGTTCTAAAAATTGCTATGTAAAAAAATAAATACTGTGTTCACACAGTGATCTACTTCTAGAAAGATGCAACAATTCTGCTCCTTCAGTTCCATAGCAAATCAATGCACTTTTCTATTCCTACAATAGCATCAGAGATGGTATTCAGCCAGTTCTCTCCAGTTCGGGCGAACTGGTAGTGGTGGCTGTGGGAGGCTCTGATCACCTGCCCCAATGTCATGGGTGAGCACTGCGCAAATGCAGAAGGCAGTGCACATGCGCAGACATTTGTGAACCGGTAGGGAAGGTAAGTGAATCCCACTGCTGAGTAGCATGCTATAAATATATAGGCTCTGAGCACTAAGTGCATGCTTTTGGGGATAGAAAAACACACTGTCCCCTATTTGAAGTGTGGACACAACCAGTAAACAGGTTGGCAGTAAAATAAAATTGCACTGACTTTCCAATCTGTATTCTTGCAGTGGAAAGGAAAGAAATCACCCTCAATTTTAGACAGTGTGAGTAGAGCATTCAGAGTGAGCTGTTCTCTGATGAAGCTTTCTGAGTTAGAGTCAACATAGACCAAAGCCGGTTTCTGTAACACATACATATGGGACCCTTGGCTGTTGTTACCAATGTTTCTAAACATTTTAGAGCTCTGCATGGGGATGACTATAAGTCTTCTGCAATTTAAGTGAAATGATCTCTCTTTTTGCCATGATGCTGTTCAGTCTTTTTAAAGACAATATTACCCCATAGACCCGTGATGGTGAACCTATGACACATGTGCCAGAGGTGGCACACAGAGCCCTCTCTGTGGGCATGTGCATCATTGCCAGCTGCTCTTCTGGTTTCTGACACACCAGCCAGCTGGTCTCTGTGGACACCGGAGCACCGGAAAATGGCCTGAAAACAGCTCCCAAAATGGCCCAAACCCAGGGCATTTTTCAGGCCCTTTTCGGGCTATCTTTTCAGGCCTTTTGGGGGGCCAAAAATGGTCTGAAAAATGGTCTGAAAACATCCAAAAAACCTGGCCAAAACTAGCCAAAAAACAGGCATGCACCTGCTGGACAGCTGGTCTTTGGGTTTCTGATGCTCCAGCACACGCATGCATACCGGCCAGCTGGTCTTTAGGTTTCCGGTGTATCGGCATGCGCCCATGCCTGTGCATGCACTCATGTTCCAATTTGGGTGTTCAGTGCTGAAAAGGTTCACCATCACTGCCATAGACTCTGCCATTCTTTTTTAATGTGCTTGTGAGGCTTCAATATCAATGCCTTCCTGCAAGTTGAAGCCACAAAATATCTTTTTTTTTAATCAAGACCAGGATTGTTTCAAGGGCTTTGCTTTTGTTTCTGGCAGAGTTTCCAAGTCTCATGACCCAATTTTCAAGTCTCGCTTCTAGGAAAGGGTCCAGGTACTTACTGCTTCATAGTCTGCTAGCTCAAGCCGTGCTTTGTTTTGCATTGTTCGCTTGCAGAGGTAAACCGCTGGAACACACAAAAAAAGAATCAATCAATTTCTTGCTATCTCAGATACTATCTGAAAGCCCAGACATCAAGACCTAAAGTTTTAATATATGTTTCATTGAGTAAAAAGGTTCTGACTGTCAGAGCTTTCTCTGTGTTTCTTTTCAAAACATGATGATCTGCCAAAAAGCATTAAAATGCAGTAGGTGTCAAAAGCAACTAGCCATTGTCTGGCAGTCTGTCTATAAATGAGTGATCAACTAAATTTTGTTTGTTTGCTTTTGCGTTTGCCATTTACTTAAGAAATAATGCGCTGCTACTAAACAAAAAAAAGAATTACAAAGTCTGGCGAGTTTTACAGCCTATGCCTGGAGGTGACTTTGAAACCCAAGGACTGCAAGGATGGAAATGCTTTTGCCACTTGGAGTGTAGGGATTCAAATTGCTTAAGAAATAAGTGTATGCTATTGTTTATGAAAGGGATGTGGTGGCTCAGTGGCTTAGATGCTGAGCTTGTGGATCAGAAGATAGGAAGTTTAGCGCTTCAAATCCCTAGCCCCACATAACAGAGTGAGCTCCCATTACTTGTCCCAGTTTCTGCCAACCTAACAGTTCAAAAACACGTAAAACTGCAAGTAGAAAAATAAGGACCACCTTTGGTGGGAAGGTAACAGCGCTCTGTGCACTTTCGGCATTGAGTCATGCCGGACACATGACTATGGAGACGTCTTCAGACAGCGCTGGCTCTTCAGCTTTGAAATGGAGATGAGCACTGCCCCATAGAATCGGGAATGACTAGCACATATGTGCAAGGGGAACCTTTACCTTTACCTATTGTTTATGATGTTCTCATAAAAGAGTTAATATTTGGTGCTCCTTCAGCCGGTTTCTTTTCAATGTATACTGTTTTCTGGTGCAAAGTTCCCGCAGACCAGTAAACTTTAGAGTGGGGAGGAATAAGCTTACATTTTGAAACAGGACATTAGTAAGTACTTCACATGGACAATCTTGTCCACAAAAATAATTCTGGGCCCTTTGACAACATATTTCCTACATAAGGCTCCAAATCAATGTTTTTTCAAACTTGGCAACTTTAAGATGCGAGGACTTTAGCTGCCAGAATACCCATGCTGGCCAGAGAATTCTGGCAGTTGAAGTTCACACATTTCAAGGTTGCCTGGTTTGAAAAACACTGCTCTAAATGCTTATCTAAGAAATGTAGTCAGGATAATTTAGCAACCTGATTCAGCCAAGAACATTTAAAAAAAAAAAAAAAAGCAGGTACATCAGGAAAAAAAACAACACACTCACATTTCTCTGTAAGTAAATACAAACTTCTGCCAGTTTTCTTATCTGGTAACTCAAGCTTAAAGGCAGACAAAAATCAGCCTACTGAAACAGCCCTACGATGTTTTCTATATCCTTGGCAAATATTCAAAATGTACTAAGTTTAGTTATATTTTCTGTCTTGGGCTAAGCCTTATTTTCTTTATTTTCTCTACCTTCTATACAAGTTTTGATACGGAGTGAGTTCCACTTTCATGTATATGTCAGCCTGTGTTCATGAACTTACATTTCTTTCTTTATAAACTTCTTGGGATGTGTAATATTTTGAATTGTCTTTTTATAATCTGTACTATTTCAGGCAGAGGGCTATTCTCTTTTAGCTCAAACTGTCCAGAATATTGTTTTTTCATCTGGATTTGTTAAAAATTAATTTCCAAGCTGCTGTGTTCTAGGGAGGTTTGCAATGATCTCCTTTCACATGAAAGGTCCGCATGTTAATACTTATAGTTTAAAAAGCAGGATTACATTTAATCTTTTTGTTGCTTTATAATAAAGTTTTGTTTTGTTTATCTCTTACGCGGAAAGTGATGAAGAAAGAAAGGACTGTCCTCTAGTTACCACATCTATTCATAGGTTGTGGCACTGTCGCTATTTTTTCTATTTTAACTTTTAATCCTTAGAATGAAATAGGAATCCTACCTCTAACTGATACTAGAATTAAGGTGCAGGTACCAGATAAAATGTCCCTCTAGAAGACAGGGGTAGTAGCAAGAATGCCAAAGCAGGTGGGGCATCAAATGTGAAGATCAGAGAACCTCTGAGAGAGATGGTTTGGTATCTCCAGTCTTTCGCCCTGCAAGCCTTAGCATTCATTACAGATATGTACAGGTAGTCCTCATTCAATGACTGCCCTATTCAGTGACTGTTTGAAGCTACTACTGAAAAAATAACACTGTATGACCAATTCTTGGTGTAGCATCCCTGTATCTCCCATGTGATCATCATTCAGGGGCTGTGCAATCACTGGGCATTTATGACTGTTGCAGTATTTCAAAGGCACATGATCACCATTTGTGAGCTTCACAGTTGGCTTCCAATAAACAGAGTCAATGGAGAAGCTAGCAGTAAAATTGCAATTGTGGCCATGTGATGTCTCATTTAACAATAATGGTGTGATCACATGATGTCACACTTATTGTATCACTTGGGCATTGTGGTCATATATTTCCCAATCAATTCTGCCAAGTGATATCCATTAATTTAGAAGTATTTTAATATTGTCAGGCAAACTAATCACCAATAAATCTATCTACTGGGTTCCAGAAACATTTTAAAAATATCATATTGCGGCTTGAACATCCTTGCTCAAGTTCAGAAAACCAGCATGTTTAAAGCAAGTGTTGATTCCGATCCTATGATTTTTTTAAAAATGAAAACTTAATATGTAGGCATACCCAAAGTATTCTGGCTTGAGCTCCTGGCCGGGCATGAGGAAGATTATTCACCTCTTCCTACTACCACCCCATTTAAAACTGAACACAAATACAACCAACACTATGGTATTCTGACATTTACTGTGGAACTATGATGGGATAACAAAGGTCATGCATTTGTGTATCAGAAGAAACATTGCAGGAGTATCAGAAGTAAAACCAGTTAAGTGCTTGGAAAACTATCAGTTCCCTCCCCAAGGTTGGTGGAATCCAGTTCATTTTTGTGCAGATCGCCTTCTTTTCAACTATACTTACAAAGGTCCTCCTTTTCAGCTACACTTAAGAAGACTGTACATATTCTCTTGCAAACTTTTAGTGTTAGACTATAGATCATTTCCTCTTCTCACTCGCCTCCTAGCTAGAATTGAGACTCCTGAGGTGCCATTGCATATTGACAATTCTTGATTTAATATTTTCAAATTTCCAAATAATTTCTTTGAAAAAAATATATACAACTCCTAATAAGGTGAAAGGAGGAAAAAGACTTCTTAATTTCTGAACTGCAAAACATTCCCTATGGATGGGCAGCCCTGAAATGTTAAAACAAAAAAATGAAGTGTGATTTGGTGCCTTCTTTCTATTCATGGAATGTTAATACTTACAGTAAAAGACCAAATGTAAAGCAGCTTTAAAAAGAGACACAAATGTTTATTTCTTACGCAAACCTTTTTAAGGCATCCTGCAGAAATAGAGGGTTGTGTCTGAAATATACACTAATTGCTCTGTTTTTCATTAAGCAAAAAAAATATTTTTTCCCTTATTGCAAGCACAGGGGAATAACCACAAATGCATCCCTTCCTTTTTTTTCACAAATACAAACTACGTAAAATAAAATAATAAAAATTAGAAAGTGCATAAAAATATTATAGACAGAAAAACAGAAAAGATAAAAAAGAGAAGCATATAAATTGCTTTCCCCTTCATCACAAATATGAACATGTTTATCAACTTATCACCTTCTCTTAAAATATAAAAAAAAATCTCTGTATCCCATATCTCCTTTATTATCTATAAACAGATCATTTTAATCTTATAATTCAGTCCTGACCAGCAGAAGTGGATTACCAGAAATAAAAACATTTCTGTTTCAACCTTTATTAAATAAACTCACCTTTATTCCTTCCTTTTACTCTTAACAATCTTATCTTTAATCCCTTCAAATAAAGCCCTTGAATTTGTTTTCTTTTTTGTCTGTTCTCACAAAATCCTTCAGAACTCTAACAGATCTCTTTTGTAAATCCAACATGAAAAATTATTTGAGTTATCTTTTGTTTTGCTGTTTGTTCACCCCTTTTAATTATTGAAACATCAGCTTACTAAAACATTTTAATTATTAATTAAAATTATTAAAACATTTCCTTTGTATATGCAGTATAACATTATTTTCCATATCATTCTTGTAACTTGTCATTTTTAAATCTTATTTCAGATCAACCTTGTCTGGTAACAATTGTATATTGAGCCGTGGTGGCGCAGTGCTTAGAGTGCAGTACTGCAGGCTACTTCTGCTGATCACCGGCTGCCTGCAGTTTGGCAGATCGAATCTCACCAGGCTCAAGGTTGACTCAGCTTTCCATCCTTCCGAGGTCGGTAAAATGAGGATCCAGATTGTTGGGGAAAATATACTGATTCTGTAAACTGCTTAGAAAGCACTGTAAAGCACTATGAAGCAGTATATAATGGCAGGCACGTTTGAAATTAAATTCTGGATCCATTTCTTACAAATATCTTCCAGTATGTCCAGGATTAAAATATTTTGCTCCATTCTGTATTATCAAGTCAAATTTAAATTTTCCTTTAATTGTAATCTTTAGTTCCTTCTGGTTTCCTCTAGTATCCAATATTCAGAATCCTATGCTATATACTTTCTTTTAGGAATTCAAAACAACATTTTTGACAGGAAGGATTTTTATGATTTATTTCAAAATCTTAACAAATATATCTGGATCCTTAGTCCATTTATAACTTTCCAAAATTAGCATTCTAATCACTCTTTTGCTATTTATTCCAAAAAAAAGTGGGTTTCTTATGTCCTTAAACTGATCTTTAAAACTTCTTTTGTTAAAGATTAAAGGAAACTCACACATTATAAAATGTATTGACTGAAGGGTTCTTAATAGTTGAAAAGCAGCTAATAAGCATTTTCCAAAATTGATTAAAATATGAGGTTCTGCAGAACTTTGTGTCCATAAGGTTAGATTCCAGGCATGAGCTTGACGGAAATCTCACAACTCAGACCCACACAACTGATAGTGAGTATTCATAGTAAACTAGCTTCCTCCAAGAGAGCAGAGATGGAATTGCAGTGAAGTTGGTGGTTAGGAATTCTGGCCAGTCAAACCTCTCTGAATAAAGGAGAGATTATGAGACTATCCACCTACATTTGGGCTAGCTGTTGAATAAATTGCAGGAACTGTGGTTTTCCCTTCCTATAGAAACATACACCTATTTAATGTCAACTGAACTAGATTCAGTGAACTTTTCCTGAACCTGCCAGCATAGATTATAACTCCTGTAACTCACGCCTGCATGACTACTGGATTATATTTTAAGAGAAAGTATCACTTTTTTCAAACGAGACAATTATGCTAGGGAAAGTGCTAAACTCTCTGCTAAAGCTTTAGCTACCATTGTTACTGCATATATAGTAGTTGTTGAGATTTTGTCTTTTTCTCCATACCATAATTGTCAATGGAGAAAAATGCACCATGAGGTAATAATGGAATGGGAGGGGAGAGGGGGGAAGACTTTACTTGGCCAAGTATGATTAGATAAATAAGGAATTTGCACTTCCCAGCTAAAGGTTCTGGAAATAGACATTTTGGATGGTGTCAAGTATGGAAATAAGTAATGAAACTGATAAAGGGCAAGATCTTGTAATGGCATAGGGCCATGATGGCAAACCTATGGCACGCGTGTCACAGGTGGCACGCAGAGCCGTCAGCTCCAGCGCACATGTGCACACCAGCTAGCTGATTTTCCTTTCTGAATTTCGAGTAGGCCTAACGGGTCTGTTTTTTGCCCTTCCCAGGCTCCGGAGGCTTTCCTGAAGCCTGGGGAGGGCGAAAACGGCCTCCCCCAGAGGCCATCTGGAAGCCAGAAACGGATCGTTTCTGAACTTCTGGTAGGCCCAACAGGCCTGTTTTTCGCCCTTCCTAGGCTCTGGAGGCTTTTTTGAGGCCTGGGGAGGGTGAAAACGGCCTCCCCTGGGCCCCTGGAGGAAATACCAAGCTCAGTTTGGAGGCAAGCAGTGTGGCCCACATAGGGTGGTAGATTGTGCGCACATGCGTATGTGGGGGTGCACTTTGCATTATGGGTGCCGGCATGCGAGTGCACTATCCCACATGTGCACTTGCATTTTTGGCACCCAACAACAAAAAGGTTAGCCATCACTGGCATAGGGGAATGATAGTTGGAGACAGAATGAAGAAACTCAGACTGGCCTATAGTAAGATAAGAGGCAGCTGAGCCTGGAGAAGTAATGAGTACATGGCAGAGAGGATATACTTCACTTCTAGGGTTGCAAATTTTTGGAAGGATAGATGTACTATTCAGATTGTAAGATTCTGTTAATGTAACATTACAATAAAGATAGAGCTGGTATCCCTGAATGTGCTTCTTGTCTCAACTACCTCGCATTAAGTACATCCTTAATGAAATAAAATTGTTGCCTACTAGGGTTTAACCTATATGAAAGATAAATACTGAAGAGAAGAGCCAATAACATTTCTGTTTTACTAAAAGACCCAAGATAATGTTAACTTTGCTAAAATATAGTATGGGTCTTGAAATAGCAACTGAGATCTGCATGCCAATATGCAGTGCTTAAGGATGCACTGAACTTGGCCAGATATATTTTTATTTAAATACAGATTGAGTTGCACATGGAATGCCACAGGCTATTCATCATTACATGGAATTCAGTACTGGTCTGAAGCCAGAAAAACATCATATTCTGAGCAATTCCTTACAATATTAGCTACCCAGAGCCTGATTTGTTGTTGCATTTGTATAATCAGTATATTTGCCTTCTGGTAAAAGGTAACGTATATAGCTTGGTTTATAAATTAATTACAGCTGATCAGAGCCATAAAAAAAAACAAGGATTGATCTTACTTGAAAGGTTATATAAGCCAATGCGGATGTGTATATACATTATCCAAACTAGGGGGAGACAGTCCCACAGCTATGCAAAAGTCGCAGTGAATTGTAACTTTAATGTGACATAATGGAAAATATTGATTATGGAGAGAGTTAAATGGAATAACTATACTGGATTTAGTCTGAATAACCTTTAATTTGGAACAAATGTAGCTATCCTCACTCCATGTCTTTGTCCTGACCCTATTAGCTTTTTGAAGTATGGCTCCTGACACATCCCCTTATTTATTTATTTATTTATTTATTTATTTATTTATTTATTTATTTATTTATTTTTAATTACATTTATTGATTGCCGCCTGACACATTCCTCAAAAGTTAGGTGTCTCTCTCAAACTCTGAAAAATTATTCACTCCTAATATGAATGAAAAGAGAGGCCAGCTTGGGATCCTTTATCCACGCATGTCTACCTTGAACTCTTATAATAGAAGCCCTTGGAGAAAGGAGCACCTCCTGTTTTTTTTGGCAGGCCATGAAACCATCCAAATGTGATAGCAATCTGCAGAATTGTAGTGGCCTCAATGTTTCATTGTTTTCAGAGGAAGAAGGCAAGAATGTTTTTCTTTAACAGATTTTACACATTAGTTATAAAGAAGAAAAATAAGCAGAACAACGCAAAGGGGAAGGAGGATTTGGGAATTTCATTTCACTCTTTCTACTGAAGTTAACTTTGCAGCCCTTTGAAGAGGAAAACAATAGCTTTGAAAGATTAAAAAAAATCAATACCCACAAAGAAGTGATCTGCCCTGTCCTAGAAATATAAGCAAATTATATCAATAATTAAACAAATAAATAGGTTGTGCTGGATGTTGTTAGGTACAGCTAAAAAAGACTGCTTCTAAAAAAAACAGGTGATGTATAGATCAATTGATGCCAAAGAGGCACTCTGTGCATTGCCCAATGATATCCTGTCATCTCAAATCGTGATATGCCAATATATATTTTCAACTTGCACTAAGGAAGAGATTAAATAGGCTTCTCACTGTATTCTGTGCCTGAAATTAGGAAACATGAATTAACTTCTGCCATTTTTTGATCACTATGCACTACTTTATGAGCTTTCTGACTTACAGCATCCAATTTTGTAAACACTATGCAGGATTTGTTGGCTTTGCTAGGAAAGTTACATGGATGCTGCATACCGAATTTGTGTACCAGACTACGAGAACAAATTCATATGGAAAAAACAAGATAGCATTGTAATATGTTAGAGATTACTCTAATATTAAGAAGTTTCACAAAGAAGCATATTTTAGATTCTGCACTTTTTCTTTCTTAGCAACAGATTATAAATACATTCCAACACAGCAATCGCTTTTCAGATTTACTTGGAGATATTTTGTTTTCTCCCTCTGCTATGCTGTCAGTGACTTAATTGTACCTTCAAGCTCATCAAAGCCATATGTTTGTTTTTATTTTAGCATGTCTTTTTGGCCAGGAGAGACCAGATAATTATGAGTTTCCAAACTATGAGCAAACAAGTGGACTAATTATACTTTATCTGCATTTACTTTGCAGGAAACCCACAGCTTTCTATATATAGAGTAAACTGAGTCAGTGATTGAAGTAGAATACTAGACATTACTTCCATTAGAACAATTATACCCTACTAAATTTTAATATCTATTTGACCTGCTGTCTACTCCATCTAGTCGTCATTATCTTCAAATGTGCATCAGAAAAACAAAAGGGCATATTGTTTAGAAGAATAAAAGATCAACTAATCCAAGGAAGTTGAAGTTTTCTAATAATCCCCAGGAGCTGTGAAAGTTAAGAAGGCTTCCTTGAGGAAATTGAAAGCTTGTTCTAATAAGAAAGACCCAAAAGAAGCATAGAAAAGTATCAGGGGACATTAAGGAATGCAGAGACAGACACAGAAACAGAGACAGAGAGACAGAAACACACAGAGAGAGTGAGTCTGAGGAATGTGTGGTTAAAAAACATAAAAGGAAACAGTAAGAACTTCTTTAAATACATACCAAACAGAAAACCACTTCTTTACATGGTGCATTAATTAATTTATGACATGGCCACTTAATATGGATGATGTTGAAAGAAACTGGATAAATTCATAGAAAACCAAGTCTATTGAGAGCTATTGATCTTGAAGACTCACTGTGTTACATTGGAATTGGGGACAGCATGTCTCCCAAAAACAGTCTCAAAGGAATGACTGTGGGAAATGAGTGATGTCTCTGTGTAATGGAACACACCCAAATATGGGCTATCATAAATTGGGCCCTATTATGGTGAGAGAGGCATGTGTTATAAACTTTCCCAGAATGAGCACCATGGTTTACTGAGCTTCTTAAATGTCTACTGTATATAGCAATATCACAGACCTAGAAGACAGTGGAAGAGAACAAAGAAAAAGGGAAAAAAGGAAAGGACTATTTGGAAAAGCCAGTTTAGTGTAGTGGTTAGAAACCAGGAGACTATGAGTTCTAGTCTCACCTTAGGCACAAAACCAACCGGATGACCTTGAGACAGTCACTATTTCTCAATCCTAGAAAACAAGCAAAGGCAAATGACTTCTGAAATCTTGCCAAGAAAACTGCAGGGATTGGTCCAGGCAGTGAACAGGAGTCAACATTGACTTGAAGGCACAAGAAACCATTGGTTGCCCTCTAATACCACTGGATGACATTGCCAGGTCTTGCTGCTTTAGCAGAGTAAGGAAGACACTCAGAGATGATTCAGACCCTGGTCAGTGTCTCTTTGCACTTCTGCCATCAGCAGAAGACATTGAAACATAGCCAGCCGAACAAATAGGTTTAAAAAATAGTTTCTATCCTTGGGCATCAGATTCTTAAACAAAACCACGATCACTCCATGTACACATGGAAATGTATGACTAGTTTTTCTTTTTCTTTCTTCCTTTTTTCCCTAATTACTTGTATAGGGATTATAATAATATACTTTATACTATTTATGTTGTTTGTATTTTTTGTCATGGATTGCACCAGTGAGGCTAAAACAAATTTCATTGTATGCATGATGTACAATGACAATAAAGGCTATACTAAGAATCTTAGTCACTGCAAAGTTGAATGTTGGATGACGAGGCACAAAAACAATCAGGGAAGTGATTGAAGCCTGGGAAACAGGCCCCATGTCAGTCAACAGCAGTGCTGATTTTACTCCCAGCCTATCAAGTACTCAGAAGGTGAAGCCTATGCAGCACAAGCAAATGACAGCTAATGACGTAAAAACCAGCCATCAACACACCCAATCAACATCTAAAAAGCCACTTACAACAGATACTATAAATACTACACATAGAACAACACACATTCTGCTAGAGAGAAGTTCCCTGAAGAAGGGCTCCAGCATGAGTCTGAAAGCTCAGAAGACAAAGCCTCTGGTCCCAGTGACCAACCCAGGTTGGATCCTCCAATATTATCCTGGGGCATGTATATTCGCTTTCATTCATAAGAATAAAAGATGATCAAGTTGCAAAAAAAATGGACCCAAACAATCCAAAAGAGGGATTTAATCACCTTCATCAAGGGCCTAAGCAAAGCAACCCCAAAATAAAACAGAATCTATTTCATGACTAGTTGCATTGACCCAGTGGTGGGATTCAAAAATTTTTACTACCGTTTCTGTGGACATGGCTTGGTAGGCATAGCATGGCTTGGTGGATGTGGCTTGGTGGGCGTGACAGGGGAAGGATACTGCAAAATCCCCATTCCCTCTCCACCCCACTAACCTGCTTTCCAGCTCCATTCTCCTGTTCAGGGCAACAAAAGATCAGCTGGGAGGCTGGGAGGCAGTGTGGGCGGGGCCAACCTATTTGCCAGTTCTCCAAACTACTCAAAATTTCCACTACTGGTTCTCAAGAACCTGTCAGAACTATCTATCTAAATGCAAGTTGCCAGAACAGCTACTGTCAGCTGCACTTTCCTCTTCTTTGGTTTGTAGCCAGCTTTGAAGAAGGGGATAACACGTATTCAGGACAATGGCAAAGGAGAGAGATTTCATGCCTGTGAATTCCTGAATTCCTCTTCACCACTTGATTTTCCCTGCCTTCTGTTTGATCCACCTATTAATCCTTAGAGAGCTTGGACGTCTGAAAATACAGTAGAATTCATCTACCTTCACTCCACTCTGCCTCCTGCTTGCCCCAGAGACAATTGGTTGGCTACAGTGAGAAACACTAGACTAGGATGACTTAATCTGATCCAGAAGGGTGGCTCTCATATCAATAAGTACTGAACAGGCTTATCTGGGTCTGTTGTGATAATAATCAGTCCTGGAGTGCCCATGCAGAACTATCTTGCTTTATACGCAGATATTAATCAAAGCAGCATTAAATGATATGTTTCAAGGAATACTTCACTTGATGTCACCTCAGACAGAGCTTGTTCATAACTTTGAGGTGAAAAATCAAAGAACAACTCACAAAAGGGATGAGGAACTTTTTCCAAATCAGTTCTAAGCGGCTTGAGAGAAAGAAAGAATTCCTTGAATTACAGTTGTTAAAAAAAGAAAGATAAATGCGAGATTGACCTTCCAGTTTCTGTAAATGTGGTCCCTCTTGGGATTAACATTTCATTATAATGGGCTAGCTTCCAAAGAATGCAATCCTATGCTATGCTTCCTACTTTGAAATCTGAGTCTTGATGGAAACAGGCACATAGCACTGTCATTCAGCCTCATTTTTACTGCTTCATCGTTTAAAGTTCTAAAATGGCTCTAAAGTATCTGTGCGGCTAGCAGTATTAATTCCTTCCCTGAAACTTTATTCCACGTTATTCAGAATATGCTTTTCAGTGATGAATTCTTGAAGACAAGGAAACACTACCTTATGTTAAGCAGTTGGGTTCCTTTCTACATAACAAAAACAACCAGAATGTGCCATTCTTAATGTAGTCACGTCTAATAATAGTTAACATGTGAAGCTTTTCATGGTGTGGAAGTCAGTTTCTATAATTCAGTATATACTTAAAAACACAGGAACAATTGATTGAAGGATTATTCATGCTGTGCAATATAGAAAAATTAATTTACTATATTGAAATATTATATCCTATGGAAAACAGTATGTTTTGCATACCACTGGATGTCATATGTTTTGATGCATTATCCGCTAAAATAGTCTTTTCCTGTTCATGGCAGCATGATCTAAACCCCAGTCTTTTTGCATATATGTTAATGTTGGATGCATGTACAAAAAGGATATGGGTTAGATTGCACTTGCCCAGCTGCCAACTTACCCAAAGCAGGTACCCTTGTTGCTGTGGGACCTCTTCAGATATCTTAGACTACAACAATGTAGTATAACTTCCCCCTTCAGACAAGGGCAGTGAGTTAGCGTAAAGCTGTTTGCAAGAGTCTTTAGATACAATGATCTGGAATAGTGAAGTACAAAATTTGGATCTGAAGTAGACAAAGGTGCTTCAGAGCTTGCAAAGTACCCTCGGCTTGCATAGGAAAATATATTCTGAGCTGAGGAAGAAGCAATCCTATGTATTTTCCTGGTTATCAAATGGTTATCAGGCAAAGCCAGGACAAAACTCTAGTACTTTAAGAAACACCCAATAGGTGCAATAAGATGTCCACACCATATCCAAAGTATCTTGTCTGTTTTGTATCTACACACCTCCACTCTAGAATCAAAATACTAAGGGCAGCAGTACACAGTCTGATGACCCAAGGATACATGCATCTTTTAGAAACCACCCTGCTCCAAGTTAATGCCTTATTATTTTAATGGATTGAGAAAACAAAACAATGAAATATATGGGGAAAGTTTAATCTTAATTGATTGCAATTTCATAGTTGTCCTATCCCTCTTAGTATACTACTGACAAGCCAAATCCTCTATCTGGATAAGATTGCATACCAATGTTTTAGGGAATGAAGTGAGGGAATGACATAAAACCTAGCCAATAAAATTGGCACTATACATAAATAATTAGTTTTCTAATGCTAGGACCAAATTTTGGGCAAATGACATTGGACATTTATTTATTTTACAAGTATCTGCAGAAGGTCAAGGATTTCCAAGTTATACAGAGTATTGTTTATGTGAACTTTGCAACAGGATTTTCCAGCTAAGCATAAAGTGAGCATGGACTGAAGGGGCATAATCTTAATATATTCTCAGTGTTTTATCAACCATTTTAATCATGTTGAATTTTAATACTCTGACACTCATACTTTAAAAGTTCCCTAATACCCATTTAGATGTATTTTTTAACTTGATTTCCATATATAAAAACAATCTTGATAGTAGCCATTTGCTTTTTTCATGGCAACTAAAGAGTCCATACTGAAGCAAAGAATAAGAATAATCATAGTCCAACATGAATGGAAGAGATTGCAAAATAGGTCTACAATCAGTTATATGTATGTGTATTTTAAGGCAGAATCTGCATTTTACATTGTTAGATGAATAACTCAATCACTTTGTTTAATATATTTCATGGTAAATGTTTAGTTCAATGTACAGAACCGTGATGGTGAACCTATGGCAAATGTGCCTGAAGTGGCATGTTGCCTGGCATGCACAGCATTGCCTGTTCCTCTTCCGAGTTTCTGACACATATGCTTGCACAATGATCAATTGGCCTTCATGCGTGCAGCAATGCTGGAAAGTGGAGAAACCGGTCTTCCATTTTCCGGAGTGAGCATGTGTGCCAAGCCAGCTGATCGTCGCATGCACATACATGCCAGTAACTGGAAGACTAGCATGCCGGTGTGCATGCATATGCCAAAAACAGGAAGTTCATTTTCCGGTGCATGCATGCCCCTGGGCAGCTCCCCTTCTGGATTGCAGCCCCGAGCGCACATGTGCGCTCCCTTTTCGGCACACTGCCGAAAAGGTTCGCCATTACTCATATAGAACGTTTAAACTATAATTATATCATACATTTTATTACCAACAAAATTAGCAGACTGTAAGAATATTGTAAGTATTACTGAATGAACATTTTTATGCCTTTTCTGCAACTAAAAGTTTATCTAAATAACTATTAATGCCTAAATAATATAAGTACGATATTACCACATAGGAACTGTGCTATCCATAACTACATTCACATATCATCTTGTTTGACTGGCCCTGAATTAGTTTTCAGCTTTGGACCTTCTTAACTGTTGCCTGTCATAATATAAATGTCAGATTTGCAGTCTCTGAATCGTCTAAATAAATGTCTGTAGCTTTGCAAAAGGAGATGCATTTTTTGTATTCCCAATCCATGCACAGCCTTTGTAAACTTTGTAAACCAAAGCCAATCTTGAGCTCAGCATTAATAGTTCTTGCACTAGGTTTGAAAAATACAGCTAAGAGTTGCTTAATTATAAACTGTAAATTAACAGATTAGTCCATTCACTGCAAAACTCCAAACTGAAAGAAAGATGCACACTGACCATAATCTGTATTTTCCGGCTCCCAACAATTAGATGGCCAAAAATAGGGTGTCTGCAAAACAAAACAAAGATAGAAAAAGTGACAAAGCAACATATGAAACATATTCTGAATGTCAATGTTGAATCACTGTGAGATGGGCAGCTATAAAATATTATAAAATTAGCTATTTTTGGGAATTATTGATTGAATAAATTTGCATCTTTGAATAACTGTGTCGATTAATTAATTAATTCCATTCAATTTCAATACCACCTTGTTCCCAACAACTCTTTTTATGTGACAATGCTAAGGCTATGAATTTTTGATATTATTGTTGTTGTGTTGTGAGTGTTGTGTTGAGAGTTGAGATGCTGTGGATGGGGCATTAAATGCAAACAAAACCCAAAACCCACTTCTATTAGCACTCCCAATCTGAAATTGTGTAAGTAATCTAATATTAAGCTGAAATCAGTTTCTTCTATAAATAGGAAATCTTGATCTTTTCTAAATATTTTGTATTGCTCTTGAATGCAAGTTGCCTGTCTGTAATGAATAGCTTGAAACCAGGTTTTAGTTACACCTGTTTGTCAAAAGGTCCTAACCTAGGTCTGGAAGTTGAGGCATGCCAACTTTTGGTTTGAAACCAAAAAAGAAAAGAATACCAGTTTCCTTGACTCAACTTCCAGACAACTCTGAGAATCCTCACTGAGATATTGCTCTAGTCTATGCTTTTTCATACAATTAATCTAGCTATGGGTTAGAAGAAAGACAAAAGCTGTAAATAATCTGTAGATTAAAATATAAACAGTGGTGCTGATTATAAAAGGCTAAATGTATAGACTTTCCTAATAGTACTGTTTCCATAATTCATACCCACTGCTCATATTTTCTAGGAGTTCTAGTGAATATACAGTAGATCAGATCATTTAGGAAGCATAAAGTGAGGGAAGACTTCTGCATTAACATAATATTAAGAGACTCTCTGTAGGGAAAATAAAAGTATCTCTACCTGAGGTACATATTGCTTAGACCATCACATTATGAATAGAATTGCTTATTGTTTGGGGTGAATAACTCTACTTCTAATAATTAGTTAAAGTTTAAAAAACAATGCTGTAAAAAACTTACTTGGAACCGATAAAAGGTGCCGTCATCCTTCAGGGTTAGAACATGGTCTGAGATAGGAAAGAAATAACCATGGGCTGCCATAAGCGTTCCCAAATGAAGGGCTTCCACTATACCAGAAGGAGACAAAAACATTGTAATGTTTTATGTTATGCATTTTTTCTACTTGAACAATGTTAGAACCTTTTCTATGGTAGAATTTTCATGAGTCAGTGACAATTTGGCTGATGAAATACTAGTTATAGGAATTATAGGGGGGAAATCATTCTAACAATTAATAGCAATCATAATAATATTAAAATAAGAACGTTTGCCATCATTGTGCATAAGCAGCAATTATGCAATGATGTCTCATGCAAGGACATTCTCATGATGACATTACAAAGCATATGTTGTCATTTGCCCTTGCTCTCATGTCAACACCCACAATTATGATTTTTTTTAAAATTAGTATCCTTGTGTTTACCACTTATTTAGAGCAGCAGGCAACAAGAGAAATCAAACATTACTTTGCATTGAATTTAAATTGGAAAATCTCTATTAAAGAATGCTCCTGGTTTTTTTATTTTTCTGCATAAAAAACCTTGGACATACTATGGTTTATTTACAGTCAGAACAATAAACAATGATTTATTTAAAGTCTGAACAATAAACATGTTATAAAATCAAACATTGGTATTCCACAGCAACAAAGTGCTCTAAGAATATATTTATAAGCCTGAGCCGAGGTGGCGCAGTGGTTAAATGCAGCACTGCAGGCTACTGCTAGATCAGCAGTTCAGCGGTTCAAATCTCACCGGCTCAGGGTTGACTCAGCCTTCCATCCTTCCGAGGTGGGTAAAATGAGGACCCGGATTGTTGGGGGCAATATGCTGACTCTCTGTAAACCGCTTAGAGAGGGCTGAAAGCCCTATGAAGCGGTATATAAGTCTACTGCTATTGCTATTGCTATTCTGCAGTCAATTAATAGGTTTGCTATTCTTTGAATTTGTGTCTCTTGAGATAATCCATTATAATGTTCATTATCACGTAGTTGCTCTTCGTAGGTTAGTTAAAGAAATCCCTCATGGATGACCTTCACTGGTACAACCTTGCTGCAAATCACCACAAGTACAAGGCGGCTTCAAACATGATCCATTTATGAAGAAGCAGAGTCGTATAATAGTGAAGAGGTTGAACTTGGACTGAAGAGATCCATTTTCAAGTCCCTCCTCAACTACAAAGCTTACAGGGTGACATTAGGCCAGTTATTTTCTTTTGAGGTTGCTCTTGTAAGGACAACAGCCTGTACATCAGTGGTGGTTGCAGGCGGTATGCCCTGGTACGGGCATACCAGAGTCTGCCCGGAGCACCATATACCATTCCGGTACGCTGCTCCAGAGGGCCCTCCCACCCACCCGAGCTCTCTACCTGTCTTTTAAGGCTTCTACGCTTCTGCGCACATGCATGGTGCATACAGCGCCTGCACGATGCTCCGCTGAGCAGCTGGAGCATCGTGGAGGCTCACGGAGGTGGTAACACGCATGTGTGTGCTACATGCATCCATGTGGATGCCGCTGTACCGGTTGGAATGGGATCCGGAACCCACCACTGAGATAACATTAGTGCATATTGCCATATGTGCTTCCAAAGGGGGGGGGGGGAAGAATGGTGATGATGAAGAGGATACAAAAACATTAATAAGGCAGCTCCATTCAAAAAGCTTTGTGGTGATAAAAGAGTAACTCAAAGGAGTTATATGAGGCTTCTTCAGCAGTCTTTTATAGTAAAAGCGTATTTTGAAAAATTACTATCACAAAATAAGTTGATTGCAAGATACTTCGACTATTCTGGCCAGCAATCTTGGGGACACATTATTGTTCTTTTTAATAGTAAGCTTGAATACTCCCACTTAACAAAGCTAATGCATATTCAAGAAACCTGTTCTTTTTTAGTTATTACTCCCAAATTAAAACTTAGTCTTGAAGAATGTGGAAATATGCCACAAGAACACTCTACTCTGTGTCCATTTGTGTCTCCTCCATTCTGACCTTAAGCACAGGGGGAGGAAAGCTATAAGTAACTGCTTTCTTCTAAAGATGAGATAGACAAAGCCGGCTGGCAGGCACTGCATGGGACAGGAGCTCCTCCCCCATTTCTACTGTCTCTCCTGCCCTTATTTAGAGTTCCATCTGTTTCATCAGGGCTTGTAAGAAGAAGAGATTGGGAAAAGAATTGTCATCTCCTCCTCCTCCACCTCCTCTTCTCCAAACCTGTCTGGGCATATGGAGAGAGTCCTGCAGAGTTTACTTGTCACCCCTTTTGAGAGGGCTTAGAGTGGGAAAAGAAATAAAGAGGCAATGGAGGCGTATTGCTGTTACCGTTAAGATGATACTGTGAATTAAGCAAGCAAGCAAGCAAATAAAACATAGCACTAAAATTATTCAGCCAAAGTGGAGAATCTGTTGTATTTCTTCTCAAATGATGGAAAGGTTAGTTTTCCTACTGCCAATTTCAGCTACACTGCTTAATATTGGGAACTTTGTACAGAAAAAGGTTGTGACCCATCTCCATTGTTCCAGAGGGTTGAACATGAAATTTGCAGGAAGGCAGATTCTGACTGAACGTTAGGAAAAAAAATCCTAACAATACAAGAATGGAATCAATTATTCTTATAGCTATGAGCTCCCCTTCACTGGATAGTGAAGCTAGATTTATGCCAGAGATGCTTTAAGTGAAGCCTCTGCATTAAGCAGCAGGATAGACTGAGTAGCCTAATGGCTTCTCTCCTTTGGGATTCTATGACTTATCATCATAATGATAACATAGATAATTCAGGTTTGATCCCAGGTACCTCGAGTGAAGAAGACAGTTCACTATTAGACTTCTTTTGATTATGGTAAAGTAGCTTTTCTCAACTTCATAATCTTTAGCCAACATAAGTCATTAGTGAGAAATAAAAATTATTCTTAACAAACCTCAAAGGATGGATAGTCCTAAAATAATCTAATATAATTTTCAGATTCCTTTTTTTCTTTTAATTTCTTTTCCAGATTGCAGATAGTCTTTATTTACTGGCCACTTCGTTTAAAATTAAAGTTACAATAATGTTAAAAAAAACCCACCTAGCTTTGCAACCAATTTTACTACCATCGCAGCATCCCATTTACTCAACATCCAGAGGCTTTGCAACTGATGCACATTTACAATCTGTGCAGAGTCCTGTGATCACGCAATCACAATTTGTATGCTTGACAACTGGCTTGTAAGAAGCAAAATGCCAAGGCTCCAACTAACGAACCCAAGCAAATCAGAACTTTGAGACTTGGCTCCTTCTCAAAGGTCTTCTTTAATGAGTACATCATACTGGCACAGTTTCAATGGAAAGCAAATCTAAATCTTTCCTGTGGTTTCAGTGCAATTAAACTAGGAAATAACCCAATCCCCAAGTGTCACAGGTCAATTTGGCCAATTGGGTTAATTGGTGGGCTCTTCAGACACTCCTTTCCCAACCTTATCTCTTGCCAGTAGAGATGACCCTGGTTCTCATGAGAAAGCTCTTTGTTCTGTCTAGTAATGCAGTTCAACCTCTTTCTGCCTCTGTGTGGCAACTGAGGAGCAGAAAGATGGCTGTCGCCAGGTTCGGTTCGAAGATGACACAAAGCTAATGGAGAACATGGAAGTAAAATTTCAAGTCACTGTCATATGATGTTTCTCTTAATGAAGAAATGGGAAGTGATGTCATAACAGATTATTTTCCACTTAGCAACTGTGGCACTTAGTAACAGAGCAGTGATCCCAGTTATGGTCGCTAAGGGAGGAGTATCTGTATTTCTTCAATTTCCTTTATGGTTACCACTCCCTCTTTATGGATTTATGATGTCTTTCCTCAACTTTCTCCAGTCACACTAGGAAAGTTATTAAAGGATCATTTATCCCAGAATTACAATTTAGAAATTCTTCCCGTGGTTCTTGATCATTTATTAAGTCATTTGTCCATTCATTTTCATTTATTATCAGAAATCAATTTATGATGTTTATTAGTAGCTTTTTTATGTGTTTCTTAAGCACGTAATGCTATTATCCATCATATAAATTACTAAAATAACTGTGTGCGGCAGGGAATAGTCTGTTTTCCTCATTCAAACATGTACCTCTCTCTTAGTAAGGCATCACAGAAGGAACACCTGGAGCAGGAGATAGAATAGGCTCTTTTCATATTGAAATTCAGCTAATAAATACTTGAACTGAAGCCCACAATTACAGTTCCAGAATGACATTCTGAACATAATAGAACATATTTAAATAATGATTTTTCAGTCATATAAATATAGCTTTCATTTCCAAAATACAATTATAGCTTTTGCTTCATGGTTACTATAGCAGTTAAAAGTTCAATATTTTATGTGTGGTGTATTTTGTGAACAGAAAGTTTCAATCTTTCTGGGATACAGTGAAGCAGATTTTTAATTAAAGTGCTTCTCCAATCAACCAAGCAATGTTACTTGGCATTTATTTACTTGGATGATGCACGTAAAGTACATGTTCCCATAACAGAGGCATATCATTTTATTTTACTTATTTAAAGATTAATTATTTATTAAAATATTTCTACTCTGCCCACAATCCTAGGATCCTCACAGCAAGTCACAGCTCTTAAATATACTAGATAAAAATTAAACTAAAGTAAAAATAATAAATTGTTAGAATAATACCAGCAATAAAGAAAAGCAATGGGATTACAGCCAGGTTCCACTGCCAGCTAAAAAGCAATCAACCTCAGCACCAGTCTGGCTTTCAGAGAAAATATTCCCAAACCAGGGATTTTTATACAGAATAGTCCTCACCCGTAGTCTTACCAACTGTGGAAACTGCTCCCTCAACCAAAGTTCACATAATACACACTAGGAGATGTATTATCTCAAGCATCAAGATCCTAAATCATTACAACCTTTAACCTCATTACTAAACCTTGAAGTCCAATTTGCAGGATAAGTATTTTTGAGATTCAGCAGCTGGCATTAGGACATGTTCTTTATTTGTGGAAAACACCCTAAAATGTCAGGAACAATTCAATTTCATTATATATGATTTGAATGGTTGCACTCATGGTCAAGGTTTATTTCTTACCCAGAGAGTAGTGCATTGTATCAGAACGGCTGAAAAACCAAAAGGCCTATAAGCCTTCCAAAACAATGAAATTACTGCTACTTATTATTATTGTAATATACATGCAAAATAATCAGAAAAGGCTATGCCAGGGGTTAAAGGTCCCCAAATCAAATAAGGTAGTGGCATTTCTTCTATGATGACTAAGTAAAAATGGTAGGAGTTATCACACAGGGAAAGATAAAGAGGAAAAGGTAAAGAACATTTTTTCAGGCTCTAAAACCAAGGGCCCTGCTCACTCTGCTTTGGAGCAGCATATTATTATTGCTGAATTTGCCAAGATTGGATGTCTGGATGGGAACAAAACAGAATCGGATAAAGATGAAGCCAAGAATGGAAAAAAAAACAAGTCCTGAATAATAAACTTCCACTCTACTATTATTCCATAATATTTGGGAACTGTTGGAATACAATTTTCATTTGTCTTTAGAAATACCTCTGGAATGACTGCAAAGGTGGGATAGTTTAGGAATAATTGTGCTTTAATAATGGGGAGTTGTTTGCTAATAATCAAGCTGATTTCTAAAATGTAGGTATTAGTATTGTGTGTTCATCCATCATTTCATTTTTTTCCAGTTAATCTCAAGGAACAATACAATCCTGAGTCTAAAATGAAACCTGGATGTCTACTGTACTTTTATCCCACATTTACTCCAACAGCACTATCACAGACCCCAACAACTTTGCATACAGGATTAGAAGTAATTTTGTCTGCTCTTCCTTTAAGTCATCATGATTTATAAGGTGAAAGTAGTAGCAGAACACATTAACTTCCAAGGATGCTCAATTATAGATCTAAAGGTATCATTTTGGAAGAGCAAAACTATAGTGTAAGAGACTGTGGAACTCACACACATCAAAAGGTTTCAGGCTGTCTCTGTAAACACAATTAACCAACACAATGGAAATTTAACACCTTACAATTACTAATTAATTAGTAAGTACAAATAGGGATATTTGTAATCTGTATCTTGTGTAGCCTACTACTACATAACTACCCTTTTTCCCCTTCTCCCTTGCTTCATCTGAATTTAAATCCCACATCAATTTAATACTCCATGGATCTGATGATGTGAGCCACAGCTCACAAAAGCTTATACTTTTTAATAAAATGAGTCAGTTTGAATAGGTATCAAACCTCCTCCTGACTTTTGGCATTTTATCAAGTTATTTAATCTGAATTATTTAATGTGGTCTTCAAAAACTTTGAGTGATCCACCTTTTTGTGTTATTAGAATATTTATGTTTATTTTCAAGATATTTTTTCCAGGAAAATCACCTGCCTCATCAACTTACCTGTACTGTTGATACAGTATAATATATAGATTTTAAAGTTAGCCCTCCATCTTTCCTGTGGCGTGTTTTGCCCCTAACTGATCAACAGGAGGCAGCATATGAATGGTTTCATTCTTACTGAATTTCATCAGATACATATAGACTCTATTATCAGGTTTAGACATCATATAGTCCAACTTCCTTTACTAATAAGTAAGTGGCAAAAATATATACAGTAAATCCACCCACATTCCTGTGAGGTGGGTGGGTGACAAGATTCACAGAATGTATAGCTTGAGTTCATGACATGTATCAACTTGTTTCTCTAGATTGACAGCTTAAAATAAAGAAGACATGCCGTTATTCCTTACCTCCATCTTTTCCCACTTACAAAGTCAGTTATATATTTGACAGATACATATTTGTAGAGTGCCCTACAGAAATGCGCTGTATTTTTAATATTCAAATGGAAGTGTTAAAATTTACCTCTTGTGATATTTTTACAATTTGTGATATAGGGAATCTTAAAATCAAAAGTCACCATAATAGAACATAGAATAATAGAATAGTCCAACCCACTGCTCGAGCAGGAGATCCTATACCATTTCAGACAAATTATTATCCAGTCTCTTTTTGAAAACTTCCAATGATAGAAGCTTTATAACAATAATGAGAATTAAAATATCATAATGTGCCCTCCAAAACCCAGGTCATAATTGTATGCAAAGGGAAGTTTGAAAACTGAAATTTTAATACAGTGTTAGGAGAGCAAGGACCTTGAGCTTGGCTATATGGATGGGTTGCAGGAAGTCACAAGTAGAAATCACAAGTGGAGGGATATAGCTATCTTGCTATTATCACGGAGCATTGATTGATATCAATGTGAGGAACTAATTCCCCTTTCTGGAGAACTGGGATCCTAGCTCCTTCTACTTTTTAGATAAGATGCAGAGTCATTTTCCTGGAAGCGACTCCAGTGCAGTTGGCATTTTAAACGAAGTCACCTTAAGGTAGGAAATGCTCGTTTATGTGAATTATTTTAAGGATTTTCATCCTTCTTCTGCTATAGGAACCAATTGAGTAGACTCTCTCTTTATGCTATGAACATACAAAGCCACATGCAGCTTTAGAAAATGTATATGACAGCTTAATCCCCATTTTATTACCCGAAGAAGAGTTTAAGAATAAGCACTAATTCTCCTATATATCATTATTAATTTATTCACTTTAAAATGTTTGAAAGGCATCTGTTCTCTTGTCATATTATGACACACGGCTCAAGACAATGGAACTAAAAATCAAAGCAATCAAATTTGAAAAGTAAAGTTGTGGATGTTTTGAGGGCATAAGTAAGACAACCTACATCTGAACTATATAAATCTTTTATACCTGCTAAATTAGAAATTCATTCCCTTTATACCCTTGACACTTAATTTAGAATGCTCATTGAACTGCACAAATCAATGCTATTGCAGTAGGAAAAAGAGGGACTGACCTGATACATAATTGGCCTTTAGAATGAAAGGGGAAACCAGTATTATTTCAATTATTAAGGACACTAAGTCCAAAGTAGGTAATGACTCTGATTTTAAAAATCATCATGTTTATACTTGACATTGAATAGATGGGCTAACAGGGGCGTTAATATTATCCTGGCTGCAGGATAACTGCAGCTTGAAAATTGAAGGTAATTTATTTTTTCATGCATTGCTTGCATTAATAATAATAACAATTAATAATTGCATTAGGTGGTGATGGGAAATAGAACGATTGCATGACCACAAGAGATTCCAATTTCAAATGAAAGGAGCTATCATGATACAAAGAAGTGGAGTATGCAGTTTTAAAATAATATCTTTTTGAAAAAAATTTCCTAGCTCTGAAATTTTCAGTCCTTGCTCCAATTCTGTCATAAGCTGACATAAGAAAATTTAGCATTAGCATATAATTAGAAGTATAAGATTAATTGAATGATATTTTTAAAATGATTAATACCACAATCTGTACAGTTGATGTCCCAGATGGTGCTTCTGGCACCTAATGATAGAGGTTTTTAGGTCTTCATTCACCTGTACCATTGATGTATTGGTACACGTGTGGAAGATTAATGCAAGATTACCAGCTAAAGTATTGAAAATTGTATATACAAGCACAGTTACAGGAAGTACTACATGCATTAACAAAAGCAAACTATCTATGCCATTTCAAGTAAACAAAGAATATCATGATAGTTACACATTGATGTGAACATCCAAGACAGACATATTCTACTATTTTTATGTAGATTTTGCAACTCCCTTGTAGTGGGTTCTTAGAGGGGTTAAGATTATTTGTTTGTGTTTGCCCTACATTTGACCATACACCATGGTCATTATTAAATAAACATTGGGATAAAAATCAACATTTAGAAAGGTGGAGAAAAGCCTATATTCCCAACATTGTTCAGCTATAAAACTTAGACTAGAGACCCAACATTTTATTCTTACTCTCTTTTGTGCATTGCAACAATCCTGTCTGAGTTTGCCCACTTCCTCTCTCAATCACTTCTGCAAATGACATGTAAGTTGCTTTTGGGATACAAAGAACCTTCAGAAGGACAAGTTTCATTATGCTGAGTCAGTCACCTTCAATATTCAGAGAAAGAAGTTTCATGTAAGTTTAAGAACTTAAAGAAAGGGGTTTTTTGTTTGTAAATAAGCAGCAAAAGGGTGATTAAAACATTGATTTTGGACAATTAATCAATGGACGAAAGGTCCAGACTGAATGGAAATAAGATTTTGGAACTAATTATAAGAATTCTTTTTTTTTTGTCTAAAATTGTATTAAGACATATGAAGATTATATTTAAAGGAGAAGACCATTGAATATAGAGTAGTAATAGCACTTAGACTTATATATTGCTTCACGGTGCTTTTCAGCCCTCTCTAAGTGGTTTACAGAGTCAGCATATTTCCCCCAACAATCTGGGTCCTCATTTTACTGACCTTGGAAGGATGGAAGGCTGAGTCAACCTTGAGCTGGTAAGGAACAAACCCTGGCAGTCAGCAGAATTAGCCCGCAATACTGCATTCTAGCCACTGTGCCACCATGGCTCAATGTAAGCGCTTTAATTCTGGAAGAATTCAAGGATATTTGGCAACAATGTACTCAAAACTTTCTTTTAAGATTGTTACTTTAAAACAGATTCAAAAGAGATAGAAGATACAAGCTGGAATCAGAATGCTTTGAATAGGGATTCAAAATGACAGGTTATAGGAATGATATTGACAAAAATGTTATATATGACTTATGAAAGTAGCACTAGCTGATATTTTAGTAGCTAAAAAGAACACACAAATAATAAATTAGAAGTGTGATGGATGGGTAGATTTTCACTTTCAAAATAGCAAGTTGGACAACTCTTTTATTTTGGATTTACAAAAAGTATGTGTTATATTATGAAGAAATTCTTGAGTAAAGATAAAGAGAGAATGAAAAGAAACTAGCTTTTGGGCTCTACTTAAGAATTAAGTACTTAAGAATAAACAGCAAGACTTAAAAGCAAAAAAAAGGTTTATAAAGTTGGCTTCGTATATGAATTTTTCTAGCAGATTTTAAAAGTTTTTTTAACCAGGACTATATGATGATTTGTTTATAGATATGATATGGGAAGTAGGGACTTTTTATTGTGTTTTGTATTGTGTTGCATTCTTAGAGAAAATGATAAGCCACGGTGTTAAAAACTGAAAGAAAATCTTAAGGCGGTTCGGGGAGGAGATGATGAGAAAGTGAAAGGAAATTAATTTGTGAAACATTATTTGAAAGAATTAAAGATAAAAATGTTGTTTCTGGTACCTCTGAATGGCATTTTTCATGATTAAGTTTGAATGACAAACTTTAAAGATTTGTTTATAGATATATGATGTGGCATGAAGCAACTTTTTGTTGTACTTTTTAAAAAATGCTAAGTTATAATATAAAGGGATATATACAGTATATTAAAAAGTACAACAAAAAATTACTTCCTTTTTTAAATTCAGAATATTCTGATAATATTTAAATGACTTTTGTTGATTAAGTTTGAATGATATAAAAGCAACATAAATTATCATAATAAACCTAACTTTCTGACTTAATTTCATATGAAAACTAGTAATAGTGCAAAGGTACATTATTGCACAATAACAAAAATTCATTTATACCCATGATGTCAAACTCAAGGCCCAGGGGCTGGATCTGGCCCATGGGGTACTTAGATCTGGCCCGCAGGCCTGCCCTGGAAACAGTGAAGGACCAGCCTGCGGTGGCTCTGCCAGCGAAAACAGAGCTCTGGAGGAACATGCGCAACTGACCCTGGCTCCATTTTCGGCCACAATGTCCTCCTGCAGCCCTCTGCCAATGAAAATGAAGCTCAGGGTAGCCACATGTGACATGCCCAGAGTCCATTTTCTGCTGTCCCAGCCTCCTGAAGCCCTCTGCTAAGGAAAAGGGAGCCTGGAAAGGCCGCATGCAGAGGCTGCATGCAGAGCCTCCCTGAGCTCCATTGTTGCTGTCAAAGGGCTGCAGGAGGCTGTTGCAACCAAAAATGGAGCCTTGATGAGTGATGTTGACCTGGCCATGCCCACCCTGGCCACGCCCCCAGCCACACACACACCCTCCCCCACGACTTAAACACAACCCTAATGCAGCTCTCAATGAAATTGAGTTTGACACCCCTGAAAATATACAATTGCCTTTAGTGCACTTAGCCCACAACAATGAAATACATCTCATCATTCTTAAATTATCTTTTAATTTAACGATTTTTGACCTGATAAAATGAGTGATGAGTAAGACACAACCTAAGTAAGACACAGCCACATACTTCTGCTGAAGATGGAGCATAAAAGATGAAGGCCTAAGAGTTAAACATGAGAGTTTCTCACTTGGGCTACTGTACTTCTCTCCTAAAAGAATACAAAAGGGTTCTTCCAGTCCTAATGCAAAAAAAGAGCAGCATCTCTTTAAATTAAATGTAAAAAATGAAAGCTATATGAATAACGAGAGCTATATGTACTGCTAACACATTCACACCATACAACAGCATTTTAACAGTGTGAAGAGGAGATCTCTCAGTTCTCTGCCCTAAAAAGCAGGAAGCTGTGAGGTACTATCACCCTTGACATTAAAAGCACCCTTGCTGCTCAACTGCTAGGTGCTTCTGCAAAGGATTTGAAAACACATATCTCCATAGCCAAAGGAAGCAGCAGTGCCAGACACTGTGTGGAATTCACATCAATATCTACATTCACATCTATATCTGCATCTACATTTATATCCAGTGAGTGTGGAGAGACAAAGAGGGACAGAAAAAAAAGAGAGTGCATTTTACAAAGGAATTTGCAATCTTTCTCTCAATAGCCAGAGCAAATTTTACACAAGCCAAAAAGTTGTCTGTATCAATAGAGCTTAAATCTAGCTCCCTAGCCTCAAAAACAGCAAGATAGTATTGATCGTGTATCCATGAGAGATTATAGAAATATTTCCATGCTAAATGCCTGAAAGAGTAATAACTGTTTAATATTACAACTTGGATTCAAAGTCCTCTATGTTCAAAAATACTGCAAAGAGAGAAATATGAAGAAGAAATTAGATAATCATTTGTCTGGAAGGTATAACCTCCTGACTGAGTAGGAGGTTGGATAAGAAGACCTCCAAGGTCCCTTCCAGCCCTGTTATTCTATATTCTACATTTTATATTCTACCAAACATGTGTCAGGTCGGTGGTAAAGTTGAAATTTAGCTCTGTTTTCTTGCCTTTCTCTATCTTTTCCCCTCCTCTCTCTGTATACTGCATATTTTCCAAACTCAGAAAACCATTTTCTGCATTAGAGGAGGGGGGGGGAGAATCCCTGAAAGCAACAATAAACTGAGGAATGACAACACATGAACATTCTTCAAAATCCCAATAGAACAACAATTTTTATCCCTTGCTTAAAACAGTGTAAATCAATCTCACCTTGTCTGCAACAATCAGGGTGCCGCTATCAAAGATGCCCCATTTTTAATTCCCAACAATCTAGTCTAATTATGGATTTTCCAGTAAGGATTGTAAACTATGGAGCATTCATGAAGATAATCCTGTGCATCCTACACACAATCTAGGAATATGTGGATGAAAACTGATCCTATGATTTGTGCCAAAAAAGAAACACAAGCTTGAAACTGTGGCTACAGAAGTTTAGTTACTGCAATTTCTATGAGGTGTAGTTTCAGAATGTTTTCAAGGGCAATCCCATGTCCTACGTTATTCTAAATAAGAGGTGATTAAGGTATGAGTCATTCTAGCCAGATCCTTTTTCCCTAAATAGTGTGTAGCTGGTAAATAAAACTATGCAGAGGCGTTTTCAACCATTCTTGCTATCCGAGTCCCAGACGATTGACAGAATCCAAAGTCATGTGCAAATTGGAAACCTGACCTTTTAGAGATACTGCTGCCCTAACTTGAATGGGATAGATTCCTCACTACCCTGTTTGATTGTCTACTGATCAAGAGAATTTCCTCCATGCCGGGGGAACTTCACTTTCTTCACCATGTCTAATCCCTCATTGCATTGAAGGGTACAGTTCAAAGACTCCACCTTAGGCTCCTTAGCAACATTTCAGACGATACAGAATTTGCTGTTATTCAGTGCATTGTTATGATCTAATCCCTGATGTGTGGATAACCTTCCTCAGTATCTTCATGTACACATTAAAAAAAGAGTACAATGCACACTATAGATCTAAGAATTTCTACAGGATAAAAGAAAGAGGTTTTACTGCATCATTTTCTCGAAAAACTGAAAAATTGTCTCCACATCTAGTATTAATAAGAATTCTCAAAAAGTTTCTAGTCACTGATTGTGGGAATTGCTGTTGAAAATTCCATTAAAACTGGGCCCGGTTCCCAGAACATTCAGTCTGTAAAATATCTATGGTTCTTTTTACTCTGCTGGTTGGGTTAGAATACAAATTGAAGAGTTCTGTATGATGATATTCAAAGTGAGTCAGTTTGGTTTAGTAGTTAAGGCTCCAAGCTAGAAACTAGGAGACCATGATCTCTAGTCCCACCTTAGGCATGAAAGCCAGCTGGGTGACTTTGGGCCAATCACTTTCCCTTTGCCCATCTCACTTCACAGAATCGTGGTTGTGGGGAAAATAGGAGAAGGAAGACGTGTTAGGTATATCCTCATAAAACTAATAAAGGCATGATATAAATAAATGAGAAGATTAAGATCCAGAATGATCCAATATAAGACAATTTAATGGGAGAAATTGGAATGGAAATAAGCAATGACAAAAAAGAGGATAGAAACAATATTCTCATCTTTTTGCTAATGATCTCTAGGAACGGACTCTGGGGAATGGATAGAGTCATATCTTATAGCTTTCTAGTTTTCTTTTAAATTATAGGCCTATAGTATATATAACAGAATTTTCTCTTTTAAAATGTTTGTTTACTCTTTCCATCAGCAGAAATCTCGAATGAATGAATTGAAACTCTTTGGATTTCAATTTCCCCCCCACCCCCAAACATATAAGAGTTTTTAGATTTTACAACATTATTTCATTTTACAAGTGTTGCTATTTTTTATATTGAATATTTCTCTTGTGCCTATTTTAATCATGACATCATAAAAAATCCCAAAGTACTTTGAATGATTAATATAATATGCATTCAGTGACTGTATCTTTATCTAACGCAGCCCCTCTAGGGAATGGAATGGGATGGGAAGACATGCTAGTAAGAAGATTTTCTCTTTTCCAGTGGTGGGTTCCTAGCATGCTGGCCTGGATCACAGAACTGGCAGCGACCCAGGCTGGCCACACCTCCAAACCAGTTCCCCAGTCACCCTGGTTGCCACTGCCATCTTGTTTTTGAGTTCTGTGCATGTGGAACGAACTCCCCGTGGAGATTCGGACCCTCACCACCCTCCAGTCCTTCTGCACCGCTTTAAAGATCTGGCTGTCCCGGCTGGCCTGGGGTTAAGATTCTAACCCCCCCCCCAATTGTGTGACTGTTGTGTTTTCTTTTAATATGTTGTATTGTCTTCATGTGGAAATTGTTTGTCCTTCCCCCCCTTCCCCTTTTTTGAACTGTGAGCCGCCCTGAGTCCCCCCAGGGAAAAGGGCGGCATACAAATAAAGGGAAATGAAATGAAATGAAATGAAATTTATATTGAAGCGCACCCACGAGTGAACCAGCAGTAACGCTGGCTAGAACCCACCTCTGTTCTGTTCCCTCTGCAATCAACCTGAATTGACATTGGGACAGAGTTATAGAAAACCATTAAGAGAAAAGATTCTACATTTTGATATTTTCATAAACTTTATCCTTGATATGGAATGACATATAAAAGAAAGGGCTAATTTAATTGATATAATTCATGAGTTGGAAGCATTTTTAAAGCCACAATCTTTCATTATGAGCAAGCTCTGATTTTATCTGAAGGCAAAAATTGGTATGTTTCTTAATCTGGAGTCAACCCAAAAATTCCAGAATCCTCAAGATTTCCTAAACAAAAATATTACATACTATGATTAAACAATCATAAAGAACAAATTTAAAAGGTTTGCAGGGACAAAGTGGAAGGTAATTGATACCATTGGACCTGGGTACCTGAGAGACCGCCTCCTGCTGATTACCTCTCTCAGACCAATTAGATCGCACAGGTTGGGTCTCCTCCGGATTCCATCTGCCAGCCAATGTCGGCTGGCGACTCCCCGGGGGAGGGCCTTCTCTGTTGCAGCTCCGACCCTCTGGAACGAGCTCCCTGTTGAGATCCGGACCCTTACTACCCTCCCGGCCTTCCGCAAAGCCACCAAGTCCTGGCTGTTCCAGCAGGCTAGGGGGAGCTGAGAAGCATCTACCTCCACGGAAATTGTGAATGTTGTTTTTGTTTTTAATATGTTGTCTTTGTCTCATTCCCCCCTTTCCCTTGTCTTTTGTGAGCCGCCCGGAGTCCTCCGGGAGTGGGCGGCATACAAGACAAATAAATAAATAAATAATAATAATAATAATAATAATAATAATAATAATAATAATAAAATTAAAGTGATGCATTTACCTGGATCTTCTATCGACAAATTCTTTGTTAACCACTGAACAATGTCTGAACCTAGGAAAAAATATATATAATATAATTAGAATGCACTTGCTATAAATTAGCCACATTTTACTGTCATTTTAAAAGCAAAGCAAAAGTTGGCTTTCCCAATAAATTTGTTTATTAATATATAATATAAAGAGGAAACATATGGATGTGGTGGTTCAGTTGCAAAGACCCTGAGCTTGTCAATCAGAAAGGTCAGCAGTTCGGCAGTTTGAATCCCTAGCGCTGTGTAATGGGGTGACCCCCATCACTTGTCCCAGCTTCTGCCAACATAGCAGTTTAAAAGCATGTAAAAATGCAACTAGAAAAATAGGAACCACCTTTGGTGAGAAGGTAACAGCATTCCATGTGCCTTTGGCATTTAGTCATGCCAGCCAAATGACCACGGAGACATGGTGGGGTTAGGGTTAGGGGCTGTATCAGAGAGCAGAAGGGAGAGTCCCTTTAGCTGTGGAAGCACAGTTAAAAACTGAAGAACAAACTCCACATATTATTGAACCCCTTAGAGATGGAATAGTTCAAACAAATAAATAAGAGAAGCCAACTCACTTTGCTAAGAAAGGATCAATAATTACAAAACTCCTTCTGAAAACAACTGTTGTCCAATAATCTAACTTTTCTAGTGAATCACATAACTACGTCTCTGATCATGATGTTAATTATTAGCAGCAATTTGTGGGAAAGGTCAGTCATTAATTTATCCAATTCCCCTACTGTTTCAGGATATTTAATCCAGATCATGTTTTACCTTATTTTCCTGGAATGCAATTCTTGTCTCCTGTAATGTAGGCTATATTGTACAAATGGGGAAAAGATGTCTTTAATTCACTATAACAAAGACACCTTTGAGTTGTGCTCAACTCCTAGTGCTAAAGAGGTTGTAACATTAACAGAAGGTTATGTTAGGTTACACTAACAGAATTGTGCTAGTCTGAAAGTACATCTCTTCTCACATTTATGGGCCAAGAAGTTAGAAATGGTCCCTTCTGAGACATTCGCCATGGTCCCATTCCTTTGCATCTTTTACACTGGAGAACTCTCATCTCATAGATGTGATGAAATATTCTAGTCTGTTTTTCTCATATAGATGAGATTTTTATCTATGTATTAGCAAACCACATGGTCTAGGGTTTAAAAAAAACCTCATTATCAAAATATGTAACACAAACTTAGCTAAAAAAAATTCCCCCAAATTTTCAAGTCTTCTTTCAGTTATACTCTAATTCAAACCTTGATTGTGTAACAATGCTATAAATAACAAAGATAAAGCAAAACTATGAAGTACTATTACTAAATTGTTGCAAAAGTGTTTACCATTTCATTGAAGATAAGATAATCTTTCCTTCAAGGCACATACTTGAAAGTTATGACTTATTTTTACAACTATAATTTCTGTGATAGCCCAGGAATCAACTTAGTGTTTCAACATTTTTCACAACAATGAGGAAGCAAAAAACTAAATGTATTTACTGCCCCCATTCATTTGAAATAGTGTGTCAGTACACCCTAACATTTGTCCCTACATACTTGAGGATGTATCACAAACTGAGTGGTTGGTTGCTTTCCATCTTCCCACTAGTATCTGATTAGAAAGGATACTTGAACTAAACTTATCTTGCTGTTGTTTAAAACTCTTCTTCAATATTTATTTTGAAAAGACATCAACTTGATTACTGGAGATGCTGAGAACACTGAAGGAGCAAAAAACATTTTTTTTTATGAACAGGTACAATGTTTCTGCAGCCTTAAAGAAAGATTCTTTTAATTCAGTATTTTTAGATAACTCTTTGTTTTTGGCTAGATTTAAAGTGCTAAGACACTTCAATTAGTCCAGAGTTTGCATGTTTATTTTTAGAATATGTGCTATAATTTCTTTTTTCCCCCAGAGGCAGTCCAACTCTTGTGTGCTAACTGAGTGCAAATTTTCACAGCTAAGTTGCAAAGAATTCAGCAAAGGAGAGGTGGGGGGGTGGGGGTAGCCTGGGAACCACAATAACTAAGTTGCAGAGGCTATTCTATTAGCCTTCATTAACGGTGTCAAAACAGTGCCATGTTTTCACATTTTCTTCTGTCTTCTCAAGTTGTATCCCACACATAAACTAAACTAATCTCTCTAAAAAGCATCAGTAACACTCTATAATTTGCACCAGAGTAACCTCTTCCATAACACGCTAACAGCTGCTTGTGACTATTAATGTTCCCAAAACAGGGAGTTTTAATCATTCAAGGATAACTTAACAAGTGGCATTTGCACTGATAGTTCATCTTATGCCAGAGCAACTTCCAAATGACATGATGTAAAAGCCAACCATCATAAAGGAAGATACATAACTGAAGAAAAACTTTATTAATAATCAAATATTCAAACATGTCACAGAGTAACTAATTAGGATTGAGAATATCTGGGATAATTTCAGCATGATTTCTTTGACTCTCTAAATCACTAAAGGCTGAATCTGTCAGGCCAAAAAGCTGTTCATCTACCCTGCTCTGATGACCAGCAGTTCTGAGAAGGTCCCAGAAACTTACATATTAAAAGGCTGTGTTCTATTACTGAGTTATAGTTTACATATTACTTATCATCTTTTTATTATCTCTTACAGTTATGTACCAGTATCTTCATTTATATTTCTCTTTTGGCACTTGTATTGCATCCCAGATAAATTACAGAGCATCCAAAGGACTATTTGATCTCACTACAGAGTCACCAATCTCAATAGTACACAGGTTACGCATGCTTTACAGCTGTAGCAGAGCCATCAGTGATTACACATTTACTACCTGGATTTGCATAAAAGGTTGCACCATCTTTGGAAATGGAAACATTTTTTTTATTAGAACGGAAGAGTAATTTTGTAACTATTGCTATTTTCTTGATTCTTAAATTTAAGAAAAGATGATAAGTATAACAAAGATTGGAAATTTTAAATATAGAATGAACCTATTCAATTTTCTTGTGTATACACTTTTGAATGGTGTTTAAATGTTGTTTATTTCCTGTTGATGGCTTATTTGTTAGAATGCCAAGCTTCCAGGGATTCTCTAGTGTTTTTAGATTTAGCTTAGTCTAGTTTCCCAGGTAAATTATGGTTCCCTCAGTCCATATATTGTGAAGTGAAGGCTTTTTCATTGCTTTCTCATTGTTGATGTTTATTGAATCTGCTCTGCTAGTTTTCTGCCACTTGTTATAGTGGCTGTTACAGTCCTGTAGATAATTCATGGTTTTTTTCTTCTTGGGCTGCTGAGTCTCCTGGTTTACTTAAAATGTTTTGGAGGCCTACAGTTAGTTTGGGTGCTGTGATGATGCCACCTGGTTGTAACAATCTGTTGTTTCTGAGAGGTCATTGATGTTTTACAGTGTTAACTTTTTCATAGTTTGTATTGGTTGTGCTGAAGTGCATTGAATTGTGAGGAACTTTTCATGAAGAATCTATTGGGCCTGAAATGTATTAATGGATATTTATGTAAAAGCTCTGAAATTGGGCCTTTGGATCAGTTTATTTTGTTTTATGCAATCAATGATATATTTGTTCCCCCCCTGCCCACCAATGTGACAAGACTGATAAGGTTTCCAACACTGCATGCGATTGAGTTCAGTGGATCTTAACTGCATTGAAAATATAATGAGTATAGAGAAACATGTATGTGTATCTTAAGGAGTACAACTTTACAGACTGGCTCAGTTAACTGTTGTTTCAACTATTCAGTTGTGTCTGACTCTTGGCAACTTTATAGGCAAGGGCTCTGCATGTTACCCCTGTCGAGATCTTTGTGTTAGTTTTGATGTTATCAAGTCAGCATGTTCTTTGCTTGCCCCTTCTTCTTGTTCCACTAACAATTCCTAGCATCATGGACTTCTCCAATGAGTTTACATCCTAAGTAAATCGGACACAAGCTTGTGATTTTGGCTTCTAGTAATTTGTCTGGTTTTATATGATTTAGCACCTCTCTGTTGGTTGTTCTGGCTGTCCATGGTATACACAATAATCCACACAAGCCCCACAGTTCAAAGGCATCAATTCTTCTTCAATCAGCCATTCTTAGTGTCCAACTCTCACACCCATACATCATTATAGGGAAGACTATGGTTCTAAATTGCCTTTGTTTTGTATTAATATCGATATATCTGCTTTTCCAGATCTTATTCTTGTTAACCATTGCAGTACAACCTAAGTTTATCTTGCATTTGATTTCTTCAGGGGTAGAAGTGCCATCGTGAACAATTTTTGATCCAAGGAAGATAAAATTCTTAAAGTAATTCAATTTCCTCCTTAGGCTAGGTTAACACAGCATGATAAATTGTGGCTTGCTTTCACATTTCTACATCAGATAAAACTGGCTAGATTTATAAATCATGTTAAGCTCTAACAAGCCACACAGCTGGATTGACTCACTTATTTTACTTTCAGTATTTCTATTCGGCAATGTTTTAATTTTTTTTAAATAAAATATCAGGTGAAATGGCAATCTTAACAAAAGATAAAAACAAGACAGTTGTTGAAATAATAAACGTTTCAACCAACAACTTCAGTAATTAATAAGAAAAAATAATGAGCCTGGTTAGATGAATGAATGCATGGAGAAAGAAAAAAATTCAACTTCATGCTTTGAATCATGCACAACAGGTGAAGCCAAATCACATTTGGCTCCCGGTGTTAACTAGTCTGAAGGAGAGCTACAGTTTTGACTAATTCATTTTCAGGAAGCTTTATCTGATTTCTAATTCTCTAGTCCCTGACTGAGACTTACTTGGCTTCTTAAAATAATGCCTACAAATCAATAAAACCTTTTGCACCTTTTTCTGTTTGTTGCTTTGGGAAACTGGCATATTTTCTATCTCCCATCTTATTTTAAAATGTCCTGACCTCCTTTTATTCAGAACCAGAGATTTCTTGGCTTGATATTTAACACTGCGAAAGCATTTCAGCATTAGCAATATATAATATCACTCTACCATCACTGGGGCAACAAATCAGGAATTGAGATTTATGTTGCTTTAATGACAGCTGAATGCTGCCATAAATCCCTAGTGTAGAAATGCTACACCATGGCCATTTCCATACCAGTAATTTATAGCATCTTATAGCATCACTGATAGGACTATCAATTCTAAATTGCTGAAGTCCAGATTACCATCAGATAGCAGCAATTTGATATAGAAGGATTTTTGCTGCCATTTAGCAGCCAATTGAGTGACTGCATACAAGATTTGGTAACCCTAATGATCCAGCCATGTATCATTAATAAAGACAACATTTATATAGCCACAATAATGATAGAGTGACTCTCTAAGATGTTGTAACACATTAATGAAGAAATATACCAATTACCATAGCATATCCAATCTGGAAATGTGAAAGGACAAAAATTACTGCAGTTCACTATATCACCATGAGTCATTTTTTTTCTTTTTAATTTAGCATTTACAAAAGCAGACTGCCATTTTTTTTAAAAAAAAGGATCGCCAAAGGTTCTGATATTTTGAGATAAATGCCTTTCAAAGGTAACTGTACTTTTAGTGTTAACATATGTTATCTTCTATTATTATTGTTGTTGTTTTTATATTGTTATTATTAAACTTCTTTGTTGCTCATCTCTCCAAGGCTTTTTCTCTATTCATCCCATCTCAGCACTTTAGTTTTGTCTTTTTCTCTGAATTGCATTTTGATTGTTTGCTGGTAAAGAAAACATTGTGTATAAATATATTGAAAAGAAGATCTAAACAAGAACCATTCACCTCTTGAGTTTTAGGTGTATGAAATGAAGTGGAATATTTTTTTAGATACTGCCGTATATTGTCAGAACATGTGCTGTTGGAAGTAGCACTGGATGTCACCTTGCATGGTATGTGCATGCAGAGTATCTTTGGTTTTGTCTTAATATGTGAAACTAGTCGCTGTGGTTTGTAAATCATGGTTTATGATGTAGCATAATGTGTGAATCCAGACAAGTTTTGTTTACTCAATAGCTGCTCAATAAGCAAGCTGTGGCGTCATGCAATGTGTAAATCAAGACGATTCTTCTACCCACCCAAAAAAACCCGTACAAGGCAGAAATCTATTCCTCCCACTTCAGCAAGCAGGTGCAGCTATCATTCTGATACTAATACTTAAATCAGATTTCTTGTGTTTGGCAGGATTTTTTTTTTTGGTCCATCCTCAGTTTTCATCTGTTGAGTCACTCCAAGAGAGCCACGACTTTTTTCCAGATTGGTATTTTGACTAAAATTACACAAAACTGGGATTTGGGGCTGCTTCTTGATCTTCTGAGCTCCAGGTCCTAGCTTTGTGTTTGCTTACTCTGCAGTAAGACTCAGAAGCAGCTTCTTATCTCTCCTATTGTTTGTGTTCTTACTTAAATGCCGCTGTAGTTATCTAAAACACCATGAAATTAATGACACTGTGGATTAACAAATGTTTCTGAAGTGCTGCTCATATTTTGCCAAGCATTTGGAAATAACTCCAAGTTCAGGGAAAGACAAAAACACTGAGAACTACTGCCCACCTTGGAAGAGATATGAGAGCATATACATTGTCTGATTCTTCTACTGTTTAGCTCATCTCTGCCAAATTGCCAAGTACAGAAGTTTGTAATAATGTTTAAACAAACATGATTTCAAATCTAAACCAGAGGCGTCCATCAGAAAGTTGCAGTCAAAAAAGCCAAGATAGTTGCAGCAAACATGGATGACACAACAAAAAGAAATGATTGTACAGTCACAGCCTATACATTAGTGGTGGTTGTAGGCGGTACGCCCCGGTATGGGCATACCGGAGCCTGCCTGGAACACCGGATACCGGAAGGCCCGCCCGCCCGAGCTCCTTACCGATCTTTAAGTCTTCAGCGCTTCCACGCACACGCATGGCAGGAGTGTTGTGGAGGCTGGCGAAGGCACTAAGATGTATGCGTGTGCTGCGCATGTGTGCATGCATGCTGCGTGCGTCCATGTGCACGCCGCCAGGCCCATTTCAACCATACCAATTGGAATGGGATCTGGAACCCATTACTGCTATACATCTTTATTTTTTTTTAACCCCTCCCTCCTTCTCACTGCCTGGCAAACCCTTAAAGTCAGTCAGATATGGCTCTTTTCACTTTACCATTCTTCATTGATTTTATACTAGATATTTTTTGTACAGCTTCCCTGTAACTGAAAAATTATTAAAATGCTACAAGAGAAGTGCAAAAGATTAAAGATGTTATATAAAGTGATGTTTTCAAATTGGAGTGGAATTTTTAAAAGCCTTCCTCAATAACATTCTTCAGGGAATAGTTTCAATCAGCACCTTAAAGTATGATAGTAGACACTGCACTAATCTTTGAAAAATCAGATAATGGAAATGCCAGAAATCTGCTTAGAATAAATGAAGATGGATCCCTTGAAAAGGGTTACTCAAAATAAGTAATAAAGCCCCAAGGTTGCTCAAAAGCACAAAATAATTCCCTTTTAAGCATGGTGAAGTAAAAACAAAAACAAAAAGGAGCATAAGAACAGAGTGATATATCGACACAGATTTTATCCTGACAGCTTCTTCTCTTAGATTTTTTTTTATAGCAAAGAAAGAACAGGTTTCAAATGTTAAGGCACATACAATTATCCCATCATACATAAACAGATACTCAACCATAGTTACAAAATTTTCATTTAAGTACATATTATGCCAATTACATTACCAGTGGAAATTAAAAGGTTGATAGAATAAATACATAAAGGGAACTAACTAGAATACTCTCTGGGAAATATAATTAAGATCTATCTATTCAATTATTTTAATTCTATTATGTTGGTAAGAAATAAAATTTTATACAGTCAGAATTGAAACCAGTACCCATTGGACATTAAGGAAGGTTTACATATTGCCTTCAAGCACAATATTTTGGGCTTGGTTTTGTTTATACAGTCAATGCTGAGGAAAAAATGGCTTAACATAATGTATAAATCAGTTCAGTAACAGTATTCATTCCCAGTACCATGCTGATATATATTTATATGTATGTTTATTTTTGTTTTACCTCATCAAAATCATTGATGGTTTTATCCTGTTAATTCTTATTAGAAGCAAGGCAAAAACAGTCTAGCTGACTCAAACCTTTCCTATTTTTAACAAATTTTTACACCCTATTTGATTTTCATTAATTGAGAAAAGCCGACAAAACAGCTGTTTGTCATTTTCATGCACCTATATACAAGCATGCCCCCCTACTTCTCAGGAATAGATCAGGAAACAAATGAAATGATGTTCACTCTAAATAGTTTTAGATCAGTGGTGGGATTTAAAAAAATTACTATCAGTTCTGTGGGAGTGGTTTAGTGGGCATAACATGGCTTGGTGGACGTGGCTTGGTGAGCGTAGCAGGGGAAGGTATTGTAAAATCTTCATTCCCTCATCACTCCAGGGGAAGGTTATGGCAAAATCCCCAATTCCTCCCAATCAGCTGGAACTCGGGAGGCAGAGAATAGGTGGGGATGGAGCCAATCAAAGGTGGCATTTACCAGTTCTCCAAACTACTCAAAATTTCTGCTACCGGTTCTCCAGAACTGGTCAGAACCTACTGAATACCACCTCTGTTTTAGATATATCATTTCCCATTAAACGGGGGGCATGGTTATCTATTAATCCTTGAGCCAGCAGAAAAGGTCATTGTAATAAAATTTGCTACCTGGATTGCCGATCCCTATTTGGCCACAATAATGAAGCTAGTGATAGGAATGTTTTCCAAATATAGGACAAATTAAGGAAAGCAATTGGTGGATTCCCCCCAACTTTGTTTTCTCTCTTATTAAGCTCTTTCTACTGAGATGAAAGCAGGCAACAATAACTTTTCTTAGCATCAAATGAAATGCAAGCAAGAGCACGTGAGTGCTTGAAACTAAGTGTTTATCTACATTTTCTAGTGCTCAACCAAGAGTTACAATTGCAAAGGGGCTCAATGTCCATGATTGGGCTACTTCTGAACACAACAGTAAACCCCAAATATGCCTGCTGGCAGTCTGCAGGAGCAAAGGAGGATGAAATTGGAAGAAAGCACCATCAGTGTTTGGGCTGCATTGTTAACTAATGCTGGGGGTGGGGAGATTATAAGATTTGCAGCAAGTCTAGTTTTGTCTTTGTAGAGCATTCCATGGGCAGCCGTGGTACCAGAACGTACTAGGTAAAACATTATTCTCTCAAAGTAATAAAAACATAAATCCTTTATTGGTAGAAGCAGAGGTTTTTTTCCCCTGTAATGCACTCAGTGTGTTGCACATTTTGTTGTAATGCACTCAATGTGACAGTATGAGTGACATTCAGCTGGCAGAATCCATTTGTCATTCCTGGCTATTGCACACAGCTAGTTCTCTCTTGAGGCATTCTTTCAAAAGAGCACTTGTGTATAAGATACTCACATCAAACTTGGCAAGCATTTTGGAAAACACTGGTCAGGTATTATGTGAAAAGATTCCTCTGTGGAAATGAAGTGTCCATCTGTCCTTTGGTCAAACTAACATGGCCAAACTCCATCCCTAACCTAGCAACCGCTGAGGAAGATCAAGTCCATAATAATCTAAAGTGACCAGTAGGAGCTGGAAATGTTCGATCCAAGACTGCATCAGCAACAGCATAATTGATAATGCATTCTAGTTCCTATCAGCCAGAAAAATTATATCAGGAGAAAGGGAAAATGCTACTTAAAAATTGAAACAGCTAAAGATACATGGCAGTTGCTTCAGCTGTGAGTTTGTGCTGAATTAGATTGAACAAAAAAGTGTGACTCTAGTCACAACTGAGATAATGTTATTTAATTAGGAAATGTAAATGGTCATTTGGCTTTTCTAAAATTTTACATGGAATTGTTATAAATCTATTGTTCATATTCACACACACACACACACACACACACACACACACACACACACACACACCAAATCCATAATGGAAAAGAAAATATTTTTTTGAGACAAGTTTAACTCTTGGTGACTCCATAAGCACCACTGCAATTCTTTGGCAACAGCTTCAGTTTTCTATTGCTCCCAGTTTTTACACCATAAATATATAAATTTGTATCTTTTCAGTTAAGGAAAAAAGGGGAGAATCTTTCTACTCATGCGTATGGAGATATTTAAAATCTTAATATCTATAGATTGCTTACAATCCAAAATCTAGAGTTCCTTTTTGCATTACTGATTCTGACTATGCTGACATTACTTTTCAAATTGCATTAAGCACTTATTAATATTAGCCCAATCACTGATCAAGAAATCTCCCATATTATTACCCCCAAGAATAAATAATTGCTCAAAAGGATCAAGTCTACCATAATAGAGATTCTTCCTGATGGTTATTACAGGGTACTGCAGTACATCTTAATTCCTTATTTTAAAGCTTTCTTCCATATATTATTCTGTTAGTTAGTATCTCCTTCCTGTATAACAGAGTTGGAAGGGACCTTGGAGGTCTTATTTATTTATTTGATTTGTCACTTCGTTTACAATAAAATAGGTATAAGAATAAACATGAGTATGAATGAAATGGGTACGAATAAATAAGAACAGTAGGACAGGGACAGTAGGCACGATGGTGTGCTTATGCATGCCCTTTATAGACTTAGGAATGGGGTGAGGTCAATAGTAGACAGTTTAAGGTTAAAGTTTTGGGGCTTTGAAGATGTAACAACAGAGTTAGGTAGTGCATTCCAGGCATTGACCACTCAATGCCACTGGTTGACCACTAAAGTCGTATTCAACTTTGGAACATTTACATTGAGTTTGTATCTGTTGTGTGCTCTTGTATTATTGTGGTTGAAGTTGAAGTGATCATTGACCGGTAAGACATTATAGCAGATAATTTTGTGTACTATGCTTAAGTCTGAATGTAGATGGTTTAATTCTAGGTTGGCAACCTCCTGCTCATGCAGAAGACCCTAGACCATTTCTGAAAATGATTGTCCCATCTCTTCTTAAAAGTTGATGGAGGACCCACAACTTCTGAAGACAAGCTGCTCCACTACTTGATTGTTCTCACTGTCAGGAAATTTCTCCTTAGTTCTGGGTTGGAGCTCTCTTTGGTTGGTTTCCATCCATTATTTCTTATCTTGCCTTCATGTGCTTTGCAAAATAGTTTGTGGTGACTTAGTAAGTGTTTATATCCAAATCTGGAGAAGCTCCAAGCTTATATTTTCAAATTGAATGATTACAGGAGGACTCTCTGTCCTTTTCCACAAAATTAACTTATATGGAGATGACTATATATCTTCTACCCAATAGAATTGCATGCCAGGTTGTTATAGCATGGATTAAATTATATAGGAATTAAATATAATTCATCCCTGCAGTACCATTCTCTGTTTCTTTATTGGCTTTTAATAATCGTAAACACTTTGATAATTTGGCATGGTCTGATTTATTCCATGTTATATATAAAATATAAAATGCCTTCATTGCAATCCTGGAATGCCTTTCTACAACTCCCTGGCTATCCTCCAAATTAATGGATGCAGTTCAATTCTTATTGGCTCAGTAAAAGGGAGCAGATAGTGTTATCTGCTCCAGCATTGCTATGCAGATGGAGAGAGGCTGAGGGTTTGTCAACTGAAGCACAAATTAAATTTGTTTATGATAAACTTCTCACCAAGACAAATTTATCTTACCTTTTTAGTAACTATTTCTTTTCATATGGCATTCAGGACTCTCTATTTCTAAAAATAATTGTCAACCCTGAAGCTGGCCTAGATGAATCCATCTTAGAGCTTCAGTGCTGCACACCAAGCTGAGGGTAGGGAGGGGGGATTAGAGATAGCTGGGGGTTTGTAGCCAAAATACAATGCTTTCTCTTGGGAACCAAGGACATTTTCACACCTGGCCAGGGGAAGGAGGAGTCATGTCACCAGACCTGTGGATGCTGCCTTGATTGGGCCATGTGACTGGTTGTTTGGGATTGAAACTTTCACTTTTAACTAGGTGAAAACCGAGGCACCCTTCAGAATTGGTTTGCAACAGATATGTGCCAATATGATATTTCCAATAAAGCTATTCTTTGAGGAAACCACCTGCCTTGGAGTTTTGTTTGCAATGGATCAATTACTTGGAACCCTGACAATAACTTGTTTGTTTGTTAGCTACACCAGGATCTTGCTCAAAAAATTTGAAGGCTAATGACCAAGAATTAAATTCTGAAGATCTCAAACACCTTTTTCCAAAAGAACTATGAGGACCAGTAACTAGAAGATATATTTCATTGGAAAAGAAATAGATTGAATTATTCTGGTGGAAGCTGATCTTGTCCCTCCTGGGATATGAAGCTTTAATTAAAATAACAATCTTACTACTTTTGTCTATTTATTACAAATGGTTGAGATTACCCAATGCAGTAGCCAACAACTTGTGAATATAGCACTACTCAGTACTTGACTATGTTTTGGCATGCTTATTGTATGAATCCAACTTTTTGATTTATAAACCATGGTTTATAACTTAGTAGGCTTTGTGACCTAAGCCAATGGTTTCTAATTTAGGGCACTATATAAACATAATCAGGCACTTAATCACACTATTTAATAACTTGGTCTCTGGTCTACAAAAGTTTATGTTGTAATGTATTGTTCAGTCTCAAACATACCTAGAAAAATTAAAAATGTATATACAGAGGTCCATACAGCTCTCATCCTAAAATATTATACTTTTTTATCATTTGATTTTCCTGAATCTTACGGAGAAGCAATTACAGCCAATGGAATGTGAGATTTTTTTAATCACTTGTAATTTCTCCTTTCCTATTTATCTCCCCCTCCTCTTCCTCCTCCTCCTCATTCTTCTTCTTCTCTTCTGCTTTAAAAATATTCACTAAAATATACTAAGTATATTAAGAACCAAGGTGGCACAGTCATTAGAATGCAGTCCTGCAGGCTACTTCTGCTGACTGCCAGCTGCCTGCAATTTGGCAGTTTGAATCGCACCAGGCTCAAGGTTGACTCAGCCTTCCATCCTTTCGAGGTGGGTAAAACAAGGACCAAGATTGTTGGGGGCAATAGGCTGACCATGTAAACCGCTTAGAGAGGGCTGTAAAGCACTATGAAGTGGTATATAAGTCTAAGTACTATTGCTATTGCTAAATTTAAAAAAAAGAAATTATTTTTCCTATAGAATGAGAAGTTGAAAAAAGTAACCCAGAAGTAAGCAAAGGCAAACAGCTTCCATTTAGTTGTGAAGAATAGATATGTCTGTCACCAGGATTAAGTTTGTAGGTGAAGCCTTTTCTTTTTCAGAGTAGAATCTACTGAAGCTTCTCTATATTTATAGCTACTATTAAAGGATTTTATGTCAGCACTTAGGAAAGGACCAAGCTGAGGACAAATCATATATACCTGACTGCCAGAATGAGATCTTCCCACTGATCCTCCTTTCCTATTCATCCAGAATGATTACTTAAACCTCTTCCAAATGAGTTGCCTTCACAGTAACAGAGAATTGCATCTGTCTATTATTCATTTCAAAAATAAAACTAGATGGAGCCACAAGCCCCAACATGAAGCATAAATCCTTCTAAATAAATACCATAAATTGCCAGACAGCCTATGAAAAATGACTGCACTAAATGCTATTTCTGAAATACATCTACTGGTAATCCAATGAAAGTCCAAACTCTTTTATATAACACAAAGTACCAAAAAGGATTTAGTTACATCCCATTGCAACTAATTCCTACAACAATGGTAAATTATAACCAGTAATAAAATAGCGCTAGTTGCAGCAACAATAAGAAAATAAATAGAAGACTATGTATATGTTTTTTTTTAATGTTATCTCTGCACATCAGCTTGCCCAAGTGGAAACTATCAGACTGAAATAATTTATTCCTGTTTTTGAACTGTTTTGCAATTCATATGCATTCAAGTTTTACAAACTCATTGCAAGTAATGGAAAAATAGATAAGAATAAGGATTTTTCTTGTCTGGAGAGAAGCAAGGGGAAGCCGTATAGATTTAATTTAAAATAGCAGTTTATGGCTAGCTTCTTTTGTTTATATGTGACTTATTTTTCTTTTCTGCTGAAGATTTTGTTGTATGTCATATTCCATATTTTCTAGGATTTGCTCGACAATTTTCAAGACTGCCAGCTAAAGGACTGTTTGACAACAAAGGTTAAGAGATGTGATTTGATTTTCTATTCTCCATCCCCACAATCTTAAATTCAAAACTAGATCTTTAAAGGGCAAATTGATAACATGAAAAGAGATGAGGCACATTGACATTTGTGAGAATAGCACAATCTTGAATTATGCTTCCACTCATAACAATGTTGTTCAAATTTAAAGAATAATTCAAAGCTTATTAGTACCCTTCACTATAGATGGGTTGCTGCTGGTTTGACCCAGTTTGGCCAAACCGGTGGTGGTGGCGGCGGGAGGCTCTGCCCACCCACCTGGGTGCTTCTGCAAGTGCACGAGCAAACTGGTAGTAAACCAGTGAGCAACCCACCACTGCCCTTCACATGACACTAGAGAAACCAGTGTTGGCTAGTTTGTGCCCAGAAAATCCAGGCATAACACACAGGGAGTGGGGCACATGCATGGGTGTGGGGCACATGCAGGGGTGAGTGTGCACATGCCTGGGAGTGGTTGCATTGCATTTTGGGGCCTTGCACAGCACCCCACGCCCCATTTTGGCTTTCAGTTGGTGCAGGAAACCTTCCAGGCCCAAACGGGGCATGGAGGGGGGGCATGTACCAACCTGGAAGCCCAAAATGCTGTCACATGCGTACACATGCACATTTTTGGCATGCGACAACAAAAAGGTTAGCCATTACTGGGAAAGCATATCCCAGATTTACACAAAGACTTCTTGGTAGGTCACAAAGTGTCTTAGGTAAAAGCAGGTTATTCCGTTAGCATGTCATTTTACTGTTGTTTTGACTGAATTCTGAGTTCTTTTTTATTATTTATTTATTTATTTTCAAAACAAACATATATTATAGAATGTATATCAGCTGGTTACAAAAAACTTTTGTGCATCTCTTCCACCGTCATCAAATATAATTCATATTAATTCAAATATGTTAACTCAAATATTTACTATATTAACATCATCATACCTCCACTTTTATTTGACTACAGTTATTTAAACATCCTTCATCCTTAAGTATACCAAGATTCAATACATAACCACATGCTGGCATTTCATTTACTTATTTGTAAAATCCTCCATTACCATTAAGTCCTCATATCCTGTTTTAGCTAAACATGACTGCGCATGTGCAAGCCCTACCGCTCTGACTGCGGAAGATGAAAAAACTTGAAAACCCATGGATTTAGACCTGAAAACTGTGCGGGAAGGGATTCCTGTAGGAGAGCGAGCCCCAGGGGGACCTGAAGAGATGATTATCTGGGGGGTCGCCACTTTTGGACGGCTCCCACTTAGTGTTGCCCTCTTGACTGCTTCTGTGCTGGTCGGCGGTGGCGATGGCGGCGTTGCGCTGATGGTGGCGCCTCTGGGCAGTGTTTTTGGCGTTTTCGGCATTTTCAACTGCATCTCTTCGACCGTGAGGAGCCTCTGGATCTACGCCGGGCTATTCATCGCCCCACGGAGAAGGTGGTCAGCCTGTGACGGTATTGGGCGAGAGTGGGTGGCTAGTTTCATCTGCCGCCATTGCGGCTCTCCCGGACGCCCCCCTCCCCCTTTCCCTTCGGCTCGGCCTCTCCTTTCGGTGCATTTTCTCCTCCACTCTGCCGTCGCCGCTACGTGGCCTCTTGTTATTTGACACTTGGCTCTTTTTAAACGCGGCTTCTGGACTGCATTTTTGATCTCGGCTTCATCTATCATGACCATGCTCCTGGATCCACAGCTGACATTAGAACATCATTTGGCAGCTGTGACCAGGGGGACCTTTGCCCAGGTTCGCCTGGTGCACCAATTGCGACCCTACCTGGACCGGGAGGCCCTTTGGATAGTCACTCACGCCCTCGTCACCTCAAGACTGGATTACTGTAACACGCTCTACATGGAGCTGCCCTTGAAGAGCGTTCAAAGACTTCAGTTAGACCAGAATGCAGCCGCGCGAGCGATTGTGGGTGCATCTAGGTACACCCACGTTACACCTATCCTCCGCGAGCTGCACTGGCTGCCTATTGGTCTCCGGACACGCTTCAAGGTGCTAGTCATTACTTTTAAAGCCCTGCATGGCATCGGACCTGGGTACCTGAGAGACCGCCTCCTGCCAATTACCTCCCTAAGACCGATTCGATCGCACAGACTTGGCCTTCTCCGGATTCCATCTGTCAGCCAATGCTGGCTGGCGACCCCCTGGGGGAGGGCCTTCTCTGTTGCAGCTCCAGCCCTCTGGAACGACCTCCCCATTGAGATCCGGCCCTTATTACCCTCCCGGCCTTCTGTAAAGCTACTAAGTCCTGGCTGTTCTGGCAGGCCTGGGGCTGTTGAAGTATCCAGCCCCACTTTAATTGTGAATGTTGTGGTATTTTAAATTTTGTATTGTTTTATTTACCCCCCTCCCCTTTTTTATGGTAAGCCGCCCGGAGTCCTTCGGGAGTGGGAGGCATACAAGACCAATAAAACCAAACCAAACCAATCCATAATATTTAATACCAAAATTTTCTAATCCTCCATTTATATAATTTATTATCATTATCCTTTATTTATTTAACTATATCCTATATCAAAACATTTCCCCCTATTAGTTAAAACTTAACTGTATATAATTTTGTTTTTTTATTATAATTATTATTGTTATTCATAATCTTTATATATAGTTCAAAAATATTTCTAACTTTCCCTTCTCATATCCAATTATTACTTATCATAACAACTCAACATTATATACATTACTATTGTTATCAATTTTTATTTAACTATACCTATTACTAATGGATTAAATTCTGAGTTCTTAATAACCATGATAAGTTGAACCCCTCCCCCACAAACAGACCTTCTCAGCAGTATGAGGTTTCAATTTATTTTACTACCGGTTCGCTCGTGCACGCACAGCACTCGTGTATGCACATGACGCTTCTGAGCATATGCAGAAGCGTCTGGGCAGGTGGGCAGAGCCTCCTGCCGCCACTACTACCGGTTCGCCCGATCCACACAAGGTTTCCACACAAGGAAGCGATGAATGAGGTCTAGTGGGTAATATTAAGTAATGGAGGAACAAAAGACACAAACCAGGGAGCAACATAACAAAGTGAAGGATTGTTCTGAAAAGAAAAACAGAATGGGAGAGGAGAAGAAACAGAAAGATTTCAGAAGCATAAATCGTTTAAAAAATCAGAATTGACACTCTCTTTTCTAAATGATAAAAAGGGTATAATATTTTAATTATGCTTCTCTATTGAGGAACTTAAGAGTTCCCTCTCCTGCACATGCTGCCGTTAAAACCCCACAGTTTTGTCAACTAGTTCAAGAATACCCAGCAAGTTTTATAGGGAAAGAAATCTTGAACCTCGATCACTCGAGTCAGAAGCCGTAAATCTCTGAAGTCTCATTCTGTGAAAAGGCAGAACAGATAATCTAGAGTGGTTAGGTTTGGAGAAACATTTATTTAAAGTTACATAACAAGTTCTTGTTATGGGGGCAATATCTACCATCTATAGGTAGATACTTCCCCATAAAACATCTGCACAGACTTATGGGAGCTGCCAGTTCTCTTCAGCTTTTCGGCACACTGGTTTGCCTTCATCACCGGTGACTTTCTCATGATCTCCACTTCTTCCATCTGCTTTTTTCTAATCTCTTTTGCTCACCTGTTCATTTCTCACTGCCTGTCTGTCACCCATCAGCTTATCTTCCCAATGCTTTTGCAAGTGTCTTCCTTTGCTTGCTAATGTTTGGGACCAGCTGAGAATCGATGAGCTACAGTTCCTAATCTGATCCAACATGCTGCTGCCCCTTGTCCTTGCCGGCTATTCATTCAGATCTTGTAACTTCTGCATTGCTATGAGAGAAATCTAAAGTGGCAACACCTTGTAATAGTTTCGAGAAAAAGTGGCTTGAAATGTTAGCTAGAACATTGAAATACTTAACATATACACTTCTAATTACATGGTCTAATCTCTGGATACATCTGAAAACAAGGCTGATTTTCTGCTTGCTTGCTTGCTTTGACAGGTTTCTACAGGTTCATGGACTGTTTCCTCTGAAGCTAATTTTATATGCTCTCATATGGAAAGGGCTGATGAGCAGCAGGCCCAGATGCTTTTCTGCACAGGACACTGTTTGAGTGAATTCTTGGGGTTTCTCTGAGATGCTCTCTGAAATAAATGCCCTCTGCCATCTGGGGATGACACAATAGGATCCCCGATTCTGGAGGCTGGGTGGACAGAAGCAACCGAGCCCCAACAGTATGTTTAACCTCATGTAACAGGTAGAATCACGAAATAATTTTTTCACGAATGATAATATGTGTGTCCCAAGATAATGTTGCAGGATCCAATCTGGGTCGGTCACAGGGACCAGAGGTTTTGTCTTCCAAGCTTTCAGACTCATGCTGGAGCCCATCTTCAGGGAACTTCTCTCTAGAGAAGAAGTGCTCCAGCATGAGTCCAAAAGCTTGGAAGACAAAGCCTCTGGTCCCCATGACTGACCCAGATTGGACCCTGCAAATAATTTTTTTTTGCTCTAAGCTTGAAGCCTGTATCTAATACTTCTGAAAAAAAAGTGAAGCAGACACATAATGTAAAAAATGAGCCCAAATAATGTAGGAAGAATTGGGGAGCAGAAAGGAAATACAGATGAATGACATAAACCAGAGCAAATGATCAGGAGGGATAGGGCACAGGTAGTGCCAGAGGTACACATAGAACAAAGTGGTGCAATCCTATGTAAATTAAAGATTTGTGTTTTGAAAAAAATACTTAGATGATCCTTAAATTATTGAGAATATTAACTGAAAGAGGTAATGTATAATCAAAACCTCAGGGAAAGATTGTCTGCATTTATTCATTTCCACAATGATTCTGAATAGAAGCAGTTTACCTGGATAGCAAATGCTTAAAATTTCATAGTATTCTGAAAGCATTTTATTGTCCTAATGCTGGTTTCTTAGGTGAAGAAGCTTTCCCGAGTTGCTGAAATAATAACTTGCAGTGCTACGTTCATTTATTTGATTATTATTTATATATTATCAAGTCAGTGTTAACTCTTAGTAACTAGATATAATCCACATAGACTACTGTGCCACATGCCTGTAGTTTAATGTGTGGAAAGCACTTACCAGATTGAAACAACTGGAAAATGCAAAATCAACAGGATGACTCAGCCTTGTACTGTCATGAGATAGGGAACAGATGGCAGAGAGAGCAAGATACACCACTTACCTAGAAACACTGAATGTGTTTCTATATCTGTTGCTGACTCACAAATTCCTTGTGTTTTGCTATTCTTCAAAGCTCAGAGCAAGCATTAGTTTGTAGTGGTTTTAGATATGGTCAGAAAGCTAGCTTAAATGTAGCAATTCTCATGTATTCTTACTAGATTAGAAACTTGAAGGTTTGAAGTTGCAGAATAGATCCTTTCTTCCTTCCTTCCCTCCTTTCTTCCTTTCTGCCTTCCTTCCTTTCTTCTTTTCCTCCCTCCATTAGAAACCCTCAAGAACCTAGACAAATATTTACTATTTACATCATTGTATATGTTCATGGTTCACTTTCCCTCAAGGTAAAATTGAAATGAAAATCAAATGTTTTTTTTATTGTTCATGATGTTGCAAGCACTGCACGCATTTCCATGGGAACAAGCTGAGCTAAAGGTTCTCATTCAGGAAAAGAACAGGAAATGTGACTCAAACTTAATCTCTCCATCAATGAAAGAAAAAACCCATTGTACACACACTCCATCTCTCTGTCTTTAGATTTGAGCCAATAACAGCCAAGAGCAGCTTCCAAAATCCTCTTTGCCATCTACCAGCCATGATTTGCTGCAAGTCAAAAAAAACAAAAACCACTTGAAAGATAGTGACTGTCTCTCTAGCAAAATCAGGGTGGGATTCAGTAGAAGAGGAAATTTGAAGGTTTATTTATACTCAGTGTGGCTCAAATAGATGCCTGCAGGAAACAAAGGTCCGGAGAAAATATTTAATACAATAACATAGTTGGAAGGGATGTCAAGTTGTTGGGCCTAAGAATTCAAGCCAGCATGGTTGGTTCAAGAATTTTGGGACTTGAAGTCCACAAGTCATAAAAGGGTCATTGTTCCCCACCTAGGGAAACAGATCCTTTGAACAGAGGTAGAAAGTATGAATGGATATGAATTCATCTGCAAATGTGATAGGTATTTCCTCTATGTCTTCATAATTTGTTGAAGAGTGATGGGTCAAGGACTGAATCCTGAGGTTCATTTTGACTTAACATAATTCGGCAACTATATGGTGAGATACTATCTTGAGATCAAGAGAGGAAAAGTAACTTAAGATACCAGAAATCATTGAAGGGAAAGCTTCAGCCCTTCTAGTTAGGCTAGGTCAAGAAATAGGCACTGCAGGGAATCCAGAAATGCTACTCTATAGTTGTAGGATATCGTAGCATAATCTTGGAACTTGCCCAAATTTATTTCCACCCCGTCCTATAGTTAAAAAAATCATGGAATTACGTTGAGCTTTCTACACTTGCTTCAATTTCAGGACTGTGCAATTTCCAGTCCAAGTCCTTCCTTACCAGCTCTTTCCTCTTTTATGCCTTTCCCAAGGTCAGTCCTAAATTCCTTTACACAAAGGTTGTTATTGGCTTGTCTAAGAAATGGATTCATAGCCCATCTTGGAGGCATCCTGTGAAAAAGAAATTTTGAAAGGCTTCAAAGAATTCTGTGTTAATAACTTACTAATAAAGGAGAACTGGAGGATTCTTATCTCAGTTCTCAATTTTCTGTACTAATTTTTGGCATTAAAGCCATTAAACAATGTCTGTATGAAACGTGTTTCCTTGATTATGCTTTTCAGTTTAACGGCTTGACACATAATCAATGTGACTTAATTAAGAAATCATGGTCAAAATGAACCATTGCTTATTACAACACAGAAAGATAGCAAAAGGAAGTGGAGGAAAATATTAGCAAAGCTAATTTGTCTAAAAAGATACAACAAGCGAACAAGGTCCTATAAGAAGATAAGATAACAAATAATATAAAGACAGAATTGACAACTTGTTTTCATTTATTTATTAAATGTATATGTTGCCCATTTCTCTATCCAAAGAGACTCTGCTGGTTTACTTAGAACCTAAATATTTATTTAGAACCTAAAATTTAGGTTCTAAGTAAGATTCATGGCATTATTTGTCCCCCAATGTGCTATATGTCATAAATTGGAATATCTTACTACATAAGTGATAAGTGTACTGTTGCCTTATTGCAACAAATGTGATATATAAAAATGTCATAAATCTGATATCACAAGTAACTTTATTAAAATATATGGAGGTACTTTAACTAACCAAGACATTAGGTACAATGCACTAAATTATAATAAGAATTTGTTTAGTTTTAGATTAGCCAAACTGTGAACAGTTCAACAAATCATAGTAAAAAAAAATGGCTTGGTAGAATGCAATTAACACAGTGCCACTGATCATGAAGTAAACCATTGTAAAACAACATACTGTATTTTTCGGAGTATAAGATGCACCTTTTTCCCTCAAAAAAGAGGCTGAAAATCTGGGTGTGTCTTATACACTGAATACAGCATTTTTTACCTCCCGAAACCCTGCCCCTTCACCAAGATGGCTGTGCATAGCCTCTAAGAAGCTTTTAGAGAGCTCCTGGGGGCTGGGGAGCGTAGAAATGAGCAAAAAATGGCCCGTTGTTTGCTTAATTTTACCCTCCCAGCCCCAGGAGCACTCTATAAGCTTCCTAAAGGCTATCCATGCCCTTGGTTTTACAAAAATGGGCCCTTTTTTTGCAAAAAAAATCAGGCTGTTTTTTGTTCATTTTTGCTCCCCCCACCTCCCAGGAGCACTATGCAAGCTCCCTAAAGGCTATTAATGCCTTTGGGGGGGGAGAAACGGGCCCATTTTCTGAAAAACGGGCTGTTTTTGGGAGGTTTGCAGAGTGCAAAAACTTTTTTTTAATTTGCCTCTTCAAAACCTTGGTGCGTCTTATACTCCGGTGCATCTTATACTCCAAAAGATAGGGTAATTTTTAATGTTTTTAATGGGAAATAGTTAAAATACATATTCATCAAGTTCAAATATTGATTCAAGTTTCTCATCTCTCATTGGAATAGAAGTAGGTCAGACGGTTACATTGAGATAAAGGAGATCCATGTTCAAGTCTCCAATCAGCTACAGAATTCATTAGGTAATTTTGTAGTATCTCTCAACCTGATAAAATGAGGAATGACTTTATGCATGCTACTTTGGGTTTTCAGAAAAAAGACAGCATGTAAACAATATGCATAGAGACATGTGCAGACACACACACATGCACACACACACAAACACGAACACAAATAAAATGTAGAGATAGAACTAATGAATGAATGAAAACAGCTGTAAGGAATGAAAAGTAAGGATAGTTTAACTTTAAAAAACAGTCTTGGGTACAATCTTTAAATCAGAAGAATTCATATATGAAAAAAAATATCTCTTTAACAACTATTGAATGAAGATCACAGATCTGCATGAATTATGCATAATGTATGTCTTTACAAGATCTGAACTACACCTCACTAGGGTAAATCGTGCATCATATGTTTTCCATAAGTATTACTGTAAAAATGTCAGTACACATTTTCTGACATCGTTTTTTTTCCTTGCAGCAATGCATGATGGATAGAATTTGCAATTCCAATATATAAGAGGCCAAAGGCTACATCAGAATCAAATCCATCAGCATCTACTGGACTATATTGACACATTACTGGAAATTGGAGACTCCACAAATTCTTTTACCATATATCAAGAATTGCTAATAGCTTAGCTATTGTCTTCCTGCTATTCTACGTATGCTATTCAAACAACAGCACTCCTCCCACACAAATAAGCTTAGCCAAAATGCCAAACACTATGATTGAAATCAGAATCCCAAAATATTTCTGTCAAGTTAACAACTATCCATCTCAGAGCAGCAGAAGTTACATCTATTAATAAACATGTGAGAAGAGTCTTATACATTAAACTATTTTTAAATGTGATGTGTTTAAAGTGATTTTATATAATTAAAACTATGTCTCTCCTTAGGTGATTTTGGAACAGTCACAATCTTTCATCTCAACTCACCTCATAGGTTGTGAGGAAAATAGGGGGAGGAAGGGGGTAATCAGGTATGTTCGTGGCCTTGAGTTATTATACAAATAATAAAGGCAAGAAATAATTTGGAAGTGAGTAGAGCAATGGTTTCCAGAGTTGGTGGCTATCTTTTTTTTTAAAGAAAAGTTTCTCAAAAGTTAACTCTGAGAGATTGCTACCCCTAGCAAATCCATGCCCTTCTTCTTTAGTCCCATTTAGTGACAAAAAAATAAAGGACAACCTCAAATCTCTTCAGTTCTTAAGTGAAAGAAAATTTAAATTTCTTACCTGGAAGAAATTTTAAATAAAAAAGTTAATTTCAAAATCGAAAAAGTATTTATTTGAAAAATGGAAAAATAAGAAAAACAATGAAAGGCTGCTTTTTATTCAAGCAAATAAAATCTGTTCAGTCAGTTGTGATTCACTTATCTGAATAAAATATAAGGTAAGTTGGAAACATATTGCAGAAAGTAAAATCTGAAAATGTATGCCGATCACCTTAATAAATGCTGCTAGGAAGACAGCAGTTCAACCAATATAACACTTTTATGGGAATGAGTTCAATAAAAGCCAGTCTTTTAGAGTCTGTAATAGCACAGTGTTCTCCATTATTGCGAATGGTCTAGCCAGAAAATTAATTTCTGGCTACACTTACCTTCTTAACAATACTAATCTTAACATTTCAAGAGAGTCAATGCATTCCAACTTGGTAGGTTTGCATTAAAAATGCATCCAATAACAAAAGATTATGAAATGATTTTTTTTAAAAAAAAAAAAAGACTGGAGGAATATTGAGATGTATGCAACCTGACTGGTTTCAACATTTCACTCTACTCCAGGTTCACACACAGAAGTGGTGATATGCTTGACTAGAATCCTAATCCTGAAATTACAGAGATTAATTGGCAATATGAGGCCTTTTTGTCCTTGAATTGTACTGATAGCAGAAAGAAGAATCTGGACAACTTCCAGCGGGTGCTTAGAGAAGCTTTTCCCAAAGGTCAAACTGTTTGAAAGATTGTAGGAGTCAAAGTCAACAAACCTGTAAAACAGCAAGTTAAATGTTGACATAACACCAAAAAGGGCTGATTACCACCAATAGTTTTCACAGTACAATTCCCAGAAGTGATATCCAAAGCTATTGTACATTGCAGAATGCAATCTGAATTAATCAGATTGTGATTTTATTATAGATAGTTTAATCCATAGTGAAAGTGTCTGAATTCAAATGTAGACTTTTTCATCTTCAAACTGTTAAGCCGAAAAAAAGATCCCATTAAGTTTCCTGATCTTTTATCATCTATAAAAATCATTCACTAAAATTCACCTCACTCAAGATGGAGATAAAATAAATTAGGATGTATGACTTTGTTTAACAGAACAGATCATGCAGATCTGGCAAGTCAGCCATGTTATAATGGTTGTTTCTTTCCCCCTCATTCTTTGGTCAATTTTTCAACATTTAGGTCCAGCTATGAAAATTAAAGTAAACAGGAGGAAACAGAAAGGTTACTCTTTGGGAACATGTTTCTACAACTGTTCTTTATCACATTTTATAAACATTCAAAAATTGTGCACCCTTCCAGGCTATTTTTATAATGAATAGATCTGACTTTCTTACCTTATCATTTAGTTTAGACAAGTTTCCGAAGAGAAGATGTGGGAGGAGTAACAATTGGGTATTAACCAAGCCTTCTTGCCTATTGGAGACTGAGGTAATCTTTTGAAGCCACACCTACTGCTCTCCTCTGGCTTCCCAGATTAACCTCAGTCATCGGCCTGAAAGGAGTGCTACTTTGTCTCTCCCTTCTTTTCGAAAACTTAAGAGTTTTTTCCCTTTCAGCAAGTTTTTTTCCAACAAAATTACTATTAGAGATCAGCAGTTCGCCTCACCATCCTTCTGTCATGCTCCGCGCCACTTTTCAAGCTCCGGCTTGCCAGTGCATCCGCAGATGCCCCGTGCGGCCAGCTGGTTGCGTTGAAGGGGTGGAAGTCCCAGCAGCCGCAGGGACGAGAGAAATGACCGTGCGGCATCCGGAGGGGCCCAGGAGGGTCTGCGAGGACTGGGAATCCACCGAGGATCGCTGCGGAGGCTTCCAGCGGCAAGAGGAGACCCGGACGGCTCCAGCGGTCACCATCTTGATCCGTCAACATTTTAGGAGCACGTGGGTGAGCGTGTGATCAGCGTTCCTCTATGGACGCCAAAAGCGCTCACAAGGCACCAGGAAGCCAGAAGAGGCTACATCTAGGCTCTACCCCGCCGGTGATCCGGGGGGTATTCCAGGGCTGTGCCTGCCGGCAGCTGAGGCCACAATCCAGCAGCAGAAGAGCAGGGAAGCGGATCCAAGCCCTAGAGGACCAAATCCGCCCTACAGTGACTGCAGAAGGAAGAGGTTGGTGAGCACCGTAACTGTAAGTAATGGCAGAGGTGACCAGGAGTAGGGATAACAGGCCCAGAGCCCCAGGGGGAGTGGACCCGGATGAAGGGACCTCCAGAGCCATTTCCCCGGCACCCAGAGGAAGATCCCCAGTGAGGAGGGACAGGGACAGGGCTCCCAAGAAGGCAGTCCTCAGGAAGGAGGCCAGGGCGACCAGGGCCTCAACCAGAGAGTTCAGGGTGACCATCAGCCCTTCCCCCTCCAGATCACGATCTCCCCGCAGGCCTTCAGCCCGGGTTGAGACCTGGGCAGCATCTCCAGCCTCACCAAGGGGTTCCCATAGAGGGCACAGCTCCCTATCGCCCCCCCCCTTCTCCAGCTCCCCCAGTAGACTCGAGAGCGGATCCTTTTGGCCGCAGGGCAACCAGCCCTGGCAGGCCTTGCCTGGCGCCTCTATCCCCTGAACACAGGGAATATTCCCAGCCACCAGAGCTCCAGCCTGCCCTGCCCGACCTCACTAACAGCTTCCAGGACATGCTAGCTAGGGCTCTGGCCCAGGTAATGGCCTTGAACTTAGGTCTGCAGCCTCAGAGGTCCAGGAGCAGGTCCCCTCAGGAACCCCCCAGGGTTCAGCAAGAACGCCCAGCACTTCAGCTGCCAGGGAAGCCAGGTCTCCCTTCCCCTCCACAGCTAGCGAGGCTTCAGACCTGGAGGAGGTAGAATTGAAGGATGTGGGGTTCTCAGAGGATGAGGATCCCCAGGTAGAGGATGATTCCACCATAGCGGGCCTCTTTCCTCCGTCTTTATTTAGCTCCTTGCTCTGCAAGGCATCGGCCACAGCCGATCTGGATCCCCCCCCCGGATCCTAAACTGGTAACGGATCCCTCTGGCAAGGGTAAGAGCAAAAAGAAAAAGGGACCCTTCCATAGGCCCCCCATAGCTAAGGAGGAGATTCCCATGCCAGAGATGTTCATGGAGATGCTTAAATCGCAATGGGTAAAACCAGGCTCCTTCCCCACCCCAGGGGGAAATGAGAGAAAATTTTACAATCTCAATCAGACTTTTGCCCAAGCGCTCCAGGTACCTGAAGTGGACAATCCGGTAGCCATCCTGGCATCAGCTTCAACGGTCGTCGCAGGAGACATGGCCAACTGCCTCAAACCAAAGGACAAGAAGGCAGACATCGTCCTGTGCAAAACGTTCCAGGCCATCACCTGGGCCAGCAAGGCGGCTGCCTCCGCTTCTTTCTTTAACAGGTCCACGGTCCTGTGGTTGGAGTAGCTGAGAGATAGGACCCCAGCATCAGAGGTTCGCCTACTGCAGGACATTTCCAAGATGCTGGCGGCAACACAGTTCTCAGCGTGTTAAAGTATGCCTTGTAGGCTATGTCTTCTTCAGTTGCTTCTAGGCGCCTACTCTGGCTACGCCATTGGTAGGCGGAATCCCGGATGAAGTGGCACCTAACCGGGGCAGACTACACGGGGAGAAGCTATTCGGGATGGCACTGGACCCTATCCTTGTGGAGGATAAAAACAAGTGGAAGGTTCTTCCAACAACAACCAAACGCTCGGACTTCCACCATGTGCCATACCCCAGGAGGACCCCCTTCAGACCTCCCGACGGAGACAACCAGAACCAGAGGTACAAAAACCGCAGGTTCCACAGGCAGGGGGATAGACAATTCCAGAACAGTTTCAGGGGCCAACAGCAGGGCAAGCGGCCCTTTTGAGGAGGAGGCAGTCGCCCTTTCTGCAGGTTCAAGTGATCCGACCCCGGATCACCCCATCAGCGGTCGCCTCTCCATGTTTGCGGATGCCTGGGGCCGTATCACCTCGGATGAGTGGGTACTCCAGATGGTAAGGCTCGGGCTACACCTGGAGTTCCGCTCCCTCCCCCCCCAGTAGGTTCCGCACCTTCACCTCCTCCACAGACCCGACCAAGAGGGCCCTTAAGGCCAAGGCCATTAAACATCTTCTAGACATCAGAGCCATTGAAACGGTCCCAGAGGGGGAGAAGGGCTCAGGGTTCTACTCAAACCTCTTCTTAGTTCCCAAGAACTCAGGGGGATGGAGAGCCATCCTGGATCTTAAACTTCTTAATTAGATCGCACAGATTAGGCCTCCTCCGAGTTCCATCCACCAGTCAGTGCCGACTGGCAACTACGCGGAGGAGAGCCTTCTCAGTAGCAGCTCTGACCCTTTGGAACGATCTCCCCGTGGAGATTCGCACCCTCACCACCGTCCAGACCTTCCACACAGCCCTTAAGAACTGGCTATCCCGTCAGGCCTGGGGATAAGATTCTAATCCGCCCCACCCGAATGCTGAATGAAAGTTGTGTTTTATTGTTTTATTTTTTATTTACGTACTGTCTTATGTTTTATCTTGCACCCCCCTTCCCATGAACTGTAAGCCGCCCTGAGTCCCCTCAGGGAAAAGGGCGGCCTATAAATAACAAATAAATTCTAAATTCTAAATTCTAAATTAATTCCAGGGTGGTATACTGCAAATTTAAGATGGCCTCCCTAAAATCCATCCTGGAGGGCATCCGGCTCGGCAATTTCCTAGCCTCTATCAATCTCACAGAAACATATCTACACATCAGGATCGCCCCAGAACACCGTAAATTCCTGAGGTTCTCCCATGAAGGGAACCACTTCCAATACAGAGCCCTGCCCTTTGGGCTGGCCTCAGCCCCCAAAACATTCACCAAGGTCCTGGCAGCAGCCGCAGGGTACCTGCACTCCCTCCCAGTCCGTTTGTTCTGTTATTTAGATGACATCCTCATCTTAGCCAGGTCGCCAGACTCGGCTGAACGGAACTTAGGTACCACCATCAACACCCTTAGGTCCCTGGGTTTTTCCATCAATCTGGAGAAGAGCCACCTAATTCCCTCCACCAGGCTCCTCCACCTAGGGTCCATCATCGATTCAGTGGCTGGGGAGGTCTTTCTTTCCCAGGATCGCAAGGACAGCATCGTTAAGATGATCCATGAGGTTCGCAAGTCACACTCTCTTCCTGTAGTTCTTCTTTCCAGGCTCCTGGGGAAGTTCATCTCATGCATAGGAATCGTGCCATGGGCTCGACTGCATGCCAGGGAGCTCCAATGGTTCCTGCTGCCTTACCAGAGAGCTGGGACGAGCGACGCCACCTTCAAGATCCAAGTGTCACCCCAGGTGCTGCTATCCTTTCGCTGGTGGCTGTCCCCAGCCTTGAACAGAGGATGCCTCTTCAGAGAACCGGCAAGGAAGACGCTCACCACCGATGCAAGTCTCTTCGGCTGGGGGGCCCACCTGGAGAACCAGACCTGAGAAACAACATCAACTGGTTGGAGCTCAGAGCCATCCATCTGGCTCTCCGCCACCTCAAGGACATGGTGACCGGACATCACATCCTAGTCCTGACAGACAATGTAGTGGCCAAGGCCCACGTGAACAGACAGGTGGCACTCACTCCAGGGCTCTTCGCGACGAGGCGCTGCGACTGGGGAACTGGGCAGAGAGGCATCTGCTGTCCATTAGAGCGGAACACATCTCCGGAACAGAGAACCATCAGGCAGACTGGCTCAGCAGGGAGATGGTCGACAACGAGGTGTGGCAGCTCCATCCCTCAATCTTCCGTCAGATCTGCGAGAGGTTCGGTCACCCGACAGTGGACCTTTTCGCGACACCGCAGAACCCCCAGCTGCCAGAGTTTGTTTTGAGGTTTCCGACCAGGGGACCCATGGACGCGGACACTCTTTGATGCAGATGGCCACCAGGTCTTCTCTACGCCTTTCCCACCCTTCCCCTCATCCCCGGGGTTCTGAGGAGGGTGGTAGCGGAGGGAGCAGAAATGATAATGGTGGCTCCCTTCTGGCTGCGCCGACCCTGGTTGGCAGACCTCGTGGAGCTATCCACAGCCCCGCACTGTGATCCCAGTGGGGGAGGTGACATTGCACCAGGGGTCTCTGGAGCATCCAGAGTGGTTTCATCTGACCGTCTGGCAATTGAGCGGGAACAATTAAGGGAGGCCCAATTCTCCGAGAGTGTCATCAGGACAGTAGAGGCATCCAGGAGACAGTCAACCACATGCATCTACAACGCTTCCTGGGTGTCCTTTGCAGACTGGTGCCGAGTTAAAGTCCTCCGCCCAGCTGCAGACTCGGTCCCCCAGGTCATAAGAAGGGCCTGGCCACCAGTACTCTTAGACGTCAGGTCTCCGCTTTCTCTACAGTTCTGGGGGGGGGGTGAATGCTCCTCCATTGTCCCAACATCCGGTGTTAAAGAGGTTCCTCAAGGGGGCGGGGAATCTGAAACCCTCAGTGGTCCATCGATTCCCCACCTGGGACCTTCCCACGGTACTTCAGGCCCTCACGGAAGCACCGTTTGAGCCTCTGAAGGAGACCTCCCTTCAGCTCCTAACCCTCAAGGTTTTCTTCCTGGTCGCCATCACCTCAGCCAGGAGAGTTTCTGAGATCAATGCCCTCTCCAGCAGGGCGGACCTCTGTACCTTCTTAGATAACCGGGTCATCCTCAGGCTTGACCCCGCTTTCATGCCCAAAGTTAATTCCTCCTTTCACAGGGCCTTGGAAATCATTCTTCCGGACTTCTGTCCTCATCCCTCCGGTGAGAGGGAGAAATCCTGGCACAAGCTGGATGTCAGAAGGGCCTTGCGCATATACCTCAAACGCACGGCCCCCTTTAGGCGTTCGGAAGCCCTCTTCATGTCTTACCAGCCTTCCTCCCGGGGAGCTAAGATCTCTCCGGCCACCATCAGTAGATGGATTAGAGCGGCCATCTCGCAGGCCTACAGGGCACGAGGACTCCAAGTCCCAGAGGGCATTACTGCACATTCCACCAGAAGTGCAGCCACCTCAGCAGCCTGGTCCACCCAGGCCCCCATAGAGGAGATCTGCCGGGCAGCCGCCTGGGCCTCCCCTTCTCCATTTATTAAGCATTACAGACTAGATGCCTCCGCCTCCGCAGAGGCTGCCTTCGGCAGGAGGGTTCTGCAGGGAGTCCTGGACTCCCCAGGGGGCTCAGGCCCATCTAATCCCTCCCAGGACATCTAGCTTTGGTATGTCCCAATTGTTACTCCTCCCACACCTTCTCTTCGGAAACTGGCAGTTGGACTTACCTGAACTGCATGTTTCGAGGAAAGGTGTGGGAGGAGTCACTTCCCTCCCGTTCAGGGCACCCCGCGCCGGGGGCCTGAGCGAGTCCAGGTTCAGCCTAGCGGTTAGGAAGGATATGTGTTGGCTGTTCTTGTTTGTCCTTCCTTTCAGATGCTGCTACAATCCATCGGTTAATCTGGGAAGCCAGAGGAGAGCAGTAGGTGTGGCTTCAAAAGATTACCTCAGTCTCCAATAGGCAAGAAGGCTTGGTTAATACCCAATTATTACTCCTCCCACACCTTTCCTCGAAACATGCAGTTCAGGTAAGTCCAACTGCCATTCTCTCTGTAATCACCACCTTTGAGAATGTAAATCAACTTTCTTTCCTTATTACTGATATCCACTTTCAATCAGTGTCAGTCAAGAACACATCTATTCTGCAGTATGATTATATCTGATTATGTCAAATGATGAAGAATATGACTGAGCTTCTGGACTGCAATTATATCAACCCCTCTAGATACTTTATATTTTCAGATTTGCTACTGATATTTTGGCAAAGATAAAACAATCCAAAACAGAGGCATAGAATATTGAATAGCATTCCATTGTTTAATATCATCACTAGCCAAAAATAAGGTAATTTTTTTACATTTGCATTTAATTTCAGTTCTGATTCAACTAAAATAGAAATTGTTCCTGGTCAACAAAAGTTCAGCAAACACATACCAATTACTTAAATTCAAACTCCCATGAAAAATATGTCACATTATAATAATCACTTTGCATAATAAGGCTGGGCAAAGGCAGCTACTAGGGTTACAATCAAGTGTGTGAAATACATGCTATGAAACTTTGCACTGACAAATTGGTTACTGTGTTTGTGTGTATGTGTGTGCATTAAAGTATGACTATGGCCAAGCCTGAAATACATCTCTCTCCCAAGTGCTTGACATTTCCTATATTCTTGGAAAAATGGACTCTGATTTGATGTATAATAAATTACAAAAGGCATTTTGTTTCATCAAACCCAATCCACCAATAACTTCATTGTCATTTTTCTGCAAAAATCATTACAAACCACTGCATAATAAAATTCTGGGTACAGAAACGATAACAGGTTTATACAAAGTTCTTCCTCTGGGGTTGCCTAGTTTCCTACCTCTCCTCCAGGATTCATGTATCAAGTTGAAATGTGTGTTTAGAGGAGCTACAGGAGCTGCACTCCATCACCCATAATAATCATCATGCAATTAATACATGAAGAATGGGAGATTCTAGATATTGTGTAACATCTGTTTGGCACCTTCCATAAGGCTCCTTTCCTCAGTCAAATTGCCTATCTTAATGCTACCCTTCTGTAATCTATTCCATGAAAAGATAAAAAGGAAAGAGATAAAATCAGAAGATATCTCACCATCTCTATAAACCACCAATTATGACCCCAACTGAAATTGACTGTTGAGTATTATGTATATGTCAGGGTTGAAGCTATTTTGCATGGGGTCAGGACTTTGATAATTGGAATATAGGAGGATAAGGTAACATTTTACAGGGAATTATGGATTAGCTAATATAATTAGCAATTTTAGTTAATTAACCACATGGAAATTGGGGTTTAATGGAAGATTGGATTAGAATAATTTGACCACACACAAAATTTCTGATAAAAATATTAAAATGGCTCAAGTTAAATTAGCAAAAAATATTTAATATGATGGAAAGTTATTTTTCTGAAAGCCATAGATATTTTTCAAAAATCTGTATGTTTTAAATAACTAAGAGTTTGATTACTAGTGTTTACAAAGTAGAGATATATAGCCAACAGTAAGAGAAATGGAAATAGAAATAGGTTATGCATAAGAAAAGTGAATGAAAACTTCTTATGGATTTTTTACTGAGAAAAAAAATTAAAATGGGTTTGCAATATATAAGTTTGATGGTTAGAAACAATAGCTAATGGAAGAAAGAAATTATGGTGCAACTTTAGAGAAAGAAGGTAAAATCTAAATGCATTTAAATCCATTGTCAAAAAGATCAGTCACTCCTTCGTTGTATTTACCTTTTTAATTTTTTTTATTGTTCTCTTTTCTGAAGAAGAGACACTTGTCAATATTAATGTTCCAGCAACACATGGCTTCCTGAGAAGCTCCAAATCTTCTTCCAAAGAAGAAACTGCTGGGGGCAGGGGGAGCATAGTATCCAGTCCTAATGTAAAACAATATGCTAACACAGCATGGAACTTACCAAATGTACTGCTAATGAAGCTTCATTGTAAATTACTACAGGCTTATAGTCATTATTTTTAAACTTGTCTGTACTAATTTTCTAATTTATCATTGTTCTCATGTATTTTCCCAGTACTGAATGAAGCACATGCTGTATTTTGAATCTTACCAGAGAAAACACTGGGAATCTTGGAGAGAAAGCTTTTGACTGTACGAATAGGAATCCCATTTTTCTCATCTTGCATACGAGCTATGACATCTTCCATCTGGATAAGAAAAGGAACAAATAAACATATTATGTTCTTGAGTAGTAAACAGACTGGATGAGTCTTGAGTTGATCTAATTCAATATCATGTTGCCACAGGGACCAAACTAAATGCCTAAGTGAGGATAGTAACCTCTGTTATTGCAATTATGTGTAGCTTTCATAAACAATAGCTAATAATAGCTAAATTAAGACCATCTAAATTAAGAGGACATCATCACATCTTGTGGCATCAATTCTAAGATAACTATTTTCTATATCAAGAAACACATTTTTACCTGCATTGAATCTTAATTATTTTGATAGATTGATTGACTGACAGTAACTACATTTATATCCCACATTTTTTGTTGAGAGCTTAAAACAACATACGGAGGAATCTCCACTAAAATTAATTCTCATGCTAATGAAGAAAGCTGTGGAGAAAGGTGTAAAAAAATTAGATAGAAATGCAGTAACTTGGTCAAAGCAACAAGTAACCTCCATGATCAAGTGCTGACTTGAATCTGGATTTTCCCAATCCAAGACCTTAATGGCTATATTGAGCCAGATCCAAGACTTTAAACACTATACTGGCAATTAACACTCAAGGTCAAAGCTCTCATGAGAACTGTTCATAAATACAGCTTTGATGATACTGTAAACTGAAGTAAGAGACAGGAATGAGCTAAGAACATAGTTTATTTACCAAGCTAATCATTTCCTCTAATGTTATTAAAAACTATTCTGTACCCAACATTGTTTCCAGCTTCTCCACAATGAATAAGTTTCAAATAATAGCACTTAAACATACATACATCCTTCTTCAAAGATCAATGAATTGAATATAGTAGTAAGCATTTGTTTGATTAGTTAGTCAAACAATTCTCAGTTAATAATTTTGAGTACATCTTTATTGAATTCTTAAATGACTTGCTCATTCATACGTAACTATGGCACTGGACGTGATACATATGGCTCTATTTCTATGATATCACAAACTGGGAGAGTTCATTATTTAATGCTAAAAAATTTTCAATTAAACATAGCATCTTTGATACTTGAAATCTGGAAAATTAAAATGTCTTATTAAAGGCCTGGGTTAGCTTGCAGAGTTTGCTGGGGGGGGTGGATTCTCAGATAAGCTCTTTGGTGCTGAAAATGTAGGTGTTATATCAAAAACAGTCACCTATCAGTGTACATTTAAAAAATAGAAAGTATGAAAAAAATTGAAATGTGAAGAGATTTTAATTTGAATGATAGCATTCCAGAATATTCCAAACTCTACAGCATGTTGTTTGTATGTGTATTTTTGTACAAATGTCACTTTGATATGGTCCAGTCTTCTTTTCTGATCAAGACAAAGCAGCCTTCTTTTAAATATGAGAGAAGGAAGGATATTCTGTTGTCACTCACACACTCACATATCGATAATGACTGATAATATTTCAATGTGTTTTTGATATCAATATTACATGGGAGTCAAATGCCAACTGAAACTACGTTTGCACACTTTGCAAATAATTTTGAATAAAGTTGTAAAACCCTGCCCTCCCCCTTTCCAAAGGAAAGATTGCATCTTTGAGCAATACAACTTTTTTTTCCTCATGTTCTCTGGTCTCTAGTTGCCATTTGTCCCACTTGGCATTCCCTTATTTATAGTTTCCTGTAACAAATTGTTCTCCAAGTGAGGAATACAAGGGAACAAACAAAGATAAAACAAACTTAACCCATTAATACAACAGCTATTTTTTAAAAAAACATGCAGAGCTAAGATCATTAGAAGCATCAATATTATGTATTATCAATATTATATATTCATTCATCTTAAGAATAATTCTATAACCCTGAGGATAATGTAGATAAAAGATACAACTATACCATAATAATATCAATTAAACACAGAATGCTACATGAATTGTAATTTACTAAGCAGAGACTAAGGGTGACAAACATGTAAAATATCCAGGCAGGCTAGAAACAGACTAAAAATACAGACCAAAAAACAAACAAACAGTTCAGCAAGAACTAAAATGTATTTCCTTATAAAATTAAGGTTGTCTTAAACCAAATGCTGGGAAGGAATATAAATATGCAGAGATTTAAAAGTGTGAATTTTCATGCCAATGTCTCAACTTGGAGAATGTTTCCTCCCCAAGGTGATTTCATAAGAAACTAGTTCAGGACTGCACAGCATGAGGCGCAAAAGCAGCCCTGTGCAGCCCATCAGTATATTTTTAAAACTCAATGAATCCAGCACCCTCATCATTGGCACCTCAAAATGCATGCTGCCAAGCACCACCAATGCCTACAGAATATAAACAGAGAGATCATCCTGACAGGTGAGCAAACCATTCTCTCCTCTTTTTCTAGAACTCCTTCAAATATAAACTCTCAGTAAACAAGCACTTCATCTATAAATGCTATTAGATAACCTTAAGAGCGATCATTTCAAATATATTTTCTTACCTCAGGCAAAAAAGCAATGTGAGCAGGAACAAGGAAAAGGCCAATTTCTCCATTGAGTTTTCTTGTGGGAATTTGGTAAGAAGCATTGGAAATCTCCCTTCCTTTTCCTTCCCTTCCCTTCCCAATAGACAAGTAAATGACTAGTACTGGGTGGAAGAGGAAGCAAGGGATTGCAAGAGAGGCTTGGAAACTGTCACAGAATATTGAAAATGAAGATTATGTGATCACAGAAGCAGCCCAGCAATGCAGCAGAGCCACCGGTAGCACTGAATCAGCTACAACTTTCCCTAATTTTATTCCCTCCAGAGTCATAAGTCCAAGATTTTAGATGTATTCTGTAAACTGAGGTAACATTGTTGCCTATGATGCACTGTTTCACACACTTAAAGGTCATAATGAGAGCTTTAATTGTACATAGATGTATCTTTCTTGAATTTATTTTGCATTGCAAAATTAAATCTGAGTTCACAGAAACCAACAACTGTATTACCAATTAATTTAATCCCAATTTTTCCTACTTCATTCCACGTACCCAAAAGGAATATTATTTTCCCCTTTAAAAAATTGACTTTCTAAAGAAACAGCATCTTTAGATTAACTAAATATGTCATAATAGGGGGAACATTCTTTTACATGAAAAAAATCATTTACATTTTTATTTTTTTCCAGATCAATATGGCACCAAAATTGTCCTAAATTCACCCTTCTTTCAGATAAATTCAGTATCTCCAGCAAAGGTATGTTTTATTCAAATGCAAATCATTATGTTCTCACTAACTTAATGAACTAAGGCCATAATATACTAAAGCCAAACTTTATGTACTAAGCCATTTTCTATTTTGATTGCCTAGAATGTGCTACAGCTGAATTACGATAAAAGATTAAGAGTAGGAATATTGTAATCTATGCTGTACATGTTGAAATGCTTCTCATGTTTTGACTGAACAGGCAAATCAGAAAAGTGTTGCTTACTATCATGGCTGCCTCTCTCCCTGAATTATCATGGCTGACTTCTGAAACTGCAAAGTAAAGAATTAGTCCCCTAGCTTTGCTTCAGCCTTTCCTGTCCAGTGGTCTGTTTATCTCTTATCAGTTTCACCCAGACCCGCTCTGACAATGCAATATTGCATTTTGTCTTTTTAAAAGACAACAAATCCTACCTGTGCAGAAGGTGCAAAAGAGCTGCCATAGGGAGGAAAAAGAAAATCATAGTTCTGAAACCAATAAGGCAATCTGACATTTTCAAAATTGGGGGTGGGGGGAGCATCACTGAGAAACAGCAGTCACAGACATGCCACAATACGAGCCAAGGAGATGCTCTAGCCAAGATCCAAAATTCGACATGCTCTAATTTGTAACATTTGTGAGAGATGGGGAATTGAATTGAAAAATGCTAACATTTATTAGCAAGCTAACAAAGTGCTTTGTCAATGACCACATTTAATTTGAATTTCTCTCATTCATTGCTAAATGTACACATTTACCAGGATACACAAATAGATATTGCGTTTTATGAAGAAATTAATTGGATCTCAAGGTATTCATTTTTTATTAACTGCATATTATAAACAAATGTTGAAAAGGGAGGTGAGCCTCACTAAGGATGTATAAAAGATGTTTGGTTTCAGGGAATTGGTACTGTTCAGGTATTCTGTTTTCAGATTTGCACTGCTATTTGTTCAATAAACCTGAAAATAACTCTGAAATAAAACACAAGGGACTGTAACTTACATAACCTTTTTTGGAAGGATGGTGGTAAAGGAGGCTTAAGATCCACATAAAATTTCAAGTTTTTCCACAAAAAAGAATTTGAGAAAGTATCCCCCTCTGCTCAGAAAGGCAGCTGAGTGGATGAATGTTGTTCAGGAAGTGGAAGATTACGAGTAGGAACACTGTAATCTATGCTGTATGAGGTAACTTGGGCCCAAGAGGAAAAAGAAAATAAAAACAAGATACATAGTTTGAACAATATATGAAGACACCTCAAAAGACGAAGAGAAAGAAATAGCCTATACTTCGTCTAGTTTAGGGGGTGGCACAATTTTAGGTGTGATGCATCTAAGGAAGTGATGGCGAACCTTTTTCTTACTGCGTGCCAAAATTGCATGCACACTATCACATCCACAGATGTGCCCACTCAATCCTCCTTGCCCACCTGTGCATGTGTGTGTGACCTGCACCCCCCACATGTGCATGACCTGTCCCCTTGTGCATGCACGCATGACCCCTCCCCAGGTTTCGGAGGCTTTCCTGAAGCCTGTTGAGGCCAAAAACGGCTCCCGGAGACCCTCTGGAAGCCAGAAACAGATTGTTTCTGAAATTCTGCTTTGGCTGTTGGGACTGGTTTTTGCCCTCCCAAGGCTTCAGGAAAGCCTCAAGAGGCCGGAGATGGCACAAAACAGCCCCAATGGGCCAACCGGAATTTCGGAAATGATCACTTCTGGCTTCCAGGGGGCCTCTGGAGGGCCGTGTGAGGCTGTTTTTGCCCTCTCCAGGCTTCAGGAAAGCCTCCGGAGGGTGGGGAGGGCGAAAAATGGCCCCAATGGGCCAACCGTAAGTTCAGAAATGATCCATTCCCGGCTCCTGGTGGGCCTCCAGGGGGTTGGGGAAGGCCGTTTTCACCCTCCCCAGGCTTCAGGAAAGCCTCCGGATGCTGGGGGGGGGGGTGAAAAACAGCCCCAATGGGCCAACTGGAAGTTCAGAAACAATCTGTTTCCAGCTTCTGGAGGGCCTCCGAGGGGCCGGGCGAGGCTGATTTCATCCTCCGGAGGCTTCAAGAAAGCCTCCAGAGGCTGGGGAGGGCAAAAATGGCTGAAACTGGCCCAACTGGAAGTTCCTGAACGAACTTCTGGTTGGGCCATTGGAGCCGTTTTTCACCCTTCCCAACCCTTGGAGGCTTTCCTGAAGCATGGGGAGTGTGAAAACGGCCTCCCCTGGCCCTCCAGAAGGGCAAAAAATCAGCTGGTCAGCACACACATGCACGCTGGAGCTAATGGCTGGGGTGCCACCAAATATGGCTCGGCGTGCTACCTGTGGCATGCATGCCATACATTCGCTATCATGGATCTAAGGTGCCCTATGAAAATTTTAATAATTTTTGAAAATCAAAGGTCCCATTAAGTCTTACCTAAAAAGAGTAGAGATTAAAGCATTTTCACCTGAAATCTCCATGTGAAATTACCAGAATATTATGAGATTTCTGACAAGGTTGGATTGGATGTTATTAGATTTTATGGCTCTGCGGATACTATTCAATATATATAGAATGCAGTAAGAAAAAAAGAAAAAACTTCCTCCCTTTTCCAGCACCTTAAAGCTACAGGACATGAAATTAATTTTGAAGGAACCAAATTAATCTCCAAAACTGAACAGATGGTGTGTCCTAGGGAGCCATTGAGTTTTTTGTAGTTTAGGACGTCCAGAAAGGGAAGTTGGTTGTTTGCTTTTATTTCCATAGTGAATTGTATTTTGGGGCATAGGCTGTTGAGATGTGTTAGGAAGTTGTCCAGTTTTTCTTTCCCGTGTGGCCAAATCATGAAAGTGTCATCAACATATCTAAGCCAGAGTTTGGGTTTGTATTCATATTTATCTAAGGCATTAGTTTCAAAATGTTCCATGTATACGTTTGTGATGACGGGAGAGAGGGGTGATCCCATGGGTGCTCCTTCTATCTGTTTGTATCTTTGTCCATTATGGATGAAGTATGTGTTGTTTAAGCAGTGGTTGGTCAGGTCCAGGATGTGTTTAGTGGGGTTGTGTTTGTTTAGGGAAGTGGTTTGAAAAACAAAAAAAACACTGAAATATTTATGACTGAAGCCCATAAGAGCTGGACATAATAAGAGCCATTCCAACTGTGTTCAAGGCTTTCGAATAAATATAACAATGCTGATAAAAAGTTTACCTTTAAAATAAGTCACTTTCTCTTGCTTAAACACTGAACAAAGGGTATAATATCAGCATATGAGATCATAGCTTGATCATAACAGAATAACTAATGCTTTTATGGTTTCCATTGGGTGGGAACAAAAGGACCCTCACTCTAATTCAAATTTCTTGTATGTGAGTCCTTTGAAAGCAATGGAAGTTTCCTTTTGAATAAACCAGAGGTGGGTTCCTACCAGCTGGCACAAGTTCGGTAGAATCGGTTTGTCAAATCTACCGAACCGGTTAGAAGTGGTTCCACCAGAAAGCAGGCCACACCTACAGAAGAGGTTCCAAAAATTTTTGAAATGCACCACTGACACACACACACACACACACACACACACACACACACAGATTCACACAGAGAGAGAAAGAGAAAGGAAGGAAGAAATAAATAAAGAAAAAAAGAAAAAAGAAGGAAAAAGTGAGAGAGATATGAAAGAAAAAAGGAAAAAGGGACAGAGAGAAAAAAGAAAGGAAAGAGAGAGAGAGAGAGAGAGAAAACACATGGCCGGCAAGCCACTTCCACCAGGTCACATGGCTGGCAAGCCACTCCCACAAAGGAGGCCATACCCACAGAGTAGGTTCGAAAAATTTTGAAACCCACCACTGGAATAAACATATAGGGTTGCTCTACAAGTAAAACAAAACTTCACAGATCTGATTACTCTAGAAGTATAATATAGACTGGATCCTTTCACTGAATACTCTATTACAGCAGCCCCCAACCTTTTGGGCACCAGGACCAGTTCTGTAGAGAGAGGTTTTTCCGCAGACTAAAGGGACATGGTTTTGGGTGCTGCCTACATCCATGAATGAGGCTTCGCTTGTTTGTGCGGACTGGTTTCTGGCATGAGGCAGCACTGTGCCGGTCCACAGACTAGGGGTTGGGGACCCCAGGTCTTTTAGGAAGCCGATGTCATAGCCTTGAGTTATGATGAATATGTGTAGCTATTGCCCAGTAGTAAATACCATTGTTGTACTTCAATATAAGGTGTCATTTGTCATAGTTGACAATGCCCTTTTGCTGCTGTGAAATCTAAATGATGAGTATGAATGGTGTATATTAGAACATTATGTCACTTCAAATAGGAGGAAAAAGTTGGTCCAGGAAAGCAACTAATTTTAAAAATTAAATTTCCCAGCCCAAAATTTAACAAGAGGAACACACAATCCCCCTCTATCATGCCCATTCCCACGTTCAAAATTGCATTTTCTTACATTGTCAAAATTGACAATGTAAGAAATTGAACTCTTTAAGCTTATGACATGGGGTTGTAGTTAAGATGCTTAACTCAAAACCAAGACATATTCCTTCCTTAGGCTTAGAAAATATCTTTGGGCTAGTCTCTCTCTTTCTTGATCCAACCTTCCCCCCACCCCTCCCTGATTGTTATTATGGGAAAACAAGAGGAGGAAGGTACATCAATTTTAGATATACAAAATAAAGTCGAGATATAAGCTTAATAAATAAAACATATCCTGCCATCAGCATTGTTTTCTTAGATAATAACATATTCTGGCATTTCAACAAATTGTTGACTATGAAAAGAGAAAAAAGAAAGCATAAAACAGCAAAGTACTACAAACAATGCAGAATACAGATTTTAAAGAATTAAAAAGAGTTGAAATACTAGCTTGCAAATAATCCATATGTTGAATAGACTCCAAATGTTTTTAATTTAAAAACAACAATGAACTCCAAAGAAAGGTAACTCTGATGTGTGAAGCCTCTACTTAAGAAGTGGGCCCAAGAACAGTGAATTTTGACCCTAAACTTAGAACTTGTCCTCAACCATATTCCATCACTTCTTTCTTCCATTATGAAGTGACAAAGTATTTCCTGGAAAATAAAGGTGAAGAAGGGGAAATGAAAGCATTTATCATCACTTCTTTAACTAAATCAGCAATTTTTCCATTATGTTTTTTTGAAAAGTTTTTTTTTATTTTAATTGAACAAAAACACAAAAAAAGAATCATCCTTCATTACATCTTGTAGAAAGCGTGTCGATTGGTTACAGATAACTTCCGTGCATTTCTTCCACAGTCATTACTTATAGTTCATATTAGATTATACACGTTAAATCAAAAATCTTTGTATATCTTACTATCAATGTACCACAATTCTCATTTGACTACAATTATTCGAATATGCTTTTACCTCAAATCATTCATACTTAAAGACACAACCACATAATGGCATTCATTAGCTATTTCAAAAAATCCTCCAATAACATTACACTTTTATAACAAGATCTACCCTAACCCTAACCCTAATGTATAGCATGTATATATTGTTAAACAATGTCCATTGACATTTCCTTGTTGTTATTATAATTTGCTAAAAATCATTTACTATTTATGTCTCATCTCCTCTCGTCAGGACTGTCCCCTCCCCCCCAAAAAAAAACCTTACACCTTTATAACAAGATCTAAATAAAAATTTGTTAATAAAATTTATAGGTCTTTTTCCCAAGTCACAATTTGCAATTTATATCCAAATTTCTTTTACTAGTTTGCCAGTACATGTATATATCATTAAGCTGTATCCATTATCATTTCATTATTGTTATTATAGTTAATTATTTGTTAATGAATAAACATTTAATAACAAGCTAAAACAATCTAAGAGTTACTAAATTCCTACTTATTGATCATCAAAATCAACTAATTTTTTATTATCAACTTTCATTGTCAACCTGTATCTTTCCAGTAACAAAACAATCTTATCTCTCTTGCCAATTGTGGTGTCAGTCTTCTTTTTATCTCCTTTATAAGGTTTTTATAGACTTCTCTCCGCACTTTGTTGCTTGAAGAATCTCTAAGGTAATCTCGTTGCTCACCAGCTGCTACTAAAATTAGCTTGTCTTTGGTTGTCAATCTTGCTTCTGAAAAAAAATTCTTAAGTCTATCATCATTACCATTTTTTTCCCTTCTGTATCATGGAATCTGGGGTAGAGCTCCAATTCATCAAATTCCTTTTCCATATTCCCTTCTTTCCACTTTCACCCACATTTGCTCCATTAATAAATTCATCTATTGTCTTATCTTTATCTACTATATCTTCATTCTGCCATTTAATTTTTGGGGCTCCAACCCCAACATCTTTTGCTAGTCTTTCCAACTTCTTCTCAATTCTCCCATATCCTTCCAACAGATTTTGAATTCCAGCCAAGTTATTTTGGAATTGTAAAGTTTCCTCATCTAAATATTGATCCATGTTTCCAAAAAAGAAGAAAGAAAGAAAGAAAGAAAGAAAGAAAGAAAGAAAGAAAGAAAGAAAGAAAGAAAAACTAATAGTCACTGCCACTCTAGCCTTCCAGGCCTCTTTTATTTTTTTATTTTAGGTTGACTTGAACACAAGTTCTTTTATGCTCTTCAAAGGAGAAGGGTTCTGTTTTTCCCCCTTTCTTTCCCTGCCAAAATATTCCTCAAAGGCACCTGTGAAAACAATTCATGCCCTTGGCTCTTTCTGTATACAAGTTGCAAACGCTTCAGCTACAAAGTCAGTGAAATCAAAGAAGGAAAGAGAAGAGATACGTTGTTTCAAAAATCCCAGCCTCTGACCTCCGAGTGGCAGTGTGCTACTTTTCACTTTCTAATATTTATATCTGGCTTATAGGAAACAAAGTTCTTTAGATTTCTTTTAATGAAATTTAATAACAAGTAATAGGATTGTTAAAATAAGAAGGAAGGTTTTAATCCAGAAGTCAAAAAATAAAGCAACAAAAAGCAGAAGAAAAAAATCAGTCTGTTCACTTTAAGAGGAGAAATGAGAAACATTGCGAGCACTTCAATCCACAAATAATAGTTACAAAGGAAAAAAAAGCTTTCCAAAGCAATCCAATATGAGTTAATTTTACCACTCAGTTCTTTTGCTTAAGGATCTAATTTGGCTTTAACAAAAAATTTCTTTGGGCAGTCTTTCGCAAAATAGAATAAATACCTCACCAGATGGACTCACTTTCTCTTTTCACTTCCTTCCTTCTGGAGCCGTCCCGATTTCATCAGCCCAGGGACTGCCTGTTTACCACCAGCTTGAAGCGCTTCCCTTGGGTCGATCAGGGATTTTGCGATGTCCCTGAGACCAGCAAGGCTTCCTGATCACCATCTCTACGGGACAGTTTAGGTCTCAATGGACTGTCCAGCAGCAAAAGTGTCAACTACGGTCTTGGAGTATCAAGACTGCACATTGTGACATCGTAACGAAGCTCCTCCTTCTCTGCAATTTTTCCATTATGTTTTGAGTGACATAGCAATCTTTCTCTTCCAGTTACTGATCAAACCCAGATTTGATCAACCTTAGATTTTTTTTAAAAAAAAAGATGAATTGGCATTGGCCATACTATGTATTAATATGATCCATCAACCAGTTGCTTTGAAAGTGCATTATCAGACTTCCGTTTATGTTTTGATAAGTACTTATTCATTAATGCTACTATTTCTGCTTCATTAATAACTCTAAGATGCAACAAGTGGAGCATTATGCAGGAAAAATGGTTAATCTAGGAGGCTGAAAAGATACTTAAATAGGGATTTCCAAATGGACCTATGAACTGAACAATTTTTCAGTAAGTTGATTCAAGAGCCTGCCTTAATATGAGGAATTTGTTCTGCTTTTTATACCATTGATTGTATGTCTTGTATTTCCTTTTTACTCTCCCCAAAGATATGGTTGATTTCTCTATTCGTAAGCAAGAACAAAGCTGCCATGCGCATGAATTTCTCTAGCCACGTTTTGGGGATGTGGCCAGTTTCTTTTCTAGATACTCCTCTAGGCTATGGGAATATGTTATTTCTTGAATGAATTGGCTTGAACAGATACTTCAGAGAAGGCTTCCTGCCAAACTCTAAAGGAAAACACACCTGATTTTACCCATTTTCAAAAGCAAAACTTTGCTTCCTGATCCCTACTGTTTCAAGTCCTGATCTGAAGGCAATCACCATGACTTCTCCTGGAGTTGCAATTACAGTGCTTAAAATGGCTCAGCTGAGTTATCATATCAGTGCAGGCTTCCCATTCTAGGCAAACAGATGCTGGGGATTTGTCATACAAATTAATCCTTGGCTAGTGCTGTAATATGCAAGACGAGAATTTTATTATAGTTGGCAATTCTTTGGAGTTGTGAATTCTCCATGTACATTTCTCCCTTTAATTGTGCAGCTGGCTGTATTTTTTATTTAATTTTAATAATTTGAATAAGGCATAATTCAAGTTATTCATAGCTCCAGTTAAAACCTAGAGGAGAACTAGAATTGTAAAAGAAAAGAAGAGTAAGAACCAAGACCTGGTAAAAGAAGAGCCCATCTGAAGAACACCTTTTTGATACAGTCTCCCAGTGTCAATACAGGTAATCCTCAACTTACAACCATTCATTCAGTGACCTTTCCAATGACATGGAACAAGGGGTACTTATGATAAGTCCATCATTCAAGGACGACTAAAGGAATATAAGGAGGTTGAAATGCATTTGAATATAAGTAGCTCAGTAGTTGGTCTGAGCTCTGAACTTTACAATTTGGTTGAAAAGGTTTCAAAGCGAACTGACAATGTCTCCGCGAATAGTGATGAAAATATTTTCCACCAAATTACCAAGCTCGGAGCTCAGACCAACAGACTGAATATAATGAGATTTACAGAGAAATTAAATGGACTCATATTTTCAGGAAGGAGAAAGCAGAATATCTACACCATACTGATGAGTTAAAAGCCGCAAATACTGCATGCACTTTTAAAAAATTATCCCTCAGTTCCTAGACCAGATGTTTTAAGACACATGACCAGCTGTTAGCAGGAAGCCTCAATGACACTTAGGCAGTGCATAACATGACAACAATTGTGTAGTTATTGTCCTGCATCTGCAGTTTTTTGTAAGTTATGAGTCTTCCTTCACTGTGGTCTCTGTTTTGGCTATCCTGATAGTTAAGACATGGTCCAGTGGAACACATCACAAAACAGCCTTTCTGAGATTGACTTCTGTGCCTGAAGAAGAGGACGAGATCATACAAATTGGAGAGATCCTCAATGGTGCAATGCCTGAAAGCACGATTGGATATAACCAGCTGCAGAGAGGAACGCAAGACTGCTGGTACCAGAATTGCTTAAAAGTTTGTTCACAAATGTGCATGTAATTCATCAGGGTAAGAAAAGACTTCATTTATGCCAATGCAAAGGGAGACTTAGGTCCCGCAATAGCAATTAGACTTATATACCACTTTATAGTGCTTTACAGCGCTCTCTAAGTGTTTTATAGAGTCAGCATATTGCCACCAACAATTTGGGTCCCCATTTTTCCCACCTTGGAAGGTTGGAAGGCTGAATCAACCGTGAACCTGGTGAGATTCGATCTGCCAAATTGCAGGCAGCCAGCAGTCAACAGAAGTAGCTGCACTCTAACCACTGTGCCACCATGGCTCATAATACTCTTAAGAACATAGTTTACAGCAGGGCTGTCAAACTTGCGGCCCATAGGCTGGATGCGTCACACACTGGCCATGCCCACCCCCGGTTTAACAAAGGGGGTGGAAGTCCTGATACGTCACATGATGCTGCCGTGACAATGCAAGTTTGATACCCCTGGTCTACAGTACTACAAGTTGTTCTAAAAAATAACCTTAAGGAGTTTTGAATAACAATTGGGAAAAGATATAAAATAAAATAAAACAAAAAAAAAGGAGAAAGAAAGAATGTTGCTTAAGCGGAATGACAAACAGCTCTTGGATGAATGTGTTAATGTTGCCATGGCCAGGAGGAAATTCAAGGGCTAGAGGACTCCCAAGAAACAAATATGTAAATTCTAGAAGGTGGCAAATAAGGATCAGCACTGGCTGATAACTCATATACATTAATCATATGAGAAATGTGTTTAGGATGGTAGCTTTGTCTTTTTTCTTAATAACTGGTTACAATATTCTCAGAGCTTGTGGTATAATGTTTCCTAATACTATATGAGGATTAGCACAAAAATCAGGGTAAACAGATCTAGGCCAGATTGAGGTCAAATTCTTGTTTCAGATGACCTAATTTTCAGCAATATAATCCTGAAATTTCCTAAAAAATAATGCCATATGTTGATCAAGTCATGCGAGTTTGTTTGTCATTTGTGCTGTCTAATAGCATTATTTGAGCCGGATGGAGTGATGGGAAGTTCGCACCTGTTTCATAGAATTAATGGAGGCTTTTTTAAAATAAAGATATTAACAGTGAAAATGGAAAGCTCAATATAAATCAGTTGCCAGGTAATTTCATATCTATTTTCCCTTTCCAGTTTATTTTGTTGATTACCATATTTTTTGGATTATAAGATAGATAGATAGATTGATAGATAGATAGATTGTTTATTTATATGCCGCCCTTTTCCCTGGGGGGACTCAGGGCGGCTCACAATCAAAAGGGAAGGGGGGATAGACTTTTACACACCGGAGTATAAGACGCACCAAGGTTTTGAAGAGGCACATTTAAAAAAAAAGTTTTTGTACTCTACAAACTTCCCGAAAATGGACCTGTTTTTAAAAAGGGCATGACTAGCTTTTAAGAAGCTTGTAGAGTGCTCCTAGGGGGCGAGGGGGGCAAAAATGAGCAAAAAACAGGCCATTTTTCATGAAAATGGGCCCGTTTTTTATAAAAAAAAAGGACATGGATAGCCTTTAGGAGGCTTATAGAGTTCTCCTGGGGACTGGGGGGCAAAATTGAGCAAAAAATGGCCCTTTTTTCTCATTTCTGCCCTCCCCAGCCCCGGGAAAGGGGCTCTGAAAGTCTTCTAAAAGCTATACATGGCCATTTTGGTGAAGGGGGCTGGGTTTCAGAAGACAAAAAATGCTGTATTCAGTGTATAAGACACACCCAGATTTTCAGCCTCTTTGAGGGAAAAAGGTGTGTCTTATACTCCAAAAAATATGGTAATTGATCAACTGCTTGCTTGCTTTTTATGATCCAATTCAGTGTTAAACCCTCAATGGTGTGCTCTTTTTAACAAGCTGATTATTATACCTAAAATTCCTTTAAAAGATAACTGTCTACTACAAGAATTCAATCACAGCTAGATACATATTTTCAATGTCAACCATTCTTTTTGGAATCTGCTATCTATTAGTGTTCTGAATGATGTCCACTCCCTCTAAAAACACATAAAAGACTCCATAGAATAGAATAGAATAGAGTACAGTACAGTACAGTACAGTACAGTACAATACAATACAATACAATACAATACAATACAATACAATACAATACAATACAATACAATACAATACAATACAATACAATACAATAATGTTATTGTCATTTTGAATGTACACTAATCGGCATACATTAAATGAAATAAAATGAACACCAGGGGCTTTAGTGTATTTTTAGTTTTTTGCTAAGTCAGTTTAAAACATGTTACAATTTATTGTCTGAAATGCAGCCTATTTAAAACAAATACAGCTTTCTCCATGGATATATAAAAAATAGGTTTCTTCATATTTCTCAAGCAAAATACTGTATAATGTTTATTATTGGTTTCCAGGTTAAAAATATTTCTCTATAATGCCTGCTTAAAACAACCTTTTAAGGACTGCTTTTGGGATAACCTATTCTTCTCAGACAAATGTTTTGCTTTTGTTGCTGTAGATAGGTTGAAAAGATTAAACCTTTTCAACATTAAACTGTTGCTATAGTTCCAAAACCAAATGTTTTGCATTCAAAAAGTATTTGAAAAATAAAGACTGAATGTACTCTCTTTCAAGTATGTATCAGAAGCATTAATACGGTGCAGTGTGGTGCATCTATCAGTAAATTATTTTCTACCCAGCAGGCTTGCTTTCAGGTAAACAAGCAGAGATTTGCATATTTGCAAGAAACAGATAGCTAAAAAGGTAGGGTTGTTTTTTTAAAAAATGGAATTACAAAACTCTGATTGTATAGCTCTGTTTCTTCCAAAGGTCAGTACTCTTCCAAGTTTTTAATGAATCTAATGCTCTTCAGACAACGCAGGGGTGGGGATCTTAATGTGCTTGTGGAGACTGTGGAAGTCATTTTAGAAGATCTACCCCTGCCCCTACAGAAAAGATATATGGCTTCTCCTTTTGTACTTCCCACAGAGGTATAGTAACAGGAAAGCCTAATTCATTAGTGCTTTCTCTCTCGGCACTTCCACAAGCTATGTAATAGGCTTTTTTTCTTTTTTAAAATTTCTTTTTTTATTAAACCTAAATTAAAACCTTGGACACAGTGTAAACCGTCCTGGCAGAATCTATGCCATACATGCTAAGATATTCCGTTATACATTGTAGCCACCCTGTTTTTTTTTAACATTTGATTCATACTGTATTTACAAAAATACAGTATGTTGGTTTGTGTTTATCTTGTACATTCTCGTATTTATCATTTCATACATAATTCTAGTCTCCATTCTGTAAATCTTGGCTCATGCCTATTTTGGGCTTTCCCTTTTATATTCCAACCATCGATAAAATTTATCCCAGATCTTATAATATTCTGATTCATCTTTATTCTTTAATTCCCACGGCAATTTATCCATTTCAGCACAGATCAAGATTTTCCTAATTATTTCCCCTTCATGTGGACTTTTCCTGTTTTTCCAATTTTGGGCAAAGACTATTCTTGCTGCCGTGATAATCAATGTTCCCTCTAAGTTTTTTTTTTCAGTGTGTGCAGAAAAGTATAGTGTTTGAGTGGCACATTTTCATGCCTGAGCACCTGGATTTTTTTCACAGATATCACCCAAGACAACAACGAAATCAGTGTTATTTGAAACTAAGTTCTATCATATAAATATCCATTAAGTAAATAAATCTCCCTATACAGGTAGTCCTCAATCTATGACCATAATTGAGCCCAAAGTTACTATTGCTAAGTGAGACATTTGTTAAGTGAGTTTTGCCCCATTTTACAACCTTTCTTGCTACAGTTAAGTTTATCACTGCGGTTAAATCAGTAACCTGGTTGTTAAGTCAATCTGACTTTCCCACTGACTTTGCTTGGCAGAAGGTTGCAAAAGGTGACCCCAGGATACTGCAACCATCATAAATATGAGGCAGTTGCCAAACATCCAAATTTTGATCATGTGGCCATGGGGATGCTGCAATGATCATAAGTGTGAAGAACAGCCGTAAGTCACTTTTTTCAGTGCTGATGTAACTTCAGTCATTAAGTGAACTGTTGTAAGTTGAGGACTACTTGTATTCAAGCTCAATGGATGACTCTCTATAGGAAAAGAATCAAAACTTCCGTCTATCCACATTTTCCATACTATGAATTACTTTATATGCTTTATACTTTCCCCCTTACTATCCAATAGTCTGCAGTGATATTAGCAAGTTATGAATAAATTACCAACTGATGTAGATTAGCAATTGGGGTACATAAAGAAACAAACAGAGAGGGGAGAGGAGGGAGGGGGAGGAAGGAAGGGAGGGATGGAGAGAGAGAGAGAGAAATGAAAGAAAAGAAAGAGAAGGAGAAAAAGAAAGGGGACAGAGGGAAGATAAGAAAAAGAGGCAGAAAAAAGAAAGAGAGAGAAAGAGAAAGAGGAAAGAAAGAAGGAAGGAAGGAAGGAAAAAGAAAGAAAGAAAAAAGGAAGAAAGAAAAGAGAGGAGAGAAGAGAAGGAATAGAGGCCAAAAAAGCAAACAAAGAAAAGTAGGGAAAAAACTTTCACTGGAAAATACTACTTTTCCATCAGCACAAAACCTTTCTAAACAAGATTAATTTCCTGGATTTTGACTTTGTGGTCCGGGCAGACCAAGAAGCCTCTATTTTCTTTTTCTTTTTAAGAAATAAAATCAAATAAAATCCGTGGAGCATCAGCTCAACTCCCCCTTCCTGCGAAAAAAACCTCAAGCCCCAATGCTCTGAACGCAGTGGCTGAATTCACCCGGCGTGGGTTTCCACTTGCTTGCATGGCCAAAGCGCCTCCCGCACACACGCATCTCGGAAGCAGAGCCAATGGCGGGACTTAGCCAACAAACCGCGATTGAAGCATGCTCCGCACGTCCCCCAGAGAGTTGGCTGCTGCCGCTGCCGCTGCTGCCGCTGCCGCTGCCCCCCTCAGTAACTTTGATCCAGGAGGGAACGGCCTCCCTGTCAATCAGCTGCGTGCTGGCAGAGGGAGCCCAATAGTAACCTTACGCGGCCATGTTTCTGTTGGCCAAAGGCCTGCCCTCTTCTGAGCATAGCTAGGTGCTATAATATCCCAGCCCAACTGACAGAAGCCTCTGAGCCGCCTGCGGACTGTGTGGCATTTGGAAACTGCTGTGCGGTGTTTTGTTGCCACCTGCGCAGCCACGCACCCACACGGCTTAGAGGGAACATTGGTGATAATATGTATAGTTAAAAAGATAACCCCCTTGTTGTATTTCTTGTTTATAAATTCCAAGAGAAATAGTTCCAGTGTGAATTCTATTTCCTCTTCGGTTATCTCTATCATGCACTTTTGGATATTCTGCCAATATATTTTGGCTTTTTGGCACGACCACCACATATGGTAGTATGTGCCTAGTTCTTGGTCACATTTCCAGCAATTTGGCGATGAATTTCTAAACATTTTGGCGATTCTTGCGGGCGGAAGGTGCCACTTATAAAACATCTTATACAGGTTTTCCTTACACCATATTGACACTGTTATTTTCCTGTTCCAAATGTATATTATAACCAAAGTTTATCGCCCATGCAACCATTGTTTCCTTGACCTGCTCTTCTTACATCTTGTATTCCAAAAATAATTTGTAAATCTTCTTTATCAATTTATCATTTGTCCCCAAAAGAATCTTGTCTATTGCCATCAACTCCCCATTAATACCCCTCTCTCTCATATCTTTTCAGTAGCGTGATTGGATTTGGAGGTAAGACCACCATTCCAGATCTATCCTTTGTTTGTAAAAGACATTTTCTGATTGTGTTTCTTCAAAAGAGACATATATGTCTTGGATCCTTCTGTGAGGATTAGATTTACTAAAAATGTCTCATATAAAAGTTCATCTCCCACTGTATTGAGCCCCTGGACTATCTAGTATTTTGCTATCTCCAGGCAGCAGTTTTCAGTGTTTCAGAAAGAGACATATTCTATTACCTTATATCCTTGACTGAATCTGCAGGGTGTGCTCTGACACTAAACTCCCTCCACCTATGAGGAAGCAGGAAAACTGAGAAAATAGATAAATTATACAGCCACTAAACTAGGTCAAAAATCACAGTACAGTGAGCAAGGGACACACAAACACCAAAGAACCAAAAAAACCTCATTTCAATCAATCAGAACTGGAAGGGACCTTTGAGGTCTCTAGTCCAACACCTTGCTCAAGCAGGAGAACCTATACCATTTCAGATAAGTGGCTGTCCAGTCTCTTCTTTAAAATCTCCAGTGATGAAGCACCCACAATTTCTGCAGGCAAGCTGTTCCACTGGTTAATTGCCCTCACTGTTAGGAAGTTTCTCCTTAATTCCAGGTTGCTTCTCTCCTTGATTAGTTTCCATCGTTTCTTTTCCTGCCCTCTGGTGCTTTGGAAAATAGTCTCTCTCTCTCTCTCCCTCTCCCTCTCCCTCTCCCTCTCTCTCTCTCTCTCTCTCTCACACACACACACACACACACACTCACACACACTCACACACACACACACACACACACACACACACACTTTGTTGCAATCTCTCAAAGGTTGGAATACTGCTATCATGTGTGTGTCCTCCCCAGGTCCATATTTTCTCTAGACTAGCCAAACCCAAATCCTGCAACTGTTCTTCATATGTTTTATATGTTTTAGTCTCCTGGTCTTTAATCATCTTAGTTGCTCTTCTTTGCACTTTTTCCAAAGTCTCAACATTTTGTAATGTGATGACCAAAACTGGATTCAGTATTCCAAGTGTGGCCTTACTAAGGCTTTATAAAATGGTAATAATACTTTTGTTCTATGTTCTGTTTATTCAACTAAGGATTGTTTTAATTTTTGACTCATATTTACATGATTGTCCACTAGGACTCCAAGGTCCCTCTCAACAGTTACTGTTTTTGAGTCAGGTTTCACCTAATCTGTAATTGTACTTTTGGTTTTTCCTGCCCTTGCTTTTCTTTAAATTTTCATTAAATTTCATTTTGTTGGATGGGGCAAATTGTTCAAATCTGTCAAGATCTTTTTGGATCCTGAGCTTGTCTTCTTGGATGTTGACTATTCCTGCCATTTTAGTGTGATCTGCAAATTTGATGAGTTCCCCTCCTATTCCCTCAACTAAGCCATTTATGAAGTGATTGAAGAGTACTGGGCCTAAAATGGAACCTTACTTCCCTCCATGTAGATATAATACCATTAAGGACTCTTTGAGTACAGTCTGGTGGTGATGCTGTCTAACCCACATTTTTCTAATTTACCAAGAAGTAGGTTGTGGTTTACTTTATCTAATGCCTTGCTGGAGTCTAAATATACTAAGTCCACTGCATTTTGCTGGTGTACTAATTTAGTCACTTTGTCACAGAATGAAATAAGATTAGTTTGGCAGGATCTGTTTTTAACAAACCCACAATGGTTTTTAATTTTTAATTTAATTTTTAAATGCCCTTTGTTATTAATTTAAGGCCTACTTAGAACAAGATAAATTGGTTTAGGTAAATCATGCTCCATAATCTTCTGTTGGATTATTGCAATGCCTTGTAGCTGCTGCTTTTGGAAATAGTCCAGAAAAGCTGGTTTGCTCAAAAGAGAACTGCAAATTGAGAAAATAGATCTGGACATTTCAGCCTAATAAACCCATACTTTGTCATATAGAAGTCTATTTCCAGACCTAATTCAAAATACTGATTTTAAAATATCAATTTCTAAACTGCTTAGGTCCAGTTAATAAGGGAATATGGGAAGGTCTCTTATATAGATCCAGGCTATTGGTCTAATTGGTCCCTATCTCCAGGATTTCAGAGGAGAAAACTTCCAAGCTACACCTGGAAAACCATGGATGAAACCAGGTACTCAAAAAGATGTTCTGAAAAATAGTTGGGTTTTTTTTGGGGGGGGGATATTGCCTCCCTCTGATCAAAAAGATTTGCTTGCAAGTTCTTTGTACTCTTTCCCTGCAGCAGTAAAGTTCTTTTTATATTTTATAATATAACATCTATATTTTTGATCTAGAAATCTGTTTATTTCTTGGTTATATTTCATAATTTGCTGCGGTACTTTTTGATGCTGTTATTATAACCCATCCAGAGAACATTATTATTGGTTCATAAAAAGCATTTATAATTGAAAAAGTAAGTACTGTATATGGAATGTTGAAAGTCAGGACAGGAGACTCTAATAATGTTTTTTCCATCTCAATATTTGAGTGGAGGGGGAGTACAGCTTTAGGTAGAAATAATGATTCACTCATCCAGATTCAGACACAAGCAAACCCACTACAGAAAAGCTTGAAAGGGATGCTGGATTCTTTCCAAACTTATGGCTTCTTTTGATGAATGTTCTAAGGATTTGTGGAAGCCATTGGAGAGATTTAGCTTGGGAAGGTTTAAGGACAATTATATTTAAATTTAAGAAAATAAATCCTGTATTTGATCCAAAGAGATTGAAAGGAGAGGAAATAAAAAGAACCAAATAGTGATGCTTCATGACCCCCAAAAAGTATTAGAACAAATAAGAGGATATGAGGGGGGGGAAATAAGATCCCTGGCAAAACTCAACATGAGCTTAATGAACAAGATGTCAAATCAGCTTAAGTGTCTTTTATGATGAAGTAACTGAACCTCTTAAATACATGTTAAGTGAAAGGTATGGTAATCACTGATAAGTCGTTACATTATGTCCTGCATAGTTTGCTCCCCTAAGAAAGAACTTCTTGTCTTCTGCAGGGATACCCAAAGTAATTTTGATGTTTCGTTCTACAAAAAAACCTGAACTAGCATTCTTCAACCTTGTGTCTTTCAGATCTCTCTCTCTCCCTCCCTCCCTCCCTCCCTCCCTCCCTCCCTCTCTCTCTCTCTCTCTCTCTCTCTCCATTGCTAGGAGGCAAAACGTATTTGAATGCACACATTTCTTCTTTTTTGCTTGCATTAACAGTCCAACTCAAAAGAAATGAATATACTACTCTGAACATGACTGGACATAATATTACCATAATATTACTGCTGGTAAGATCCCATTTGGAATACTATGTTCAGTCATGGACACTACAGTTTTAAAGGGACAGTGGCAAATTTTTCACAGGAGCACTAGCAAGCTGGTATAGGGTTTGTAAATCAAGGCCTATGAGGAGCAATTAAAAGACCTGGGTATGTTTGACCTACAAAAGAGAGATGAATGAGAAGATTTGGAGTCTTCATTTATTTAATGAGTTGTCTTACCCTTCAGGAAAATGGACATTTTCTATATTATTGTTCCACAGAAAGAGGATTTATTCTCCCTATCCCAAAGGGCAGAATCAGAACTACTGTGTTAAAACTATAAGGAGAAATATAAAGATCATGAGGAATTTTCCTATCTGTACAAACTGTTGCCTACTGAAATAATCTGCCATGTGAAATGGCCAATTTTATTTGAAATGCCTTTTTAGTACATTTGAAGACTATCAAGTGGCCAAAGCTCACTTGTTCTCTTCTCTTCCCTCTCTGGAGTCACTAATTCTCATTTTCAGAAATAAGATTAGATTTTCCCCTTTGCAGATGGAACAGTCAAGTAGCTAATGTAACCTTATGGCATCTTAAGAAGCAAAGCCATGGAGCTGGTCACTCAATTATTGTTGCCATTTTTTCCAAAGTAATTGTGCACTCATGTGTAGCCTTGAATGTGCCTGTCTACCCTTATTAGCACAAAAGTATTAGAAAAGCAGAGAGATTTCCTAGAAATAATTCACCTGCTGCTGCAGGGACAATAAGGGCAGATGTGATTGCTTGCTTTCACCCAACTTACTTATTCCCATCCAACAGGAACAGTAAACTGCAGCTGATGATAAATAGACAACTCATATAGTGGTTAAGTATATGGGAAACAAACCAAATATGGCTTTATTTAGGCCATTGATTCAGTTTTGGGTTCAATCAGAGTAATCATGTGCAGCCTATTTACTCTGAAATGCTTGATATGATTCATTCATGCAATTCTCTTCCTCACTTAGTGATTGCAGGTATCATTATAATAGCCAACTAGCATGTGTAAATCCAAAGAGAGGCCATCAACAATGAAGGGAAAAGAGGAAACAGGGATTCAACAACCAGTAAGGAAATCAAACCAGATTTACATCTATTATTCTGAGTGATCCACTAAACAAAATCTGGCTTGCACATATTTCCTTAAAGCAATGCACATTAAAGAGCTTAGGGGATCTTGTGTTTTATTTTTCATTTCATAGATATTATGAACTAGGACTTGCTCTCTGGAGGAGGCAATGCTGGGAAAGATAGAAAAAGGCCGATCAGCAGCAAGGTGGGGTTACAATGATGATGATTATATCACTGAAGACCTGAAAAACCAGGTTAGAGATTGATTGATTTAATTGATTTATTACATTTATATACCATCATGGAGAAAAATTCATCTGTGTAGTTACTAACCTTAGCTGGATGGTACATAATCAATCACCCTGTAATCCCTAGATTGGGGGGGGGGGCAGTTGCTTCCAAATACCAGTTGTATGGAAACAATGTGGGAAGAAGGATACATTTCTTTCTCCTGTTTGCAAAGTATCTCTGGCATCTGGTTGGCCACTATGAGAAACAAAATACTAGAATAAATAGGTTTTGGCTCCAGATAGCACAATACTGCTAATACTAAGAATAATTTCATTGCTCTGGTGGATGATCAACACTAGAAATTAAATAGGGTACATAATCCTGCTAGTTCTCTTTGAGGCTTTCTCAATAGACTTCTGTGCTTCTGAGGCACTGATTTGCACTGATTCTAATCCTTCCTATTGAAATATTTTTGCAGGGTTGTGCAGAAGAACCATATTTAATGCTTAGGTCATGGGGCATGAGATTTTTTTTCTTAGCCTTTGCTAATATCCCTCATGAAATGAAAAGAATGACTAGAGGTGACATGATAGCACTGTTGCAATATCTACGGGGATGCCACAAAGAAGAGGAAGTCAATCTATTCTTCAGAGTACCTAAAAGCAGGACAAGAACACACAGCTTTGGCTGCCTCATAACCATTCTTGCACATACCTCTCATGAAAGTGCGTCAGAAATGTTTTTCTTAAAAAAAATGGGAATGACTTGCAATTCTTGTTCTTTAAATTCATTGAGAATTGAAAGAAGTTTGGAGACATTATTAGCATTAGTAGTAGTAGTAGTAGTAGTAGTAGTAGTAGTAGTAGTAGTAGTAGTAGTAGTATACTTTATTCATTAAACATGAAACTCAGCCAACTGAATATTCAAAAATGCATCACAAATACCATTGACTGGTGCCAATGGTTGATATGGGTTGCTGCCAGTGTCCTAGGTATCAACCAAGTACCTTCTTAAAATATACAATGTTCCAAGTAGCACAATTTTTTGCAGTTCCGCTGGTGTTATTGCAGGAAGCTGTAGTTTGTTGATGTATCTTATAAAATTCTTGGACATGGTACCAAGTGCCCCTATGACAATGGGTATCATTGTTACATGTTTCATCCATAAGCGGGTAGTTCCGATGGCCAGGTCGTGGTATTCCGTGATTTTTTCCAGTTCATTTTCTTTGACTCTGGCATCTTCTGGTACCATGAGATCAATAAATTGTACATTTTGGCCCTTTACAACCATGATATCTGGCGTGTTGTGTTCCAAATGATGATCTGTGTGTATTCGAAAGTCCCACAAGATCTTCACCTTCTCATTTTCAGTAACTTTTTCCACTTTGTGATCCCATGAATTTTTGGATACAGGTAAGTCATATTTTTTACAGAATGACCAGTGGATTAATTTAGCAATATTGTTGTTGCAAAGTCGCCAGCTTGGATTGTCAGTGGATTTTTGTATTTTGCTTTCATCATCATCATCATCATCATCATCATCATCATCATCATCATTATTATTATTATTATTATTATTCTGGTGGCAGATTATCCCAGAAACCCCTACCTTTCTCAAGACATTCAGTTTAATTTCCTACTTACAGTTTTGCTTCAGTACTGATGGCCAGAAGAGAAACCTGAATTAGCTCCATGAATTCTTCCATATATGCGTTTAGAAATGTATGAACATATGCCCTTGATTGTCATACATCTACAGTAACTTTCACATACCTGTCAATATTAGATATATCTCAGATTTGAACAATAAGATAATACACACTGCACAAGCTGTTAGTGAAATACTGAGAAAACCCAGCAGATGGTTAAAATTGCTAAATAGTTACTATTAGCATTTGATTGCAAGGACATAACAATTTATGCAACATTATATAAGATTTATGTAACATTAATACTACCTTGGTTACGGATGCTGTGCTATAATAGTTAAATTGCTACCTAAGTACAGGAATTATTCCAAGTTTATGTCTCCAGCACACCTGGTACTTAGTAACTAACTATTCTAACTATTCTATTCTGTTAACTTTGTCTAGCACCAATTTAGTGCTGATTGTTAGTTGACTAGATTGTGTGAGAATAATTTAGGGAATAAATCTGAACTGAAACTGATTCTTCACACCTGACAATTAGCCTCTAAGGATCAATCAGATCTAGATCTAATTCAATCAAAAGTTAGGCCTCAATTTGACAGTGTAAGTATAGTATGTTAATTTTTCTTGACTGGCAGGAGGAACAAGGGAAGAGTGATCAGTTGGATTCTCCTGAAGTTCTTGAAAGGTGTCCCTACTATTACATTTGGGATTGTTCTGGATGGTTCCACTCATTGCAGCAAAGAAGCATTCTGAATAGTACTATCAAAAGTATTTCAGAATTTATGAAAAAAATACAGAGAATAGCTACTTAACATTTAAATATTTCCCATGCCGGAGTTAACTATTTAGTTTTGACTCCAACCATAATACAGTGTGGCCAAATATAACAGTTTTCAAAACATTGTATAAATTTAAAGGTTTAAAAATAATTTTAAAATTTAACTATATAAACATTACCACACATATTAAAACTATGATGTATTTTATGGGGAAAAAATTCTAATAGTTGATTGATCGATGGCATTCTGCTGAGAAGACTAGAAGACTGCTTGAGTGAAGCAATCACTTAAATCACATCTTTTTGACACAAACAGTTCTGATTTATAAACTGTTCCTTCATATGCCAACTTAGTGTCAGCAAGTTGAGATAATTTAGCTTTTCCACTGCTTCAGAGGAAATGATTATTCAAAAAAGGTAAATTATTTTCAGAAGTCTGGATGCTAAATAACATCTGCATGTAGAAAATGATTAGCAAGAAGGCTGGTATATTATCTGAAGACAATAAGGCAGGACATTCGTATATAAACAGAATTATGTAGAGGTGCTAGTAAAATATTGAAAGTATGATTTAATTTCAGTAATGTTCCATGCCAAATCATTTTGTATGGATATTAGAAATGCCCCTTTTTTCAAGTGGATTATCAGCAAATTTTGTGCACCTCTCTTAGAAAACAGTGTATACTAAGTATGTAAACACCACCTCTTGATTCCAGGAAACAAGAAGAACATGACAAGATATTGTAATCTGAATATTTTTAAAGCACTCTGAAAATGTAAAATTAAATGTGCATTGCTCTTTATTCTGATATTATTTATTAATGTTAATTACCGGTATATTGCCATGATAAATGGTACATACTAGATCACAACATCTTGCAACGGTAAAATAGCATATCTCCATGAAAAATTATACTAATTTAATTACAGAGAGAAGTTCCTTTTAATGCCCATGTTCCCAAGACAGATATCCTACAAATGAATATTTAAATGCTAATCAGAATCCTGAGCCATCCCCATTCCTGCAGGCATGCAGCCTTAGGAAAGAACAAGGATGGAAAGGCTGAGAGACTTTTACTGTCATCCACAATAGCACATCACCCACAATGACCACTGGAGTCCATTGGTCTCTCCAAGACCCAAAATTTACTTTCAAGGTAGGCAGAGTACACTAATTTGCTTCTAACCATTTAAATCAAGAACTTGTGAAACTTTTTCAGACTGTGGGCTGCAGTTACCGATTGACTAGAAAGCCTGGACCATATTTTACAGTAGGCAGGGCCAAACTGTAGAACTGCATTGAATAAGGATTTAAAAACAACTTGTATTTAATATCCTATACTTAATGAAGGTATAAATAAAAATTAAATAATGTCGATACGATTTTGCCTTCCTCTTTATGCCACCTTCAAAGTTTCAGTTTAATGATAAATTCAAAACTAATGTTCTAATTAGTATAATATGTACTGAAACAAGATAAATGGGGAAAGCATTTAGGCTGAAAAGTGAGGAGTGATTGCCACATATGTATTTGGGAGGTGAATGAACAAAATAAATAAATTTTACCTTGATATTTTTGTAGTTCCAGCAGCATATAGTATCTATTAAAGCATGAGAGTGTTCCAAATAATCTTTATGATAAACTTTGAAACTGACACAAGTATTTAATGTCATAGATATTTGTGGGTGGTACTAATGAATTTAATATAAAAGACAATTCCTTAATTGCAACAGGTATTTCCAAGAATTTACATTTGCTAGGCATACAATTTCAAATGCAATTCGATTACTTAAGTAGAGGTTCAATGGTTGTTTTTAATTTCTCCTATTGTCTTCACTCAAATACTTTGGCCATCTAATCAAATACTTTGACTACCTAATGAGAAGGAAGGATTCACTGGAGAAGAGCATAATGCTTGGAAAGATTGAGGACAAAAGAAGAAGGGAACGACAGAGAATGAGGTGGCTGGATGGAGCCACCGAAGCAATAAGCATGAGTTTAAATGGACTCCAGAGGATGGTAGAGGACAGGAAGGCCTGGAGGAACATTGTGGGGTCATCATGACATGGAGTCATGATGGGTCAGGCATGATTTTATAATTAACAACAACTATAAATTTCTTCACGCTTACTTTATTGCTTAAATTTTCTTTTTCATAAAAAAAATTGTAAACTATGAGTTTACTGATTATTTTGACCGATTGTTTTTGTTAGAATTATTGCAAAGTGTTTTAATTTTTGTTTAAACTGGAGGTGCTATATAAATATTTAAAATGAACATTATTAAGTTTCAACAAGAGGTAAGCCTTCTGCTTTTTAATTTACAGATCAGTTTTTATTTTGCAACCAGAACTACTTATGGTTTGTACAAAGCTGAAAAAATATTGTAGAACATAACATAACAATATTTTGGGAAGATGTTCAGGGAGAGATCTGTTCTACAGAATCATATGATATTTTACTTATTTATTTATTTTACAATATTACACCCTTTCTCAATCACACAGACACTGCTTATAATAAAAAATATATAAATTAAGACTTAATTTATAAAGAACAGAAACAAAAAGAAGAGGAATGAAGATAGGAAAATATGTCCAGATGATGCTGTTTCTGGTACAGTAACTCTGCTTTGGATATAAGTTTCGTATATTAATGTTATTATGGAACCTCTATTTCTCTTTTGGTAGCTGATCGTGTTCTATTAAATTATATATCAATGGTAGGAAACTTAACAGGTGATCAGTAGAAAAGAGCTCTTGTGTATTTTTTTGATCACAAAAACCTGATGCTCAAAAAATATCCAATAGTTTGAAAAATGTACCTCATTTTCAACATTTGGACATTGCTAGAAGTCTTAATTGCAGACTGTTTAGAATGCTGAAATGTGTATTGATTTATACATTTTCCTTTTTTCATAACAAAGTTGTTCATTAGTAATTTAATTGTATGACACAACATGAATACTTATGCGACGATTCGTTTTGATCAGAATTCAAGAAAAGTATCTTCTTTTGAGTAAATTCTTTTTTAATCTCCTGGGTTGTTTTTTTCTTTTTGCACATAAAATATAATTTAACAAAGGAAATGACAAGAAAAAAATCCTGAACAGATTATAGAAAAGGGATGCTTGAATTAAATATCCAAATTATTCAAGCAAGCATGTGATTTTTGCTTCCAATGTTTTTTTATTTAAGGTAAGAAATTATACTTTAGTGTATGCAAATTGTCATAATGATACTAGTTGGGGGTTTACAATTACTTATAAATGTGCAGGAAAGAAGCAAAATGTGCTAAATAAATAATTGGGAAATTAAATGAGCCTCTCAAATAGATTTGTATATCTCCGTGTATGAAATATCATTTCTTAATTTTGAAAGTCATGCTGGTATCGTCATTCAAAAACCCCATAAATAACAAAAGATGCTAAAACTTTGCTTTTTAGAAAGCCATTTCACTAAAATGTTTTCGTGGGATTGAACAGCTATGCAGATCATCCGAGTCTAATGGAAATTGCAAAAAAAAAAAATCATTAACCTAAGCAGACTGCACAGGTAGACCATCACAAAATGCCATTTATGTAACTCATTAAAAATGATCAGTGAGGCATTCTAGAGCCACTGAGATTAAGAAAATGCTTGACTGTCTGTTCATAGCTGGCTGCATCTTATGCATCGCAAATCTTTTGGGGCCCATTTGTCAGAAGTGTTTCAAGAGCGACAATGTTTAGGAGAGGCAGCTGAGTTGGAAGATTGCAGTTGGAAGTCAGCTCTTGTTCTGCAGTATTTAGATGAGAAAGTTTGGTTTGCTGTATATTCACCAGCCAATCTCAGGTGTGAAGCTTCATAAGGATGCAATCGTGCTTATGATCTCTTGGGTGGCACTAATTTAGTTAAGCTAATGATTTATTAGCTACCTCTTACATATTATTTGTTATAGGAATCCTTATATGGAATCACAGGCTTTGTGGAAGTATGTGAATAATGCATTTGGACAACAAAAAGTCGAGCTTTACACTCTGTGATATGCCATTATTTGTTTAACCACAATATGACTAAGCCATAGTTGGCTGGATCAACAACTGGGTAGGCTAAAACCAATGAATTACATTATGGCTTGGCTTGGCATGACAGGACAACAAAACAATTATCCAGAATCATCAGTCACACTGAACCAAGCATACTTATTTGCAGCTAAGAGGGTTGAGCAAATCCAGTTGCAGTACTTGTGTAAACTATGGATTATGATTTTTAGCATGATGTGCAAATACAACCAATCATGGTTTATGCCATGATGACCATAAAGCTTAAACCTTGTTCTATTGCATGGCCTTTTTACCTTACAGCAAGGGTGTCAAACACATATTGTCACAGCGTTGTCACATGATGTATTTCAACTTTTTTTCCCTTCACTAAATCAGGCGTGGCCAGTGCGTGATGCATCCGGCCCAGAGGTCACGAGTTTGACAGCCCTGCTTTACAGTATTTAGATGTTAAAATGGGAGGAAATGCTTTGTTCTTTACTCCCTGGAGAAATAACTATAACTGTTACTATTATTAATTTATGCTTGGAGTAATAAACCACAGTTTGTGGCAGGTCTCTTAGAATGGAATCTGCTTAAATCCTTCTATTTGCTCAAACGCTAACCTACACGTTATAAAGGTCAGACATCTAAAACTGCATTTGTTCAAATCAATAATTCTAACACATCCTCATGAGATACTGGGTTTGCAACTCCTTGAATTCCCAGCCAGGATAACTATCATACCAGGAAGAAACCAAATTAGTTGAAAAGTTTGCGTTAATTTTGTTTAAAGCCTTAGTTTATACAACAATTGGATTCATGTCAATAAGAACAGAACCTCATAACTAACGAGAAAGCTGGTTTAGCCAAGCCATCAATGACACTTATATCTAAAGCTTTTCAGAGAAACCAGCAAAGCACTTTTTTTAATTAACCAATTTTGCTTTTTGCCTCAAGAGAGGCTAAACTTATGGCATGTAATTAGAGCAATAATTCTTGCAATTCACTTTTTAAAAACCAGTGTAAAGAATACCATGCTGATAAACAATGACAACAATAATATGTTGAAGCAGCAATATATTCATGTTTATTGATCCTTTTGCAATGTTACTGTTCAGAAGAGCAAAAAGTGGGCTTCATTGGCTGCTCAGCATCAACAGTTCCTGTAGCTGCCTGACTGAAATTCTTCCTGCTGTTCCACAAACCCCGCAGAGTAGGAAGAGAAGAGAGAGAACCAGAAAAAGGGTACACCATAAATCTATTTTATGATAATGTGGTTCCCATTGAAAAAGTGCCAGTGTTACATACTGGACTGAATTAATCAGAATTGTTCATCTGGTACAAACAGCACAATGGTCATATATCTGAATGTATCTGCACTGTTCTTATAAATTATTTGTTGATTCTTCTGTCACAGAAGCTTTTTATGTTAACCACCCCATGCAAAAAAATTGCAAGCTTGCAATGGTACTTGTAAGAGAAAATGACCATATTTTTTCTGGGTGAGCAAATCAGCCTAGAATCAGTGTGAATTCCTACTAATTTTGAAAAGTTAAATTGATTCGATGGAAAAATTTCAAACTGATTTGATTAATGATCTAATTCAGATTTCCAAATAATTATGGGAAAAATGAATCTGTATAAATGAAAAAAAGCAACGAGATCTCAGCTTTCTAATCCATTTGGCCCTCTCCTATACATTTGAAAGTACTGTGTCAATTCAAAGGCATCACCTTTGAACTGATTCTTTGAATTACAGTACATATTCATTTAGACTTACTTTGCATGCCTGGAAATTGGCTTTTCCAACCAGTTGAAAAATAGATTGTTTAATAAGTAGTTTACATACTAAATGTGTGCCACAGATTGCGACATAAATTTCAGTGATATTTACTGGCCTATATCATAGTTAAGATATGTCAGTGATGGCTAACCTTTTCTGGACTGAGTGCCCAAAGTGCACATGCATCCAAACCAGGGGTGGGTTCCTGCCAGTTCTAACCTCTTCTATAGAAGAGGTTCCACAAATCTACAGTGACGTTTAGAACCGGTTCCAGCTCCCTCCCTCCACCCATCCACACATCATCAAGAAGAAGAGCGAGAGGTGGAATTCAGGGAGTTGAAGTCCACAAATCTTAAAGCTGTCAAGCTTGAACACCCCTCGGGGGAGGGGTTCTAAAGGATTGGGGTGCAAGTGTCTTGTAACTTGACAGCTTTAAGACTTGCACAGTTCCTGATCCAACATGACTGGAGGAGGAACTCTGGGAGTTGAAGTCCACAAGTCTTAAAGCTGTCAACTTTGAACACCTCTGGGTTTTTTTTTCTAAAGGGTTAGGGGTGCAAGGGTCTTGTAACTTGACAGCTTTAAGACTTGCATGCTTCAAATGCCAGTGTTTCTGAGCCAACATTTTGGTTGCTAAGCAAGAGCATTGTTAAATGAGTTTCACCACATTTTACAAGTTGGCCATGCCCACCCGGTTACATGGCCAGCAAGCCACTCCCACAAAGCAGGCCACACCTACAGAAGAGGTTCTAAACATTTTTGAAACCCACCACTGACCCAACCCCCCAAAATGCAAAGCGTGAGTGGGCCCCAAGCATGCACGCATCCCCACATATGTGCCCCACCCCCACACATGTGTGTACACTCCCCCGCATTTGCTTCGCTCCCCATGCATACATGACAGAGACCCAAAGACCAGCTGGCCTGTGGAGGTGCAAGTGCATGCACAGCGCAGCTGAATTGGGGCAATGGGCCATGTGCCACCAGAGAGGGTGTTGTGTGCCACCTCTGGCACACGTACCCTACATTAGCCATCATGGGTATAGGTAATCCAAATTCTTAATCTGAAACTATTTATATTTTCTGAGATTTCCTCATAAATAATCCATAGATCAGCTTTGAGTGTATGTGTGAGTGTTTTACTTTCAGATCATCAGATATTTTCTTTCATCATAGGAATGAACAAGCTAGGCAATCAGGTCCCCTACCATTCCCGTTTCCATTTTCATAGCCATTATACCATCCTCGGATTGCACCATCAACATTTATTTTAAGAGCAAAAAATAGGCATGGCATGCTCCCATGGGGCTTTAAAAACTTCATCCACCCCCACTTAAAAATTTCAAAACCCTATAAGAGGGTCCCCTCCCCCAAAATACCCAAACAACCCACACACACACACATACACATAAGTAATATATATTCAACATTAGCTAGACTCTTTTCAGCTCTTGGAGGTAAAAATAGCATAGCACAACATATAAATAGCAAAAGTGCATCACCCACCAGGAAAAAATATCATATATTCTGAGGGAGAAATTATTTTCCAGTTAGCAGGGAATTTAAAATGCCTTGTACAAAGGATATGTCTGTGTTTATACTCCTTAGCAAATTGCAGGCAAAGATAACTGTAAAAGCTCCAGGATTGTGTTGGTAATTCTGAGAATAGCAATAGCAATAGCAGTTAGACTTATATACCGCTTCATAGGGCTTTCAGCCCTCTCTAAGCGGTTTACAGAGTCAGCATATTGCCCCCAACAACAATCCGGGTCCTCATTTTACCCACCTCGGAAGGATGGAAGGCTGAGTCAACCCTGAGCCAGTGAGATTTGAACAGCCGAACTGCAGAACTGCAGTCAGCTGAAGTAGCATGCAATGCTGCATTTAACCACTGCGCCACCTCGGAGAATATTTGATGGGCTTTCTCAAAAATGCCATTGGGCACACAACAAGACTGCCACATAGGCTAGCCAGTTACCAAACATCCATTTTCCAATATTAAATCAGCCTCAGGATGTTCTCTATCACCCATGAGGCCTTCCTATAGATAAATATGGCTCTAGTGTCTCACCTGGGCACGGTTACCAGACATCTGGTATCAGGAGGACATGTCCTCCTTTTTGTCCACACAGCCTCCATTCAGAAGGCATAGCTTTAAAATCTATTATTGCCTGACTTTTTAATATTTACTCAGTTTCTGATTAGCTTTTGTGACATAGTGCCTCTCTAATAAATATTAAGCACAGCTGGAGCTCAGCTGTGAAATCTTAATTAGTATTGTCCCACACACACTTGCCCTGCTGCCTGCCAGCGACAAGACTTTAATCAGTTACACATTGAAGGCCTTTTTTTGCCTCTTGACCATTCCAGCATATTCCTGAGTTGAAAAACTAGCCTTCCTGATACTTTAAAATAATTTCATATGCATACAGGTTTTTTGCAATTAATTCACCCTAATTTTTGTTGCAAATGCCAAGGAAGTGAAATAGTTTCCCACTTTAAAGAATTCTCTACTTTTCGATGAAATGATACACTCTGTTCCTGAGGACTTCAGCATTGCATTCTGTTGTATGCCACTGATGCAGTCCACAGACGGACGAAGTGCCACTCACTCCCAGCAGGAGGAAGATCATGCAGTATAAATTCAATACAAAATAACTCATTTTTCAATATTCTTTGATTCGCCTCAAATAAAGGTGGAATTGGATGAAAGAAGCCTTTGAAAGGCAAACCATTTCCAAAACTATCCTGCTGAAATTCAACAGTTTTGCTTTTTAGGAGATTAATATATGGAAATGGATTGCTTCCTAGAAGCCTCTGACTCATTCCCGCCATTCAATCACTCCAAAAATGCAATGAAATTGGCAAAAATCACACCACTGCTTTCAGTGATGTCACAATACCAGAAGGTCTTCTCTCTCCTTTCAGCTTCAGAGACCTTGTAGCTCCTGGCCAGCAAACAGTTCCCCACCCCTGCCAGTGTAGAGTTCATGTTTTTTTGTGCTGGAAATGCGAATCAATACACGGAACATATTATCATTTATGGTGGACCTGTGAAGAGGCAACATTTTTTGGGAAAAGGATCAAAAATTAGCTGGAGGCAATAACAGGGGTTAAAATAGAATGGAAACCTGAAGTTTTTTTTATTAGGAATTATGTTGGTGAAATACAAAAAAGAAATCCAGTATTTAATACTACATATACTTACAGCGGCAAGGATTGCCTTTGCCCAGAAATGGAAAAACAAATTAATCCCAAATGAAGAAGAAATAATAAGAAAGATTATGGACTGCGCCGAAATGGATAAAATAACTAAAGAAATACAGGGAAAGGAAGAATCAGAATTCTACCAGATATGGGATAAATGGTATAGGTGAATGGAGGAAAGAAACAAAAATCAATGAAAGAATATAACAACACTCAAAAATAATAGTTATGAGTAAAATAAGAGGGTTAAGAATGGTGAAATCTAAATGAAATACAATAGAAGGGGAAATAATATAAGGTGAGCGATATCGATTGTTGATTGCTAATATAAAAAACAGGAAGTTCCTGTTTGCACTTTTATTGTATAAATGTGGTGTACGTCTAATTTTTCTGTGTGTGTATTTTACATGTTTGTTAATAAAAATCTTTTTTAAAAAAGAGTTCATGTTTTTTGAATGTGCTGAGTCTTCAGTAAGATATCCTTCCATCCCCACAGCAATGTGCTAACTCAGAAACCACGTCAGCTCTTTTTAATCAGAATGTCACTCTATAGTCAAAATACAGCCAGTCCTCAGGTTTAAAATTACAGGAGGACAGATAAAGAATGGAATTTAAGAAAACATTTAAGATTTTAAAAAGCCACTTAAGAATGGAGCTTTAATGCAGCAAAATTTAAATACATGATGAGACAAACACATAATGATTCAAGTTAAATATACAACGGTTCAAATTTATTACACAACTATGCCCTTAACATTCTTGTTTAAAGGAAAATGTTTCTTTTTGTGCAAGTTAAACCAGAAATTTTGCTAATTCCTCCCAACCAAATCAAAATATCAAATATCAAAAAGGTCAGAATATTTATGGTGTAGTATACTCTCTATTTTTTTATTCAGACCATGGCATCCATATGGATTACTCAACATGGTTTATGACTGTTATACAATGATATTTGGGTTATTATAGGACTACCATATTTTGGACTGTAAAATTCAGATGACCAGTATGAGGCAGTGAAGAATAAGGGTTTTTGCCATCTCCTTGTTGTCATATAGTGCAGTGGTCACCAACTGGTGGTGCGTGGACCACTGATGGTCCGCAGAAAAATTATTTCCATTTTTTATATTGCACTAAATCAGGGATCCTCAAACAACGCCCCCTGGCGTGCAATGAACATTTGTGTTGCTCCAGAGAGTCTCCGCTTTCAGGGTCTTTTTGTGTGGGTCGGAGGAGAAATTCCAACTTGGGGTCTACTTCATTCTCCTGATGTGGGCTTTGGGTGAAGGCTGGAGGGAAGTGCTGCTGGTGGTGAAGAGCCAGAGGGCCTCATTCCAGTGGGACTGCATCATGGCCTGGAACTGGCTGACCATCTCAGCCCACTGAGCCTCCAGGAGCTGGCACCTGGCCTTGCATTCCTGCAGGTCTTGCCTCTGCTTGGAAAGCCTCTGCTTATAGTCCTCAGTAAGGTGCTTCTACTGAGCCTCCTTCTCAGTCAGATCCAATTTGAACTGAGCCAACTGTTTTGCCAATTGTTTCTCATGGTGGCTGCTTAGCTCCAGCAACTGCTTCCTGTTGGGGCCTTAAGGAGCCTGGGTGGGCAGGTGAGGAGTAGTGAGTAGAGGCTGGCAAGACACTCCTCAATGTGAGTGACATCAAGTTGGCCACACCTATCCAGTCACAGGATATAGTGGTCGTTTGGAGTTTTGCAACCTAGACAGAGAAACTCCTAATTATTCATTATATCTTGTTCCCTCATTCTTTTTCTTCTCTCTATTATATTCTGAAACATTAGAATTATAAAAAACCTCAGATTGTAAATCTCAGTAATCTCCTTGAAGAAATAAAAAGGTATTTGTTGATTTTATCACAAGAGAAAGATGCAAACTTCATCTTGCCAAGAGAAAGCTCCTTAATTAGTGCTACCATTGGTGAGATGAAAGAGTATTGCAAAGAGAGTCAATGTCTAATTCTATCAATAGGTTTTTCATATATTTCATATGTCCCAGTTTTCAAGCCAGGATTTTTCTAAGTTTTAAATCTTCTCGTAATTATACACCTCAAAGCAAGAGAACCAATTTTCTGCTGAAAACCTATGGTTATTAGGTAATTTACTAGACTTTTATGTTTTGTTCAGCTATGCAAACTTGCAAATTTCTTGATTCTGCTAAAGAAACCTTGAGAGTCATGCTGGTGTTGTGGTTTAACACACCAGGCTAGAGACTGTGAATTCTAATCTTGCCTTAGGCAACAAAGCTAGCTAAATGACCTCTCTGTGGGTCGCCCCAGCTCTGTTTCAGGTCTCTGCCATGCATGTGCCTCCCACTGGCCAGCTGGTCTTCGGGTCTCTGCCACGCATGCCCATGCCTTGCAGTTTGGGTGGGGTGTGGGTGCATGCATAGGATGCATGCACATGCCTGGGGCATGCACACGCATGCGCCCAGGGCTTGCATTTGGGTGTGCGCACACAAACTTTGGGCACAGGATGCCTAAAAGGTCACCACCACTGGTATAGGGTCTCCTTCCTTAGCAGGGGGTTGGACTGGAAGATTTCCAAGTCCCTTCCAACTCTGCTATTCTTTTATTCCAATAAATCAGAGCAACTAAAGTTGTGCCTGGCTGGACAATAAAGAAACCTTGGATTTTTAAAGCACTTCAGAGGGGAGATTTTTTTTCTATTATAGTGGCCTTAGTTTAAAAGCAGCCTTTAAAAAAAACTTTGTTTTTTCAATATAGCCTGAAGTTGCATTACATTTTCACAGCAAAGGCATCTCTTTCTCAGGTTCTCTAGCAAAGTGGGGTTGCTTAAATGAATAACTGAGAAGTTCTGGGTTTGCATCAACTCTCCAGTCTGTTTTCCAAGTCATTTTTGAACTGTCCATAATTCTATTAATGAGGCTATATTTTATTGATGGCATGGTGCAATTGCTCAAATCTCAAGATGAGATCACTGAAATCTGGCACAAAACTTTTAAAGTTTCATAAGATTTCAGCATTCTGACATAAGATTACATGACAAATTGTTCTAGCATCAGGAAGCTAGGCTAGAGAGCGAAGCAATCTTCACTGTATATATTGCAAGTAGCATTCTTCATACATAGCTATATTGTAATGCACAGGAGCATGAGGCATCTTGCTTCAAATTTGCAAAACAAAACAGCTGTGCACATAGAGACAACTGGGAGTGTTTTATGGAGCAGCTTCATAAACCTGGAAAAATATATGATGGGGGTCCCAATATATCTTTGGGATCTACAGCTTTAATGAATAGATTAGCCATTAAAACCATAAATATAAAAGATCTCACAATCATAACCATTCCTATGGAAAGCTGGAGTTTTACAACAGAAACTGGAAATTCAAGCTGACTAATCAGTAGCCTGAGATTATCTCTTTATGCATGCTCCATATGATTCCCCCATATCCTATTAATATAAATTTGACTTACAGATAGTTCTAGCTTCCAATGTGAAGTAACACCAAGCATAAACTGTTGGCATATCCTTTGCATGGAAATATACTGTGGGATAAGGAAAGGTTTTCATGAGGACCACATCAATGATTTGCAAAAGATGCTAGGGAAACTGAGATTGAAATCCACCCTCAATCACAGAAGCTCTCTGCATTCCTTTAGGCTGGTCACTTTCTCTTAAGAGTTGTTTATGTGGTAAAAATAGAGGTAATACCAGATATGCCTTAAACTCCTGAATGATGGGGGTTAGGGTTAAATCTATCCATGAAATAAGTAACAAAAAGGTTAAGTAGTTGCAGAAATCAGAGAGCCACACATACCTCCAAGATGCTGTTTTCTATAAATGGCACTTCCTTCCAAGCTTTGCTAGTAGAAAGTCAAGTGGCAGTGCTCATCACCATCATGAATTCTTAAGGGCATAAGAGACTAGATAAATTGTGTATGATATACTGTAACCACTAACAGTTTCTCATTTCGAACTTTAAGGTTTTTTTAATCTCCTGCACTGCCCCTACTGTTCCTCTATACATAAGTCACTGTGTCATACTACCACATCTTGTAGTAGTAATTGCACTCATGAATAAAGTATGTACAGCCACCATGAGAATAAACATTAATATGCTTACTTGGCTACGTAACAAAGGGCTGCAATTACTGTGCTAACAATAAATGTGGGCAATAAATACAGGCCCCCAGATCATCTCTTTTCTTAATAATCTAAGGATGGTAGCTATATTGAAAGGACTCAATGACCTATAGAAAGAGTATCACTCTGTTTTGGCTTGTATTTCTTGAACTACAGCTTTGACTGCTGAGCAAACCGTTTGTAAATTGAAGAAGCTTCCAAAAACAATTCTGAATGGCTGACATGCTGAAATAGGGGAATAATGGAATCATTTTTGGATGGGACTCAAATGCTTCTCCCATAAGGTATAGCAACATGGATGCTCTCCACCATTCCAGAAGTAGCTCCACAGCTATGTGGTCTCACACCTTTCTTTTTGTTCATCAATTAAGCTGATTTATTTCTCATTCAGCAGCAACATGCAATATCTAGAATCATATAAAAATCTCTCCAAAGTTTGTGATACCTTCATTTGCTGTTTTACTGTGCTTCCTGGCCTCTAGCAACCATTACTCTATCCCTCTTACCGCCAGAGTTTTAGCATCATTTTCCTGGTGTCTCCAAGCACCAGGAACACCTCCCCACCCCCTCCTGCAGTCCTTTTAGCAACACATGTTGAGCAAACTACCTGGTTGTAAAAATACTGTTATTGCTCCTTTACAGTGAGCACAATTTTTAAAAGCACATAGGCCTAGCTTGTTCACAGTCTGGAAGTTTCTCATTAGCAGCTCAGGAGAGTATGGAAACCATTAAATGAATTGCTACAGGGCATGCTGCTTGCAAGTAATCAGGAATCAGGAGTGGGTTTCAAAATTTGTTTGAACCTACTCAGTGGGCATGGCCTCCTTTGTGGGTGTGGCTTGCCACCCATGTGACCGGATGGGAGTAGCTTGCTAATGTTGCCGCCGCTGCTAACACCGCCCCCACCACCCGCCTTCGGCCGCATAGTGCACGCGAGCCCGCAGCTTTCGTGAGCGAAAGCTGGGCTGCCACCCACCACCCACCTGAAGCCTCCCAAGTCCCGCTGCTTGGGCTTTGTTGCTTACCTGAGGGGGAAGCAGTAAGCAGAAAGGGAATTTTCAAATGGAGGTCAAGCGCGAAAAAAGCTTTGCTTCACCTCCAGCCCACTCACTGATTGGCTGGACTCCAGGCAATCAGTGAGCGGCAGGCTGGGCTTAGTGCGGGTGGGCGGGGGAGTGAGGGAGCGAGCTGCGGATGGGCAGGGGAATGAGCAAGTGAGCTGCGACGCGCCAGCAAAAGGGCGCTTTGCAGCGACAGGGGCCAGGACCGGTACCGGCATTCCCGGAAGTTAATTACTTCCGGGTTCACCGATGAACCGGTTCGTGTGAACCGGTGCGAACCGGGAGGAACCCACCCCTGCTAGGAATGTACTGATTTCCACTCCCTAGTTCTGCAAGGCAGTCTTAAAGTCTGTATCTAGATCCCAACACCCCGGCAGAAGAATTCTGAGAATTGAAGTCCACACATTTTAAAGTTGCTAAAGTAAAGAAACATTGACCTAGATCCTCCTCCCACATTCTTGGAAAGAGCATCACCACCATTTCTCTTTGATTCTAGAGAAAGTCCAACTGTGTACATTGCTTCCGCAGAGGAAGAAGGGGGGGGGGGAACCTGCAGTTTAGCAACATATATTTTTCCTGCTAGAAAACAAGTAGTGCTTCTACAAGGAAATACAAATGCAAATTAAGGCCCAGGAACTAAATGAATGTTGGTAGAAAAGGAAAAGGAAATAACATGGCTTTTTCAGCTGTGGGGAGTTATCATCCAGCCCTCTCCCAGAAAAATGAAATAGCCTAGGAAATATTGAAAAGGCAGAATATTTCTCTGGATATGAAAGAAAGAAACATGTTTTAAAAGACAGAATAGTTGCCTGTAGCTTCCTGCCCATCCCTACTGTTAATGGGCCATTAAGAAGGCCAAGCTAGTCCCTTTTACATAATAAAGACTTCTCCACTGCAGCCCCAGGGGGGATGGGAGTAAAGGCATGATAATATTGGCCCTTTACTCAACTGACCATATGGCATCTGAGAACGCAACTAAACCTGGATTCAAAACACAGCCCAGAGAGTTGCCCCTGCATGGCCTTATGGGAGTCTGACAACCAATCAGAATACATTTCTTACACAGGAACAGGAAACAGAGAGGTGGGACTAAACAGGTTATAAAAAGCCTAGCAAGCTCCTCCTTCAGCCCTTCTCTTCTTCTCCACCAACATTGAAGCATGTGATCACCTTTTCTTTTCAGGGCTCAAGCCATGTAGCCCTGTCCAACAATAAACCATCTTTCCAAGCAGCCTCCATGTCTCCAGTGTCTTTTTCCCCCCTTGGAGCTGAACCCAGAAGGACATTTCTTTCATCACAGCTTTAACTCAGCAACACTCTTCCAGGAAAGAATACACATTCCCTGGCACATAATACAGGTGGGAGGGGGAGAGTCAGGATACAAACTTTGATCAATCCAAAATTACTCAGCAGACTCTTAATCCACATCAACTATTTCCTATTTTCAGCCAGAAAATAGTGGATATTTTCTTCTAATTCGTCAACTACATTTGAGTTGGGTTTTTTTTTCCTTACCTGACTGAGCGGTGATGAAAGACAAAAGAGTGGAGCTAACTCATTCCCTGTTTCAAAGATTGCCTCAAACAGAAATTGTCCTGCTCCTTATTGTTGCAGGAGTTGGACTTTCCCAACATGGGATGAGGTCTGCCTACTTTCTATACCAAGGGTGGGGATGGCCCCTTTATGATTTGTGGACTTCAACTCCCAAAATTCCTGAACCAGCCATGCTGACTCAAGAATTCTGGAAATTGAAGTCCACAAGTCATAAAAGGGGCCATAGTTCCCCCAACCTTGCTCTAATCTAGACTGACAGGACCAGATATAAATGTCATTTAATTCATTCATGTCTGGACCTTCAAGCATAGGCTTTTACACATTATAGTAATGTAGAAACATGACAATGGGTGGGGGGGATTCACAATTTACCTAGTTTATATTCCTCATCCCTTGAAGGGATTTTTTTCATACCATTATCTGCAATCGCTTAAAGGTCAGGATGCAGATTGGTTAACTTTTTTTTCCCACTCTCCTATTTGTCAGCTGAGAGTGAGCGTTAATTGACTGTTTTCAGCACTGTGAGGACAGCTGGAGATTGCTCTGAACTGCTGTGGGGAATACAAATGATTTGGTGTGAAGGTACCTACAAACAAATGGGTTATTTCTGGCTATAGGTCACTGCTGATCTGGTGGATGAATCTGCTGGTAGAAAGAAGGTAGATTGATCTGTGTCAATTCTCATTGCAGTCCCCACATCTGATTTGTTTTGGAGGAAAGCAACAAAAGGGGTTGTAAAAGAAGAGAAGAGTGATGGACATTATTTCATTCTTTCTGTTCTGAGTGGAACTGGATAAAAAGAAGGTAGAATCAACAGACTGGAAAACAGATTGGACACATAAAAAAAGAAAAATGGAGTAGAAATGAGAAGAAGCAAATGGAAAAGATTTTAGCTTGGTTTCATGATTGCTAGAGAAACTTAAAGAAAAATTGTCACTCACTATAGCTTTGCACACTTTTTGACCCTTGTTTTATGTGCCCATCAGGGTGAGATATGTTATAGTTACTATAACAGACCAGCTATAGCATGTCTTTCTCCCAGAACTTTTATTATTCGAAATAAATCTATTGAACAAAAAAGGGTAGAAATGTGAAATGTTCTTAGAAATAAAATCTTCAATATAAAATATATTTTATTTGAGTCTTCCTCCACCTGTGTTGGACTGTATCCTATTCTCTCCAACCAATATATACACAGGACTGAGGATCATGGGATCTGTTGTCCCACACTATTAAAGTTCACCATGCTGAGATTGGCTGCCATAAAAGTGGCTGCTTTCTCTCTATTGCACCTTTGGATATACATCTTCAACAAATCTTTTGGTTCTTCAATTTTGCATAATGAGCTGTTTTGTAGGTGGGCTGAGAACAAGCTGATAAACTTGACCATTTTTCGATGACTTTCCAGCAAATTTTCTCACTTAGTGCTTTGCATGTAAATGTCATCATCAGCACTTGGTGCTATAGCAACAGGAATATTTAGGAAACGATTTCAACTGACTATTACAGGCATCTATTAACTAGAAGGGGCTATTTATAATAAGAGGACAGATAGAACTATTTAATTTTGTTAAAGCCATGCCTTTTCTTGTTATGATAGCTCATCATATTTTCACATCAATAAATAACCATGTGCTGTGATTAGCTCTGAGAAGTATCAAAGACTCTTTATCTCATTTGATTAAACTTTATTTAAATGCTCTGATCTTTGATTTATTCGTATTGCTTTCACTATTCTGATATATGTTAACCATTGTACATGATGATTCATGGCTGATTACAAACTGAAAACAGTATGCATATCACCCCTAACCCTGCCATAATAAAGGAAGAATCTACTGACTTCAAGTTAGCAACTCCTGAACCAGTGGTGGGTTGCTACCGGTTTGCACCAGTTCAGCCAAACCATTAGTGGTTTTGCGGCTTGGGTCGCTGGAACTGGCAGAAACCTAGGCCTGACACGCCACCAAACTGGGTTTCCGGGCAGCGCCATAGCAGCCCCCATCTTGTTTTTTGCTTCTGCACATGCGCAGAACAATTGTTATTGCATTGAGAATACACATGGGTGAACTGGCAGTAGTGCCTGCCGGAACCCACTCCTGTCCAGAACCCTGGCTTTCTCACTGTTTAAATCTATTTACCTTTTTTTTCACAAGAGAACAAAGATACAACTTCCAATGCAGGTAAATGAGATTTGCAATAAGTGGTTGCCATGTGAAGGGTTTTCAGCCATGGTTTCCTGCTTTCATTGGGGTCAATGACTTCCCAAGACTCTGTGTTCCCAAATGGTTAATTACTATTTTAGACTCACCAGACATGCTTAGTTCTCATCAGGCTGTTTTGCCCTCTTACAAACCTGGGCACACTGGTTTGCTTTCTCCTATGACTGCCTTTACCCTGATAAACATACATCAAAGAGGATATAAATCCAATGTCTTAGCAACATTCTGTTAGTAATGCCAGTGAAGAGGGCCTTTATAGGTCTGGCCCTGACAATCTGAAAGAATCCCACTGAGATTTCAAAAATTCCCTACTAAGTATTTTACACTGACAAAGATTTTTCACCTCAACATTTTCACATTTGTCTGGGCAATCATCTGCTATCCTACAGCATGAATGGTTTATGTAGTATTTAACATTAAGTTTATTTCCTTACTGAAAAATGTATACTATGTTTTTGGAGAATAGAATAGAATATAACAGAACAGAACACAATAGAATAGAAGAGTTGGAAGGGACCTTTGAGGTCTTCTAGTCCAACCTCCTGCGTAGGCAGGAAACCCTATGCCATTTCAGACAAATGGTTGTCCAATCTCTTCTTAAAAACTTCCAAAAGTTGGAGCACCCACAACTTCTGGAGGTAAGTCATTCTACTGATTAACTGTTCTGCCAGGAAATTTCTCCTCAGTTCTAAATTGCTTCTCCCCTTGATTAGTTTCCACACTGCTTCTTGTTCTACCCTCAGGTGCTTTGGAAAGTAGTTTGACTTGCTCATCTTTGTGGCAACTCCTAAGATATTGGATATTGAAATAGTAAACTGCTTTGATATTTTAGATAGAATGAAGCCAGGGATATAATTTTTAAAAATTGAACACTGAATTTGAGTTGAAATGGTGAAAGGCCAAAATGGAACTATATTTGAGATGACCATGTTTTATTATTATTATTATAAAACCAGTGACTTCAAGGAAAGGGCAAAGTAAGGATAGAAGTGGAATGGAAACAAAAAAGATTGTTAAGCAGAAATTTCCATAACTATTGGGACTTTTGAAATATGAAAAACAAATTCAAATAACTGAACTTGATATAGCCCATTTCAGTTATTTGGAAAGCTTTGGAAGTTCCAAAGCAATAAAACCTCAAAAGTTTTGAGACCTCATGGAAAGGAACAAAAATCTAGGGATCTCATTATTTTAAGATAAGTAACCTCAGTGATTACTTTTTAGAAGAAGACTTTTCCAAAGGAAAGATCTTTTGAAGGATTTTTTCCTCAGCATAAATGTGGTAATGTGTGCTAGCCACATAGAAACCATTATTACATGGACAAACTCTGTTTCCATAGAAAGGAAAACAGCAATAAGGTATGTTGCAATGTTTTCATTTTTTTTACAAATATACCAGCTAAGATAATGATGCCTTGCATCGTTATTTCAATGTACATCCCTAAGTTCACTGCTTCCAATGAAGTAGATTTTTAGAATCCAGCTAGCCTCAAAAGTCTGTGTGTTTCTTTACAAACTAAAATGAAACCACTTTGTTTAACTAAACACAAATGTGTGTTTTCTTGGCATTTTATTATTGATTTTCTGTTTTATCCTGCATGTGGAACTGCAAAGTAACATACTGTATATACTCAAGTATAAGCCTAGTTTTTCAGCCCACTTTTTGGGCTGAAAAAAGCCGCCTCGGCTTATACTTGAGTCAGTGAAAAATTTGCCCGAAATGGAGGAGAAAAAGGTGCGGGGCCATGCCGCTGGGTGACGCTCGTGAATGGCCCGGCGCCCCTGAGTTTCCCCTCCCTCTGTGTCAGTTTGCCGCGCAGCGTGCACCGCACCATCCCCCCTCCTCACGTTCTAATGTAATGCAGGGCTGTCTTACGATTCCCCTTCCTCCCCCTCCTGCCGCTCTGCAACGATGTCCCACCTCGTTATGGCAAGCAGCCACATAGCGATGTCCCACCTCCTCTGGTACAGTGATCCAATGATAGGAATCACTGTGCCATGTGTCATAGGAGGCGGGACATCATCATCACAGCGGGACATCAGCATCATGAGGTGAGTGAAGTATTTCATTGAATACACCGGTATTGTGTGATAATAATTTGTTATGCAGAGCAAATTTTTACAATGGCTACTGTATATTTAATGGGCACAGGCAGGCTGTATATGTTATTCAATGGGCAATGGCATTATTGGTATCTATTTTTATTTTTGAAATTTATCGGTAGCTGCTGCATTTCCCACCCTAGGCTTATACTTGAGTCAATAACTTTTCCAGTTTTTTGTGGTACAATTAGGTGCCTCGGCTTATATTCGGGTCGGCCTATACTCGAGTATATACGGTATAAAGAAAAAAATACTATTAAATATAGAAGTGTCCATAAGAGAGCAATGTTTTGGACATTATGTAAGTGATAATTGCATTGTGCATTTATTTCTTCTCATTGTATTCAGTGCTGGCAGAGAGGCCTCTGCAAATGAAAAGAAATATGAAATTACTTTTTGCTGATAGACTATCTAGGCTACCTATTTCTGTAATACAGAGAGGGGGGATGGCGTCTTTTTCTTTTTTGAAGTCTGAATACAAAAGGTAAAAGGTAGATAGCAGCCAGGCACAGAATGACTCTCAAAATTAAAACGGCAAAGTTTTATCTCAAAGTTCTAGATGTTCAAAAATATAGGTGTACCAGTATACTAAAAAAATTCCTCTACAGATTAACAACAGCTAGGATGTTCAGAGGAATTAACAAAGCATGTATAGGAAGAAGAAGAGGGGATTGCAGAGAGGAACACCATTAGGGAATGTTTAATTGGAGAATTGAGTTGCTGATCGTATTTAAGAGAATGGAGGAAAAAATGGACTAATGGGTTTGGTTCTCCTGAGAAATTACTAGTCATGTATATTGGACCACCTGGAAACAGACCAATGTTTCATTCAGACTAGCTCCGAAACCTGAAGATTCTTCTACTGTCTCTTTCTGACACACACAATCTTACTTCTGTCTCCTCTTTATTGAGAAGCAATAAGGTTGAGTTATTGTGGCTTATAGTACACATTTTAGAGCCAGCCTCCTTATCACACTATTGCTGACTGTCAACAGTACTTCAATAGATTTGAGATTGCATCAGAGTGACTCATGCTAACACCAATCACAAAAAAAATTGAGAGTTCAATTGCTGAAAGGTAATTCTCAAAGGGCATCCACATCAACCTCCAACTTTTACCAATATAACATTCAGTAAAAAAATTCAAAATATTGAAAAACATAATCGATTTATTCTGTTCTGCATCATATCTGCTCTTCTTTGGCTTATAATATTTTGTGTGTTTATATATTAGCTGTGGCCAAATATAAGAGCTTTTTGCAGTATAATACAATGTTTTTCAAAAATGAAAACTTGGGAATATCTTATATAAATTATTTTTAAAATTACAACTCATATAAGGTTGCAATGGGATGCTTACCATTTCAATTAACAAGGGCAGTCCCTTGAATTATCACCCTATCAGCCTGCTAAGAATTATATGCAAACCGTACATGAGACAACTTAATAGAGAATTGATTATTGCAGGATAATATCATGAGCTGGCTTCAGTAGGTGATGATCAATATTAGATTTTTGTCTGTTCTCCTAGCACTTAGCTGAAGAGTACCCTTCATATTCAAGGACGAACTGTATGTGGCTTTCACAAATCTGAAGGTAATATTCAAGTTAACCTCCAGAAATTGGTTTTGGGGAAAATTGGCTGCCACATCTATTAACTATCATCACCCCCAGTAATTTGGAAGCTGTGTAAGGACACCACCAAACAGATTTAATGCAACCAATGTATTACATGCTCTTCCCATATTAGAAGGTAAGAAATGTATCTTGCCTTCCTCCTCAAATATTCAATTTTATAACATGATAAAGCATTATCATCCATCTATATTGGCCAGTAGACCAATCACAGTGCTTATGCATATAAACAACTTTGCTATTCTTTTTACTTCTCAAGTGAGCTTGAGGTAATGAGACTCTCACACCAAATTATACAGGGGACAATCTAACCATCATTTTTTGGGGGGAGTCATGAGGTTTCTAATCCAGTAGCCTATATACAATGGTACAATACATACATTTTTGCCAAAAAAATTTCAAAATTAAGCTAAATAGAGCAATATAGAAAAATGTACTATATGAATGCAGAACTTAACAGCTGATCATTATCTTCTATGAAAACTTTTATTATAATCTTTAATGGTTAAAAAGTCATATTTGGTTTATACATCCTTAATATTAGGTGTTTCTATCAGAAATCTCATCAATCTTTTTAACAAAATATTTTTTTATAAAACTTATCCATCCACAGCATTTCTATGAAAACCACTTAAGGAAATTAGAATCTGCTTTTATAGAGTAACAACCAACTACAATCAACTTTAGTCCTGTTAACCATTTCATGATAATTTTCACATGAAGATTCATTTCCATTCAACTTGCAGAGATGGTCCAAGCATGACAAAAAGGGCAGTATACGTATCAGAACCTTAACTTATTTTAATAAGACATGGCCACAAATTGTTTCCCTAATACATTTACAGCCATTTGTTCAGCAACTATTTGAAGTTACAATGGCACTGAATGGTGGTTACTACTGGTCTTTTGAATTCCCTTCCTGATTGGCGCTTCTTGCACACCCTTATTTTACGACCATATCCCTTAGCAATGTAAATCCTCATCTCAACTGTTGTAAGTTTTAATTGCATCTCTATATAATGAAAATTCAGCAAGTCCTTTATCTTTTCTTCAGGGTTGTCAATTCAATCTCTAAGCAATGAAACAGTTCAAAAGAAAAGAAAAGAAATGTACTTCCTAAGCAATAAATGCATCTGATCAGACGTCATGAGTATTCAGGGCATTGCTAGGGTGGAATTGCTCAAATTTCAATGCAAAAAGCAAATACAAGCAGGAAAATCCTGATTGCAGTTTCACAGTGTCCCAAATCATGATTTTGTATCAATGCAACACAGTATCATGATACTGAACTGGTATAGTTATCGAAGACACATAAGCAGTTGTTGCAAAAGATAGCTCACCTTGAATCTAGGGAAATATTTAGAGACACAAGGATCACAAGTTTGCTCAATGCACCATCTTGCTCTGTATTGATTGGCCTCAGCATTTCAGGCCTTTTCAGATCTTCCTGGATATTTGAACGTTTTGCATGCAAGGAACCTGCTCTTCCACTTATGCTCTTATTTTCCCCCTCCCCCCCATATAAGGATGAGAAAAGATGTCATAGTGCAAGTGAGAACTGTAAATATGGGCTGAAAAGTGCTTACAAAGTGGCAGTCATTAGATTTCAAACGAAGTGGAAAGCAGATTTATGAGTCATGCATCAAAAGTCAAAGAAGCATTGCTGCATATAACTCATACCCACAATTGAAAATGCTATGCTTTGTTCCCCTCTATGACACACCAACAGAATCAAGCACTTGTTATTCCCAATGTTTAGGTCAGTGATGGCGAACCTTTTTTGGCTCGCATGCCATAAGGGGGGAGCGCTGGGGGGGTCGTGCGCGGGCATGCCTCAACCATAATGCAATGTGGGACACACACACCCAGTGCGTATGCGTGCATGAGAGGCACTCCCCCACATTTTTCCATGCTTTTTTCACCCTTCCCAGGCTCCAGAGGCTTTATAGGAGCCTGGGGAGGGAGAAAACAGCCTCCCCCACCCTCGGAGGCCCTCCGGAGGCTTCAGGGACCTTCAGGAGGCTTCCCTGAAGCCTCTGAAGGGCAAAAAATGACCCTGCGGGCAAATCGGAAGTCACTTCCAGTTTGCTCATAGGGTTGGTTTAAGCTCTCCGGAGGCTTCATGGACCTTCAAGAGGCTTCCCTGAAGCCTCCAGAGGACTAAAAAGGACCCTCCGAGCAAACCGGAAGGCACTTCCAGTTTGCTCGGAGGGTGGTTTTTAGTGCTCTGGAGACTTTGGGGAAGCCTCCTGAAGGTCCCTGAAACTTTCCGGAGGGCTTAAACCGACTCTACGAGCAAACCGGAAGTCCGTTCCCGAATTTCCAGTTTGCCCATAGGGGCATTTTTTTGTGCTCCGTAGGCTTCAGGGAAGCTCCTGAAGCCTCCGGAGGGCCTTGGCGGGGGGAAGCTCTTTTCGCCCTCCCCAGGCTCCTATAAAGCCTCTAGAGCTGAACTCAGCTGGCCAGTGCACGCATGCACACGTGCCACAGATTCACCATCCTGGGTTTAGGTCTCTCTAAAAAAAGAAACCATTGTGTATTTGAATTTTAATTAAAGGTAACCTTCGTGGTTCTCTTTAGTATCTAAAGTAAAGGTAAAAGGTTTCCCCTGTCCAATCATGTTCAAGCCTGTCTCATCTCTGTTTCTTAACAGAGGGAGCCAGTGTTGCCTGAGGACACTTCCATGGTTATGTGGCCAGCATGACTATACCTGAGGCACACAGAACACTGTTACCTTCCCACCAAAGTGGTACTTATTTATCAACCTGCATTTGCATGCTTTTGAACTGCTAGGTGGGCAGGAGCTGGGGGCAAGTAACGGGAGCTCATCCCATTATGTAGCACTTGGGTCTCAAAACCCAGATTGTCAGCTTTTCAGCTGACAAGCTCAGCATCTTTAACCACTGACTATCTCAGCCACCTATCTAGAAGCAGCTATCTACCATATACTGCTTCATTCCTCCTGTGTCTGGGGAATTAAACTTTTCTTATTATACAGACATAACTGTTTTGTTTGTTCCTTCCCATTTCACATTTCAACTAGGTTAGGTTAGGTTAGGTTTATTGGTTTTGTATGCCGCCCACTCCCGAAGGACTCCGGGCAGCTCACAATAAACAAGGGAGGGAATAAATAAGACAATACAAACAATTTTAAAATCCACAACAGTCACAATTAAGACGGGGCTGGGTGCTTTAACAGCCCCCAGCCTGCCGGAACAGCCAGGACTTAGTAGCTTTACGGAAGGCCGGGAGGGTAGTAAGGGTCCGGATCTCCACGGGGAGCTCATTCCAGAGGGCCGGAGCAGCAACAGAGAAGGCTCTCTCCCGGGGGGTCACCAGCCGGCATTGGCTGGCAGATGGAACCCGGAGAAGGCCAAGCCTGTGCGATCGAATTGGTCTTTGGGAGGTAATTGGCAGGAGGCGGTCTCTCTACACACTGTTGAAGTCAGTTTTAAATATATACAGTATGTGGCCTGCTTTATGCACATTCAATAATATAATATAATATAATATAATATAATATAATATAATATAATATAATATAATATAATATAATATAATATAATATAATATAATATAATATAATATAATATAATATAATATAATATAATATAATATAATATAATATAATATAATATAATATAATATAATATAATATAATATAATGACATGACATGACATGACATGACATGACATGACATGACATAATATAATATAATATACATGGCTACAAGAGCTTTGGTGGTGCAGTGGTTAGAATGCAGTATAGCATATTAATTCTGCTGACTGCAGCAGTTTGGCAGTTCAAGATTCACCAACTTTCCATCCTTTTGAGGTAGGTAAAATAAGGACACAGTTTGTTGGGGGCAATATGCAGACTCTGTAAACTACTTAGAGAGAGCTATAAAGCATTGTGAAGCGGTATATAAGTCTAGTGCTATTGCTATTGCTACAAGCTGTGATTTAGATCACTAAGTAGTTTAAAGGAGTAATACAAACCAATTGTGATACATTTTAACTCTAGATCAACTTAAAATATCCTACACTCAAAGAGAATTATTCTCACACCATTAACCATCTTATCTATATTGGCATGAAGTTTTAGAACTGGGAAGATGTGAAAATGACTTATAACTTTATCATCATTGTAAAGCTGGAATTATTGATATCTGGCCAAGAAGTGTCATGCTGGTTGGAGAACTCTGAAAATTGAAGTCCAAACATCTTAAAGTTCCCAAGGGTGAAAAAAACGTACCATATTTTTGGATTATAAGACACACCTTTTTCCCCCAAAAGAGTGTGAAAATCTGGGTGCATCTTATACACTGAATACAGCATTTTTGGCCTCCCAACCCCCCCTCCCCCACACATCCCATTTTTCACAAAAATGAACGTGGAGAGGATTTGGGAGGCCTGCAAAGTGCTTCTTGGGGCTGGGCATGGCAAAAACAAACATAAAATGGGCCTGTTTTTCACAAAAAAATGGGGTTTTTGCCTTCCTAAGCCCCCAGGCACATTCCACAGGCCTCCCACACCTTCTGCATACCTCTTTTTTACAAAATAATTGGCCCATTTTCATGAAAAACAGGCCCATTTTTCACCTCCAAACCCCCCACGTTTTGCATTTTTGCCCTCCGCGGCCCCCTAGATCACTTTGCAGGCCTCTCAAACTCTCTGCATGCTCCTTTTTCACAAAAAAGGACCCAGCCCAAAATGCAACTCCAGTTCACCCAAACCGGTGCGAACTGGTAGCAATCCACCTCTAGGCTGGGACCTCATTGAACCAAAACAACATTTGCTCATCTGCCATTTGATAGTCTGTTGTGGATTGTTTCTTATCCCCTCAAATCCCACCTTCAATCTTTCTCCTGCAATTTTTATTTTACAAGATAATAGTAATTATTATGAGAAGAGGCTAGCAGAAAAAAAGTAAAAAAAGAAAGTGAGGGGAAAAGTTCCATAAACATTAAAAAAAATCAATCTTCCATGTAATTTATTTTCAAATGGTTAACTCTAATGTGCACATCAACCATTAGAAGATAACATTTGTCAAAAGGGCACTAACCCTGGAAAATGTCATTACAACCATATCAATGTTTGTTCACCTGCTGCAGAACTTTTGTTTAAACAGCTATTATATTATTAAAATACTGCTTCTTAGATTTGATCATGTTTTTAGGATATGCATAAACTGGGAGGACAAATGGGCCAATTTGTGTGGGCCAGATAGTATATTATATTTACATTTGGGGAGGAACTATTCCCCCCCAAAAAAAGTTTCTCACATTGATTTGCATCCAGACTGTAACCACAGCTCCACTGACTACTTCAGTACAAGTAGACGGTCACAAACAATCATTTGCCTGTGCTAAACTCAAAGGGATGTTTTACCAATTTAATTGGTAACAGACCCTTCCATGTGAAATGATGCTCTCTTCCAGGTGCTGAGTGGAACTACTGCACAGCATCAAAGCCAATATGGAGATTCTCAGTCATCCAGCTCCATAGTTGTCCCAAAGACGCAACTGGACTTTTTTGTTTTTCTGCATTTAAAAGACAAAGGTCACTCTTTTGAAGACAGCAAACTCCACATTTTGGGCACAGAAAACTGCTGGTTTGAAAGATGGATCAAAGAGGCCATCTAGGTCAAAATTGAACAGCCCTCTCTTAACAGAGATGGATACAACATCATCTATCTCCAGTTGTAACACAGTCCTTTCAATAGTTCCAAGAAGGCTCCATGGCCATTTCCACTACTCAGATGGCCCTGAGGATACAGATAAATCTCCAGATGGTCTCAGTGAGTCTCTAACAGAATGCAAATGAACAGCTGTCTGCAAGAAATATAAATCCTTCCATTCCCCACCATCCAGTCAGAGCGGAAAAAGCTTCTTGGATGAGAAGCGAAACGTCTTCAGAGAAAAACAAGGAAGTCCAGTTGCCTTATGAAAAAGCCCCTTTGGGACATCAAAGCCAATGCTTTGCTGGGCAGAACAGAATAAATATCTATCAGGGGAAATACTTCAGCTTAGCTCTGCAACTGGTTGAATCAAGGAGTGCCTTGATTTTCTGGGTCATGGTTCTATTTGCACTCCAGCAAGCTTGATTGCAGTACTGTTTCACACATTCCTAGAGATCCCAATCACTAGGCCTCAGTACAATCAAGGACAGAAACAGTGTATTGTCCATGGAAGGCATATTTGGTTAGTCTGGCTCTGAGATTGGCACATGTAAAATGAATGTTATTCTCAGCCTTTATAAGACATTTATGTACAGTTTGAGGTCGTTTTGCCCCAAGTAAAATGCATTTACTAGGCCAAGCTTGCACAGCCAAATGTCATCTGGCTGGCGAAACTGTAATATAATATTACCAATAATATCATAAAAGTCTCATCACAATTTACTCCTTAGGAGGAGAGAAGGGCAGAATGTATAATTATTCAGAATGCATCAAGCAGTGTTTCTAATTACAGTTCTTATTCACAGTGGTCAAATATTGCCTCTTATATTTTTGCATATATTTTAATATATTAGCTAGCATCTATTTTAAGAAGAAATGGACTTACAGAGTCTTGAGTGACTTGGTGTTTTCTATTGTTACAAACCCATTTGAAAAAGGAATTCTCATGAGCATTCATGAATCAGGAAAATCACATCTTGTGTGCCATAATGTAATTGTGCAAATGACACAAATGAAATAATGTAGATCTTTTACACATAATGCTGTAACACAAAGAAAGAGTTTGCATGCTCAGATGGCACTGCTTGGTTCAACATCTGCCCTTCTATCCAAAGATGGAAAGGAACTTGATTTTGCCATCATTAGACAAAATGATGGCTTCCATCTGTCACCAAACAAATAATGGGGTTAATTTAGAAGTAAAAGGCCTAAAAGATTATTCTAGCAAAGTAGATCAGTATATAGAAAATAAGGTCCGGTCCAAAATGAAGTTGGAAGAATGTAAGGAAAGAACAGAATAGCCAGCTCAATATGCTTCTAAAATGGTAGCAATTGTCACCTGCATTCTAATCTTTTCCATAGAGATTCTTCCCAAGGGTCTGTTGAAGATAACAAGCCAAAAGGGGAGGAGGGAAGGATGGAAGAATCCAGCTAAGTGGTCTTTTGGGATGCTTGTCATTTGCCTTTTAAATGCTACAGCAATTATTCTCTATCACAAGGAATTCACCTGAAGAAAAGGAACATCTATAACAAATGACGATCTTTCATATTGCTATTAACAAGCACAGGTACCGGGGAATTTAGTTAACAGAAAACATTTATTTAAGAATAACTAATTAACTTCCTATTTCATGTTATTCCAATGAACATTAAAGGCAGTATATCAAATAGTGGGACAGATAACTAGCTAACTTTATATGGTCCTATAAAGCAGTGTTTTTCAACCACTGTGCCGTGGCACACTAGTGTGCCGTGACATAGTTTAAGGTGTGCCGTGGGGAAATTACTTTATATATAGTCAATATAGGCACAGAGTTAAATTTTTTTAACATTTTCTAATGGTGGTGTGCCTCGTGATTTTTTTCATGAAAAAAGTGTGCCTTTGCACAAAAAAGGTTGAAAAACACTGCTATAAAGGACTGAGAATCAGGTTTAAGATTTTACAAACTTTGAAAGTATGTGGTAGATTAACATTACCAAATTTCAAAGCCAATTATCAAGATAACTGCTTAATCTGGATTGCAGATTGGACTGAATCACTTTATCATTGGGCTATTTCTATTGAGGGAGTAGGACTCTCAGATAATTAGGGTTGCAGGAGGCTGTCACAGCCAAAAACAGATTTTGGGAGCCCATTTTCGCTGCAGAGCGCTCAGGCCACCACAGGGCCCCCCAACAAGTAATGTTGATCTGGCCATGCCCCCCAGCCCCCCCCCCCCACGAGGTCAAACACAATCCTGATGTGGCCTTCAATGAAATCGAGTTTGATACTCCTGCCCTAGGGAATCAGAAGATACGGCTCCATATGCCTGGTCTATGATGTTTCTTCCTCTGGAGTAACTCTATGCTGGCATACCTCTTAACTCCCCTTTCCCCTTTAGCTGGTGATTCCATCTCATCATCTGATTATAAGTAGTATATTAAAAACATGTATGAACATAGAAAAAGAATTAGCATGAAAATGTACAAAGAAATTTGACAGATGGAAAGACAATTTGTACATGCTGCAAGATTAAATTATTTGTGAAAACACCGGTGAAAACTTTTGAGAGTTTTCTCAATATTTTGGTAACCAATGATTGGTTTCAGTTTCTTCAAATAAGCGAGAATTACACAAAGAAAAATATCACTGGATGCTGAATTTGAGAAACTTAGAAGACAAAATTAAAAACATTTTGGGGGACACTTAATTTACAGCTTGCTGGTGAAATATGATTAAAAGCTAAAGATTTTTTTTTTGAATCTCTCAAAATTTGGTTAGTTCTCCATTAACAATTACTTGTACTTTCTGTGAAATATAGATTAATCTTACACCTTTAATAAAATTATCTCCATGGTTCATATGTTCCAGAATTCAAATATAAAACTCCAGCCTAAATTATCAAAGATTTTCTCTGCCTCTAAGATCAATTCAGTTTGTTTTTCATTGTGTTTCTCCAAATATTCCAGAATAGCCAACACATTTCTAATATTATCTCACAGTTCACTTTAGATTAAAACCCATATTGATTTTCTTGAGTTAAGTCCTGCAAAAATATTTCCAACCTTTCAGCTAACTAGTGATAAACAATTTATACTCATTGCTGCATTGAGTAGAGATATTGGTCGATAATTTCTTGTTAAAGTGAGGTACTAGCCTCTTAAGTATTAATACTTTGTTAGCCTCTTTCCAATGGTCAAGAATCTTCCCATTCAGTAAAACAATATTTATTGTTTGTTTAAAGGTTGTAAAAGTTCATTTTCAAAACATTTATAGTAAGAGGCCAGCAGACCATCTAGTTCACGTGCTTTCCTAATTTAATATTTTTATTTGTATCATAAATGTGCCTTGTTGTTATAAGTCCGTACAAAATATCTCTCTAATTCTTTTGCCATTTTGGGTAAATTTCATTTATGTAAATATTCATCCAATTTTTTCTAAGACAGATATTGACTTTTATATTGAATAAAATAAAACACTTTTCATATATTTGCACTATTACAGCTTTTTCTTTATGGAACTTTAATATCAATATCAATATCAATATCAATATATGTGTGTGTATGTGTGTGTGTGTGTGTGTGTGTGGTGTGTGTGTGTTAGTTATTTATTTATCAGCACAAACACAACACATACCAGGGGTTGTGACTTTAAATATATACCTTTCTCCCTGGCTCAGCTGATAACGGAGGACAGCCTGTGGCTTAGTGGTTAATACATCTGCCTAATATGCAATACAGCCCAGGTTCGAATCCCAGTAAGGGTATGGCTAGCTGATGAGAGCTAAATAGCTTGAAATAGATCTATACTAGTCTCCTTTTATTTATTTATCAGCACAAACACAACACAAATGTAACAAAGGCAACAGTAAAAATATTGGGTTTCTGTCTGGATGGTCTCTTATGATGAGCCGATGGACAGAGAATGGAAGTAGTGACCTTCCTCCCATATTTGGGCATACCAGGGGTTGCGACTATATATATATATAATTTGCAAATTCATATTTTCTTTGTTTTGCATAATTCATTTTTATTTGCATGTATTCCCTGTTACCATAGATAATTACCTGTGCAGAAACTTAATTTGGTGGGTAATAGTTGTCCTTTCTGGGGACTTTTTAACTCTCCCTTTAAAAAAAAAATTCAGACAATATCACTTGTATTCTCTTTTGCCTTTCCTTGTTAAATTCACTGTTAAATTGCATAAAATATCCTCCTATAAAAGGGGTCTTTTTGTATTTCAAACTGTTCTTACTTCTGTACCAGAGGTGGGTCTCCATTTTTTTTACTACTGGTTCGCTCGTGCACATTCGTGCACTCATGATGCTTTTCTGCCTGCACAGAAGCTTCTGTGCATGCACATAAGCGTCCGGGTAGGTGGGTGGAGCCTCCTGCCGCCGCCACTACCAGTTCACCCAATCCGGCCCGAACCAGAAGCAACCCACCTCTATTCTGTACTTTATGAAGATTATTCTCAAAAAAATTATTTCAACTTGTTTTGGCAATCTTCCTCTTTGGCTTCTTATTGCAACAACATCTATTAATGCAACATGTTACATTATAAGGAATTATGTTTATTATCATTTTCAATATTTCATATTTTAATATTACACATTACTAATTGAATTGCACTTTTGGATATACATACAAAGTTATTTAATGGGTTTATTACAAATGTGGAGCGCATATAAATAAACAAATCTAAATCTAAATCTAAAATCTCTGTAAGTATCCCAGGATGACTGAGTTACTGGTACAGAGACTGAAAGTTTTTCTTCTATGAACTTTCTTAAGTGAATTATTTTCCATTTAAGCCTACCTATGGATAGCTTACTTCCCTATAAGCAGTCCAATGCAACATCCCACATCCACATTATTCAATTTTAATGGTTATTTTTTTAAAAAAAATCAAAATGACTGTCAATGGCTGTAAAATGGGTGAAGTACTTAGATGAAATAAGAAAAGCTTCAGAATAGATATGATATAATTGTGCAGCATTTTGGACTCTCTATAACTCTTTAGAGCAGCTGCATCTTTTCTCAGGATTAGGCAACTGCCCATTGCAATTGTCACAATATCTCTGTAAAGATATAGCTGTTTTGGAGCACTTAGCCTTATATACTGCTTCACAGTGCGTTACAGCCCTCTCTAAGTGATTTACAGATACAGCATATTGCCCACAACAATTTGGGCTCTCATTTTACTGACCTCGGAAGGATGGAGATCTAAGTCAACCTTGAGCCGGTGAGGATCAAACTCCTTGCAGTCGCCAGTGTTAGCCTGCAATAATATATTCTAACACTGCAGGTACTCTTATCAGTACCTGTTGTGTTCTAAATGATTTTAATCAAATCCAAAGCATTGCATAAAATGTATACCTACTTGAGTAATCATAGCCATTATCTTGATTAGCTCACTTGATAAAAAATAATCCATTATCCTAAAATGTGCGTTTACTGATGATTTTTTCCCCAAAGTATTAGTTCATAATCTTTGCCACCAACATTGTCTAATATTAGAGGGGTAAGCATTTGCCATTTAATGTATTAGCTTAAAAGTAGAATCAATTTATCTTCAAGAAAAACGTAGAGCTTTGTTAGATATATTTCAGGATAGGTCTCCCACCTCAATAAACTCCTGGTTTCAATATTGGATATTTCAGCATTGGATATTCGACTTTTCTTGATTAAAGTGAGGAGAATAAATCAAACCATTAAAGTTAATTTTACCAAAGCTCTTGGAACGGAAAATAAAAAATCAAAATTGCTTCAAATATTTATATATTTCTTTTCAAGGGAAACATTTGAGTGCAGCCACAGTTCCAGGTGAGAAGTATTTGTCAATGTGACCTTAGAACAGGGCTGTCAAGCTGCTGGCCCATGGGCCAGATTCATCATGCACTGGCAACATCCACATCCAGTTTAGCAAAAGGGGGTGAAAGTCCTGATAGTCACATGACACCACCGTGACGTGAGTTTGACACCCCTGCCTTAGACAGATATGCATCATATCTTAGATCAGTGTTTCTCAACCTTGGCTACTTGAAGATGTCCGGACTTCAACTCCCAGAATTCCCTAGCCAACGAATGCTGGCTGGGGAATTCTGGGAGTTGAAGTCCAGACATCTTCAAGTGGTCAAGGTTGAGAAACAATGTCTTAGGTAATAATTATGTTTTCACTTAAATAGTTATGTTGATTACTTCCAAGTAGATCTTTCAAGAATTAGGCAATTATCATAAAAAAAATCAAGGAGCAATCAAATAAACTGTCAACTTCAAGCATAAACCGCTCAGCTCCACAGGAATTATCAATAATCTGATCATCTGGAAATGGTAGCTGGAGGGTTCAATTAGAGGGATGGGGTTTTTTCTTTGTTTGGGGTTTTTTGCGTCAAACAACTTTTCCTTCAAAGGAATAAACATTTTGGAATGGACATTCTATCATATTCTGTGTAGAATTTTTATTATTGGTATGTTTGGGGAAAAAATGCCGAAGGATAAATTTTTAACCATGAGGTTATTCACAACAAATTATACCTTTAATTTCATTTTGAGACCCAGAATGGGGTGGAAAAACCCAGGTTTTAGTTCTCATTTAAGCACATTTAAGAAGCTGGCTGCATGAGGTTGGGTCAGTCACCTCTTCTCATGTCTAGTCAGCATCAGACTCTGGGACAAGCCAACTCAAACAGACCCCCTCATTGCATCATGCATTGGTAGTTTCATTGTAAATGACAAATGCCCTGCAAAACTAAATGGGTTATGCAGTCATACAAGACAAATGCTAAGAAAAGCAGAAAACAACATTGAAAATCTCATTTTCTAGAAAATCACATTTGCTATATAAAAAACAAGATTCCACACCACTTCCAATTTCATCTATAAGAATGAAGTGCAAGTATCTAATTAATCCTGCTGTCAAAAACTCAACAACCATTGTAAAGCAACATTTTGTGCTATTAACCCCTATATAACACGTTGGTGTCAGTTATATACAGGTAACATGTTATTCCTAATCTATTTTCATTCCATTCGCTTTTTTCAATTATGTTTCACTTTTAGATCAAACAATAACAGAACTAAAAATAAAAAGTGCTCCTTGGTGCAGTTGGTACAGAAGGCCAAGAAAGCAAAACTCAGAACACAGATGCAAAAATACGGTGTGGCTAACAAAAATCTTTTTGTTCAAAATATATTAAATTCCAAAACTGACACCAAGCCAGAACATATGGAATGATGATGGGAAAATGTAATTCCTTATAATGTTATGTTAACCGAACTTTTTATGCTTATCCACCTATGTGGTCTAATATTTATCTCATTAGTTTCCTATTCTACATAGACATGTAACATCTAATGAATCTATATACTGTAGGACATTGTGAGTAACAACATCTATTTGGATTGCCTTCCACTATAGTTCTCAACCATATCAGATTGCATCAAATTAACACTGAATATACTGCAAAACTGAACTCAGGCCCCTTTGGGGAAGGGTTTGTTGTGGGGAAGGGTGTTTCTATACTAGCTACTGAAACTCACATGGCAACAACTTCCTACAATAAACACATGCAGAGCTTAGAGGGTAGTGTTCATGCATGCCCATAACCATGATGGGTAATAATTAGGCTTGTTCCCATCACTACTCAACCTCATATATGATTACCTTCTTAGATATGCAATTCAAAGACCCTGTGTTTTTCCCAAAGTGTAGCATCATGAGAAGGAAACTCCTGCCAGCTTCCATCGACAGTGGCAGCTGCATACTGAAGACTGCCAAAGCCTTCGGCTTCCCTGGAGCCTTATGGAGCTTCCTCTAGCTTAACCAGATGAGGTTCTACTGCAATGTTGATAGGAACACAGGCAGAAGGTACCAAGAAGAAGAGAATTATAATCATCCAAAGGAATGGGCTTTTCTATTAATCATTTAGTACACATTTTAACATCATTCAGAATTAAAGAAAAAAGCTGGTTATAATCGTACTCTTTCTCTCTAAAGCTATGTAAAAACATAGCTCTCAAGCTTTCGGGGGGGGGTTGTCAATTAGATTTTTGTTGCTAGATTTGTATGCTACATTAGTGGTACTTAGCTAACTATCTGAACTATTCCAGCCACCTTTTTGACTGTGTACTGCAAAAATATAGATGAACACTAGATAGCAAAGATGTTTTGGAATCTCTTTGCTACCATCTTGTGGGTGTCCGGATTATTGTAACCCTGTTATGGTGGCCCTATATTAATGACAAGACAAACTATCCCTATCTATTTACTCTGCCCTCTCTGCTCTTTCACTGCCAGCTCCTTATTGTTCCTGCTCAAAACAATTCCATGTTGTAGGTTGAAGGAGGCGCTTAGGAATGAAAGGTAAAACTATAGATGAGGTTAAATTCTTCTTGCAGATGGTTTCAAAAGTAAATTGCAAGGAAGTATTGATAACAAACTGATCTCAGAGAGGGCATATGGAAAGAATAGCAATAGCATTTAGATTTATATACTGCTTCACAATGCTTTACAGCCCTCTCTACGCAATTTACAGAATCATATCCCTCCCCCACCCCCGGCAGCAATCTGGGTCTTCATTTTACCAAAGGTAAATAACAGGATCAGGTAGAGCGTTCCATACATTTACTATTCTATTGTTTAAATCTTTTTTCCTGCAATCAAGATTAGAACGGATTACATTTACTTTGTATCTTTTGATAGCCGTTGTGTTATTGTGGTTGAAGTAAAAGCAGTCATTAACAGATAGGATGTTATGGCAGATGATCTTGTGCGCTAAACTTAGGTTAGCATAGTTCAAGGTTATCCAGGCCTAAAATTTCAAGACTGGTGGTATAAGGAATTTTATACAGTAGAGGAATTGAAGACTCTTCTTGTAAAATACCTCTGGATCTCTCTAATGTTTTAATGTCCGAAATATAGTGTGGATTCCAGGCAGGTGTGCAGTATTCAAGGATAGGTCTGGCAAAGGTTTTGTATGCCCTAGTTAGCAGCATAGCATTATCAGAGAGAAAATTTCGTAAAATAAAGTTGACAACTCTGAATGCCTTTTTGCAATGTTGTTACAGTGAGCTCTGGGGCTTAGATCTTTCAAAATGAGTACTCCTAGGTCTTTGACAGAGTGTGGGTCATCTTTTAGATCATTTCTGCCCAGCTCGTATTTGATGTTCTCATTTTTATTGCCAATGTGTAGGACTGAGCATTTGTTAGCAGAGATTTGGAGTTGCCAATTCTCCCCACAAAAGAACTTATCCCCTCTAAAGCAGCTGCAAGAGAAAACAACGGCAGATCCTCAAAACTGCAAACAAGTACAAATGTGTTTCCTGCTTTTATTTCATAACACAGCATCAAACCCCATATTTTAGGGAATAATTATTAATTCCTGGATATCTTTAAAAATATCCAATTAGGAACTCAAGTTTTTTTTTATTTACAGATCGAGGGATCTGAAAGAATAGATGAATATTCAATTTCATGTGAAATAAAGAACTGCTTCACATCATACTACTCCCTTCTTCCTACTCTGCCATGATGAAAGTATTTCAGGAAACGCACGTAGCCAGCATTGATTCACATGCTTGTGCCTAGTGCCCTTAATTCCTTCAATTGTCACTCAGTAAACATTTTCAGTTCTGTGTCAAGACAACTCCAATATATAAAGCAGTGGGTTAGCAGAATCATTATATCTTACTGCTTCTGTGATCTCTTAACAGCATTGGCTACTTCAGGAAGCCAAATTTAATTTGATTTGTTATTTGTATTTGTGTACAGGTAACAATTGTATAAGAAAATGAGAGTCTCCTTTAGTACACTTCAAAACCACTTGACCTGCCATCCTTCAGCGAGCTACGATGCGTGGGCTTCTAGAAATCTGGACAACAGCCAGATGATGGAAAAGAGCATTACAGAATTACAGATCCATGCTCAGTTTCACAATATTTAAAACATTTTTCAACTATTCACAATCTGACCTTATGAAGCTGTATTATGACCAGGGTGTTTATGCTACCACAGATCAATCACCATCCTGTTTATTCTTGCAAATTTTCATTTATTTGTGCCACCAAATAAAACAAAAACCACTGCATATGCTGAAAGGGTAGCCTGTATCACATTCTCTTGCAGCTTTTTCACTCTTAATAACTTTCATGCACCTGAGAAAGTATAAATAATTAAATAAATAAAACAATGAATTAGAAATTAAGAAGTACACAATTGTAATATCATAGAAAACATTAATCCTTTGTTGCCACATATTTTTTTCCTAAGCTTTCCTGCAGCATACATGGGAAAATTAATGCACACATTTCTAAAAACTCTCTTTGAATTTAAAAAAAACTTTGGCTAATAAACCAATATTAAAATCACTTGCTTACCCACAGTGAGAACTGGCCTTCTACTTGCTCTTCTCTGTACTTTGCATGGTTCTCTAAATATCCCTGAATGCCAGTTACAAGACTGGAGGAAGCTGGATTAATAGGCATTGACAACATTATATATGTTGTCAGTATCTATTAATCCAACTTCCTCCAGTCTTGTAACTGGAAACTGCTAGTTTTCAAAGGCAGATTTTGGCAATAATGTAATTCAGTATATTACTTTTTCCCCAAAGAAGCCAAAAATAGATACAGGGCATTAAGAAGACATCAAAGTATATTCTTATACTTTGACTAATGCTGGGAACTGAAAGCACTCAGCAAAGAAATCAGCTCATAAGGCTATAAGATAAAAAGTCATTCTATTTCTTTTCCTGGAATTCTAGACTGTAATTTAACTACTAAAGCTGATGTCTCTTGTAAGATAAAAAAGGAAAAAGGACCTAGAAATGAAATGCTATATTTATAAAACAAGTTTTGTGGAAGACAAGCTCTGTTGCTTTGTGCTTATTTGTCCTTTGTGCCTATTGTCCCAGTTCGAACAACTACCAAGTGTGTTCATTTCAAATATAAAAGTAGAACTGAGTAGGGTTTGGGAGAATTGTGTCAGTCTCTTCATGTTAAAGTTGACTAATAAACATTACCTTCAAATAAGGCTTAAGGTAAAGGTTCCCCTCGTACGTATGTGCTAGTCATTCCCAACTCTAAGGGGCAATGCTCATCTCTTTTCAAAGCCAAAGAGACGGTGGTGTCCAAAGACATCTCTGTGGTCATGTGGCCGGCATGACTAAATGCTAAAGGCGAACAAAACACTGTTACCTTCCCACCAAAGATGGTCCCTATTTTTCTACTTGTATTTTTACATGCTTTCGAACTGCTAGGCTGGCAGAAGCTGGGACAAGTAACAGGAGCTCACTCCATTACACAGCGCTAGGGATTTGAACCGCCAAACTGCTGACTTTCTGATCAACAATCTTAGCGTCTTAGCCGCTGAGCCACCACATCCCTCAAATAAGGTTTAGTTTTCCTTAAATTTATCAAATCACAGATAGGAATATGTGTCATTACAGCAATTAGCAAAGCAAGAAACAATTTCCAGTTATATTCTAGACCCACCTTTCTCTACCAAGTGCTGTTCATATGTCTTAATCCTCAGTTCTCCTAAGTAGTGTTCAACACATGGAGTGTGAGAAATATGGATTTGTGCTACTGTTATGATGTTTCTGAAACAATATCTTGTTGTTTTTTTAAATTCTTTAGTATTAATTCCTGCCTGCACTGGCAGTGTGGCAGCTTTTACAAAATAATTTTCTTTGGTTCATAATAACACTTTATCCTTCTTTTAAAAGTAACGACGCTTGCACTAAAGTTGTTCTCACAGCAACACAAAAGTTATGAGCCCAAAAACAGGCTTCCTGCTTCAACATTTTCTCATACCAGAAAATGGTGGTCTAAATTCACATTTTCATGAGAACAGCATTTTGTCCCCATTCTTCATAATTGTTGTCTATATGCAAAAGATGCTGAACTTTCAAGAAGATAAATACAGGTAAATGCTTTCTTATTTATTAGACTCATTGACAAAAGTCAATGTTAAAAAACTGGCTATAAAATTCACCCCAAGAACTATATGGGACCTACTTCAACTTGTTAAACTGTTTCTAAGGGCACTAAATTGTGTGGAAAACTGCCTTCCCTCCAAGGTGGTATTTTAAACACATAACCAGAGAAGACACCTTTACAGTATTTTTTATAAAAATGGAGTTAGAGCTTTCACAAGCAGAGGGGTTGAAAACTAATTCTTCCCTCCACTTCTTTGTCCTTCAATAGATTAATCTTTAACCCCAAAAATGTGCAGAAGAGAGGAGAAGCTACTTCAGCAAATAGTTCTATAGTACAACTACTTCAGACTGACACCTCTTTTTTTCTGAATGGACTATGGGCTGCTTTGCCTAGATTTACATGTCACAGTAGGTTTGAGACTTCTGTATGCAATAGGGTGCTTAAATGAGAGATAGGGACAATTTAAATAATTCAATCTCAGCAGCATACAATATTGTGTGTCCATAGCAGGAGTGTCAAACTCAAGGCCCAGGGGCCGGATCTGGCCCACAGGGCTGCTCTAAAAACAGCAAAGGACCAGCCCGTGATGCCCTCATGGCCCTTCCCAAGCTCCAAGCTCCCAAGCTCCACAGTCGGCCCTCCCAAGCTCCATTTTCACTGGCAGAGGATTGCAGGAGGCCATCACAGCTAAAAACGGAGCTCAGGAGCCCGTTTTTGCTGGCAGATTGATCTGGCCACCACAGGCACCGCCAACATGAGTGACCATGCCCACCCTGGCCACACCTCTCACCACCCACCCACCCCCGAGATCAAACACAACCCTGATGCGGCCCTCAATGAAATCGAGTTTTACACCTCTGGTCTATAGCATTTCATCAGCATAGTTTTTCAATTTGCAACATATATTGCAGATATTGTGTGTGTGTGTGTGTATGTGTTTTATTCTTGAACTTAGCTGTAATATGAACAGAACCGAAAGATAACCAAGACATCATCAGTGCCTTTGCAAGATTTAGCCCAACTTCTAAAAAGCAGTTGTACCTAATGATTGTACCTAATATTGTATGATAGCTGAAGTTTATTCGGAGCTGATCTTCCAATACCCACTGTGAAGTCAGTCACTGTGAACTACACTAGTTTCCTGAAGTTATTCACAATTACAAACCATTCTGGCCAGCTACCTGAGAAGAGTGTATTGTATTTGGTCTAAAATTTCTCCCAGGCAAATCTTTTGTATGGGACACTTTCCTAAGTGTCCTAGGATCATCCTAAAGCCAGTTTGAATCTAGTGGTTAAGGCAACACTAGAAATCAGGATACTGTGGGTTCTAATCCTGTCTTAGTCAACTGGGTGACTTTAGGCTAGTCATTATCGCTCAGCCTTACTCATCTCAAAAGATTGCTGTTCTGGGGAAATACGGTACACTTCCAACTATTTATTGTCTAAGAAATGAAGAGACATGGCATTTACCTGTTGTTTTTTTTACATTAATGAAATTTCAGATACTTGGACAATTATGATAAGCGCACAAAAAGTATAGTAGTTTGGGCATTTCCATCTGTTTGGTTTACTATTTATATTTGCAAGACCCCTATTAAAAAGGTTCTTCAGGTGTTAAACAATTATTTAAAAACAAAGTGACAACAATTTTTTTTATTTAATGAAGCGGAAAAATTCAGCAAGAGAATTGTCATGTTTCTCTGATTTGTTTGCTGAAAAATGCTTATTTGAAGTTTTTTGCCATTGTTTTATCTATTTTGTACATAAAACTTCAATGCTGAATAACTTGCACTGTATGAAAAAGACACAAGCTGGGTCAGCAAGGGGCAAAATAACAAAATGCCTATGCAGACATTTCAGGGTGAAGAGAACTTCACTGCACTGTGTTCCTCCTGAAATGCCTTTCTCTGCTTTAGAAAAACATAGTTGAATAAGTATATAAATAGAATTCAAAAGGTTTTAGTTTCATCAAAATAGATAGCTAGAAAAAAATCATAACATGACAGAAATGTTATCAGCTTCCTACTGAAATAATTTCACTAGCAACATATCACTACGCAGAAATATTTTTTTTAAAAAGCTGGCATAAAATAAATCAGGGATGTCAAACACAAGGCCCACAGGACTGGCCTGGAAATATCAAAGGACCAGCCCGCAGTGCCTCTGCTGGCCAAAACGGGCCATGTGCGGCCACCCCACTGCCCTTTTTCAGCCTTCCCGGCCTTCTGCAGCAATCTGTCTGCCAAAAACACACCACATGTAGGCCTGTTTTTGGTCGGCAGAGTGCTGCTAGAGGCCAGGGAGGCTGAAAACAGGCCACGCAGGGGCCTTAGGAGGCCGCCACATGGCCCGTTTTTGGCCAGCAGAGTGCTGCAGGAGGCCATGGAGGACAAAACGCATCGCGCCCCCCACCACATCCCATTTTGGCTAGGAAAGTGCAATGCTGATCCAGCCCTTGAAGAAATCCAGCTTGACAACACTGAAATAAATCTAGAATGACAGAACACAGATTGGGAAACAGCATAAGGTGCTTTAAATGGGGCCATTTGATACTAAACTGTCCTGTTCAGGATTGCATGGTGTAGTCTTTTTATTGAAAACCTAAATGTTAAAGAACAACTGAATTTTGGAACATTCAGTTTCAAAGTCTTGAGAAAATTCAGTTAGAATATAAAATTAAGACATCTACTGTGGGATTCAGTTCCAATGAGTCTAATGAGACTTAATTCCTAAAGTGTTCAGGCCAAAAAAGTCTGTGGAGTCCTTGGTGCTCTCTATGCTTGGTGGTTTTCCTGTAGATGTTTATCAGTGCATAAAAACACTGAGCATCAAGGACCTCACAGTTGAACCCTGAACTATAAATATTTTCTTCTGTTGGCTAAACAAGTCTATAAGAGAATAATATCCACTCAACTCAGTGAGAATTAAACCAAGTAAACATTGTTAGAATTATACCACAAATATCTGTTTATGTATTTACTTGCATTGCTCCTTTATTATCTGTACAAATAACTCATGGTGACAAACCTATCCAATTGAGAAATAGTGACTGATCCAAAGTCACGCAACTGGCTTTCATGGTTAAGGTGGGACTTATTGTAACTTTTAAAAAATAATAAAATATCTTCTAGGATTTCTTTGGAGAAACTATGGTACCATCAATATGTACCACAATATTGGTCAAGTATCCTGAATTAAGGTGCATGCAAATTTCAACATGAATTTAAAAACATCAGAGGTTAGCCACTTTTTCAGACAAGGAGGCCATTTCATCACTTTATGTGGCAGCAACTTTTTTTTTAAAAAAAATGCCCCAAACGTATGAAATTGTTAAGCCTTGCCAGAAATCTTTCCCAAGATTTTATGAGTCCACAATTTTAACATTTTAACTTCTCATCAGATTGTGCCGTTCAAATCTAAAATATCACAAGATCTCATTTAAGAAAAATTACAGTATTGCTGTAATAATTGAATTAACTGTGTCATAAATAATATTGGATTTGATTGCTTTGAGGCATCCATAAACTGAGGTAAACGCTTTTAAAAGAAACTGTCATTTGAAATAACATAATTGTTCCAAGCAAAAACAAGCCATAAGAATTAAAGGTAACTGTGTTTAATAATCTATTAAATGTTTATAAATAGCATTTCTCAGACTGTTTTTTTATATATTTTTAAATATATATTTATTAATCAAATTTATGTAGCCACCCATCTCACCAAAAAGGTAACTCTGGGTAGTACACAATAGATCTCATTTTCCTAAATGTCTTTTCCAATGTTTCATATTTGGACTAAATGTTCCCTAATTTTTAAGTATCCTTCATTTGCAAGGAATGGAAAATTGTTTTGATGAAAGTATTTTAACTGCTGATAAAAGCATTTATAAGCATTAAGAGGCGGGGAACGTTTACCTTTATAAGAAACAAGATATTGACTTTCATTCTATCAGTAAAAGGTCAGTGTCTCCATTGTACTTGCTCTTTTCAGCATATGAGTTTTCCGCTAATTTTTTTTTAAGGAGACGAAATGGTAAAAAATGCCAAATCATTCGGAAAATTGTTACAAATGTCATCTGGCTTTTCCAAATGAGTTGTCCCAAGAGTCTTGGGTATTTCAGCTTTTTTTTTTTTTTGTATTATTCTTCACACAGAGAAATGTGTGATTAAACAGCAGCAGCCACAAATTCTATTTTCTTCACATCTTCAATTCATCACACCAATATCCATGAGTATTATAATGCAGATCCTCATAGCCAACTGATATAGTAATAATCTCATGCTGCTGTTCTTGTGGGGCTATGGAAATTTGCACCACAAGTGGAAGGTTGAGTTGGAATGGTGCTCCCCCTCCAAAAATTTACCAACAAAACCACTATTTATATATCAGAGTATACTTGGCTTATATGCCTGATATATCTTTCCTATGTGAAAAGTAGTCTTTGTACTTAGAATAACTTTATTGTCACTTTGAATGTCCACTAACTGGCATACATTAAAATGAAATTGTATTGAATATAGCTCTCAAAGAGTCACCACCTCTAATATGAACTACACAACCATGACAGAATTAAATAAATAAATATAAAATTATGCATATACACACATATATGAAACACACCATCTAGTTCGGATGTGTATGTATATGTATGTATGTATGTGTGTGTCTGTATGTATATATATATGGCTAGCTGATGAGAGCTAAATAGCTTGAAATAGATCTATACTAGTCTTCCTTTATTTATTTATCAGCACAAATAAAAACATATATATATATACACATATATATACATACATACATACATACATACATACATACACACACACACACACACACACACACACACACACACACATATTGCAAGTTTACCAGACAGATGGCATAGGGAATAAAGCTGTTACAGAATCTGGTAGTCCTGCTAGAAATACTTTGAAACCTCCTCCCAGGGGGACAGCAACAAAAACAGACCATAAAGTGGGTGAGTGTGGTCTCTAACAATGCTTTGAGCTCCAGGCACACAGCACTTATAAGCAGTATCCTGAATAACAGGAAAAGAGATTCCTATAATCTTCTCAGCTGTCCTTACCACTCTCTGTATGGACTTTCTGTCTGAGGCACTGCAGCCACTAAACCAAACAGTGATGCTGTTTGTTAAAATGCTCTCAATCGTGCTTCTGTAAAAAGTGGCCAGGACAGAAGGAGACAAATGTGCTCTCCTCACCCAATACAAGTTGGGTTTTTGGAGAGACCAATTCACATTGTTAGTTATCGGCATCCCCAGATGTTTAATACTGTTGACAACTTGTACAGCTGCATCCTTGATACTGAGTGGAGTATGACTATGCTGGCTCTTTATAAAATCTACAATGATCTCCTTTGTTTTGTTAACATTTAGAACCAGATTACTTTTATTGCAACAGTCCACCAAAGCCTTTACCTCTTCCCTATATGCAACTTCATGCTCATGGGTCAACTTTGAGGACAACATCCTTAAGTAAAGAATATCAGTTACTTCTGTTACTTAGCAATTGTTATTCAGAAGATATAGTCTTTAATACTGGAGATAAGGGTAGAAAGCATGACTAGTAGTCCTTAATTGACTTATTATCTGTAAATTTCCCTCAGTTCCTTTTAAACTGATTTAAATTGCTAACTACCATTATGTAGTATTGTATGTAGAATAAACTGAATACTGTTCTGTTTGTCTTCATTCTCCCATCAGTCAAATAATTTGAATGATCAAGGTTCTAGTAACATACGGAAAATATTATGCAAATATCTAAGGATTAACTTCTAATTTAAAAGTATAAATTAATCTTATTAAAAATTCAAAGGGATTGTCAAAGAATTGGATGAACCTGAGTTCATATGGTCTTTATTTAATTATTCCCCATTTGGAATTCAGCATGAAACCCTGTTTTTAAGAATAATTACCACTCAACTGGAAAAGTGCAGAACAGGACAGTCAAAATAATCCATGTATTCAAACTCTGCTCTAAAACAAGTATTTATACCTGGGTAAATCGGGGATGGAGAAAACTACCAAAACCAGTGTGAAAATATATAAAATTATAGAGAAAATAGCAATATAAGAATTCAGATTTATTCAATTCCATTTATTGGCACTTACAATTTGGAAAAAAGGACAAGAAAACTGTTAGATCAGATAATGTACGAGAAACAATGGTTGTCCCAAATGTGCTTTTTCAAGAGGCAGCTGGACTTTCTGGTTTTCCTTTGATGATGTTTTGCTTCTCATTCAACAAGCTTCTTTACCTCTGAAGAAGCTTCTAGGATAAGAAGCAAAACATCTTCAAAGAAAAACCAAAAAGTCCAACTGCCTCTTGAAAAAGCACATTTTGAACAACCATGGTCTTGATGCTGAGAATCTCCATAGACATTTAAAAACAATAGTGGACAATAACTTAGGAAATTACCCTTAAAGAGTTAAAAATTAAATGGTAAACATCTCTATTAATAACCATTCAAAATACTATACTTTTAAAAATTGGTATATCAAACAAAATGGTCTGATATTCTCAAATCTGTTTTCTCGTGTTCTTTGAAATTGGCTTTATCTACTTACTAAATACTGGGAAACAATTCTATCAGATTGGTGACTAGTATTATTTCACTCGGAAATAGAACTAAAATTCTATTAATTCTATTAATCTATCTATATCTATATCTATATCTATATCTATATCTATATCTATATCTATCTCTCTATCTATCTCTCTATCTATCTATCTATCTATCTATCTATCTATCTATCTATATATATATATATTGCATTTGTGCTGATAAATAAATAAAGGGAAACAAGTATAGATCTATTTCAAGCTATTTAGCTCTCATCAGCTAACCATACCCTTACTGGGATTTGAACCTGTGCTGTATTACATATTAGGCAGTTGTGTTAGCCACTAAGCTAACTAGTCTCCCTTTATTTATTTATCAGCACAAATGCAACACAAATGTAACAAAAAGGCAACAGTAAAAATAATGGCTTTCTGTCTGGATGGTCTCTTGGGATGAGCTGGTAGACAAGAGAAAGGAAGCAGTATGCTTCCTCCCATATTTGGGGTAGTGACACAAAATACATACATACATATATATATCTATCTATCTATCTATCTATCTATCTATCTATCTATCTATCTATCTATCTATCTATGTTGTATTTGTGCTGATAAATAAATAAATGTGCTGATAAATATGATAAATAAATAAAATTATTTATCAGCACAAATACAACACAAATGTAACAAAGGCAACAGTAAAAATATTGGGTTTCTGTCTGGATGGTCTCTTGTGATGAGCCGATGGACAGAGAATGGAAGTAGTAAACTTCCTCCCATATTTGGGCATACCAGGGGTTGTGACTTTAAGTGTGTGTGTGTGTGTGTGTGTGTATGTATGTATGTATGTATGTATGTATGTATGTATGTATGTATGTATATGTCTTTTCCCATGTAAGATTGAGATTGTCTTGGCAACATTTTGGCGAGGTCTCACTCACCATCAATCTCAATCATACATGGGAAAAGACATGAATACAACAAGACCAGCATATATATAAATTTAAATATATACAAATTTATCAGATAATTGGCTGAGAAAAAGATTTTATTATGAATGCAAATGCACTATAATGCAAGCATTTCTTTTCATGATGATTAAATTATGGCTAATTATGACTCATTCACAATCAGCATGCAAGGAAACTAGGTTTGCCAGACTTACACTAGGTTTGCCAGACTTACACAAGAATACATTTTGAATTGTAATTAATTTTGCATGTATGGGTCATTTAAATTTCTGATTAAGAAAAGCAAGTATACACTGGGTAAATATAAATGCCTGGAACCTGACAATGAACTAAAGCCATAGAAGAGAAATATCATTTGTTATACAATAGGCTGAATATTGGCTAAGGGCCAGTTCTCATTTATACTTCTGTTGCCTGATGGCTAAACATGAATAACTTAAACAAGTGAATAGGGCAGTACATATGCAAGATTTCTAATAAAACATTTATGTAATCACAAGCACAGCAGTGAACATTGATAAAACACTAAGCCAGAAGTTTTAAACCAGGATTTGTTGAATGAAAAAAAAATTGCTTGGATTCAACTTGCCCAGGATGCCATTCCATGGTTGAGTTCACATATTATGCTAAGGTGAGAGCAAAGAAATCAGTTTTTGACCCAGTGCAATTAACAAATCCAGATAATGCTTTTCAGATGAAGTAATCCTGATTCCATCACAGTAATTATACCACAGAAAATCAATGGCACATTTGTATATGGATATTAATGTTCAATACAGTCAGGAAATAAACATCTGATTCATTTGTTTCATTTCATTCTAGGACTGCCAATAGTACTGGCTTCCCCACAAACTGAAGTTACTAATTTGAGGCAACAAGTCTTCCATCATATTATGGTTTTTGACGTCTCAATCCAATGCCCTATTTGTAACAGATAGAAGCAAGTATATACTGTAGAATAAAACAGAATTGCTAGTCTCTAAGCCACCCCTGTTTTCATCTCCATAGCAAAAACTGTGAGCTGGAATCTGATGGATTATAAAACCAGTGTTTCTCAATTTTGGCCAATGTCAGCTTCTGCCTTGCTACTGCTTCAGCTGTCATGAAACGGGGAGGGAGGGTTTGGTATTTGGGTGGGGTTATTCAATGTGCTGGAGGAATGTTCTAGTAGTTACTGGATGGTTGGACTACGCATGCGTGGGTGCTTCCCGCCTGGACCAATGGCCCCGACATTCCATCTTCGTGATGCCTTTTGAAGTTATCTCACACCTGACACTTGAAGGACTTATGATTGGCCTGAGGCTATGATCCCAAGGGGTGGGGAATGGACTATTCTATATATCAATTGCTTTCGCGCCTAATTAAACAGACTTCGCTTCGCAACTGCTCGCTAACCATTTGTAATTAGTAAAAGTACTTTTGATTTCCAACACATGGAATCTCTTGGTCTTTCTTTCCTAATTATATAATGGAGGGATGCTGACAAGAAGCGAAGTCTGTTTAAGTCGAGTTTTTTTCCGGGGGACGGCCGGATGTCAGCTTCTGCCTTGCTATTGCTTCAGCTGTCATGAAACGGGGAGGGAGGGTTTGGTATTTGGGTGGGTATTTAAGATCAATGATTTTCAGTTCCCCATGCTGACTGGGAAATTCTGGGAGTAGAAATCCACCCATCTTATAGTCATCAAGGTGGAGGAGTAATGATCTAAACTTTGGAAAAATGGCTGAGTACATTATATGGGCAAAACTCAAAGCAAAACATATGTTCTGATATCTCTCAATGAAATGACATATGAATTGTTCACTAAATATTGAAGCCATTCGTACAATCAAGAGAAATCAGGAATCATTCATATATGATTTCTTAACCATTTATGGAAATGTGCGCACATTGTACATACAAAGCTGTTAAATACCTTCATTCTTATCTTCATCTTTTAATCATCTTTAGAATGATAAGAGTTATAGTCAAACACGTTTGAAGAGCACCAACTAGGGAAGTTAAGCATCACTCTGGTTGTAATTATTTAGTATTCAACTGCAGACCCCATTCACCCGATTTCAATCTGAACAGTTAAACCCCACCTAAACCCTCTCCTATTTCAGACACAGTAGAGGTTCCCTACTTGTACTTTCAAAACCCTGGATGACTTTGCCTCTTTTTCCTCTGCTCTTATATCCCAAAATATGCCTTCGTATCGTATTGTCTATGTAAATGTCTCCCGTACTATCAGAAAAACATTTCTCTTTTCCACTCTACCTTGTAAGTTGGGGACTGTTTGCATACAGTACTTCTATGATACCAGCTCAACTTCTCATTGATCCACCTTCTGATCAACCACATAAATCCCCATACTCCATTGTAACTAAATCTCCAAACCTAAGCAAGAGGACCCAAAAAAGATGGATTTTAGGGCTTCATGCACATTTCAAAAATTATCTGAAAGAAATCTTTCAGACCTGATATTAATTCAATGTTGGTGTGATGAATCGACACTTTAAAGCAGTCACCTTGTTTGAGGTTCACATGGAAAAACAAGGGGCAGAGTTGTCCAGTACTTTTACAAGGTCTGAATACCAACTCATCAAATCACTGTTAAAGTATGCACATACATTCATTTATTACATTTTCAAATCACCAGCAACCAAAATCCAAATGGGACAGCATTCATTTAATTAAAAGCCTACAGATAAAACAGCAGCCAAACAAATAGCACAAAGTTCTACAAGTGCAAACAAAAATATTTTGGTGCTTAGAAAAATCAATCACTTATAGGCAAGGAACTATCTTAACTAATTACCTGGGGACAGATGCTTTTCACAAAAAGAACATCACTGCTCCAAAAGTTCTATGGAACGATCTCCCTGTTGAGATCCGGACCCTTACTACCCTTCCGGCCTTCCGCAAAGCAACTAAGACCTGGCTGTTCCGGCAGGCCTGGGGCTGTTGAATTATCCAGCCCCATTCGAGGTTACGACTGTTGTTGAATTTTAAATTGCTGTTTTCTATTTTTATTTTTGTACCCCCTCCCCTTTTTATTGTTAGCCGCCCTGAGTCTTCCGGGAACAGGGCGGCATACAAGCCAAATAAATCAAATCAAATCAAATCCTATGCTTTTCTTGCTTAAGGTTAGCTCTATCTCCTTTGTGGTGAAATATCATGGGTTGTTCTGTATAAATTTATAAACCACGTAAGATTGTGCATTAATAAATAAGGCAACATCTGAAATAACCTGAACTGAGAGAAATAATCAGGGGGGGGGGACTATTGACAATTGGATGCAAATGAGATTTTAGAATTCTTCTATGTTTAGGCAATGATACAAGAAAAAGTAGAAAATTAGGTACACTTTTTTTCTTTAAGAGGAAAGTATATTTAGAATTAAAAATAATATATACACTTAGCTTTTCTCTATTTTCTAATATTATTTTGTTGGATATGAAGTTGTAACCTCAGGGGTGGGGGAATTAGATATGAATTTTGAATACTAATATAAGTCTTAAAATATAAATAACCATGGCAGCATTCCAAAATAACTATATCATTGGCTAACTGCTAGAAATGAATTTCTCAGATTGTTTTATATGGAAAACTAAACTTAAGAGCTATTTAAGGAACAGATTCATGATCTTTCTAAAATACCAGATGTTAGCCTTTCCAGTTTAATGGTTAAACACTTTAATTGAAGAAAAAAACTCTCTTCAGAAGAATGTTTTGAGATGAGCACATTTATTAACATGGCACATTGGTAATTTTAGTTCTCTTGCCTACACAAAATCTTTCAAACCAAACAGTGATCTCTAACTTCAAATAATTGAGTACCCTTTTTTATTCCACCATTTCCACACAAATCCCTGTAGAACTATGGAAATAATGATTATAATTTAAGTCTTAATTACATGAATTACTAGTATCATTTTTGTTTCCATAACATCAGGTGCATCCGCATTCTAAAGGTGAACACACACATATATATTCCCACTTTACATACAACATATTAGACAAAGTACATGTATTGTATAATGAGATGTAATCAGGCATGAAATCCTCTTATCCTCATTACTGGTTCGGAAGCAGGAACGCTTGCGCATGCACAGAGCATCCTTGAGGTCATCTGGATGAGTGGGCGGAGCCTCCTGCTGCCACCACTACCAATATGCCCGAACCAGGGCAAACCGGCAGAATACTACCTCTGGATGTAATGGTGCAATATTTTGAATCTTCTTTATTTTTACAACAATGAAATTGTCATGCAAAATTACAAATCTATGTAAATGCATGTAGATTCAAAATGTATGGGTGTGGTTGTTCATGTGATCTATTCTGAAATAACAGAGATCCATTCTCTAATGTTACTTGCTAATGGATTTTATCTGTTGGTTTTCATATAGTGTCAATATCAATAGTTTTGTGGTCTAAAAAAACCACCCAGGTAGCACACATAAGAGATTCAGATCTGCTCCCATCCATCTATCACCATTCTTGTTTCTATTACAGAATAACCTTTATTTGCACAACATATTAACTAGGTCATGGAGCGTGAAGAACACTGAATCAGTTGACCAAGTCAATTAAACCTAAAGGAGTTAGAGTTAGCCTTAAACATATTTGTCTGTTTGGGATTAAACTAATTATCCCCATCAACTGTTCCACCTGAATGCTGACTAGACGGTTAATGAATTTCTCCTGATCAATAATCAAAATGAAGCACTAGAGAGATCCCCCAAAATGCGACTCTTTTAGGCATGCCATCTCTGTGCCCAGGTACAAATTTAAGAAAATTGGGGGGGGGGGCAGAAATATGTATATTCAGTATGGCCTGTATTTACATTTTGTTTAATCTATTTTAAATAAGAAAAGATGTCCAACAATAGAAAGGAAAATTAATCTCTTAACCTTCTTTGTAACATTTGGGGAGACTGTAAATTCAGCAATCACTGATTTTCAGCACATTCCCAATTCTGTGTTATTGGCACATGGAGAGGTGATCTTGGGGTGAACCATCTTATAGGCAGCAGTTATTTACATGTGTTTGTTCAGATACAGTATGTATGGTGATACACTGACATACATCACTAGATTACACAGCAATTTAAGATTACCATGACCCAGATGACTGAGAATCTCCATAGACAATAACTTAAGATGCATCATCCAATATTGCAGGTTATGACACTACACTTCCATAACAATTCTAATAACTTGTATTCCCTTCTTTGCCAATGTTAAGGATTCATAGGATCAATATTGGGGTCAGTGACCACTGATGACTCGGTTTTCTGTTTCCCATTCGTTTCTTAAAGAATGGAGAGAATCACATTATATATCAATGAGTTAATTCTGTTTTGAAGGAAAATTACAAAAGCTGACCTATGTTCCAGGAAGTTTCTCCCAAACCATTGTTATTCATAGATCATAGGCCCTAATTAAATAACCCAGTCTGGTACACTTTCAATATGGTGGATCTTTGGGTTTTTTGTATGTGTATATAAATAGCAATAGCAATAGCAGTTAGATTTATATACCGCTTCATAGGGCTTTCAGCCCTCTCTAAGCGGTTTACAAAGTCAGCATATTGCCCCCAACAACAATCCGGGTCCTCATTTTACCCACCTCGGAAGGATGGAAGGCTGAGTCAACCCTGAGCCGGTGAGATTTGAACAGCCGAATTGCAGAACTGCAACGAGAGCGTGCAGGTACACACACACACACACAAACGTGTGTGTGTGTTGTGTTTGTGCTGATAAATAAATAAATTAAATAAATAAATAAATAAAATTAAATAAAATTAAATAAATTAAATAAATTAAATAAATTAAATAAATTAAATAAATTAAATAAATTAAATAAATTAAATAAATTAAATAAATTAAATAAATTAAATAAATAAATAAATTATTTATCAGCACAAACACAACACAAATGTAACAAAGGCAACAGTAAAAATATTGGGTTTCTGTCTGGATGGTCTCTTATGACGAGCCGATGGACAGAGAGTATGGAAGTAGTGACCTTCCTCCCATATTTGGGCATACCAGGGGTTGTGACTTTAAATATATATATATACATACACACACACACACACACACACACACACACACACACACATACAGAGGTGAAGTGCTACTGATTCAGACCAAGTAGTAAAAATGCTACTAGTTTGCCTGAACAGGTAGTAAAATAAATGAAACTGGTTCGGATAAACTGGTTTTTCTGATGATCAGCTGTGATGCACGATTTATATTAATATTATTATATTAATATAAATTGTGTGGCACAACAGGTTACCCCCCTTACTGTTTGCTCACCTTACCTTTTTGATGCTCTGCAAATGCGCAGGAGGTCCTGCGCATGTGTGATGTGCCATGCACGAGCGCTAGTTCACATTGCTACTGAACCGGTAGCAAAGGTAAGTGGATTTCTGCATACATAGAATTAGATCTTTAAATCTGTAAACTGGTAAATTGAATTACAATGATGTTGCTTTGAAGATGAAAACATAGCCCTGAAACCTAGATTGAAACAGAATTGCTAAATTAAAACTGGTAATGGACAATGGAAGCACATTAGAATTCATGTATGTTACAACAAAAGAAAAGATATGTTCGGTTGTGGCAACCCATTTGTGGAATTCCTTTGTCATTGTGGGGACAATCTTGGGAGGCAGGAGAAAAAGATGCTGCCTGGAAATGATCAGATAAGAGAAGGCATAGCCTGCAGTTGCATAACAGACAAAAAAACTCAGAAGGGAACAATTCTAATTTCTAAGGCTGTTAAAAAGATGGCAGGAAATTTGTATAGTTAGACTTGCAAGATTAATGTCAGCCTTCCCAGAATCCTGACCAGCTAAGCTAATTCTACTTTACTGTAAGACTACATTAACAGAATCTTCCAAATCAAGCAACGTTACAATTGGAACAACAGTTCTCAGAATTCCTAGCAGCAAATACTGTGTGAACCAAAGCCAAAATTGACAATGAAGCTATTGACGAAACACATGTGTGACCTTGCCATTAAATATCTAGAGCTTAGCTGAAAGTCTGAACAACTGATAGAATAGCAATCAAAATCATAAATCAGATCTCATAATTTTCAGTGGAAAAAAAGGTCACTATAGATCTACACTAAAGAACAAAAAAAAACCTTTTTTAACCTTTTTTTTTTGTTATCCAAAAATACCAGTCCAAAACTCCTAACATGTAGGAATTATAGTTTGCCTGCCTATATTCAGTTTTGCAATATATGCAAATACCTTATAAGATATGGAAATCTATAAATGAGATTTCCATGCAAATTATCCTAGCATTCAGCAATGTCATGATTCCTAAAATTCAGTGCATTTTTAAATGCTCAAAAGAATTTAATATAAAATGAAAGAAACAGTCTTGGGATGTTTATGTCCTTCCAAATTATAAGCAAAGAAATAAAGATGTTTTTTGAAAGACAGAACAGCATTATTTTATCCAGCTTGGCAACATTTTATCAGAGTAATGCAACTGTTGTTCTTCTCTTTAAAAGAAAAACTTATCCTCCAGGCACAATCTCCTTGCATCCAAACATCTTCAGCTTTGAAATAAAAGTTTATCTAATGTGACATATACCAAAACGAGGCTTTTGTTTGCCTCAACAGGGATTCAGGAAGATTGGTTAATGCAAGTAAGAAAGCCCTTTGGAAAGGATTCCAGCTGCTGCAGTGCCACAAACTCAGTTGAAAGCCTCTGAGAAAATAGCACAAGCAATGGATTGCAAATCAGGGCTAATTCTGGCAAGGCCTCATTACAAGTGGCAATGTGATTCTCAAAGTTCAATAAAGAAGAAGAGAAAAGAACAAACTTTTGCCATTAGATAGATATAATATATATTAAAATTTCTGCAAATCTGCTGCATAGTTTGCTAACATTTTAAGTGCCTGATGGTAATTCAGTTCTCAAGTCCAATATTGCCTTCACGGGCATTGTCAGTTGCATTTCCATGAAAAATAGGAGAACTACATTCATATTTTCATAGTAAATGATGAATGTGGACCAATGATGAAGAATCATTCTCTCCTCGTGGCGCCAAGGTGGCGCAGTGGTTAAATGCAGCACTGCAGGCTACTGCTAGATTAGCAGTTCAGCGGTTCAAATCCCACCGGCTCAGGGTTGACTCAGCCTTCCATCCTTCCGAGGTGGGTAAAATGAGGACCCAGATTGTTGGGGGCAATATGCTGACTCTCTGTAAACCGCTTAGAGAGGCCTGAAAGGCCTATGAAGCGGTATATAAGTCTACTGCTATTGCTATTCTCCCAAGTAAACAATAGCAACACAAGAGATCTTGGGTGGGAGATGAGCATTGTGGAGAGAGACACATTCATTTTTCTGCACATTCACTTTCTGCCACTGTTTTTATTTATTCCAAATTTTCTCTTCCTGCTTCACAAACATAAGTTACCAGCACATAAAACTCCAGTTACAGGAATTAGTTCTTCAAACTTAAGGAGATTGATAATAATTACTTGGACCTATCAGTTACACTGCCACATATTTACTTCTCCAACTTGTGCTGACTCTGAAGAATGTTCATAACCTTTAGTTGGTTCAGAATGATGTATCAGAATGTTAACTGAGGTCAGTTATGAAGTACAGTATACCTGATTCTAAGGTTGCCTTGTAGGACCTATAATGCTCCAGGATGCTATATATCAATAGCATTGAGACCATTTATCTGAAGGAGCAACTCCTCACATCACAGCCTGATAAAATGGCAAAATATTGCAAAGCATAAATTATTTTTCTGAAACACACTTGGTCAAGATTTCAGAGAGAATTCTCCTGTGCAACCATCAATATCTCTGTCAAAAGAAAATATTTTGTAAAAACTTTGGCTCCAGCAACCAACCCAACACATTGCTGGAGTGGTGTTTTGGCTCCTATTTCTGGTGCTTCCTACAAAAGCAAAACACAGGCAATGCAGGTTTTTTTAATCTGGAGATCCTCTAAGGTGATTTGATTCCTTGATGGAATTCCTTTCTCTTTCCAGAACAACATTTTCATATCTGCCTTCCAGTTGTCCATTGACCTCTGGAAAGAGTGAAGTTAGAATTGAAGGAGATCACTTTGGACTGTTTGTTTTTTTTAATCTACCCATTTCACACCATTAGCAATAATAATTTATACTTGGCACAAATAAAAGTACAGTTAACAAAATAATGACCACCAAACTCAAATACATATCTCTCTCAGGTCATGAAGGAGCCAAGACATATCAAAATGCTATACATATTTTCAAAATATTCAATATGCAGGCACCAAATTCACAATAAATACAGTACCATAATCAGAGGCAATGCTATCTATCTAACTGTATATTTGTGTATTTCATACAACTTTTGTTTGACTGAGCATATAAAGATGTGCAAATCTAGGTATATTTGCGTAGAGGTAAGTCCATGTGGATTCCCTGTGTATTTCTTAGCAGGTTTGTGATTACTGTATCTATGGATGAAAATTACTGTTACATACATACCACACACCAATAGCAATTCCACCATTAATTTTAGCTACCTTTTTGTTTTAGTTTGCTTAATATAAGCACAACTCTGTTAACTTTTCTATAACAATTACATAACAGTATGATCACTGATGTTTTAATTTGTGTTGGGAATGTTTTTGTATTAACATATTCCAGTAAAATCCTGTGCAAACATTATAGACAAAGCATTATCAAGTTAAACAAGCTATTGTGGAGTGTATGACACGTCATCACATGCAGTCTGGTCAAGCAGATGAATTGGTTCTAATAATATAGTTTCTGGCTCCAAAAGACAATTCTCTCAGGTATAGTTGTTGGAACACAGCAACAACTAGCACAAGAATCCCATGAAAGTTTATCAGAACAAAATACTGGTGAAGAGGGAATCAACAAACAGTATTTGAGATGCCTATGACTGCAATACGTTGAAAAGCTGTTGGAAATCAGGTGCCCTGGCATTAGTAAAATGCTTTTCATTAAGAAAGCCCTCGCTATATATAATTAGTGCTTAAAAGTTTGTTTATTAAACATAATTCTCATTGCAATGATACTATAAAAATCCTATCTACAAAAACAGGACACAAGCTATTTCAGATATTTTCTCTGCATTAACAAAATATACTTAACTTTTTTTAACACATTGTTGCTGGTGAGAGATTTTTTTTGTACATAATCTAAGCAAACAAGCTAAATTTATATATTAGTCTAAACCTTCCTCTCCAAAAAATGAAATGTAACACAACCTAATAAAAATTGTTGTGCTAATGTAGTTATTTGGGTTTTTAAAGAACAGTTTTAAGGATATAGAGCTCAGTAAAAATGTGTGACATCAGCACAAAAATTTTGAACATTCACAAAATATTTCACAATCATCAGCCATAGACACATTTTAATGCCATATATCTTCCTCTGTTTAATATCATATATCATTTCCCACTTAAAGGAGTTATATTTGAGTAATGATTTTAAAAGTTCTGTTGAAGAATACAAGGGTTTATTGAAGCTGAAATTGTTAAGATGTTCCGCCTCTTCTATCAAATTAAATCTCATGTGCAAAAAAAAATCCTTTGTATTTCCATAGTTTATAGATAAAGAGTGAATGAAATCAAGAATGTCAACATTGCTGTTTTCTCCCTTTCCGCTATATGAATCACTCAACTAAGCTAAGCAACATAGATGTAAGATTAGGATTTTAGCTTTATTGATTGAAATGTGGTGTGACTGATTGAAACATGATATGCTGGCCATTCTCTCTCAAACCTAACCATTCACAGCATTGTGGGTGGGGGGAGCCCTCTATGTACTTGTGCTGAGTTATCAAAACAAAGGCAGATGATCAATGTAATAGGTAAATTAATCATTGTTATACATTATCCAGTTGCCTACCTTTCTGTACACCAACATATTTGGAGATTCATCAGCGACCCCATTGCTGCTCTGTCCATAGTTATTTCCTTGTGCCATGTCTTAAGGCTAGGGCTCCTGGTAACTTTTTTGAAGAGCAATTAGCCTCTGTGAAGAATGAAAGTTATCTCAGTCAGTTATCTTTGGTAAACAACTCCTCATGTCCACAGTAGACAGCTCTAACTTTTTCCCAGTTCCTTAACACAAAGTGTCCTTTTCACTTAGCCCTGTGGCCCTGCCCCAACTCCTGCCTGAAACCAACGCAGTAATTTTCCTTCCAGCACCATCCAGCGGCCACTGGAAGTTTTATCTTCCCACCCCATTCTTGGCTAACCCAGCAGAGTTTGCTTGAATGGCCATTCAGGAGGCTTTAGCATCAACATCCTAGAACCAGCATCACGGTGATGTAAGCATCTTTTCTAGCGACGGTTGCTTCCCCCCCCCCAACCCCCGGCAAAACAAAACTGGACTGCAAAATTCACCCTAAGTTTCAATCACTTCCCCGCAGCTTTGTTCAAAGTGGACCTACTTCTGTGCCACGTTAAAAAAAACAAAGAAACGATCCAACGCCTTTGACTCTGCGACAGTCAGCCACGTGCCTGCTTTCAAATCCACGTCCTTCCCTCCCAGGACCAATTTAAGGACCTGTTCTCTTCCTCCTCTCCTCGTCCTCTTCCACCACACTCTTCCATGACCCGGCCGCCTCACCAAGACACTCTGCGCCTCGCTCTTCTCATGTGAGTTGGAGGATCCGATTCGACTCTCAGAGCGGCCCTGGCCCCTCTAAGCCCGAACAGCCACAACACAAAGGTTGCTTGGCAGTCTTCGTCTCGCCGACTCGGTTCTACAGTGGTCCTCAACAGCTCTTCCCTTCCCTTCCCTTCCCTTCCCTTCCTTTCCTCCTGCCGCCTCCTCCTGGGAGCAGCCTTCTTAGGCGGGCGTCTGCCTTGTGCCTTTCGGCAGCAAATGGCAGGCGCGCGAGATTGTTTTGCCCTGCAGTGAAAGCGGAGAAGCTGCCTGAGATTTCAGCACCGAGGACAGCGCCTAAGGCACCACCACCACCTCCTCCTCCTCCTCCTCCTCCTCCTCCCGCCCGCGGCTGGTTTCACCCGAACGCAAGCCCCGCGCCGAGCCAGCCAGGCAAAATTCCCCCACTTCCCGCCGCCTGGCGTTATTTACCTCCTGGGTCAAGGTCACCCGGCGCACAGCAGCAGCAGCTCCCTTCTCCTCGGCTGCTCGGACCACCCACCCAAAGCCCTGTGCAATAGATCTCAGCCGGCAGAAGACGGCAGGAAGCGAGGCTCGTTCATCACACAAGCAGCGCGCACACACACGCTGCACTGCTTTCTCCCGCCGCCGCCGCCGCCGCCGCCGCCGCTCCTCCGGCGTTTGCAACTCCCTCAAAGCTTTGCTGAAGCGGAGCCAGCGGCAGCGGCGAGAGCGTTTCCCTCCCTCTTTCCCTCCCCTCCCTGGAATGGAGCGAGGCTGTCTGTCACGTGGGAAAGTAGAACGTCAAAGGTGCCGCCGCCGCCGCCGCCACATGGCAACTGAGAAAAAAGCTCCCTTTGCGCTCGACTTTCCCGCGGGGGTGGTGGGATTGGACGGAGAGGGCGGGCGGCAAGAAATGACTGACATTGACTGCGGGACGGTGATTTCGGCAAAATGAAGGTTTTGTGGGAAGAAAGCGAGAGAAGCCCCTGTTGCCACCTGTCTCCCTTTGAAAAGAAGCCTAATCTGCGCGCAGAAACGCAACGGGAAATTAAGTCAATTTGCATCAAATCGCCTTTGAAAGGAGACCAAACGGCCGCTTGAGCCCGATTAGAAAACTGGTTCAGAAAGCCCTCCACAGGCATCGATTTTCTCTAACTGCGGCTGGCAGCGATTGCGAAGTTCACTTTGGCAGGAGGGGTGGAGAGCTGGAAAGAGCGAAACGTTGAGATAGGCTGGAAAGAGCTATGGGCACAAACGAATAAAATCCAGGATTCCGAGAAAACTTGGGAAAGTGTCTGAGCCGGATTAGAATCGAGAATAAAATCAAAACATTTCATTGCAAAATAAACGCGTGGCAGAGGATTTATCGTGTAATAAAACTCTTGTAGAATTCCTTGCTGTGATAAGGGTCTGGTGGTCTACCCTTCCCCATTTCGAATCCTCTGGTCAAAGGGCATTATGATAATATCACAACTTTCGTCTAAAATTAAGAATCCTGACATTCTAGAAATTAAAGTGCATCTTTATCCCATAAGCTTCCATAATGGATCAGTGTCCATTATATTAAATGCAAGCAATGTTATGTTGAGGAATGAATACTAAAAGCTCTCAAAATGTGGCTTACCAAATTAACTAAGTGGGGTTCGAATGTTGTATGCTTAGTGAACCTGATCACTTCCTCTCTCCCCAGAGATGGGGCAATTTCGACCCCTGCCTGATTTTCAAATATGGTAATGAGGTTCTGGCCCATAATTCATGACTTTCATAATAAAACATGGAGATGATGCATTATTTACTGAGGCCCTTCCTGGTAGCCTAGATTAAGTTGCACATTTTTTTACCTTTTGAGTGATTGTTGAATTATATTCACAAACATTGGAATCCGATTAGGTAGATAGATGATAGATGATAGATGATAGATGATAGATGATAGATGATAGATGATAGATGATAGATGATAGATGATAGATGATAGATGATAGATGATAGATGATAGATGATAGATGATAGATGATAGATGATAGATGATAGATGATAGATGATAGATGATAGATGATAGATGATAGATGATAGATGGCAGGCAGGCGGGCAGGTGGGCAGGCCGGCAGGCAGGCAGGCAGGCATTATTTCAGACTGGGGGTGTCATTAAGACAATTATATTGAGAATATAGAATAGTGATACTTTTGATATTAAGGATTGGATTCAGTTTGTGTGTAATTTATCTTGAAAAGGCAGTGTTAAAATATGACTCAGTATGATGTTCTTTGGCATAGTTTTTATGACTTTTTGAACATTAGCGTACCGTCTTTTTAAACAAAATGTATAATTAGAAACTGAATAGACATCTGATGAAAATATTTGATAGCTAGCTAGCTAGAAGTTGTTGGTGGGTTGTTTGTTTCTCATGATTTATCTTTTTGTTTCCCTCTCTCGTTATTCATTTTTACTTCATTTATTAATTAGAAAGCCCTATCCCCAACACCACAATTTGGTTAATTATGTTATATGAATGATATGTTTGTACTTTATAAACAACAAAGGAGTAAGGCCACAAGACTTTCTCAAATGTTCCCTGGGTGAAGATTTTTGAGAGCCTTTTATTTAAATCAGGCTGATTTACTGTTTTAAGCCATAGTTTCTTTCAAGAAAGTTAGTTAATGACAAAGAACCATGGTTGGTTATGGAAAAAGATATGTGATGCTGTAACAAGATTGGGACAATTGGATGCTGTGTTGTTAAAAACAAAGCAGAATAAAACAAAAGGATTATAATTTATGGCATACATTTATGAGTATGAGATAAAAGTACAGTATCTTACAGGATTCATTTCCATTTCATATCCTTGCAACCCATTATGCAGAAAGTGGGTTGTGAAATAATGGCTAGACAAGCTGACTTCTGATTCACTTTTCACTCTCCTTAGTCTAAAACCATGATGGCAAACCTATCGCACGTGTGCCAAAGGTGGCACAGGCACCGTCACCAGCTGCTCTTCTGGTTTCCGGCATGCATACTGGTCTTTGCAGGTGCCGGAGTGCCCGAAAATGGCCCAAAAAAGGTCCTGAGAATGGCCCTCCAAAATGCCCAAAACTAGGTCATTGGGGGGGGGGGGGTTCTCAGGCCGGAAAGGGCCTGAAAATGGCCCAGAAAAGCCCAAAAAATAGCCCAAAACAAGGTCATTTGGGGGGCATTTCTCGGGCTGGAAATGGCCTGAAAATGGACCACAAAAGCCCAAATAATGGCCCAAAATGAGCCAGTTTTCAGCCATTTTCAGGCCATAAACAGCCCCAAAAATGGCCTGAAACAGAATGTCCTGAAAACAGCCCCCAAAATGGCCCAAAGCCAGGCATGCATGCACTAGCCAGCTGGTCTTTGGGTTTCTAGTGTTCTAGTGCACACGCATGCACGTGCATGCATGCGCAGTCCTGTTTTGCCACTCGGTGCCGAAAAGGTTTGCCATCACTGATCTAAAAGATCTCAAAAGGGTGATATGTCACATTGCCTTAACTTCTGTGAGGCCAGATACACTTCATAGCCTTCTTCAATAAGACATTGGCTTCTATACCAGTTGAGATGTATCTAGAGCTGCTTTTTCCCCCATGTTGAATTATAGTTGTCCTATTTTCTCAAGGAAAAGGAAAATAATATTATGGATTTCCAATAGTCCATAATTCTGTACACACTGATTCCCCCCTCCTCCCAAAGTGTGGATTGTGGACCCACCTATTCTTGAACAAGACCTGGATTTTGTGAAGACATTCTACTGATTCCAAAAAGATTTGATATTTTTTAAAGATACTTGTCAGCAAGTAGCTAGGATTGGCATTTTCCACTTTAAACTTCAGTCTGATTACTTACAAATAAGGTCAATTGAATTCAATGGGATTTAATTTATCCCTTTAACCTATCCACTCTGTAGGATGACAATATTGCAGTGGGATGCTTTATATAATTTCCCGAGAGTAAGCTTACTGGACACAAAGACCCTTGCTTTCAAGCTAAGAATTTATTTAAGAAACTGGTAGAGCTGCAACAAAAGGGGCAGTTCAAGATTTTTATTTATTTATTAGATTTAAGATGTTAAGCAACATTTCAAAGTGATGTCTCTTATGTCTCTTTTTTATATAATAATTTTCAAGAGGTAGATATTGCTTAGAACAATTTCAGACCTTCCATTTCAGTATCTAGTAAACACAGCTTCCATATGCTTATTGATAATACATCCAAAGTTAGAAGTGCCTTATTAAATCTTTAAAAAAACATATTCTTCCACAATATATTTTATTTTCAAAGACCAGTTATCTTTACTAGTTTAAATGTTTCTGCAACTGATTTTCTCCAATGCAGCAAAAGAAAAACAAAATAAACCTCTTTAATGTATTCCCAGAAACCCTGATTAAATGCTTAAGGTCTCCATCTCTCTGATTGAATGAGCAGCAATAGCAAAATTATCATTATTGTTATTAGTTGATGCCTTGATTTAGATCCAGGCAATGCGAGCAGGGACATGTTATTACTTGCACTGAATGCTTAAAACAGTAATTATTCATGCTGCTAAAAATTACTGTTTCCAAAACCAATCAGGATTTTAGTTACATTATGAGATTTGATTCCAAAACTAATTAATCCCTTTCAGCCCCCCCTTCCATCACAAAATATTTATGTTTACAGAAACTGCTTTTATTTTTCTTCAATCAGCCTCTGCAGGAACCTTTTGTGTTGAGTCAAGACAGACTGCAATAGCAAAAGTAGCAACAGTTACAGAAAGATTTTGGAGGGTTGATTTCTTTCTCCGTGATCAGCAGGCATGCAAAAGTGTCCTGGATGCCTGGTGTGTATGCATGTCTTTGTACAATTTAATGCAACTTAATTTTAGGCATTGGGATCTTGAAATAATCATAATCTTATTTTCAAATGGCTTACAGTAGCAGAGTTTTCTTTTCCATGTTATTTCCATATTACACAATTATAGAATTATTACTCATGGAACTATTAGCATTGGTGTAGAAGACCTTAAGAAAGTAGAGCAATTCAAGTACTTCAGTTCCATCATATTCAGCAACAGTGATAGCTTTCCAGATGCCAACACCCTTGTCAACGCCACCTGGATGAAGTGGTGCCAGGTGAATGGAATCCATTCCATTCAAGTCAAGTCGAAGACTTACAGTAGTGTGTCCAGTCATCCTCTATGGATCAGTGCCAATCCTGAAGCAAACCTGACTGAGGCCATCTTTGAGACTTCAGGGTTGCCATAAGGAAGAAGAAAGGACAGGGAGGGGGGAGATAGATAGCTGGAGTGGTGGTAATCAAAACAAAATCATGTGGTAATCAAAACAAAAAGTTTTCCTGTGGGAACCAAGGACATTCCAACAGGTGGCTGGGGAGAGGAGAAGTGGAGTAACCAAACAATCGCCCAGCACCTCTATTGGACAATGTGACTGATTACTTGGGTGAAATAGAAACTTTTTAAACTGGTGAAAACCGTGGGAACTTTCAGAGTCGGTTTTTACCAGTTGCGCTAATATGATATATCCAATAAATTGTTCCTTGAGGAATCTACCTGCCTCAGAGTTTTGCTTCCTATGAGTGCATTACTTGGAACGCTGACACAGAGTGCTGGTCAGTGATTGCAAAGGATGAACAGTCATACGTGTGATGGAAATGCCACTGCTTTGATGTGCTAACTTGGACTAATGCAATTCAACCACACTGTGAATGACGACATCCGATGTCGACTGGGAGTCATGCCAAAGGTAGCAAAGATGCGGGAAGAAAGACTTAGGTGGCATGGACGCATTGTATGTGGTAAAGAAGACTCAGTGGCAAGGACAGCCATGGGTCTGGACCAGTGGTGGGTTCTTATCGGTTCAGCCAAACCAATAGTGGTTTGGCGGCCTGGGTTGCTGGAACTGGCAGTGATCCAGACCTGCCACGCCCCCAAACTGGTTTCCCAGGCAGCGGTGTTAGTGGCGCCATCTCATTTTTTAGTTCTGCGCATGCACAGAATAATTTTAATTGCACTGTGCACACATGAACAAACCAGCAGTAGTGCCTGCTGGAACCCACTCCTGGTCTGAACCCTGATGGCCAGTGACCCCTTAGCAGACCTACGAAAAGGTGGATGGATTGCATCAAGGACATGAAATACGTGGGCATCACCCCTGAAGATGCTGTGGCTTAACTCAAGTGGAGGCAGCTTTGCTGACAAGTGGACCCTGCCACAGTGTGGGAATAATGCTAGGAAGAAGAAGAAGATTCTTGGATCTTTCAAAAAACTGGTTGTTTTTTAATCCATTTGGTCTCAAAAAGGTGATTAAAAATAACTGTTAAGTATCCTGAATGGCCATATGTATTTTTGGCTAGCCTACAGAGCCTCAGAAACTTTAAGGTGTGTAGACTTAAAGTTCCCAAGCTTTCCCAGCCAGCATTTAGAGCATATAAATATGGATTTGCTTTGCATCATTATTTCTTCCCCTCCATCCTGAAATCCTTGCTCTCCCAAAAGAAGAAGGGCACATCTCAGCCAACATAGAATGCTGCTCTTTTTTCTAAATAAATATATACATACCTAGATATCCATCAGTATATGATTTTCCATTCCAAGGTAAATAAACAGGAGTCAGAAACAATAAATCAAAGAAATTAAAGGAGTGACCTAAGGAAAGGAAGTATAGTTAAATTGAGATTATGCCAACACAATTAGCTAAGCGTCTCCATACCTTTCTATTCTTGGAAATCAACCAGTACATTCACATACTGTTTCATAATTTGCCTTTTTTATTCTTTTGCTCTTTTTCCTTTTTGAAAATCCATTTTTGAATTTCATCCAATCATAACTTTCTTGGACATTGCCTTGCATTCTTTCTTCATTTATATTTTTGCTTTGCAATTTTACTCAAAATAACTTTCTTTATATGACTAACCTCCCTCAAAATACTCATTTCTTTCTTCCTGGTTTTTCTGTTTTGTATACATATAAACACTGCTAAGCTACAGCATTTACTTTTGTTTCTCCTGAATACATTCAACTTTCACTGCCATATATCTGGCTTCCCCATTGACTTTGCTTGTCACAAGGTCGCGAAAGATGATCACATGACCCCACAGCACTGCAACCCTCATAAATACGATTCAATTGCCAAGCATCAGGATGTTTATCACATGACCATAGGATATTGCCATGGTTGTAACTATAATACAGTCTTAAGTCATTTTTTCAGTGCCATTTTAACTTTGAATGGTCACCAAATACACTGTTGTAAGTCAAGGATTACCTGTACATTATGGCTGTGAGCTTGGTTGAAATCCCTCGACTCCCAGCCACTCAACTCACAGGTCAATTGCAAAAATCTCAGTTCCAGCAGTCTCCTCAGGAGTAGCAGTTGTTGCAAGTGTAAATAGGTGATCTCACTATCTCTGTTCAGAAAGATTATGTCAAGCAAAAGTTGGTGTCTGTCTACTGATTCTGCTCCACAAACCATTCCCATTCCTTCAGGGACATCTAGTCTGCTATAGTTCCTCATCCAGAAGCCTATTTTTTTTCCTGGCGATCTGATATATTCATTGTCAGATCTATAATCTCATTGTATTGTACAATCTACCTAATATTTGTTGTAATTTATTTGGGTTATTGGGCCAACATTATCTGCATACAAAAGTACATTCATATTCCAATTAATATACATTTGACATCATCACTAACATTCCTGTACATTTGTCCATAATTACATTTTAATTGTCCATATTAAACATCTAAAAAGATATTGAACACCTTGTCTTATTCATTACTTAGTATTGAACAGACATTCAATTTACTCTTGTGATTACTTTATTTATATCAAATACCAATGTTCAGTTACCAACTAACAACTTTATATTTATGTAAAACATTCCATAAACTAAGTCTATTCAGTCTTCACTAAGTCTTTAGTGTTTTCTCTAAATCAATCAGTATAGCACAAACTCCCCCCCCCCTTTTCTATTTTTCTATGATCTGCTGAAAAGCAAAAATATGTTATATGGATCACCTACTTGGCATAAAAACCACCCCGCACTTCTCAAATTTTGATCATTGACACCTCTTATTTTCTTACATATCTTCAGTGTCAGAGTGATTACAATATTGAAAGCCAACTTATATCAGATAAAGATCAGGATTATGTAAAAAATCAGAACACATTGATAGGGCTCTAAGATTAACATTTGGGTGTTAATGATATTCGTAAGTGTCACATTTGGAAAGTGAAACAGAAGTGTGATACTAAGAAACTATCCTATAATGTATGACTATTAATAGTGACTTCACCAATTGTTAGAGATATTTTTTTAAATTATTCTCTCGACTCATAAAAATTTACACTTTCTTAGTATAGAAAGAAAGGCTTTGCTACAATGACCTAATTAATGAAAACATAAAACTATAGAACAATGTACAGAACTATTGAAGAAAGTTTGAATAGGCCTTCAAAGACAAGTCAATGCTCCCATTTCACAGGAAGTAAGATTTTAAAAATAAAAAGGGGAAAAGATCTCATTGAATTGTGTAGCTCCAATTCATGATAAAGAAAGATGCAAAGTGTACTATTGCATAATTGGCAGAAAAGTGAATCAAGTGACAAGTCTGGCTACAGAAGACGACCTTGACTTTAAAAGAAAAACAAATCAAACCAAGCTCTTTTATGCTAGAATTAGAAACATGGTCAAACAGGCCCCTTCCTTTTTGCGCTTCTGGTGAGTAAAATTGATTTTTAAATAGAGAAAGGAGCTGCTGCAATTCTTATTTCACCTTTTTAGTGCTTTGTGTCTTTGCTACGCTGAATATTTCTGGCATCCGTCAGACAAAATGTCAGTGTCTGGCGGCAGTTGGGGTCTGGATGGGGTGAAATGGGCTCTGATTCAATCTTAGCAAGAGTGGGTGAATGTGGAGAATACCAGGGATAAGGTTTTGGGCTATGTATCCAGACCTGGAGTTCCAAAGATATTATGGGCCCATCTCTTAGTTTCATAGTTAATTGGTCAATTATCTATGCTGCTCTATATATTTATTTTGGATTGTTTTCATTGGTTTTAACTGTTTTATTATTTTAGAACTGTAAGCTGCCCAGAGTCAGTTGGCTGAGCTGTTACACTGCAGTATGATTGCATTTGCATCTCCCTGGATGAGACTTGGAGGCTTACAATGAGCATTTTACTATCGAAAGGGTGTATTTCATGGAATATACAGGATGAGTCAGATGATTGTCTTGTCCTAAAAATGTGGGCTGAAGTAAAGTGGAGGCTTTTATCAAGAAAATAGCAGGAAAATATAACTCTGATAATCTCTGGATTCTTCATATAGAGACCACCAGTCTCAGCTATCTCTAAAAGTAAAGCAATAGAAGGAGTAAGGGAGTGGAATTTGAATAAGAGAGTAGTTTGGATGAAGACTTTTAAAATTCCTAACTCCCCCCAGCTGTTACAAAAATCCATCTTGCTCACTTTCTGACCTGTAAAAGAGCCAGGACATGTGGAAGCTCAATATAGCATATAAAGATGTGGGATTTTTTTAATGTGGGTTCAGCAACCATATGGAGACATTGGTCCATTAATGAAAATAGGACTGGGTTTTGTTTTTTTTCAAGAGCATCCTTATAATATTTGGAAGAGAGATTATCATGGCATCCAGACCGAGGGAAACTATAACCTCCCCTTTTTAGAATCAACGACTTTCTATATGCTGATTATTTTCAACCTCCGGGCCGAATTCTAAAATATGTAAACAATGACTGATAGACGCTTGTTTTCGATTGTATAAAATCCTATTTTCGGATCCTGGGATCTGCTGTCCTTCTCTTACAGATAAAAGTCCATTATTAAGATTCTTCCGAATGTCTCCCCAGGCAAGAGAATGGGCAACAGCCTTGGCTTCAGTCCTTATAACGCGCAGCCGCTACTCCAACTCATTTTACCTTCCTGGTCTTTGCTGATTGGGTGGCATCCCTTTCAATTTCGAAGCTGTCTACCATTCGGAGAGTTATAAAGAGAGAGAGGCTGGAGCTATTATATTAATATCCTGCCCCCAAGTAGAGGGGGCTTTACATTATATCCTTCCCTTTTCGGGGCGTGCGGAATTGATCTTTTTTTACGTAGTGCATATCCTCCTTGTACTTTCAGCTACACTGATTACCAGGAAGCACATGGCGATCAATGTAGCATTTCAATCCTAAATAAATCTTCAGAAGTCACAGATCCTGCAAACTTCGCCTTTCTCTTTCTGGAAAATTAATTTGCTCCGGGAAGAATCGGGAATAAAGTTTTTCCCCCGAGCCCCGAAAGAATAGTGATATTATTTTTAAACAATATTAAAAGGATATATTATTCAAAAGAAGAGTGAGGATGCTGCAGAAAATAGTAGAGCTCCTTAAAAGCCCTTTGGAAATCACGTTTCTTGACAAGACTAACTATGATTGGGCTGGAACGAGCAAAGCAAACTCATGTGTTAGTTATAAAACGCAGAATAATTCTTGCATAGTTCTTGAATATACTAAAGAAATTGAAATATTTTATGTCGTTTCTCGCGTTGTATCATTTATTAAATGCTGTGAAATACAAAGCTAGACCAAGAAGGACTTATTATTGAAAAGATAAATTCCTTCTATTTTCTCCTTTTTTTCTCGTTTGGATTCTACCTTTCATTTAAGATGCTCTGATTTGTGGATTGGTATTAACAACCCAGTAAGGAAGAAACAGCTTGGTATAGCACTTAAGAGACAGCCATGGAGATTGTGAGTTCTGGTCCTCTTTAGTCACAAAGCTGACTGGGTAACCTTGGGCCATTCTCACCCCTCTGAAGCAGGTGAAGGAAAACTACTTTCAACTCTGACTCCAAGCCTCTTGTACATTTTTTCCTTACTACTACTTTCTAAAGCTACACAAATACTAAATTACAAAAAAACCATGAAAATTGTGCACCCCTTTCAAAGCTGTTAGTTGGGCAGGTGAGGATGTGCTGGGTAACATTAATGTCCTGCTGTTTTTAAGCAGAGAAAAACTGTACTATTCAGATATAGCTGGGATGCAATTATTTTTTAATCTATAAATTCCTCAGGAGGAGACCACACAACAATGGTTTTGAGAAACGATGAAACACAAAAGAATAGCTATCTTGCTCAAACTCTAGTTGGTGCCTTTAAAATGATGGTAAGCTTGCATACTACCTTTTCTAATCACATGTGGAAATTGCTTAATTATGTTTTGACTATGAGGTGTTTGGATCCACAAGTTTGACAAAGCTGGATGACTCTATCTTCAATCCTTAACAAAAGAAAAATTTAACTTCCGGTACAAGTTTAAAAACTTTGGAATAAATAGCAGAGTTCATTAGGACTTTGATTTAAGAAAGTTACTAAACAACATGTGACCAGTTGGGTTATTATTTCAGAGATATTTCCTGATCTAAACAGAGAAACAGAATGACTAAAGGCAGGCAAAAAATTAGTGGGCACAAGAGCACTGTCACTTCCTCATGGAGTTTCCTTGTGAGAGAATGAAATTGAGTATCAGAAATAGTCTTTCCTTCCTTTTTCCCATTTCCTTCCTCCTTGTTCTTGTCTTCTTTTGTCCTTTCCTCCCTCCTCTTTCCTTACTGCCTACCTCCTGCCTGCTTACCTACCTGGCTATTTGCATTCCCTTCTTCTGTCCCTCCCACTTTGCTCTTGCCGTCCTTCCCTCCTCCCTCCATCTTCCTCCTCCTTGTGCCTTCATTCCTTTCTCCCGTTTTTCCTCCCTTCTCTTCTCCTCCTTTCCTTCCTGAAGGGATTCATTCTCTCCTTTGCATAAGCCAAGGATTGTGTAGGCTTTTTAAAAACCAGCTTGCTACAGCTTGAAGAAGTCCTTGAGAGATGTTGAGGCTACCAATCAATTGAAGCAATCTCATACTTTTTTAAAATTTTCATATATAAAAATCCAGATCCATTTTTTAAAACAAAAAAGGCAAATAGAAGAACTAGTAAAACTTTCCCAATTTGATATCTCTGGATATTCTTGCTGCAGAAGATTATGGTGTTAGTTCAATATTGCTGTTAAAATATTTTGTGCCACTTTTATACCAAGAAATAAGCATATTTCCTGAGGATTTAGCAAGAAGGTTCTTGTCTATGTCCAGCTGAAGTAAATGGAAGTTGTGTTATGGCTCAGTTGTATTCCTGGCAATTCACTTTACTAGATTTATTCTGAATCTTGACCTAAAAGGAAGTACTGTCCTTACTTTTGTCTTGTAGGGAGAAAAAAAACACCCTACGTGAGTATGATTTAGGAACTTTAACACCAATGGCAGTAAGTTGTACTAAATTAATACTGTACAATTGTAAGCTGAATGTTACACAATAGTAATTCTATAGTTAGTTGTGATCTCTTTGATATTTCAAAGACAAACTTGAAGTATTGTCTTGAATAAATAGAAAATCATCATAATGGCTTTTGTTTCTTTTTGGCTAAGCAGCACCACACATGATAAATCACTTTTAAAATTCAGTATTGTCAGTAAAATCCCATCCAAGCCCATCTTTTAAAGCCCTTTTGTTGTTTGTTGTATTCATTGTATAGAGAAGGTAACAATATGTTTCATTCATCCTTTATACTAAAGACCGGTTCTTTATAAAATGATTTTGCAAACTTTATAGTAAAAAGCTATACTTTTTTTGCAGCATAAACACTTCTTATTCAAAGTTAAGTTCTATAGAATTGCAAAGCAATTTATAAGTAAGAATAGTGGAACTTTGCAGGACAGTCCTGTATATGTTTCCCTGCTACGTTTCATCGGCCCTGCCGGAGCTGCTAGATATATTACCTGGATTGACGGTTGATTTCCCCAGGCTTATGGTCCTGGGGGATCTCAATCTGCCTTCCATTGGCAAGACATCCAAGTCAGCTCAGGAGTTCATGGCTTTCAGGACGGCTATGGACCTAACTCAGTTCATTCAAGACCCCACTCATAACAGGGGACACACACTCGTCTCTGGACAGTGGATGAATGATCTAGATTTAGGGGATATTTCTATCCAACCCTTGTCATGGTCGAATCATTTCCTCCCTAGGCTTGACTTCCATACTGCCACCCCTCGCTGCAGGGAGACAGAACCGATTAGATGGTTCCACCCCAGGTGCCTGGTGGACCCTGAAAGGTTCCTGATGGACCTTAGGACTTTTCCTGAATCCCTTGCTCACAGTTCGACCAAAGCCCTAGCGGAAGCCTGGGATAGGGCAGCCACTGGGGCCTTGGATCATGTTGTGCCTTTGCAGCCTCTGACCCAGTGTCGATCTCAGGTAGCTCCCTAGTTTACCAATGAGCTCCAGGAGATGAAATGCCAGAAAAGACACCTAGAGAATGATTGGAGGGCCAGCCAGTCCAAATCCGACCGAACACTAGTAAGAATTCATATTAAATCCTACTTAGTGGCGATAAAAGCAGCAAAATAGCAACATTTTTCCATTCTTATTGTGTCTGCAGAAACTGCCCAGCCGCCCTGTTTAGGGTGACCCAGTCCTTAAATCAAGGAACTGGGGAAGACCCCTTGCAGGGTAGGGCTGAGGAATTTGTTCAGTATCTGCAGGATAAAATTGTTCAGATTCAGACAGGCTTGGACTCTGACTGGGTAGATTCGGGCAAGTCGACAGGGATGAATCTTGTGGAAACTATCTGGGATGAGTTTGACCCTGTGACTCCCGAGGGCATGGACAGGATTATGGGGAGACTCAGTGCTGCCACTTGTGTGCTGGACCCGTGTCTCTCTTGGTTAGTTTCGGCTTCCCGGGAGGTGACACAAGGCTGGCTCCAGGCGATTACCAACGCTTCATTGAGCGACGGTTATTTTCCACCACCTTGAAGGAGCCGGTGATGAGGCCCCTCCTTAAGAAGCCTTCCCTGGACCCAGCCTCTTTAGCCAACTATCATCCGGTCTCCAAGCTTCGCTTTGTAACGAAGGTTGTTGAGGGCGTGGTAGCACTTCAACTTCCTCAGTACCTGGACGAAGCTGCCTTTCTGGATCCATTTCAGTTGGGTTTCAGGCCCAGGTACAGCATGGGGATGGCATTGGTCGCGTTGGTTGATTATCTCTGGCGGGCCCAGGATAGGGGTTGTTCCTCTGTCCTGGTCCTATTAGACCTCTCGGCAGCTTTTGATACCATCAACCATGGTATCCTACTGCGATGACTTGGGGGGTTGGGAGTGGGGGGGCACCATTTTGTGGTGATTCTCCTCCTACCTGTCGGATCGATCGCAGTTCGTGTTGACTGGAAGGTGGAGATCAACCCCGAGGTGCCTCACTTGTGGGGTGCCTCAGGGGCCAGTTCTCTCACCCTTCCTGTTCAATATATACATGAAACCACTGGGCGAGATCATCCATGGTTTTGGGGTACAGTATCATCAATACACTGATGATACCCAACTTTTCATCTCTGCCCCAAACCACCCAAATGATGCCCTCGACGTGATGTTCCAATGCCTGGAGACTGTACGGATCTGGATGGGGACGAACAGGCTCAAGCTCAATCCCTCCAAGACTGAGTGGCTGTGGTTCCCATCATCCTGATTTGTGCATCTTGTACCATCTTTGATGATAGGGGGAGAAATTTAAGCTCCCTCAGAGAGGGCCCGCAATTTGGGAGTCCTCCTGGATACGCGGCTTAGTTTAGAAGAACACCTGATGGCCGTGACCAGGGGGGGCCTTTTACCAGGTTCACCTGGTATGCCAGTTGCGCCCCTTCTTGGATTGGGATGCCCTGTGCACAGTCACTCACGCCCTTGTCCTTTCTCGGCTGGACTACTGTAACGCTCTCTACATGGGCTGCCCTTGAAGAGCACCCGGAGGCTTCAGCTGGTCCAGAATGCAGCCCCACGGGTTGTCATGGGGGTACCTGGGTGCTCCCATGTTACACCCCTTTTAGGCGGCCTGCACTGATTGCTGGTGGTTTTCCAGGTGTGATTCAAGGTGTTAATTATGATCTTTAAAGGGCTCCATGGCTTAGGCCCAGGGTTTTTGTGAGACCACCTACTGCCACCGGTAGCCTCCCACTGTCCAGTACGATCCCACAGAGTTGGCCTCCTCAGGGTGCTGTCGGCCAGGCAGTGTCGGCTGGTGACCCCCAGGGGGACAGCCTTCTCTGTGGGAGCGCCTTCCCTCTGGAATGAGCTGCCCACAGAGCTTTGCATAATTCCCAACCTCCTGTCCTTCTGGAGCGCCCTAAAACGTTGGCTTTTCCAGCAAACCGGCCTGGCCTGAATAAAATAAATTATTAATTTTAATTGTTATTTTTAATTTAATTTCTAAATCTTATTGTAAATGTCTATTGGGTAGGTTTTTTTTTGATATTCTAATTAATCTTTCTTTTAACTTTTGTAATATGTGGTTTTTTTTAAACTGTTTATTTCATTTTTCATTTTCATTTTATACAATCACTTATATACTGTGCATTTAAAAAAAAGAAAAATCAATGAACACAACTCATCTTCCACCATAGAAAACCAACATAGGACTTCAATCCCCCATACACCCTTTCTTCTCCCCCTCCAACTTTCATTTCTCCCCTCCAACATTCCCCTCTTCTACTTCCCTTCCCCCTCAAACATTCCTTTCTCCCCTTCCCTCCATCTCACCCTCCTTACATTCCCCTCTCACTCCCTCTTTACTTCTCCCTCTTCTTTCCCTCTACTCCTCACTTTGGTGTATCTCTACAATTCATTAATCTATTCAGTTTATATTTTACTCTAAAATTAAGAAAAATGAAAAAAAAAGAAAAAAAAAGAAAAAAAGAAAAAAGAAAGAAAAGAGAGCAACAGTATACAAGTGCATTCTTATTGTTCTGAAAATTGAGACTGTATTTCCGCCCTACCCCCTACCCCCCATAAACCCCCCTCCCTAACCCCCTTTCGACTTCCCAGGTCCCATACCCGGCATAACTCTTTATCAAGCACAGTCTGGAGTATATTAAAATCAAATAACTTTAGAATTAAAAGATAAAAGATAAAGGAAAAACAATAAAAAGGAAATAGTAAAAAAAGAAAAAAACCACACACACACAAAAAAAAGGAAAAACGGGAAAAATCAACAAATTCTCTACATTAAACTCAGCTTCCCATCATTTTTAAATCTTAAACAATGTACCTCATTCCTAATTTCAGTTATTTTATTACTTGCAGGATTTCAAACTATATTGAAACCAAGTAAGTTAATTAAATGGAATTCCAGCTAAGGGCCTTATCTCTTTATCTAAATATCCAAACCTTTGATTTATCTCTTTTACCTCCTTCTCTATTAAACCATTTAAACATTCAAATACTTCTCTCGGTTTCCTTTCCAACTCCTCCCATCCTGCCTTTACCCGTGTCCATATATATATTTTATTTTCATCCGTACTCCTCTTATATTTGCTTAACCTTCCTGCAGACTCTATGGGTATATCTTTCCAAACATTATATTCAAATAACAATTTATACAAAGATCAGCTTACTTTCTGGCTCAAAATAAACTCTACTTAAACCTTCACTACCCTCCCATCTACCCCACACTTCCCAGCTCCATTCAACCCGAACCACAATCCAAGAAGATCACGATCTCCGCTCTCCTCACCCTAAAGAATAAATCATGAACAGTTAAAGTAGAAATTCAAAGTTATCCATCGAATCCTGTTTAAATCCCATACAATATATATTCCAAAATCATCACCACTTCTTTCAGTCTCTTTCCGTCTCAATGTCTCTTCGTCAGTATGCAGCTATACCGTTTTACCCAAGACAGAAATCACAAAGTATTATTCAAATTAAAAATTAAGCAAATGTTTTAGAAGCATAACTAAGTCTTTATTCTCTACTCTTCTGCCCTTCCGGAGGGGGAAAGCAATGCCTCTCGCCTTGTAGCCATGTGTTCCGCTGTTTCTCTTCTCCTTCTCCTTGTCTTTCTCCATGTCCGGGTGATTCAGGAAGTCCCGCCTTCAGGATCTTGTAATAGAAATCTCGGGCTTCCCAAACAGAGTTAAGACAATATTTTTGGTTATCAAATGTAACTGTAATACCAAACGGCACTTCCCATCTGTATTGTATCTGAGAGTTTCTGAGTTCCTTAGTTAAGAAAGCATAGTCTCTTCTGGCTCTTAATATTTGAGGTGGTATTTCTTTGAAAACAATCAAATCCTGTCCATCAATTCGCAGCCTATTATTGTAGAACTCCTGTATTATCGCGTTTCTGGATTCTCTTGTGGCGAAATATATAATTATGTCCCTCGGAAGTTGTCGCTGTTTTGCTACGTACGAATTATGGCGATAGATTTTTTGGATCTGCCAATCAAAGTTAAGTCCCGGACTTCCCACCTAGCGACTAAAAGCCTCAAAAAAGGTCTGTTTCAAATTCTCCTGCTCATTTTCACGCAATCCCCTAACTCTTATTGCAGACTCAGTCTTCTTATAATTTATCATGACAAGTTGTTTTTGCGCAATTTGGATTTCCTGTTGTAATATTTCAATTTTAGATGTCAGGTTGGAATTAGCTTCTTCCAAAAGTTCCAATTTATCCTCCATTCCAGCAATATAATCTGTCATAACATTCATAACCTCGATCATATCCTCCTTTGTTTGAGCAATCTTGGCATCAAGTCTGTCATAAAAGTCTGAAATAAATTTTTGCATTTCCTCTTTGAACTCTTTAAGGATTTCAAAAAGAAATTCTTTCGTTAGCAAATCTCCAGTAGAGGACGTAGAAGGCAAGGACAGCGGCTTCGTAACAAATGCTGATGTAGAAGAGCGTCTGGGTTTCGATTTCGGTGCCATGATAAAAAGGGAAGCAAACAGAGTCTCTACTCACGTTAATTTGAGATAAGGTAGTTTCAACAAACCCCTGGCAATTAATAAAAAGAAATCTTCGAGGGAACAGGGCTAATTAGTTTGTAATCCCTTAAATCTGTCCAGGAAGTTGAAGATATATCGTTATAGCAAATGCAGAAGTTATAAAATCGCCATTTTTTTTTAAGAAAAAAAAAAGGTTAAACAAAAGGAGTCTTTTATAAAATTGAAGCTGGTATTTTAAATAGAGAAAAAGGAAAAATTCACAGGTATGGTCACTGCCCGGATTAATCTTAAATGGGTTAATTACAAAGGCTTGTTCTGGGGGGGGGGGGGAAAGTAACTCGCCTAGAGCTGGAAAAAAAAAACAGCTGAGAAGGTCTGGCCGGAGTAAATGACTCAGCTTTCGTTGATTCACTCTCTTTCGTTCGCAGCCAAAAAGAAAAAAAGGCTGCGAACTCCAAAGAGGATTTTAACTGGCTGAGGGTCCCTCCCTACTTTTTCCTTACTGGAAAAAGAGATATCTAAGATCTTAAATAGATATACGAACCAGAACTCTGAGGGCAGCTTCATTAAGCTGCCGACGGCGGCAACACCTCCCCCGGAAGTCTGTAATATGTGTTTTTATGTTGTACGCCGCCCTGAGTCATCTGGGAGAAGGGCGGCATATAAGTCCAATAAACCTAACCTAACCTAAACCTTGTAAAGGCAAGGGGAGAAAAATGTACTTTCAGACTTACAATATTCTATTACTGAAACCTTACACTAAAGGTAGTGTTAGTATCATAATCAGAAGTATTATGATGGTTCTTGTTTGGACTACCTCTTAAGGCAGGGGTGTCAACCTCAAGTTCTCAAGTCGTCATGTCATCACATGACGTATTGGGACTTTTCCTTCCTTTGCCAAACCGTGGCTAGCACATGATGCATCCAGCCCATGGGCCATGAATTTGACCCCCCTGTCTTAAGGGATGTAGTCTTGAAGCTGCACCTGTCCTTTGAAAGAGTATTCCTTTGGATATCTATATGACAACCCTACGTTGCCTGCCTACAACCAATCATTAAATACTTCCCCTCTTCATAGGCCTGGGATTAGGTGGTTTGCAACAGTGGTGGAATTCAAAAAAAAATTACTACCTGTTCTGTAGGTGTGGCTTGGTGGGCATGGCTTGGTGGCCATGGCAGGGGAAGGTTACTGCAAAATTTCCTCCTGATCAGCTGGGACTTGGGAGACAGAGAATAGATGGGGACAGGGCCAGTCAGAGGTGGTATTTACTGGTTCTCCGAACTACTCAGAATTTCCACTACGGGTTCTCCAGAACTGGTCAGAACCTGCTGAATACCACCTCTGGTTTGGGACTCGGATGGGTCCTCTTCTAGCTGCGGGTGTCATGGAGTTATGTTTCCATGATTCCACATATATCACTTGTATGTGTTATTTTATGGTAAAAATGTGTTTTTAATCTGGTGAAATCTCTCAAAGTCATTTGAGAGAAATGGATGGCCTAGAAATTAAGTGAATAAATAAAGTAGTAGCTAAGAGTTGTACAATTCTGTAAAAGAAACTGTTTCAAAAATAACAATTTCACCTGGTTTTCTCCTCTTCTAATTTGAACTCTTACACACACACACCCGTCCTTCCCCATCCTCCTTGCTCTACAATTACTAGAATTTTGGCTCCTAAATGTGTTTGTTTCTGTTCTTCTTTAACTGTAGTTCTCCATATTAGATCATTAGTTCAGATAATATCCCAAATAAATTGTTGATTATAGATTGAAGCTGTATCCAATGGAGAACAGTTGCATCTGACAATATGTGATGATCTCTATTCAGGGCACTGAATTAATGTATGAAATTGCTATCCCAACAGAGCCCCCTTTGACTGATATACATTGGTTGTTTCCAATGAGACAAGAGCTTTGTCAGCTATAGCTTCAGCTTCTTAATCTGCATCAGTCACACATTTTCCTGCAGATATATACTCCGGACTTGGGATGTCCATTGAGTGTTAGAGAGATGGAGCTTGGGTCATCTGTTGCTGAACCTTCTATTAGAAAGGGGAACAAGAAGTTCTTAATATTTCTTCACTCATACTATAGACCAGGGGTCCCCAACCTTGGGGACATGGCCACACAGTCTGTGGCCTGTCAGGAAACAGGCCACACAGCTGGAGATCATCTGTGGGCAAGTGAGCCAAACTGTCTGTAGAAAAAATTGTCTTCCAAGAAACCAGTCCCTGGTGCCAATTTCTATAAGTTGAACTTGATATTGTGATCTTTTCCTGACCACAATACTAGACAGTCTAACTACTCTATTTATGTTGGATGTTCAATGGCCAGATAGATAATATAGTGCAGGAGTGTCAAACTCACAGTGTCACGTTGTCATCACGGGATGTATTGTGATTCTTTTTCTCTTCGTTAAAACGGGGTAGGCATGGCCAACACATGACACATCTGGCCTGTTGACCATGAGTTTAACATCCCTGATATAGTGCATAGTCTACTGGAGAGGATCATTAAGAGTGGTCTGGAAATCCAGAAATGAGGAAATCTCAGAAAATCACTTAGAACAGTAAGTTATGATAAGTACTTCAAGCGCATACACTTTAATTATCTGAGATGTTTGAATTGTCAACTTGGGTATTCTTTCCTACTTCTTGCTTTTTCTTTTCAAGTGGATTTTTAAAAGCCTTGACTGATTTCCCTCCCCCCTTGAATACAGTATGGCAGTTCACATGATTAACACTTCCTGCCATGCTCAAAACTGTGAAACATATTTGAAAATAGATTTTAATTAACATTAGCACTTTCATAATTAGTGCTGGCAATAAAATGCCTCTTGGCTGACTCAAGAAAATTCTAATTATTTTCAATGGGCTCTTTTTACTGTTGTATTGGTTAGAAAGTTAGATGGAAAAAGTAGCACAATTATACATATAGAATTGAAAGACAGCTGTGGAAAAAATGCCACATTCCGGGGGTCCCAAGTTTTCTCTACTACGTCTGTACATGAATGAATAGCTGACTTGTCATAATGGCTTTCCAGGGAAATGTGATTTTGAAAGATATGAGTAGATATGAGTTGCTCTGGACAAGATACTGGTAGCCCATTGAGGGCATCACAGACTTTGTCTTGGCTTTGCTGACTAGGGAGACAGGATGAAGACAGGGTACTCTAGTTGACTTTACATGTTATTTCTGTGTAAGAAGCTTTGATTAGATTAGATTAGATTAGATTAGATTAGATTAGATTAGATTAGATTAGATTAGATTAGATTAGATTAGAAGGTTTATTTATATGCCACCCTTTTCCCTGGGGGGACTCAGGGCGGCTCACAATCCAAAGGAAGGGGGGAAAACAGACTTTTACATATAAGACAATACATAATTAAAACACAACATTCATACCATTCGGGCGGGTTACAATCTTTACCCCCAGGCCTGACGGGATAGCCAGATTCTGAGGGCTGTGCGGAAGGTCTGGAGGGTGGTGAGAGTACGAATCTCCACGGGGAGATCGTTCCATTGGGTCGGAGCTACCACCGAGAAGGCTCTCCTCCGCGTGGTTGCCAGTCGGCATTGACCAGCGGATGGAACTCGGAGGAGGCCTAATCGATGGGATCTAATAGGTCGTGTGGAGGTGATTGGCAGTAGGCGGTCTCTCAAGTACCCAGATCCACTACCATGGAGGGCTTTATGGGTGGCAAGTAGCACCTTGAAGCGTATCCGGAGATCGACAGGTAGCCAGTGCAGCTCGCGGAGGATAGGTGTTACATGGGTGAAGCGAGGTGCACCCACAATCGCTCACGCGGCTGCATTCTGGACTAGCTGAAGTCGCCGAATACTCCTCAAGGGCAGCCCAATGTAGAGCACGTTGCAGTACTCCAGCCTAGAGGTCACAAAGGCACGAGTGACTGTTGTGAGAGCCTCCCGGTTCAGGTAGGGGCGCAACTGGTGCACCAGGCGAACCTGGGCAAATTCCCCCCTGGTCACAGCTGACAAATGGTGTTCGAAAGTCAGCTGTGGGTCCAGGAGGACTCCCAAGTTGCGGACCCTGTCTGAGGGGTGTAATGTTTGACCCCCCAGCCTGAGCGATGGAATACTTGCCAAATTGGCGGGAGGGAAACACAACAGCCACTCGGTCTTATCCGGGTTGAGCACGAGTTTGTTAGCCCTCATCCAGTCCCTAACAGCTTCAAGTCCCTGGTTCATCACGTCCACCGCTTCATTGAGTTGGCATGGGGCGGACAGATACAGCTGGGTATCGTCCGCATACTGGTGGTATTTTATCCCGTGCCGCCGAGCTCATACAGTATCTGCAGCAAAAGCTGTGCTAAATAAAGATAATTTATTATGAAGAGCAAGCACTCCATGAAGTTTATACTTTGTATTTAAAATAGAAATTATTATAAAATATTGTTTTCTCTGACAGGGAATTGCTTATATATTAAGATCCAGATATCAAGGCCCAAATCTGATATGTCTAACTCTTAACTTTGCTCTCTAAAAATGTAAACAAGCTCTTGCAAAGTCACAGTGCTTCATTGGTGAGTTGTGAATACCATAGTCAGTTATTACTAGTGCATACATGCATTAAAGTGGTTTTTAAAACTGGGAGAGGGAAAAATTATAATAATTGTTTCCCTGACGTTGAAATTTCAAGTTTCTCAGTTACTAGTGAAAAGGCCTTCCTCCCTGCCAGGTGACAGCAAAGCTGATGGGAAAAAAGCTCAAAAGTCTAATCTAGTAGAGAAAATGGTTATAAATGGAAACTATTCAGATGCTGGTATTTCCATCCACACATCTCAATAAATCCTGCTAAAGAAAACTCTGTGAGAATCTTGCTTGGCTTTAATCACTTTCTGTTGGGAGCAATAATATAGTAAGCCCCCTGCAGCCATTAGGAAAATAGGCATTGCTTGACCAGGTGGGTGTCATTGAATGTCTGGGGCTGTTCCTACTTTATAACATTAGCCTTTAATTAACCTTGATGAAAAGTCTGAAAAGAAAAATTGGAGCACTGGACAGAGCATAGTCTCCTTCTAATAGGCTTCTTATACTGTAGGCTAAATGCATTGCTTGTCATCTCAATATGTCAAGGCCTTAAATCAAAGCCTCTTAACAGGAAGGCAAAAATAATAATGACATATCATTTTATCCTTAAAGTGTTTGTCAGTAGCTGACATTTTGCCTAAGCCTAATCCTCTGGGGTGGTGTAACATATCTTATCTGGGGACCAAGCTGTTTGGCATTCAAGCATCATCTGAGACTAAATAAAAGCATATTTGCACAAAAGCAAGCCTCCGTTTTCCACTGGTGATGGAATTGGTTCACTAGCTTACAAGGGAAAGATCTGAATTAAAAATATTGTTCCCTAATTTCCTGTGCATTTTGGCTCTTTAGTCTCTTAAAGGCCAGGATGTTTTTTGGAAATGTGCACTTCTGCAGGGGGCGGGTTGTGTGTCTGTGTGTCTCTCTGTGTGTCTCTGTGTGTGTGTTGGAAGAGCATGATGAAAAGCGGGGAATTCAGGACAGGATTTTGCAAAGAAGAGCAAGCTCATTCAGATGGCATGTGAAGAAATAATAAAAGAAGCTCCAGACTAGTAGTTCTCAACCTGTGGGTCAGAACGTCGCCTAAGACCATCGGAAAACACATATTTTTTTAAAAAAATACGGAAAACATAAAATAATTTTATGGTTGTAGGTCACCACAACATGAAGAACTGTATTAAAGGGTCATGGCATTAGGAAGGTTGAGACCCACTGCTCTAGACCAAAGGACTTAAGATCTTGGTATGAAAGAAAATATTTTTTGCAAAGAGAAACTAAGCATATCAAATAAGAAGGGCTGGGCCAGATGTTTTCTGGATATCATTTCCCACATTTTGTTTCAGAGATGAGTCTTCAGTCAAGTTGTCCTTTCTTACTGAGTTATTGTCTTGTAACAAATCTATCACTTCAATTAGTTTTTGTGTGTCTTTGGCATTAGGCCATGAAAGTACATTTCTTTTCCTGAACTGCCAATATACACATTTCAAAATAGCTGTATCCAAATACTATATCCAAGCCAATAGAAAGTTGTCAGAAGAATTTGCAAGATTATGACTATATAGAAATGTTCATAAGATCATAGAAATTTCAAGAGAAAAATGGGTTTTAATGAATGTCTTTTTTCAAACAATGTCTGCATTGTATGATCATCTTTGAAGGTGATAGTCTACAATGAAAGTATCTTATCTAATGCAGGAATGGTGTGCTACAAAAAAATTATCCATCCTCAGGCACTGATGCAAATTATTGGTTCATCATTTTGAGGATTTTTCCTTTTAAACTGGGATGTTGGAAATTAAAATCCTCACTGCAGGGGGGTCAGGAAAATAAATAGGTTTGACTACATGAGTGTCTTTCCTGGGCATCTTAAATATCATCATGATGAGCATGAATTCTTGCTGATTTGGGGCACAAACACTTTAAAAAGGCAAAAGATTGTTAAAGAATGTATTTATTATGATATACCGTAGTTACTCTAGCATTACTAACACTTCTGCTCTGGCAAGTTTTAATGAATAAATCGAAGAAAGGTTAGTTGTATAATGTATAGAATTATAAATTACAAATGATCTTTGACTTACAACCATTTGTTTAACATTGGGGAAAAAAGTGAATTTTGGCCTATACTTAAAATTAGAACTCACAGACCACCTTCATGGTTACATGATCACAATTGGCAGCCAGTTCACATTATTGATAGTTGCAGTATTTTGCTGTCACATGGTCATGTTTCGCAATTTCCCAGCTGGTTTCTAACAAACAAAATCAATCAAGGGGAGATTTGCTTAATGACCATATGATTTGCTTAAAGACCAAAGTAAAATGGTTGTAAAATCAGGCCCAGCAACATGATGACTTACTTAATGACTGCATTACTTTAACAACCAAAATTCCAGGCCTGAATGTCGAGAACTATCTATAGGAAGTAAAAATGGGAATTTTATATTGAAAAGCAAGATGACTTTTTCAGTGAATATTTAATTATACTGAAGAATTTAAATATATCTCTTCTTATCCACTTCCAGCTAAAGGTTGTGTTGGGGGGGACGGGACTGTACAATAATCCCTGGAAAAACATTGATTGTTTAGGATTTTTTTATCTTTTATTTTATTTAGTTTGTCAAACATGTACAAAATAACAGATATAAGTATAAACATGGATATGAACACAGGAAATGGGTACGGACAAACGGTGACAGTAGGACAGGGATGGTAGGCACACTGCTGCACTTATGCACGCCCCCTTTGTGGACCTCTTAGGAAGGATCATAACAAATTCCGTACATTAAAAAATAATCTACCTCCAATCACAATATGATTTGCCCTAGTTCCCTGCCTCTCAAACAGTTCAATATTTTTACTCCTTTTCTTGTCATCATTATTTTTTTAGATCTCTAAATAATCAGATCAAACATTGGAGGACAAATTGAAGATCTGCTATAAGAGGCCAAAGAGGTGGTTGATTTATGTAAATGTCTTCATTTTCACTATTTGCTCATCATGAGAAACAAATTTCTTTATCGTCTTGTGCATGTTTCTGTCAAAGGTATTGAGATTTAAATGGCTAGTTCAATAGTTTAATTTTGCTCATTGATAATAAAATATGCAACTCATCAAGTTTTGCTCTACTGGGTGAGGGAGTTAATGGAAAACTCTGAATCAATCACTGGTTCACCTAGGTTCATCCACATGTCTTATCTGCTCTAACAGATGAAAACATCCATCAACCATTTATACAAATGATAACCTTATGATGTTGTATCTGTCTCTTCATCAGCTCACTGTTTAGACAGCCACCTAAGAAGGCATGAAAGTGATGTTCTTCTTCATATCCCAACGCAGAACCTCTTGTGGAACTTTAAGAACAGGTAGTGGAGGAGCCTCGGAGGTTTACCCATGATATCTAGTCTCTAGACTCTGAGCTTACATGGTCAATTTGACTATGACATTGTTGAGAGTAGGGAAGACAATTTTTGATTGAAATATACCTAGGCGAAAGAGACTGAAATATTCTTAAAACCCAGAATGAAATAATATTTGGAAGCAGCTCTAGCAGATGCCTCTCTACTTCATTGGAGTGTAAAAAGGTGGAAGGAGTGCAGCATAATCACATTTGCAAAAGTCTGTTGTTATAGCTAACTTCAATAAAATTAGGTTTAGCTTTCCAATAGTTAATTTCCTGCCCTGACTACATCTTGCTACAGTAAGCAGCCTACAGATTCAGACATATGTATCTTTTTTGTAGCTCTGGGAGATTCCCCTGACCCTAGTTGATAAAAATGAATGGTTTCTCTGACGGCTCAAAGTTGACTCGGCCTTTCATCCTTCTGAGGTCAGTAAAATAAGGACCCAGATTGTTGGGCGTAATATGCTGACTCTGTAAACCACAGAGGACTGTAAATCACTGGGAAGCAGTATATAAGTTTAAGTCCTATTGCTATTTCGAGTTTATAGGAGTGAGAAATCAAAAAGTGCTATTGCTATCATAGTGCACTTCAAAATTTGTACCATAAGTCCTAGAAGAGAAAAAAAAGAACAGATCCAAAATACTTGAAAGAAATAAGCTTTTCCCTCATGTTTGATGTCTTCACCTACATTAAGAGCATACACATCCCAAAAAATTCTCTTCCTGTCCTAGAATATTTATGAACAAGGATAATATGCAGTAAATAACTCAGAAAAACTGTAAATATACAATGGATTTCCGTGCTTTTGCTCAAGTATCTCAATCTCTTTGGCTAGAAAAACTGAAGACCAGTAATTATATCTTTCAGCTTAGCTGCCTGATCAAACTGTTCTAATGTAAGTATTCCAAACAGCAGCTGTTTTTCAGTGCTTTTCTGTGCGTCTGGCGTTTAGGACATCCGGCTAAGCCTTCAGATATTCTGTTCAAAATATCAAGGGGAGAAACATGGGATTAATCATGATTGAGCGATAGTAGAGTCAGGAGGATGGGGAAAGTTTGCTATATGTGCCTACAATGATTTGTAACTATCATATCAAACTTGATCTATATTTGAATGAAGGATATCAAAGGTCTCATTATTATTTTTTAATAAACCAGAAACCCTAATAATGTATTAATCAAGCAATGGTCTGATACTCTGACCAGATGTTTAGTTTAAACATTTAGCCAAAGCTATGAGTTCTCTATGTGGAAACCTGTGATAGAGAGAAGAACATAACAGGAAAAAGAATGACATAGAAAAAGGACTTCATTGTCCCCACTCACTTTTAATTATGGCCACTGCCTACATTGGCATATCACCATCAGTCCAGAGCTCCAATGCTCATCCCTCCTTTAAAACATAATTTCCTGAGTACAACTACATATTTTCATTGTAGGATATTCTAATTTCATTTGATATTGGATAGGTCTACTTGTTACTGTGGCAATATAACTTTCTTTTAGCATTTTTATATATATTTTATATATTTTATATATTAAATATTAAAGTATCTAAACATCATAAGAGAGAATACTATAGAACCATTGCTTTGGAAAGACCATTTAAAATATCAAGCCCATTCTCAGCACAGACATTCTACTCAAAGTACTAATCTAGCATCTGCTTGAACAAATCCAGCATCAGAAGCCGCCATCTCTCTGGGTAATTGGTTTTGATGTTAATTGTTGCTATTATTGTGAGTTTTTCTTAGGAATCTGACTTTCAAAATTATATCAAGCGCTCTGGTGGTGGTACCTAGTTTGTTAATGAAACATTGGCAAGAAAACAACCAAACTCAGAGAACACCAGTGACCTCATACCTGCAGTTCTATTAATCATTGGAGAAATCATATGGACAACTTGACTCCAACACCTCCATAGGGACATGAATATTCTCAACTCATTTCTGAGTGTTAAACTTTTTATTGATGTCCAACCAATTTCTACTTCCTTGTAATTGAAATCCATTATTTCTTGTCCTGACCTGTAGAACAACTTTGAACAATTCTGCCTCATCTTCTACATGACAACATTTCAAGATGTCTGGAAATAGCTATCAAATCTCTCCATGCTCTTCTTTTTCCAGACTAAAGTTATTTGTCATCGCCAACTCTTCCTCATTGTGTTGGAATGTGGTGCTGAGTCACAGAAGGGTGGATCTTTCCCAAGGAGCTAAGAGGCACATCGGTCTGCAATCCTTGGTATTCAGGAAGAGGTCCAGAGTAGACCCTGCCTAACCTTTTACAGAACATATCTAATAGTTATGCACATTGTGCTTTAGTCTGGCAAGTTTCCTGTCTATGGGCAAGCGACAATGAAGAAATTACTCTGAATAAATCCTTTCAGGCCTGCAGCCATCTTTTCTTTTGGACCTTTGGCCTGCCACACTTTCTATTATTCTACTATGCATTTCTATTGTGGGGAAATGGGAAGGAGGGTTGTAGGAGCTAGATGCTATGTAGCCATAACAAAATTCTTGCTAGAAAGCCAAGGTCATCATTTGTCTTTTCACCTCTGCACCTGACCAGAACTTGATGGGTGGAACTGCCAGCATGGCAGCGGTAGATTGGACCATGTGATGGACTTGTGGGTGTGGTGGCAAGATCTTGAACTTTCAACTGTGTGGGGAAAACAGGGAAACTTTCAGATTTGGGTTTTCCCAGCTGTGTCAACATGGCTCTCTTAATAAATTGAGCAATACTTTGCTTTGGACTCTGATTTACTTTTGGATGCTATTTGGAACCCTGATAGTGTCATTCTTGGTCCCTTGCACCTGACACTCAAGTTTTTTCTTCCAGAACTCTTATAATTGGTCGCTATCTTCTGAACATACTCCAGTTCGCCATTACCTAAAATGCAGTAATCAGAATTAGGGTATATGTATGTGCACTGTGAGCAGTGCAGGATGAATTAATCTGTTAATCTTGACATTGTACTTCTGTTGATGTGGGCTACCCTTTTTGTAGCTTTTTCTTAACTTTGGATTACATTCAATTTGTGATTCAAATATTTTTTGCACGTACTGCTGCTGAATATGATCTCCCAGCATACTATAATCATGCCTTATTTTTTTCTTGCTGAAATGTGAGAAATGCTGAATGCTGAAACTCACCTTGCTATTTATGTATATTTTTCCAACTTGGGAGAATCTTCTATAGTAGGTCCACCAAGCACCTACAGTATGTCAGCATTTTTAAAAATCCAGTAAATTCACTGATACCACCCCAAAAGCTTCATTGCCGCCATCTCCAAACTTAATTGCTTCTGCCAATTCCATTCTACCACCATTCTGCTAACCATCAATTAGCTGATTGATGCACCAGACATTCCCTTGTGGCTTGCAACAACTTTTAATTTTTTGATGTTGCACTTTTTCCTCTACAATGCTCTACGCCATTCTTGATATTTTCCAGTAGGGTGTTAGCTATCTTTGTTCTCTTCACAGATTTGATAATCATATTTTCTACCTCCTCAACCAAGTGGTTTACAAATATGTTCAACAGCACCAGGTTGTAGCCTGGTAGTTTGCAATCAGCACTTTCTCCTGGCTTAATGCACAGCCATGGATATATGAGTATTATTATCCAACCACCTCTCCATCCATCTTGATACTTGCAAAGTCTAGCCCACATTTGCCATTTTCTTTGCTAGAATCTTATAGGAAACATTGAATATATTGCTGAAATCAAGATCCAGTGTCCATGCCACATTCCTGTGGCTAACTAAACTAGTCACTCAATCAAAAAGAGATCCGTTTGATTTGGCATGGCTTAGTCTTCGTAATGTCATACTGTTTCCTGCCCAACAAAGCATACTTTTTCAAAATCATCTGTGATGCTTAATCATCTGTTCCAGAATTTTGCCTGAAATTGACATTAAGCTGGCTAGTCTATAACACCTGGGTCCTTTTTCCCCCCCTCCTAGTTTCAAAACCGAAACAGTATTTGCTTTGCCAGTTTTCTGACATTCCAATCTTCGATGATTTCTCAAGGGTTACAGAAAGGGACTCTCACAATCTCCTTAAAAATTCTTCTAAGTGATGTGTTCCAGGAGACTTCAATTGGCTCATGGAAATGAAGTGTTATCAACTGTATAAGATATTCTTCTGGAACAGTCAAACACAACTCCCCTTTAGAGAAAAGTATGAAACAAAGGAGAAGTTGAGGAGCTCTGTTCTCCCACCTGTTCTTTTCTTACCTTCTTCCAGCAGTGGGCCCACACCTTCTCTTTTTCTTTCTTTGTTCTACTGATATAACCATAATTTTTCTTTGTTGGGCTCTGTAGTGCTGGAAGCAACTATTAAGTATCCCATGAATTGTCAAAATAATAAAGGAGTCCTAGATTGAACCTCACCAAAAATATCACTTGAAGCCAAGTTTGTCAAAGGGGCTGTCAAATTTTGGTTCATGTCATGAGAGCTGACTCACTCGAAAAGTCAACTATGCTGGAAGTGAGTAGCAGAAAAAGGAGAAGGGGCCACTGTGATACCTGCAGCTGGACCCTATAAAGCAGCGATGGCAAACCTTTTTTTTTACAGTGTGCCAGAATTGCGCACATGCCATTGCGCACAACCGTGTGCCCACTCAATTCTCTGCCCAACTACGCATGTGCACATACCCCTCCCACTGTGCATGCACATGCATCCCCTCCCGAGGCTCCGGAGGCTTTCCTGGGGAGAGTGAAAACTGCCTCTACATTTCCACCAAGGGCCGCCCACTGGCCAGGCCAGGCTGGATGCTGATCTCAGATGGCAAGCGGGCATGGGGATCCGCTGGTAAGGCCACATGGAATGCAAGGAAGCATGGCAAGGCCACGGGGAAGAGAGTAGGCTGCTTGCTCCCTTTCCCACAGCCCTGCCATGCTTCCCTGCCTCCATGCGGCCTTCTGCTGGGCTGCTTTCACAAGCTGGCCATGGGGACTTCAGGAAGGCCACATGAAAGGCAGGGAAGCATGGCAGGACAATGGGGAAGAGGGAAGGGGCAGCTAGCTAAGCCACGACTCCAGACAGATCAGGGGTGCAGCACTTCAGGTAGGCAAGTTGTAGAGTAGAGACTGATCGTGGTGGGGCGGAGCAAGTGAACGGTAACCAGCAGTAACCAGGTAACCGGTTCAGGGGCGAAAATAGCCTCCCCTGGCCATCCGGAAATGTGAAAAATCAGCTGGCCAGCACGCGCATGCGCATCGGAGCTGACAGCTGGTGTGCCACCCAAAATGGCTCCGTTTGCTACCTCTGGCATGCGTACTATAGGTTTGCCATCACAGCTATAAAGGATGACACTGGAATGACCATGGCAGATGCAAAGGAGCCAGTGCAAGACAGAGGAACATGGAGAATGCTGATCCTTAAAATGGTTGAGGGTCGGACACAATTGAATGGCTGACAATGCAAGCCTAAGTACCTTCCATACGTGGGCATTTATAATTTTCTTCAGGTCTTAGTTTCTTATTGGTGGCTATACCCATCTTCATCTTTAATTCTTAGCTCCACTGAAAGAACTCTGTCTACCTTGTAGCATAAGACTGTTATTCAGTATCCTGCACTCCAGAATGATAAACACACCTTGGACTTGAGGTGTGACTTTACTTCCCTTGAAAAAAGGTATATACCCCAAGCTAATAGAATTTTCTTCCCTGGCACTTGGGACTCTCTCTTCCTTCTCCCCTCTGCAGTTGAACTGTTTGAAAAGGGCAATCATGTTTTGCCTTTCATCTTCTCATTGCGAGGCATACTGTGCTCTCCATCTCTCCTCCCTGGGTCATGCCATTTCATTGCTGGTTTTTAACAATGCTTTTTGATACTGAACAACTTCATTCTGCAAAAATAACAAGGCCTTTTTTCAATGTTTATGTAATAAGCGTCATCTAGAAATACTTGAAAAGTATTATGATTTTTTGAGCTGGTCCAGTGGATTTTCCAGATTATCACTTTCATATTGTAGTCTCTCTCAATACACTAAAGCACATTTGGGAAATATAATAGGAGGAAAAAATAATTATTCAAATTGATTTATTTCCTCAGCAGATAGTTAATTATGGGATAGGTTCCATAATTTATTTCTACCATCTCTTATAATGTTATTTTCTCTAACTTGTCCAGAAGGAACTTGAAAACATATTTTAAGTTTTTGGCAGTCAATCTTCTCCTCAGCTCTCTCTTAGGTCTTTTGTTCTCCAAAAGATTCAAACAGAATATCGGCAGACCTTTGTTACAGTTTTGAACAGCAAGTACTTTTTGATTATTCATATATATTTTTGGAAAAGCCTTGTAAATCTGATCCAGGGGTGGGTTCTTGCCAGTTCTAACCTCTTCTATAAAAGAGGTTCCACAAATCTACCATGCCATTTAAAACTGGTTCCAGCTCCCTCCCCTCACCCATCCGCACCACGCTTTCCCCGCCTGCCGCTCACTGATTGGCTGGCTCACCAATCATCCCACATGCCTCTAAGAGTCCTATCTAAACCTTAAAGTCTTAAAACTGTCAAGTTTGAATGCCACTGGCGTTTTTTTTGTAAAGGGTTAGGTGTGCAAGGGTCTTGTAACTTGACAGCTTTAAAACTTGCATGCTTCAAATGCCAGAGTATCTGAGCCAACATTTTGGTTGCTAAGCAAGAGCATTGTTAGGTGAGTTTCACCACATTTTACGTTGGCCATGCCCACCCAGTCACATGACTGGCAAGCCATTCCTACTCAATCACATGGCTCCTACCCGGTCACATGGCTGGCAAGCCATTCCCACAAAGCAGGCCACATTTACAGAAGAGGTTCTAAAAAAAAATGAAACCCACCACTGGTCTGATCATACCTCTAGAAGTCTTTATAAGTTTACTAACAATGTCAACACACAAAGAATCTGGCAATCCTTTAGAAAAATGGTCAGCAAATTGCAGCCCCAGGGCCCATACAGTTCCTAAACTGAGAATTTGCAAGGCTGACATCTTCTCTAAATATTGCACCAAATTTCAGTTGTCTGATATTTTAAATTAAGAAAGACACAAAACTATAATGTAAAACTATAGCAGATTTAACAAATGTAAAAAAAAATGAAGGAAAAAGCCAAAGCATCCTCAGGCCGAAAACAGCAGGAAATACTGTCCCAAAGTTCCAGCCCTACTGATAAATCAGTTACGGGATTTCTTTCTTTACATCTTACTTTTTGCAACGAGCTCAAGCCAAGAAGTTCATACTGTAGTACACAGTACTTCCTCTTCCTTTTCCCCAGAAGAATTCTGTAAAGTAGGTTAAGCTGGAAGAGAGAGGAATTGGCTCATAATCTCCCAGTGAGTTTCTGTGATTCACACAGTGTTAGCATCTAAAAAGTATACAATTTGAGAGACATGCTTCAGTTTTGGAAATGTGTCAACAAAGAGAGATTTTGCAATGGGTGCATCTCATTCAGGATTAATGAAAGTTGCCCCTACTATTTGTCTCTGTGAAAAACTCTGCAGTTGAAAATTGAGTGCCTAAAATTCCAAAATATTGTTCAGTGCCTCTGTACAATGAATTCCTGTTGTCTTACCCACAGCCTGATTCTACATTGTCCTCCCTTTGAGACAGGGGTGAAATGCAGCAGGTTCTGGAGAACCGGTAGCAGAAATTTTGAGTAGTTTGGAGAACCAGCAAATACCACCTCTGGTTGGCCCCAGAGTGGGGTGGGAATGGAGATTTTGCAGTATCCTTCCCCTGCCATGCCCACCAAGCCACGCCCATAGAACCAGTAGTTTAAAAAATCGAATTTCACCACTGCTTTGAGGGATAAGATTGATCATTCCCTTCTAATCTCTCACCTACTTAAAACGATTTAAGATTGTCAAAATGCAACATTGCAGTGTTTGTGGAATATGACAATCAATAGCCTTGTAATTAATTTCTTTCTTCAAAACTCTTGATAAATCAGCATAATGCAATCTCTGTTTATTGAAAAGCAGGTTATAAACCGGATGTATCTCTTCCCTGTCATTCTGATGCCAATGCTGCCTACGAAGAAACACACACAGCTGACTTCACCGATTTCTGTTCTTCAACCCAGAGGATTTAAAAAAAAATGTATATAAGTGGTGAAAAATGGAACACTACAGCTCCTTCAGCTTGAATAATTCACAGAGCGGCAGCTTAATATTAGATGTGGATTTTTAAAAAGTATCTTCCACATAGTCAGTCTTTATCAGACTTTCCCAAGCTAATACCCTCCAGATATGTTGGGACTGCATTTCCCAGAACTCATAATCAATGTGACCTTGGTCAAGGCCACGAGAATATATTTGGAACCCCAGCACTTTTTTCGTATCAATATTATTGAATTGCTGCCATCTGTCTTGCAGAAATGTGTGTATCAATTGGAAAAAATTGTTGATAAACATTAGACACTTTATATCACTTACTGCTTTGATTTTCCATGTTTGGTTCCTAAAGCCAAAGGATTATTTCTAAATTTCCTTCAGAGGCAATCTTTTTGGAAGTGTTTTTCCATGAAAGCATATATGAGAATGTTATTCTTGCCTGCTATGTGAGAAATTGTAAACCAACTGCTAGATCCTGTTCAAGGACTTTTCTCTGAATGATTGAAGGACTGTGATATATAAAACATTTTACACATTCATGCTTTTTAAAGTTTTTTCCCCCGAAGTCTCTCTTATGGAAGTAATTATGATATTTGAAGTAGTCCTTAGACTCATGTTGTCATCATGTGACATATAATGACTTTTTCCCCTTTGCTAAATTGGGGGTGGGCTGCATGATGCATAGTGTATGATGCATTTAGCCTAAGGGCTGCAAGTGCTATGCCCCCGTCAGAGTCTGAATCCGAGGGGGAAGATCTGACAGAGAGTGGGAGAGTGGCTTCGTTGGCTGTGGAAGAAAATAGGGAAGGGCAAAGTCAGGCTGCCCAAATAGGGGAGAGGTAGGACAAGAGAGAAGGGGTTTAGATGAAGACCAAGGCCCACCCGCTCCTCATCCTAGGGCACACAGGGAAGAATGGAGAAGAGAGCAATGTGGGTTACAAGGACGGAAGGGGCCCTGATTCCTTTCACAAGGCACACCTGGGGATGGAGTTTAAAGGAGAGGAAAATGGGAGGGGCAGTTGTTGGAAACAAACACTGAGTTTAACTGCTTATCTGAGTTCTTGGCATCCTCCCAACTGGTTTGATTTACTGCCATGCTACTTCACTTCTGGAACTCCTTAACGTGCTTGCCCTGCCTAATTAATTGCCTTGTTGTATTTATAGTTGGGAGTTTTCTGCTTACAACGGTTTGGACTGGAATATTTTCAGCCAAGGCTATTACAGGTTTGTGAAAGAGCTTTTCTCCAGGCTGGAGAGTTGAAAGGGACGTTGGGGGCACAGTTGGTGTTAATAAAGGGATTCATACCAGTTCTCTGGCTGTGTTGCCTTTGTGCCACACCCCGGGTCATCACAGCAAGTTTGACACCCCTGCCTTAGATCCATAGCTCACACAGACTTACAGTAGAAGCCAAGGGGAGGAAGAAATGCTCCCCCCTCACTTTCATCACTATATCTGAATAGCACATTATCTACATTCTAATGTTCATTTGAAAACTGAAAACACAGGTGAAATCATTTTCACAAGCAATGTGGTATCAGGTTAATTACAATTCATCAAAAACTACAATCAATCACAGTCTACCACTTGCTGATGATGTAGTGCTGCTGACGTAAAATATTTAATATGGAAAATGAAAATATGCATCAGTAAAAAAATCAATAGCAGTAAACAAGAAAAAAAATGGTTTTTTTCAGAATGAATTGTTCCAGTCTGAGGAATAAAGCCAAACAAAGTACATCATCATCAGAGCCTAAAAGTGCTATATTTAGAGACTCCTGGAGATAATTTCAGATAGAAACTGAACCGGTGCTGTCTATAGAATTCGATTTTTAAACAGAAGCCACATTTTCAACTATATTCATCCTTACAAAAGTGGTAATTAGAATGATCTGAGAGGTGAGGGGAAAATATTTAAATAACAGTAAGTATAATTTGACATAATTGCAGACAACTTATGGATGTGACCTAGGCCAGTGCTGCTTAAATTTGTAGGAAATCAGGGTCCAATGAGAACTGAAGCTTTGAAAGTTCAAAATGTATTTTCTTCCCATTGCTCATAAAAAGGAATATTGTGTCCTTAGTTCCATATAAGCAGAGGTCTGCAGTTTACAGTAAAAGAAAGAATGTAGAAGAATATCCATTTGAATGTAACTATATAATGTCATTTTTTTAAGGGTTGGGCTCTTTTTTGTGTCAAAACTGTCTCTAGCTACAGGACAATCATTGTACTGTTTAATCCTTGTAGATATCTAGAGTCATGTATGTGTAGGTGGCCATAGAAACTGAAACAAATAAACAAAATTGAAGAATTGATTGATTGATAGCTTGAGAACAGTGTGCAGCTATGGACTCTTTTGTAACTATGTAGATAAAAATATAACCTTTTACTAGAGCTGCATGCATGTAAACACTGGCATTTACTGTATGTCATTCATCTAAGGTGGATAGTAAACCTTAAATTGATGAAAAGACACCATAGGTTTATTTCTGGTTTTGGTTTCTCTCTTTCACTTCTTATGCTGTGATATCTAAATCTATGGAAGAAACTAAGAACATATAGCTGTGGGTTGTGATTGATCATCAGGGAACTTCTGCAATTCTTATTAACAGGAAAGATGTGGGAAGTTATCATATATACCATTTTCAACAGTTGTCCTGGAATCCTATAGTTGTAAAGGGCCCATATAGGCCACTGAATCTAATCTGCTGTTCCATCTGTCTAATCCACCATTTTTCTGGGATATTGGCTCTAGGATTGTGCACTGTTTTGGATGTTAATGGAAACAGAACAAATGCTCCAGAGCACGGGTGTCAAACTCGATCGTGTCACGTGACATATTGTGACATATAGCGATGTTTTTTGGCTTTGTGGAGTCAGGGTGGGCAAGGCTTGCACAGGATGTATCGGGCCCATGGGTTGCCATTTTGACACACCTGTTCTAGAGCAAGTCTTGCTCTGTTTGCATCTTTGCATGTTCTGAATCCTTTTTGGATATCACATATCGAATGCTACACGTTGATGCTACAGTTGATCTGCTATTACCATTAGGATTTTTTCCCCTGCCATTTTATTGAAATTTATCTTTCTGTGCCATAAATTATATCACATTCTGCACTTTAGAATTATAAGAGAAAAGGTCTTGACATGCTATATACTATCCCTTCAATATGATACAATAGCAGAGTTGGAAGGGACCTTGGAGGTCTTTTAGTCCAACCCCCTGCCTAGGCAGGAAACCCTATACCGTTTCAGACAAATGGCTATCCAACATCTTCTTAAAGACTTCCAATGTTGGGGCACAACTTCAGGAGGCAAGCTGTTCCACTGATTAATTCTTCTGTCAAGAAATTTCTCCTCAGTTCTAAGTTGCTTCTCTCATTGATTAGTTTCCACCCATTGCTTCTTGTTCTACCCTCAGGTGCCTTGGAAAATAGTTTGACTCTCTCTTCTTTGTGGCAACCCCTGAGATATTGGAACATAGCTATCATGTCTCCCCTAGTCCTTCTTTATTTCTTGTTCTTCAGGTTGTCCCAAAGGTGCTGACCTGGATGACTGAGAATCTCCATAGACATTTATTCCTTCAGGTGTTAGAGTGCTATCATATGGCCACTCAGTCTTCCCAAAGATAAACATTCCCAGTTGTTCCTATCTCTTTTATTAGGACTTAATCATCCTTGGTATTCCTCAATCTTTCCCATTTCTCTGAATCTTTCCTAAAGGGGATCTAGCTGTAGCAGAATAAAGCACACCATTCTTCTTGCTAGATAAGTGATTGGGGATCAAATTGAATATTCCTTGCATGATTTGTAATCATATAAAAAATAGCAAAGCTTTGCCCCCGTCATGATTCACAATATAAAATAAATGATTTTAAACATCTTTTCCTCCCATTTTTTTAAAAAATAGCTAATCCTAATCTAATTTATGAGTTTTTCCCCACTTTCATCTAACCACAAGCCCTGGAACTCTTTATTTCACTGGGTTTCTATGGAACTTGCCTTCATTTTGTCCTTATCCTTTGAGGGAGACAAGTTTAAGACATTTTCAATAATTCCAATTTTAAAGTAGGTTTATTCTTAGGATGATAGCAACCACCAACAGTTTAAAGGTGAGGACAGTCTGCTGCTAGGTGGCATGGTCAATTGACCAATAAGAAGAAGATGCCTGTAGGTCAGTTTGGTATCTCCAACTGTCTACGTCTGGGGCTCTCTCCTCTAAATCCATTACTTTTTCTTTCTACAGCCTCAAGCATATGATTGTCAGGATAAAGATGAGAGCTGAAGGGAAAATAATTTTAATGTACTAAAACTCTTAGCTCAAAACAAGCCAATAGATAACTGTGTTGCCAGTGAAGAATCACATAGGGAGGCTCTCACTTCAACCACTCAATGCTAAACCCCATTCACAAGATGGTGAAAATATGCCAACCACTTATCATATTAACTGTGTTGGTCCAAGTTTTGACAAACAGCTAAACCCACAGGTCTAATATCTGTCATATAGCAAACCACAGCAATAATGTGATTGGTGGATGTAGTATTTTCACACTAGCAACTTATAGTTTCTCTCAGAGTCATCTAACTATTACTGCCAGAATAAAAGTAATGAGTGCAGGCTTCAAATCACTTCAGTGATATTTGGATGATGTTATGAAGACGCGGCATGTTACTAGTGAGAAAATGATCTTTAACTCAGCAGTGGAGAAATGCCTTATTTCACAACTTGGACTCAGACTGAGACTAACTTTACTGTCACTTTGAACGTACACTAATCGGCATACATTAAAATGAAATTTCATTACATACAGCTCTCAAAGGGTCACTGCCTCCAATATCCACTACATAAACATGACAAAATAAATAAATAAATAAATAAATAAGAAATTATGCATATACCCACATATATTATATTACGGAGAAACAACAGTCTAGTTCGGATGTATATATCTACATGGCGAGAAAAACAAATCTTACATGTTTGCCAGATGGATGGCATAGGGAACAAAGCTGTTACAGAATCTGGTAGTCCTGCTAGAAATACTTTGAAACCTCCTCCCAGAGGGGAGCATCAGAAACAGAGCATAAAGTGGGTGTGTGGGATCTCTAACAATGCAGAGCTCTAAGCATATAGTGCTTGTAAGCAGTATTCTGAATGACAGGAAGTGAGTTTCCTATAATCTTCTCAGCTGTTCTTACCACTCTCTGTATGGACTTTCTATTGGAGGCATTGCAGCCACCAAACCAAACAGTGATGCTGCTTGTTAAAATGCTCTCAATTGGGCCTATGTAAAAAACTAATTAGCTGCTGCAAAGAAGTTCCGGATCAGCAAAACCTGGGAAGGAAACTGCACCCCTTTCCATCTGGGCTCAGGCCAGGGCACAGCACTGAAATGACATTGGTCAAACTCATTAATGAGGGCTCAGGATGGGGATGGTGCAATCATTCTAGCTCTCCTGGCCTTCAGCATTTTTCAATACCATCAACCACACAGCTTTTTTCTGGACCAGCTTTGGAAGTTCATAAATAAATAAAGATTCCCTATTGCACTGAGGCCCATATTCTGATTGATAACCCACCATACCTGCTCTTTTCAGATTAAAAAAAACCACACGCAATAACAGCTTAAAGTTACATGACTACTTTCAGCAGAAACACTTTGGCCTTGAGAACATTTGCTGTACAACAGATCAGCCAGTGATCTCTCCGTTGCACTGAAGATGATGGAGATATTTTCAAAATATACAGAGGTTTGAAAGGATTTGGATGTTTTCTATGTATGTTTACAATCGTGTCCTTGTTACATCCGGATTAACATATTTTGTTTTGGTGGCTTCTTGGTGTAAATTAATATTTACAAAAATATGTTTTAATCTCCTGGTGCCTGATTGTCTGGGAGTGAAAATGGAAAACAACAACAAAAGAAATAAGAAAGAAATGTATGCACAGAAATCTTTAAATAATGTCAAGAAATGTGAAGTATCTTCTAAAGGAATTGGTTTTTAGTCCCCAAGGAAAGAATGAATCATATACCAACATTGATTTCCCTAGGGCTCAATTATATTGGACACATTTATCAACACTTTTCCTGTTTGTTTGAGTGGGTGTTGCTTTTCATTACTGAGACAAGTTTTAATTTTTAAATGTTTAATTCCAGCAGGATTTAGCAACCTTTCATAATCAAAGCACAGCTGTTAAAAAAAGGCTTGGTTTTGTTTCCTTTTTATCCTCCGAGTTAGTCTCCCTTGATTTATTAGAAAGACCAACTGGGCCCCAAGAAACATGGATTGTTATTCAGCAGTATTATTCCAAAACTTTCTACTTGTAATGTTTGTAAACATGTTTATGTACCACAAGTGATGCTCTAATTCCAGCATACTGAGTGTCAAATGGACCATTTTTAATAAAAGCTTACTGAAGACATGAGCACATGACAACAATTTCCCAGTGATAGACTATGTTTGACCAACTATTTCCAACTGATTTATTCTAAAAGTTCTGCTTGAGTGAGTAACACAAGAATAAAATAACTTTAATGGGTACTGAAACAACATACAATTAAAATAAGGAGTGGGGTATCATGAGCTTATTAGCTTAGAGCTATGTTGATTGTGTTTTGACAGGACCTAGACATAATAAAACAGCCTTTGCAAATGTCTCCAGAACATGCAGCTAGATAACATTAGCAATAGTAATAGCATTTAGGTTTTTATAGCACCCCACAGTGCTTTACATCAGTCTCTGAGTGATTTACAATGTTTTGCATATTTCCCCCAACAATCTGAATCCTCATTTTACCAGCCTCAGATGGAAGGCTGAGTCATCCTTGAGCCAATCAGGATTGAACTCCAGGCTGTGGACAGTTTGCCTCAATACTGCATTTTAACCACTGCCCCCAAGGCCTTGTCTAGATTATAAACAGAACCAGGGAACTGAATTAAGTCCAAAATGCTACCTTTAGCTACAGCCTGAAGATGGAAATGTGGGAGAATGTTTGCATCAAGGTTTTAGCACTGACTATATAAAATAAAATCGCAAGACGGTATTCTTAGGCATTCTTTCTTGAGAATAAGTCTTCAGTATTCAGAATTCAGTGGGTTTCATTCTTTCAAATAAACATGCACAGAATTAGGTAGCATGAATACATTTATAAATTGATAGTTAGGTTTTTCTTTGTCTTCAGTATGCGTATTTTTCTGAGATATCATCTGATGCATTTCTTGTGAAGATTACAATATTCAAGTACAAATTTGTATCTCCCGTCACAAGAATCATCCTCCTTCTTATGCTAGGACAGAAGGACATCCTGGGTGGTTTTTGTTCTTTTGTGTGCTGTCTTCTATTCCAAAGTAATAGAAAGAAACCAGACTGCAGTGAATATACACTTGAATTTCTTACAAAGCAGCCATGACCTCCATCTTTTGAGAGCATGTTGGTACTCTTGAAACCTGGCTGCCAAGGCTGGACAGGTTTTCCTATTTACTGAAACAGCTATAATCTACCAATTGGGTAGAACAATTCCTGCACCCTCTGTCACATTGTCCACTTAGAATGCTCCTTATCACCCCTGCTTACCTTGTCTTTTTTTCTGGCCTGGAAGGCAGATTTCCGAACAAAGCAGTATAACAAAAATAGAGTTGGAAGGAACCTTGGAGATGATCTATTTCAGCTCTCTGCTCTTGCAGGAGACCTATACTATTTCTGGCTGTTTAGTCTCTTCTTAAAAGCCTCTAGTGTTGGGTAACCCACAATTTACGAAAGCAATTTGTTCCACTAGTTAATTGTTCTGTTGGGCATTTTCTCCTTAGTTCTAGGTTACTTCTCACCTTGGTTAGTTTCCATCCATTGTTTCTGCTCCTACCCTGATAGTTGTAGCCACTGGTTACAACTATCATGCTTATTTCCCCCAAGAAAGCGTATTGGGGCCATTTAGGCCCCAGATCAGTGGTGGGTTCTGGATCCCGTTCCAACTGGTACAGTTGGAACGGGCCTGGCAGCGTCTACATGGATGCATGCAGCGCACACACAGTGCGTGCATGCATCTTAGCACCTCCGCGAGCCTTCGTGATGCTCCAGATGCTCTGCAGAGCATTGCGCAAGCGCTGTATGTGCCATGCACGTGCATGGAAATGCAGAAGCCTTAAAAGACAGGTAAGGAGCTCGGGCGGGCGGGCAGGCCCTCCGGAGCACCGTACTGGAAAGGTATCTGGTGTTCCGGGCAAGGTCTGGTATGCCCGTACCGGGGTGTACCGCCTGCAATCCACCACTGGCCCAGATCCATTCTGACACATAAAGATGTCAGGTTCCGAGCTTCCTGGGAGGAGCCTACTGGTGGAAGCAGCAAAAAATCAGCTGCCTCCGAATTCCTGGCTACGTACCTGTTTAGAGGATCTTCCATCTGACGTCTTATCAGGTTTTCTTATCCTTCAGGCAAGAAGGAAAGAAGAAACTGTTTTGCTGGCAAATGCTCTTCGATTTTTGCAGCTTTTGTGCTTGCAAGGAAAGGGGGGCTAGCCCAAGGCAGAACGGCTGTCCGTGCTGGGAACTTCAAACTGCCTTGTGCAGGACAAAGTAGGTCTCTCCCACTCTGATCAAAGTTTTGTTTGATTTATTCTTATCACGAGCTGGATCCGTTCACTGTGGACATTAATTGCTTATCAACATTTTAGCTTCTTTTCTTTTTCTCCTCCGAAAAATTATCTACTCAGAGGCTTCTAAAATGGCGCCGAGCAGCCTGGTTTCTCCGGTAATAACGAACACTTTTTGCTAGACAATGCAAATCCTCAAAAGAATTCAAAACAAAAGAGATAGCTTATCATTTGTTTTGGTTTCACAATAGAAGAATTTTACTCCTTTATTAACCTTGCTTATTTGGAAGTTAAATGGTGATGAATCTGCTGAATGGTCTTGTTACAATGTTTACTCACTGAAAGTTTTGCCAAGCCTTAAACTTCAAAATAAAAGCCTCTTTTTTTAAAGCTGCTTATTTAGGCAATAGAGTTTTATTAACTGCAGGCAGATAAATTTTGAAATGGCCTCAAAACCAAATATTAACTTGAAGTCGTCACCCTCTACTTCCAGGGGCACATCCTCAGTGCCTGGCACAAAGCTGCAGCCTCCGCTTCCTACGCCCCCTGCTGGGGATGTGTTAACGAAAGAATTTTTTCTGAGTAATCTAAGCGAGGCTCTTAATGCACAGACAATTAAAATGGAAGATAAATTTAGAGATAATAGAGAGGAGAGAAAAGAGGAAATAAAAGAAATGAAAGAAGAAATTAAAAACGAAATTAAAAGTGAAATAAAAGGACTTAAACAGGAGTTGTATGAGAAATTTGAGGCTAAGGTTGATAAAATTAGAGACGACATGCTGAGTCTTGTAACTGTATTAACAGAACATATTTCTGGAGTGGAAGATACTTTAGAGGTTCTTAATGATGCCAATGCTAACTTGACATTGAAAACAGAGGTGGTGGAACAAAAAGTGGAAAATGCTGAAAAAGAAATTATTATGATACAGTACCGACAAATGGAGTTCGCATTAAGAGTAAGGGGGCTGCGTGAGGAGAAACAGGAGAACCTGAAACAGATCCTATCGGAAGCTTTTGACCGCCTGATGGGAAGACCAGGGACCAATCAAGGCTGGCAAATTGACAAAGCTTACCGCGTCAACTCCTGGCTGGCAAAGCAGAAGCAGCTTCCTCGAGACATCGTTATATATTTTACTACAAGAGAGTTTAGAAATATGGTACTGCAAGCATCTTATAACACTAAGCTTCAAATTGGCGGTCAAGACCTGGTTGTTTTGAAAGAGATACCACCTCCAATGTTAAGAGCCAGGAGAGACTACGCTTTTTTGGTCGAAGAACTCAGAAATCGTCAGATACAGTATAGATGGGATGCACCATTTGGCATCATATTTACATTTGATAAGCAAAGGTACCGCCTCAACTCTGTATGGAAAGCACGAGATTTTTATTATAATATATTGAAGGCCGGACACCCTGCACCATCTGGACCCAGAGAAAGACCACAAGAAAGACAGGATAGACAGCAAACTACACAACCATCAGACAAGATGGAGCATCTTTCTTCTCTAGAAGTGCAAGGTGCTATGGAACCAAGACCTAGCCGCATGACTACTAGACGTATGGAGAAACAAGCTAAAAAGCAACAGCATCAACAATCATCGGCCATCGATCAAGGATCTACAACAACAAATCTGGAAGCAATGGGAGGAGCTAGACCTAAGGTTAAACAGGCCGTGCAGGAAGCTCTAAAAATGCTTCAACCAACCAAAAATGACAACTAAGATTTTAACATGGAATGTCAATGGACTGAACTCTCCACAGAAGAGGAAGAAAATATTTCATTATCTCAAACAGTTTAAGAACGATGTAATTTGTTTGCAAGAAACTCATATCAAGTCAACTGATCAAAAATATTTGATCAACTCAAAACTTGGTCAACATTTTGCAGCTTCTGCTATGGAAAAGAAGAATGGTATAGTTGTATACTTAAGAAAAGATATGAAAGCTGAATTAATAGAAGCAGATCCCTTCGGAAGATATATTGCTTTAGACTTAATCTTAGAAGGGAAAAAGACATTACTTTTGGGAATTTATGCTCCCAATCAACAGCAAGATAGATTCTATAGAAATCTTCATGCTAAATTAGTACAGTGGGACTATAGTTCCTGTATACTATTGGGTGACTGGAATGGAGTGATAGACACTAAGAGAGATAAGAAGATTTCCCGCCTAAATACCAAGATGCGAGCAAAGTTACCCAAATCTTTCTTTGACATTATGGATGATTTTGAATTGAGAGATATTTGGCGAGAAAGAAATGCAGAGGAATATGACTTCACTTTCTTCTCGGACAGGCATCAATCCCTTTCAAGGATTGATTTTATCCTAACCACTAACGATTTGCTTTCTAGGGTCAAGAAAACAAAGATTGCAGTTAGGGTCCTTTCTGACCATAATCCAGTTTGGATGGAGTTGGGAAGGGTAGTGCAGGCAAGAAGGTCTTGGAGATTGAATGAAAACTTATTTAGATATGAAAAGTATATTAATGATTGTAAAAAATTATTATCTGAATATTTTGTTTTGAATATGAATAAGGGTACATCTATGGAATTTGTATGGGACGCAAGCAAAGCGTATATGAGAGGAGTTTTGATGAATATAAATAAAACACATAGAAATAAGCAAGGGTTAAAACGAACAGAACTGGAAGAGGAAATTAAGAGAAAAGAGCTGGAGTTAACAATGAACCCAGACGATACAAAGGTTAAGGAAGCTATTAACATATTAAAATCTCAATTTGACATGTTGATCTCTGACCAGGTGGCTACTAATCTATTATATGCAAAACACAATACTTTTTGTAATGCAAACAAACCTGGCAGATGGTTAGCTTATCAGATTAGGAAAAAAAGGAAAACTCGAAATATATCTAAACTGTTTTACAGAGGGAAGGAGGTGTTTCAACAGGAAGAGATTCAAAAGGCTTTCTGGGAATTTTTTACAGAACTGTATAAAGGGGATAAAATTAATGGTTTAGACATAGACAAATATTTAGACAAAGAGAAAATACCTTCAGTTAGAGAAGAACACAGGCAAAAATTGAATCAACCAATAACCTCGGGGGAAATCCTGCAGGTAATTAAGCAATTAAAGTTAGGGAAAGCACCAGGTACAGATGGCTTGACAGCGGTTTACTATAAAAACTTACAGTTAGAAATGGTAGAACCTCTTAGAGAATTATTTAATATGATTCAAACGGAAGGTAAAGTCCCACCATCTTGGAAGACAGCGTTTATATCTTTGATACCCAAAGAAGAACAAGATACTACTCAACCCAAAAATTATAGACCTATTTCATTACTGAATGTAGATTATAAAATTTTTACTAAAATATTAGCAAATAGGTTAATGTTGGTCATTCAACAATTGATACATACGGACCAAACAGGTTTTATACAAGGGAGACAGATGAAAAGTAATGTTAGATTAATTATTAATGCATTAGAATATTTGGGAAAGAACAACCAGATCCCTGCTGCGTTTATATTTTTGGATGCTGAGAAGGCCTTTGATCGAGTTAACTGGCAATTTCTGTTGAAGATACTGCAAAAAATGCAGATAGGAGATAATTTTCTACAGTCAATTAAAGCAATATACCAACAGCAAACAGCACAAATTATAGTCAATGGAAGTCTAACAGACTCTTTTCAAATTGGAAAAGGTACAAGACAGGGCTGTCCTTTGTCCCCATTATTGTTTATTATAACTTTGGAAGTATTGTTGAATAAAATACGGGGCTTGGATGGTTTAAAAGGGATCAAGATTAGGCAGCAAGAATATAGAGTCCGCGCTTTTGCGGATGATTTGGTCATAATATTGGAACAACCGCAGGAATCTAGTATGGTTTTAATGAATATGATTAATCAATATGGTCAAGTGTCGGGCTTTAAAATAAACTTAGGAAAAACCAAAATATTAGCTATAAATATGAATATTAAACAAAAGGATGAATTAGGAGTGATGCTAGGATGTGAGGTAGTTAAAAAAGTTAAATATCTTGGAGTTAACATTTTAACTTCAAATGGGAAATTATATAAGCATAATTATGAACCACTTTGGCATAGCATACAGACAGAGATGAAAAAATGGGAGAAATTGCACTTATCTTTGCTGGGTAGGATAGCGGCAGTGAAAATGAACATTTTACCAAAATTTTTATTTCTCTTCCAAATGTTACCTATACTTAAAAAAGATGCGAACCTTTTAGAATGGCAGAAGGGTATCAACAAATTTGTGTGGGCAGGAAAGAAGCCGAGGGTAAAGATGAAAATAATGCAAGATGTACGTGAGAGAGGAGGATTGAAACTACCTAATTTAAAAATATATTATGATGCAGTGGTATTATCTGTAATTAGTGACTGGATTCACTTAACCAATGATAGAATATTGAACATTGAGGGACACGATCTGGTATTTGGTTGGCATGCTTACCTGTTATTCAACAAAAAATTGGATAAGAACTTTAAAAGTCATATTTTAAGAAATGCTTTATTGCGGGTCTGGAAGAAATATCAATATAAATTAAATGACAAGATACCCATGTGGGCAATTCCTAGACACGCAATTGAAAATATGAATACAGCACAAAAACAGGACAGAATTACCTACAGACAGCTTCTTACCTCGGAAAGGGGGGTACTACAATTAAAATCTTTAGAGGTATTAAAAGAGGAGAAGGTAGTTCAAACATGGTTCCAGTATGGGCAATTACAGGCTAGGTGGAAAATAGATCAAAAAATTGGTTTTATTCAAGTTGAGGATAATTTGTTTAAACAAATAAGAGATCAAAGCTTAATGCATATAAAGAGGATATATAATGTATTGATACAGATGGATTCGGAAACAGAATTAGTTAAAGATTGTATGATAAAATGGGCTCAAAATATTGAGGAACCAATAATGTTGGATACATGGGAAAGAATCTGGGTAAGAAATGTGAAATTTACACAAGCTCAAAATCTGAGAGAAAATTTTTACAAGATGTTCTATAGATGGCATTTAGATCCTAAAAAGTTGGCTTCTATGTATCCGAATGTACAGCCTAAATGTTGGAGATGTGGTTCTCTCGATGCTACATATTATCATATATGGTGGACCTGCCAAAAGGTTAAAGCATTTTGGATAAAAATATGGTGGGTCATGCAAAATGTTTTTAAAAGAAGGATAAAGTTTAGTCCTCAGTTATTTTTACTAGGTATATGTACTGACTTTACAGTGGTAGAGACCAATTTGACTCTGCACCTGATAACTGCAGCAAGACTGTTGGTGGCGCAATATTGGAAGAAGGAAGACTTGCCTACAATTCAAGAATGGACATTGAAAGTAACAAACTTAGCTGAAATGGCTAAAATATCGGCATATCTCAAAGATCATTCAAATGAGAGATATAAACGAGACTGGAAAAAATGGATTGACTATATACAAAATAAATACGGGACTAAGAAATTCCAGTTAGCCTATGCTTAAGATCAGAAATGATTTAAATTGTTTAAAGTTAGTTCAGTAAGAAGAAGCTAAGGTCAATCTAGAATGTCATTAATTTCTTTATTTCTTTTTTCTCAATAGATTTTAGACTGTGTTAGTTAAAATTCTATACCGTGTACGGGTTCTGGGAAGTCGGGGGGGGGGGAAGGAGGAGGGGGGGTGGGGGGGTGGAGGGAGGGAGGGGTACACACAAAAAAAAAATTGTACTTCAATGTTTTAATGATTGACAAATGATGACATATTTGTGTTTGTTTTTTTTTAAAGAAAAATAAATATGGGTCAGTAAGTGTGAAGAAGATGTCAGGTTCCAACTAACACCCCCAATGAAATAAGACTCCCAGGCTTAAAATCCTTCGAAGTTCCATTTTATTAGAGATGCCATATTGGGAAATTTGGGAAAACCCGAATCTGAAAGCTTCCAGGTTTTTCCCACCCAAATGAAAGTCCAAGTCCCTGCCCAGCACCCATGTCTGTCACATGGCCCAATCAGGCACCATCCGAACTGGAGATGCCTTCCAGTCATACCCCTCCAGGTGCAGGGAAAGATGTCCTTGACTCTCTGAAAGGAATGTTATTATGACTATATATCTCCCATACTCCATATATATTACACCCTCCCATTTTCCCACAGCATTAAACGTGACAGGCCTGAAGGTCCAATGCAAAAGAGGGCTTCCAGGCCTGACAGGTGTGGCAGCAGTTGACAATTTAGTTTGCAGGATGCTAGCTTCCTTTTAAAAAATAGCAGGGATTGGCAGGAACCAGAAAGTGTCTACAAACACAATCGTGTTGATAATCCAGGTTCACTGGAAGTATAGCTATCTGTTTTTCAAGTTGTAGATACTGAGGAAAGTATTGCCCAGCTCTGTTGTCCCTATACAGCACCCAACATATGGAAACCTGAAAAGAATGAAATGCATAGGACTGCCTGGGACTTGAATAAGAAAAATTGCACTTTACTGGGGGGAATTTTAAGTTGAGACTTGGTTCTTTTTCCCCTTAAGTCTATGTTTAAGTTACAATTATTTTTTAGCATTTGCATGCGACAAATGATATCTCAAAAAGCATCTACCATTTAGGTTCATTTTTAAGAAGATTCCATAATCAATTACTCCAGCCTTCACTTAGTGGATATTTGGTGGTAAACTTGAATTTGGTTAGGCATATTATGTAAATATATCTCATATTTTTCCATTTTTTAAGAATGTTCAGGCAGGAAATCTGTCTACTTTTTAAACAATTCATGAAGTGCATTCCTTCCCCTATAAAAGAAAAAGGGAAACCATTAGTGTGCAAGAAAAGGCAACCAGGTAATTAATGAAGCTTCTCAGTCCGAGTTCATGGAACCAACATTCCATTTTTTTAAGTCAGTCTGTTCCTTTGGCAAGCTAGACGGTATCCAAAGAAAAGTGATAGGTATTTCTGATGCTTCATAAAACAGTTCCCTCCTATCGCTCCTGTTTGGTTTTCAATATATAACTGTTCTTTGGAAAAAGCCCTTAGCCCTTATTTAATTCTATAGCTGTTCTTTTTCAATACCCAAATATCTGGAAAAGGAAAATTGGGCTACCATGTTATATTGTCCAGAAGCCATCTGGACAATTTATTCCATTTTTATTGGGAGTAAAAGAATAGTGTATTTCCAAAGTACATTATAAATGTTCATATGCTCAGTATCCTTATTTACTAGCGAAGGTTCTAATTTTTGGTTCATTGGAAACCATTTCTATCATGAAAAGCATAGAGCAATTTTTGCAATCTGGTGCCCTCCGGAATGTGTTAGAATTTAGTGGCCATAATCCATTGCCAGCATAGCCCTCGTTAACAGATTATTGTTTTATGAGAAAAATAAAGGATGCATAATATCTGCTTGACCCTCTTTTCTCTTTTAATTTATACAACGTATATTAATCTCTGATTCAGATTAGAGCTACTGCATACAGAACAAGAAATCTTAATCTTTTTTTAAAGGCACTATGTTTAAAAGCTCTAACCCCAACCCAACAACAGCTTATTGAGAGTTTAAACAGTATAAAAAGCACCAAGTGTCAACAAAGTGTTTTTCTGTTATCAAAATGGGAACGTTGAAGCTTGAGAAGGGTTTGTGTTGTAGATTTCCTTCCTTCACATGCAGTAAATCAGGCTCCTATAATGCATTTGTTAGAACTGAAAACATTTGCACCATACATGTAACATTTAATCCGACCTAGTTTAAGGTATTTCTTTCTTAATGTTGTCCTTAATGCATATTGTTTTCTGTAAGAGCCTTTTACAGTACCACTAGAGGGAGATCCTGCACTTCAGTATATACTGAAAGTATACCATAAGAGCTTAAGTATTCAAATTTATCAACACCTTTGTAGTAACCACATCTAATAAGCTTTTTACAAACTGGTGTCCCCTAACTAGGTTGGCTCAGATGGTGAGAACTGTAGTTCAATTCTGTCAAAAAAATATGCTACCCATAATCTTATGTCAGAAGAAACAGGAAAACTGAACAATATCTAGAGAGCAATTGGTTGGAGAAGGCTAAAGGTATGTTGACAAATGAATCAGTAAACACCAAATATTCCATTCCTATTAAGATTATTATCCCATTAACCTGGAAAACTTTGAAGAAGAAACATCAAGTGCTATGCAGTTGGCACTATTCTGATACCCCAAAATGCAAAGGCTCTACAAAGCTCTAGTAATTAAAAGGCTTATGATGTTCTGGGGTGTGGCACGACATAACCACGAACGTCAAAAGCGCGCCGACAACACCGCGGCGCTAAAACTGCGATGTCAAAAGCGCGCCGACAACAGCGCGATTTAACTTAAGGTAAGGTTTAGGGTTAGATTTAGGGTTAGGTTTAGGGTTAGGTTTAGGGTAGGTTTAGGGTAGGTTTAGAGTTAGGTTTAGGGTTAGGTTTAGGGTTATTTTTAGGGTTATGTTACAGCGCGCTTCTGTCGGCGCGCTGTTGTCGCGCAGTTTTGACGGTGCGGTTTTGTCACCGCGCTTTAGTCACACGCGCTTTAGTGTACCGCGGTTTTGTGGTGGAACCGTTCTGGGGTAGATAAACTGCCTTTATATCTGGTGGAGATTGCCCAGAGGAGGAAGATGACAAGTTTGTTGTCAAGAACCAGGATAATTTTTCTCCCTCCCTCCTTCCCTTTCCCTTACTTCCTTTCTTCCCCTTGCCTCATCTCAATGTGTCAGCCTGTGTAGCAATAATTTCCATATGAGAGAGAAAATGACTGAGTCATGCAAAGGGAAAAGACTATTTTCTTGAGTGTGCATCCTTTTGTTTGCATGTGTGTCAATGGTGCCTATGTGTGAAAGCAAATGATTGGGTCATGCATATCACAGAAAGCCAACTTCCGAGATAAAATGCTAGTGAAGCAATATGTATTGTCTATCTATTCTTTAAACTCTTGATCTTTAACTTTGCAAACAATTTTTATGAGTTTGTATCCTTTCCTGTAGAGGTGCAGTGGCTCAGTGGCTTAATCATGCTAGAGAGATTGTCTCTGTTCCAGCAGTTTGAATTCTAGCACTCAAACACCGTTCAGGGTTCATCCACAAAACAGAAATATTGCTTATACTTTGGATCGAAGATCAAATACAAAAGAGGATTCCAATCAACCTTCTCATTTAGGCACATAGCATTTTCACAATGCTGAAAGAAAGAGCAGGTGAGGAATGGATTGAAGCACTCACTTCCAGCCATGGCTGGCTTGTATGGGTTTGGTAAAGATTTCATTACTGTAGCATACATTCATCAGGTGAAACCACAAATGCTGACAAAGAAGCTGTCCAAATTATCCTGGGTGAACTTGATGAGATCATGACAGACAGGGAATTATTTCCCTGAATAGATATTTGATATGAACAAAACAGTTATTGTGGAAAAAAATTCTAGGTGTCTAGGACAATCTGGTGTGGCCAGCTCACCGCTGGCAGCTCGCCACTGCCAAGTTGCCACTGCCAACTCACTGCCACCAAGTCATCACAGGATGACTCAACACAGCCAATTCTCCAGGGGAAAACCTGTCACGAACAGCCAGAGGAACAGCAGACGGGCAGAGTGTAGAATGTAATTGTAATTTCATGAATCAATGGCAAGTCCATTTTTTAAAGCAGTATCAAATTTTCAAACAGATAGTAAGCAATTGGTTGCTCCATGAATACTTGTACTGGATTGGAAAATTGACTTTCTACAGATTCTCAGTAAAACACATCCCTTTATGACTACGGTTCTGGATATTCAGAATGATGGTTTCTACCACCAATGGACACCCTTTACTCTTCTGATTAGGAACAATACAGTAAAGACATTGAGAATCATTTGGCTCTTGACCTCCTACTGATTTCCTGGGTCTACTAGGACAGGCCTCCCAAAGTTTAATTAAAACACGTTTCAATCACAAAATGATTTATTGAATTACATGGCTGCCCATCAACCACAGCAGGATTATCATTTTTCTGGTCAGGATTACTGAAAATTATAATCTGACATGTCTGGAAGATACCAACCTGAAGAAGGTTGATCCATCTACAACACCATCTACTTTTATAACAAGTAGCTGTGGACATTGAAGAATACAGTGCAAAAACATTCATCATCACCATCAAGCACAAGTGTAATTAAGAAAATACTGCTCAAGTGCTTCACATTTCTTACCTCATGCTGATGGATTTTAACAATTTAACAATCTATAGCAATCAGTTTCCTCTACTTTGTGCATGTTCCTGCATCTACGTGAGTCATAAACCAGCCTACCAAAGTCACAATGGTGTATTCCTTATAGGGAGGTGAAAGTTAATTGAGACAATAAAGAAAATAATAGGTTTAAAAATCCATCTTTCAGGTGTCTGTCACAATCTCAGGTGGTAACAACAGAGCTTTGAGTCACCGATAGTACAATTCATTATAATTATGCTGAAGAATACTGCATTAAGGTTTGTATTGCTCCCCTTCTTGGCAAATTATCATAGGAATGCAGACAGAAAAAGTATTTCATATAAGATTGTACTATCTTGCAAATTGTGCCACTCACAGTTTTGTTAGCAGATGCCAACTTAGAAAAATTTCTGGCCAATCTGCTATAAAGGCTTCACTTGGATCATGTTTCCTTTTGTGCCTATGTCTTTGGAACTGTCATCTATCTGTTGCGTTTCATCATTGGTGATAATGAAAATGACTGAGGAAGAGCTGAATGTCACTTTCTTCTTGGGCCTGTCCCTCACCTTCTGTGACACAACAATGGGCCTTACTGGCTTTTCATTCCTGATTGCTGGCTTTTCTTTCAAAATCCTCTGAAACCTCAAGAGGTGAACACAGAGAAGCTGCGTAAGACACTGTCGAAACTGCAAGGAAAGAAAACTGCACTGAAAATCTAATATTCAGACGGCATGAATGTAATATATTTCAGAAACAGGATAACATGAGGATGACATAAAATCAGCCATGACTTTTGCTAAATACAAAAACATGTTTGATATCCAATCAGATGAAGGCCGATCAGTCAGATTTCTACTAGCATTTAAAGAAAACTAGACATCTCTATGTACAACAAACTTTATTTGTTCCATTATGGATTAACCTTACAAATGTTGGCTTTTTAGCTGATGAATGACCCTCTCAGACATTATGTAATGTTCACCCAATTCTACAAGTATTTGCAGTAAAAATGAAGGGTGATCTGATTCATAAAATGTGAACAGAACAATAAAAAAAAGAAAGCTGAAATGCTATTGGCATTTCCAAGGAAAGCTTGGAAAGACTTTATTTTAATATAAGCAGTGCTTTACCTACGTAGAGTTATCTGACATGGTGTAAAAAAGCTTTTTACATTTCTACATTTATTGCCCTGAATGTCCTATTTTGTGACTCCTTTGATTGTTTTTGGCAGCTTTCAAATGAATGTATGTATGTATGTATGTATACATACATACATACATACATACATACATATATAAACACATACACATACATGTATATGTATTTGTATATGTGTGTGTGTATATATATACATATATACACCACACACACACACACACACACATGTTGCTGCAAAGAAGAAAGTGATATACCTCCAGGGCTTGTTTTTTATTTCATCTAGAGATGTGGACATTACAAAAAAAACATTAAAGAATTGCTAAATTTGCTATGCCAACACTGCATTGTCAACAATAACCTATGTCCTTCTGCTTAAACCAGAAATTGAAAAGATTCATTGCTTCCACACCCTGGCTGTTTCCTTCCTGGGATCTACCATTAATTCCTCAGCCAAACTAAAATTAGCTAAGATTTTCCCTTTGGAATAACTGACAGGGAGTTACAAACCTTTGGAAATGAACTATGACAGGAAATGAACTTCTGACAACAGAAATCAAAGTAACCCTGATAGCTGTGGAATCATGTGGAGCTGTGGAGTCAAGATTTTCCAGGAATATCTTGACATTTTTTTCTCCTTTTTAGAGTTCAATGCCCTGCATTGAGGAACAGCAACTTGGAGCTTCTACTAGCCCAGCTTCTACTTAAGATATGATGGATTACAATTTGGATCATCCCCACTAATATGTCTATTGACTTATGGCTTAGGAGTTGTAGATGGATAGCAACTTATGGAGAAGGTTAAGCAAGTAAGAGTCAAACCTTCAATACCAGTTTGGGACTGGGGGAGATTTCCTACTAGGAATTTTGCCTTGTTACCTCCGCCTTCCCATAAAGAGTCTCTTGATTTTGTATCAGAAGAAAAGCTAATCCTGTTGTTTATATACTTCAACTATCAGAGCAGAACATGCGTTTGTGAAAATGAAGTATTAATTTCTTCTAACATTTGAGAAGTTGAGAAAAATGAACTGAGTGTGATTTACCATTATTAGGTTTCTTTAAGGGACTTACCTTTCTATTCATGAAAATAAAGATAACTGGGTTGTAGGCAGTGTTTGATTTGGCAAAGAAAGACGGGATAATAGCCACTGTTGGAGTTATAAGGTGAGCATAACCATAGGCTATTAAAAGTGAAACCACAGCATACGGCATCCAGCAAATAAGAAACGTGGTTATCATTATAAAACACATTTTAGCCATTTTTTTCTCATATTTTAAGATTTTGATCACATGGACAGTTTGCAAGTCTTCCACACAATGAAACTGGAAATGAAAAGAAAAAGATTAAAACGTCTCATTTAGAATTCTAATCATATTTCTCTCTCTTGAAAGAATTGAGATCTTGTCTTTCTGCCACAATGTATAAAGGAGCTTTTCTTGGGACAGGCTACCACAGTGTGATAATCATCACTTAGAATGGTAGAACAGATCTATGTTGCTTTCCAATCAGCCAATTACTTTCCAACCAGGAATTTATTCAAAGGAAACATTGGATTGGATGCTGGAATGAAGGAGGACTGGACAAAAATTACTCAAAATTCTTTTTCTCTTTATAAGACAGCACTGGACTGCAGTGACTAGATTTATGAATCAGGCTAAACACATAGAGCATTGCACTATTAAATAAGACATTCTTAAACACATTTCATTTGCATCAGGAGGATTGAATTGTTTCTAAATATATTTAGTATTACAGCAATACAGCAAATGCATTTCTACTGAATTATATGCTTTGATCTTTATGTGTTTCTTGGGAGCGTCATTTCTCATTTCTCACTGAGCAAAAAAATTCAGCTATATGAAACACACCAGAATTACTTTTTAGCCAAGCTTTCCCCATGTGGCATCTTCCAAAAACTATAATTTTCCAGCCAACATGGTCTTTGGCTACTTTGCTGGTAATTGTAGCAATAGCACTTAGATTTATATACCACTTCATAATGCCTTACAGCATTCTCTGAGCATTTTAGCATCTTGTCCTCAATAATCTGGGCCCTCATTTTACTGACCTCAGAAAGATGGAAAGCTGAGTCACCCTTGAGCAGGTCAGGGTTGAACTCCTGGCAGTGGGCAGAGTTAGTCTGCAATACTGCATTTTAACCACTGTATCACCACAGCTCAGCAATATTTTAGGGAATGCCATATTAGGATCACTACTCTAGTCCTTGATTCTCAGAGTGATTGAGAGTCAGAAGCACACAAGATTAATAAAGTATTAGTATTTTCTCAATTATTTGTTCCATTTCTTTTTAAGACAGCCACTTAACAGAACCTCCATGCCACCTCCCCCAATATATAATAAAAATATATAGAGATCAAATTCAGCTATCACTTTTAATATCAGGCAAAATATATGAGGTTGCACATTGTCAGAAAAACTAAAGCAAATTATGAAAACATGTATACTGTATAAGTAATAATAGGCACGCACAATAAGAAGCAGTTTTTCATGTTCTAATCAGTGTTTAGCCATGCACATTGGATTTGCTTACTGAAAAAGTCTAGGGGCAAGCTATTAGTTTATCCAACTCACCATTCGTACTGCGTGAAGAATATGCCCATAGCAGTAGACCACGATTCCAAGTGGTATCACTAGACAACCAAAAAAGAAAAAGAGGACAAAGGAAGTATCACTGGGTTCTCTTGAACTCCAGTCCACTGAACAACCTAATCCATGAAGTTCCAAGGTGTAGTGGTTCCAGCCAAGAAGAGGTGCTCCTGTCCAGGCTAAGGAATAAAGCCAGATATATGTGATTGCCCTCCAAGACCACGAGAAATCAATCACTCTTGCATGCACTACTCTAATGTACCGCTCATAGGCCAAGACAGTGAGAGTCATAAGCGAAACAATTCCTGCAGGGAGATATAAAACAAAGCAAGCATTATACAATAATTGTTAAATCGTGTGGTGTAACTATCTTGCATACAGACATGTGGATTTCTAGTTTCATTGTTCTATACTTATAGACCAATATCAGAGCTGTCAAACTCGTAGTCTGCGTGCTGGATGCATCACACACTGGCCATGTCCACCCCCGGTTTAGAGAAGGGGATAAAAGTCACAATATATCATGTGACACCAACATGACGCCATGAGTTTGACACCCCTGCTCTATATGCACAATGAAATATAGACAGAAAAAAGAAAATATATATTTTTTCATCATTGGGAGAACTGCAAGCCAAGAACATCTTTCACTAATAATCACCACAGTGTTTATTCTTGAAATCAAATATTGAAACATCAGATCCCCCTTCTCTCATTCGAGGCACTCCCAAAATGTTGGGAATGCAACTCCCAAGATTCTCTAGTCAGAAGTAATTTCTTACCAACTCAGTTAAGTCTAGGCTACAGCAAAATCATTAAGAATGCAATTAAAATACATTTCAGAATGTATGTCTGTGAAATATTGGGGCTTACCAATACAACTAATACCATTTATAGCAGCCTCAACCGATATATGCGAACTTGAATTTGGGCAAATTCTGGGAAACTGTGGAGAACAGGTGGCCTTGGCATGCTAGAGTCCATGGAGTTGTGAAGAGTTGGACACAATTTAGTGACTAAACAACACCTGATTACTGGACCACAACTAACCAGTAGCCAGGACCACGAAGAATAATGTGAATTGTAGTCTAACAGCTAGGAATGGGCTCCATTTTGCAAATACTAATTAAAACAAATTGAGGCTGGTTCATTACTTGACATAAGGAATGTAGAATTTGGGGTGGTAGGTGGCTGCATGTAACATTTGGGGGCAGGGGAAGAGCAGCATTATGCACAGCTGCCACCTCTGCCACCCCAAAAGACATGCTGAGCACCTCCAAGCCTTGTCACAACTGCCAGCTTCAGCATTTCCATCACTATGCTAACTTGAAGAACAATTTTTTGAACAATTTCCATGTATTTCTTTGAGGCTTATGAGGAAGTTTAAAGTATTAAAATGATCCTTCTCCCTAGATGTGCAAGCTGGTTCTATATACAAATTCTAATTGAAAGAAGGCTTCAGCCAAGGCACAATGAAACAAATCCCATTACATGTTAGAAACTAAGAATCTTTTTTGAGTTTGTCCATATGGGCTGACTTAGACTTGTAAATAAATCAGTACAAAGAACACTTAGAGCGGCCAACTCAGATGACATCTGTTGTATCCACTCAATTATCTAAAATAAACAGAATGAACAGTTCATGTGGCACAAATGAATGCTGATTTTGCTGATTGTATGATGGGTATTAATTGAAATAGAGAGAAATTGGAGAGAAAAAAATAAGTAATTTAACATCCTCTTGCCCATTGATATTCTATTACCAATACGTTCTCCAATGCCATCTAACATGTTGGGAAGGGAGAAGTTCTATATTAAGGTTTGAAAGATCGATATACATATATCAACAAATTTCAAATTTATTTCAAATATCAAATTTATTAAACACATCTATATGGTTTTCCAACTCACACAAAGTGACTCTAGGTCTGGGATGGTGAACCTGTAGCACGCTTGCCACAGGTGGAACGCAGAGCCATTTGTCAGGGCATGCAAGGCGTTGCCCTGTCAACTGGCCAGAATGCATGCGCACACTGGCCAGCTGAGTTCAGCCTTTTTTAAAGACATTTTTCGCCCTTCCCAGGCTCCAGAGGCTTTATAGGCGCCTGGGGAGGGTGAAAAGAGCCTCCCCCTCCCAAGGCCCTCTGGAGGCTTCAGGGACCTTCAAGAGGCTTCCCTGAAGCCTCTGGAGCACTAAAAACCACCCTCCGAGCAAACTGGAAGTGACTTCTGGTTTCCTCAGAGGGTCCTTTTTAGTCATCTGGAGGCTTCAGCGAAGCCTCCTGAAGGTCCCTGAAGCCTCCAGAGAGCTTAAACCAACCCTACGAGCAAACCGGAAGTGACTTCCAATTTGCTCGTAGGCTCATTTTTTGCCCTTCCTGAAGCCTCTGGAGGGCCTCTGGGGAGCAGGGGAGGCTGTTTTTGCCCTCCCCAGGCTCCTATAAAGCCTCTGGAGCCTGGGAAGGGCGAAAAAAGCATGGAAAAATGTGGAGGAGTGCCTCTCATGCGCACATGTGCACTGGGGGGGTCGCAAGTTGCATTATGGGTAAGGCACGCCTGCACATGACCCCCAGCGCTCTCCCTTATGGCACGCGAGCCAAAAAAGGTTCGCCATCAGTGCTCTAGGTAGCTTACACCAGCAGTCCCCAACCTTTGCAGCTGGGTGGGGGGGAAGAGGGGGTGGACTGTGGGAGTGGAGGGCCGACGCACGTGTGTGTGCATGCAGCCCTTGCGGAAAGTGGCAGGCCAGTGTGCAATTGCCCACCAGCCCATCATACGTGCATGTTGACCTTGCTATCCATTCATATTAAATACATATCCTTAATACCCCAAAGCTTTCCAAGATTTAGGAATGCAGGAGATAAAAATAGCCTACTTTTAAGCAAGCATGACGTTCTAAGAGTTTCAGCGCAGGCTATGCCCTATTAACTTCTGTACATCAAAATCATCAGAGCTTCTGTTTCCTGCTTCTGAACTTGCCCAACCTTTAAAAGATGTCTCCATCAGCAACTTTTAAACTTTGTGTTCTCTTATTTTAATTACCTCTCCTGTACACTGTCCTACTTCTTCTAATTAGACTCTGCTTGTAATGGATAAATAGCATGTAGAATCTTATAACTTTCTTCCAGTTTGAAGAATTTTTACACTGTACTTTTTTTTTTAACTGGAATGAACCTTTGCTTCCAGAGGATTCAGCCTAACCATTCATACTGCTAATTGCAGTCGTGGTAGAAATCATTTCCAGAGATTTAGTCCCTGAAGTTAACTCAAATTGTTTAAAAGCTCTTGCTTATGGGTATCAGATTCTTTTATGCTAACTAGGTAGTATTGGTCTATATTATAAACTTAGCCAAAATTCAAACAACATGATAGCGTAGCGTGAATAAGATCCTGGCAGTCATTTATTCAACTAAAATGGTTAAGCCAACCCCAGTTAAGCAAGAAGTTTGAATCAGTAAGCACTTTCAACTACCTGAAGTACCAGTGATTTTCCTAATAAGTTAGTTCTGCTTCTCTTTTATTGAATTTTCTATTTCTCTAATATCAAGCAAACCAACAATCGTTCCCCATTTTGCTTGGAAAAATCAAAGCTTTTCCTTAAGCTGAACCTTGTCAATACTTACCTTTTCTCCTTGACCTTCATGCAGGGGTGAAATGTTACCGGTTAGCACTGGTAGGGACAATTGCTGTTGTTTCTGCGAACCAGTAGTAAAAAAAAAAAAAAAAGCTTTGGAGGATTGCGCGGCTCAGCTGTGAGCTGTGCAATCATTGGAAGCTTTTTTCCTGCTTTTTAAAGCATTTTTTTCTTGCCTATTCATCTGAACCAGCAGGAAAAAAATGCTTTAAAAAGTCCATGACAATCAGCTGTGCCATGCAATCATGGGAACCTTTTTTTTTTACTTTTTAAATGATTGTTTACTATCTATCTGTCCCAACCAGCAATAAAAAAAATACTTTAAAAAGTGGAAAAAAAATTCCCACAATCACACAGCACAGCTGAACCTTTTTTGCACTTCTTAGAGCATTTTTTACTATCAGTTCAGGCGAATAGGTAGTAAAAATGCTTTAAATTTTTTTAAAAAGTTGGCCACACCCACCCAGTCACATGACCCCACCACCAAGCCACGCCCAGAGAACCAGTGGCAAAATCTTTTACATTTCACCACTGCCTTCATGCATATCTATTAAATTTTCTTTATGTTGTTTATAACTCTGTTTGCATGGCACGTAAGCACGAAAATATAATAAGACTTGGGAAAAAGAAATTTGGCTTTTTATTTAGAACAGCCCCGCAGTTGTGCTGGGTTAAAATAATCTTCTCCAGTCAGATACGTTTTTGAATGCAGAAGAGAGTCTCAATAAGGTTACTCTCTTCAACTACAGGACATAAAGAATGCAGAGTGGCTTTGCGATAACAGGGCTATGTGAAAAAACTAAACTGCTATTTTTTATTTTATTTTTTTGGTCAGGAATAAGCCCTTAGGTTCCGCTTGTAATTGAAAGGAAGCAGGCATGAATACAGTCATGGGCACTGGATTCATTTGCATATCCTGTATTCTGGAACAGCCAGATAACATTCCAGCAGGATGTTTCAGCTATAGAATTCGACTTGCACATAAAATACAAAAATTAAGTCCAAAAACAATTTTATACATCAATGATTCCATATAAAGACTGGCTTGTTTTTTTATGTAAATAAAAAATGTATACATTTGGTTTTGTTTCCTTAGGAACACCTACCTGGGTCCCTTCCTAATGAGGGTCCCTGAACCAGGCCACACATCTGGAATAGGGTAGCTGATAATTGAATGTCAACTTACAGCTGAGACACTGGCTATGCCTGCCCTAGAGAAGTCTCTAGATAGAAATGATAGCAGTTTTTAAGTATCAGATGGAGGAGGAATTAGGTACATTTGTTTCAGAAAACAGAACAAGAAACAATGAACATACATTGCAAGAAATGAGACTTGGTTGGACATCGCAAAAAAAAAAGGGCTGTAAAACAATGCAATAAAAAGCTGTGGGGTGTATTTAGAGAGGTTTGATGGAATCTACAGTTGTAGATTCATGAACTGGACAAGAGATGATGATCTTTAAGATGACTCTCAATTCTTGCATTCTACCTTTCCATGATTGTTTCTGGCATTATTATAGATAAATTAAATCAATTTATGTGCACCTAAATCAGGCATCAGCAACCTGCGGTTCTGGAGCCACATGTGGCTGTTTCATCCCTCTGCTGCGGATTCCTGTCAACAGTTGGCTCCACAATTTATAGGGCTTTCGCTTATGACAGGTAGAGGAAAAAGGATGCCGCACTAGGAGGAGATTCTATGAGACCAGACTTCTAGTTGGCTCCAGAATTGAATGGGGGGTTTCCGGTTAGGACCTTTGTAGCTCTTACAAAGGTTTAAGGTTTCCAACCCCTGACCTAAACAAATAAGCAGGAAAATGTCTAGAAAAATGATCTGGAATGAATAGCAAACATTACTTCAGGGCAAAAAAAGTGTGTCCAACCTCTTCCTATCAAATGCACATTCCCATGGCTACATTCATGCAATATACTACTAGCCTTTGTTTAAAAATTAAGTGGCTTGCAAAGCCAGTTTAATGCAATATTTAAAAACAAACATCACTGTTGCAACATTTGTGCCACCCATGCAAGTCTGCTTAAAAGAAATGAAAATATTTCATTTCAGTATCTTAGTCAAGCTGATTCAAGGATACCCGATGTATGAATCTGCTCATATGGCAGCTGATTACATAAAAATAATAAAGAGCAATTTTATTTAAACTGCAAATCTTTTTAGGGTGCAGAGGCATGCAAACAAAAGAAATACACTTGGATCACAGACTGATTGTATCAATAGGATTTATTATAAAAATATTGCTTTATACCATCACAGCTGTCTCTTGGCGCTTTAAGTTATGTAATACAATTAAACATCTTTCTTGAAAATAGTTCAAATAAATAAATGGATGCATGGACATTTACAAGAAGTCACTCATGTTCCTTATTAAAGGTTGAGTGCATGCAAATGCTTTCTACAAAGCTAAATTTCACTGGAGAATTCAACTGTACAAAATAATTTGTATAAAAGACACCATGGGGAATTCACGATGGAACTTTTTCTTAACTGCGTGACTCCCTTATACGTTTTTGCCAAAGACTTAAAGTACTTCTAATGTAGATCCTGAGAACATGTAGGGTTATAGAAGAGTGGCAGAAATGTTCCTTCTGGTTCTCTGAGAAGTTTCCTCTATACAGGAATTGTACTCTTGGATTTCACTCTTTGGTGTTTGAATTTTTTAATTAATTTGCAGTCTTAGAGCAGATCGTGTAACATGTAATCATACCTCTCTAATTATATTGCTTATTGATTTATCTCTCTAATTATATTGCTTGTTGATTTTATTTCTCTAATTATATTGCTTGCATTCATTCCCTTAATATTTTGATATTTAATATCTCTGGTAAGAAATACTCAAAAAAGTCACATTTGCATCAGCTGTCCTTGAAAATCTAACCTATCAAGACAGTTATTGGAAGATCCAACTTGTAAGTTAACTACTCTATCAATTCAAGCATCCATAGAGAAGTATCAACAATTTTTTAGGTAAGATTTATTAATTTATTTACTTACTTACTAGGGTTTCAATGCCACTGTAATTTGGCCCATAAAATCATCACCAGTAAGTGGATTAAAAGCAGTACAGGAAAATAACAAAGGGTTGACTAAAGCAAAACAAAAAACCACAATTATAGTACAGGTAGATCTCGACTTAATGACAATTGAGCCCAATCATGCCCCAATTTATGACTTTATTTACCATGGTCATTAAGTGAATCATGTGGTCATTAAGTGAATCTGATATCCCCCCCCAATTGATTTTTGCTTGTAAGCAGTTCCCTAGGAAAGTTGCAAATGACACTTCCAGGGCCCTGGAATGCGGCAACTATTGTAAATACATGCCAGCTGCCAAGCACCTGAAGTCTGATCATGTTACTGTGGAGATGTTTTAATGGTCATAAGTGTGAGAACACGTCATAAATCACTATTTTCAGTACTGTTGTAACTTTGAATGGTCATTAAACCATTTTACGTCTAGGACTATCTGTGAACTTTGGGCCAAAGCAGTAATGAAACATCAGGCTTTCTGGAATGTGAATAGGGAGGAAGTTAGTTTACTATGGGTGAGTTATCCTTCCAGATAACACTTTCTTAAGGGCTAATGAGAGCCCATTGTTCCAGATTTTACTGAATGGGCAGACACCGCTAGAACAGCTGGTCCCAAAGATACCCTGCATTTCCAAGCCACTGGCCTGTTCTTGACTCAGCAAACACACAGTTGCAAATTGTAACTGGTTTATGAATGGGATTGCAATTCAAAGAAGTGAGCAGTCACACACCAGCTCCAGAGGAAACACAGGGAAAATAAGATCTTGCTTAATAATTCAGGTGCAGCACCAATTGTCCAGAGACCCAGAGCCAAGGGAAAAAGAGATCAGTCCAAAATTACTGCCATTAAAGAAAAGAGGTATTAGAAGGCAGGTAGCAAATGGCATGCAGACCCAGAGAAAGGAATGAAGACAGTGTTTAAGGACAGGGAGGACTATGTCAGTCTAAGATTCAAGAGGGTTCTAACTATAAAGCATAGAATCCAAGCGCAGTGCAAGAAATGTAGATCCAATATTGAAGAATTGTTTCCAGTGGACATTAAAATCCTAGAAACCAACTGATGGCCTCCTGACAACAACTTCTTGGATCAAGCCCTCAGCTGTTGACTTGAATTTGTCAGAGCAGACTATTGCACCTATGCAAGTGAGAATTAGCAGCTTAAAATGTCTCAGGAATATAACTGGTAACCATTGCAGATCCAAAGCAGAGCTATTATACCAAAAAATTGCTATATTTTGGACTCACTGAAGTTTCTCAGTACAGTAGTCTTGAAGGCAAGATTACCTATAGCACATGGTTATTTTCATATAGGAACTCATTAAGGAACTCATAGACCAGGAGACACTGGACATAGTCTCTTGATCTAGAAAAAGTCGTAACTGGCATATACGATGTAACTGAAGTTACATCCTTTCCTGCTACATCTGCCACCTGCTCTTTGAGGAACAGCTGAGGATCTAGAAGGACCTCAAATGATGAATTATTTTTACCCAGGATATTGCAAGTTCATCCATAGCCAACAATGAAATAATTCTGCTGTCAGAAGGTTTCTATAGTCATAGCCACTCTGTCTTGCTGAGTTTGGTCCAAGGCTGCTGTTCCCCATCCAGATCCTAACAACCTTCAGGAACTGACCAAAACGTTTTGGTCAGAAATCAAGATGTACAAGTATCAACAGCAGCATATTGATATCTGGCCCTTTGCAGAACAAATAATCTCCATCAAAGGCTTCATTTGGTTGTTAAAAGAGAGGGCCAGAAATGTTGACTAGCAGGACCCACAAAACTCTACTAGCCCTCCCCTACCACTACCACTGCATCAAGCTTCTCCCTTGGGAAAGAGAGACACTACAAATCAAACTTGGGCTCAGAAGAGATTCAGGATATCATAAACAATAGTGTCAAAAGTGGATGAAATGCCTAGCAAGACAAACTATGCTAGTAGTGTTCTGGCCTTACCACAGGTCATCCACAAGAGCAATCGATGTAGTTGCAGTACCATTCATAATTCATTTCCTAAAGTGCTCTGCAGATCCATCAACTTTTCAGCAGCCTTACATAAAAAGGGAAGTTTGGAGATCAAGTTATAATTATGTAACATTGCTGGATTAAGATACATTTTGGAATAGAGGGAACTGTCTTCAGGGTTACTGGCAACTTACTTTCATTCAAGGAAGTATTAACCAATCCCCATTCCCAGCCTCTTTTTATCTGGCTTTTCATAAGTATCTAAAAACTTGGTTTTATGCCTGGACCTGGTGCTGAGGGTGTGTGATGAAGCCTATGGCTTTGTTGATGTCCATTTTGAGATGTTTGCTGCAATGTGTTTTTATGTTCAGGACATTATTTGCTTTATTGTAAGCCACCTACCATCAGAAAGATGGGGTGAGCAGCTACATAACTCAAATAAATAAATCAGAAAGAACCCTGTCTGCTTTTTCAGGACCAACACATTCAAACTTTCTGAGATAATAATGCAATATGTAGCATTAAGCCCCTTAACAGCACTAACCTATTATCAATAGAACTAGATCTAGTGTCCAATGCCAAGCAGAGGAATTTTTTATTGATTTGCTTGGTGAAGCCCCATAAGACCTCTTCAATTCCCTAATAGGATCCATGAATGTTTATAATGTTGCTGGATGACAATTTGAAGATGTAATAGCAGTCTGAATATATTGCCTTTTTGCTGCTCTGATTGCAAAGCTGTAAGTTGAAGCATCTGATACATCTGTCTTTGCTTTCCACTAGCAACATTCTAGGCATTTCATAGAACTCCTCAAATAAATGAACTTCTTTAAAACTGTGGTCTAAGACAGACAGCTCAGTTGTCATCCTGGCTAAAGGCCATCATCACTCTTATATTCTAGCTGGCAAGTCAGAAATGTAGCTTACCCCATGTCTCCCATCATATTTCCCTCTGCCCATTACAATCTGAAATCCCTTCCTTAATTCTATTACCACTACCACCATTAGTCCATTTACCCTAACTGGCCTAGGAGATTTAATTCCAACTTTCCACTAAATCAAATTCAGATCTCAATAACCGCAATATACGTATAATTTATTTATGCAATCTGGGATAAGGATTTCTCTTCTTAGTGACTTGTATTAAACCTGGGAATTGATACTTGGTGATATCAAAATATAAATGCATGAGTGTTAAACGAGGCAATTCCCATTAGCCCCAGCTAGCATTGTTGATAATACGTGATGCTGGAATTTGCATTTTAATATCTGGAAGGCCACATGTTGCTTACTCTACAACTTGCAAACAAAAAAGATTTACCTAGTAGGAGATATATACATTTTCCAACAGATTTTAAAAACATGTAGAGAACTTGGGAAGGCGGAATATTAAAAAGCTGTAAATGCCACAGACTGTAGATAATATAAAAGAAAATAAGATTGGAGGTTTTTCTCAGTTCAGTATTTAAAATTGGATAGAAGTTTTAGATTACATCAAGTGACACTAGGATACTGAAAGCAGACAGGTTTTTTTTTATTATAATCTTCTCTTTTGGCAACATGGCTGTATTTTATTTCTTAGTTTAGAGATATCTTTCTTTCACCTAAATATCCCATATTGCAAAAGAGATGCAACAAGGAAATAATGAGGATGGAATATGCCTGTTCAGTACTTCAATTTAGCATTCATCAGACAGTCCATCTGATATTCTGAACTGTTTTCCCCACCCCTGGGTTTCTTTCACACACATTACAGATTTATTTGTATCAAATAATTCCAGTAGTTGAATGTAGCTGATAAGATTTGGTAATGGCAGTCTAAATGTTTGAAACAGGAAGAGTTGATGGTTCAAGACATCCACAATAATTTCAAGATTAATGGCAATCTCTACTCTAAAAAGCTTTAAATCTAAAATACAATGATGCTACAGGGCATAAGAATTAATTACAGCTGGGAAGAACAATTCAGAAATTAACACAAAAGCCCTGCAGAAAAGATTTTAGGGGGGCTCGGTGGTGAACTTAGAAGCAGCAGCTAGTGCATATGGTGTTAGGCAACCTTCAAAGTCTAGAACACTCTAGACCCCGGGTGTCAAACCCAAGGCCCAGGGCCAGATCCAGCCCGCAGGGTGCTTAGATCTGGCCCACAGGGCTGGCCTGGAAACAGCAAAGGACTGGCCTGCAGTGCTTCTGCCAGTGAAAACAGAGATCGTGAAGGCCCTTTATTTTCACTGGCAGAAGGTTGCAGGGGGCCATCGCAGCTGAAAACAGAGCTCAGGAGCCTGTTTTCGCTGGCAGAGTGCTTGGGTCACCACAGGCGCCTCCAACACGAGTGACATTGAGCTGACCATACCCACCTTTGCCACCCCCACCCCTGAGGTCAAACACAACCCTGATGCGGCCCTCAATGAAATTGAGTCTGATACCCCTGCTCTAGACAGATTGGACTATAATTTCTATCGTACACAATTACCCAAGATAATGAAGACTAATACAACAGGAGATTGAAAAAAATGATGTAGAGCATATGTGAAATCAGAGCCCGGTAGAATGACTACAAGCACTGGCCATTACAGGATAAAGTCATAGAAGAGGATACCAATAGGATATCAGAACAAACAACATTATAAGCATCATATGATCTATTATCGCTGCCTTGGTGAGGATTATAAGAAATATTTGGAGAATGATGGTGGTGAGAGATCTATGGAGGTGGTCTGCAAAAACAACCAAGTTGTATAAACTGCAAAGATATTTTCACAGACGCACAACTGCAAAGGTTTGTTCTGCAGACTGATATGACCTGCATAGCTGTGTTGAGGAGTACAGTACAACTTCCTTCCATGTTGATCTCCAAATGAAGAACAGGTGTGTCTGATGCATAGATGCTGATGCCCTGATTGCTTTGTGCCTGAAACCATACAGTGCTTGCTTGATGGAACATCAGCAGTCTTTCTTTCACTAACTGCCACTCAGTAACAGGGATGAGAGGCTTTCCCAAGGTGAGGAAACACCTGCAGTATTAGAAAACGAGATGTGAAATGAAACTTATGATTAAGCTGACTAGAGGTTAAGTATAAAAGGGGGATGCTATGGAGCTGATGTAAAGCAGAGAACAGTATGAGTCTCAGAACTGGAACTCTTAGTTAACTGATAGATTCCCTTCTTCAAGTAGTTTTCCAAAAATGCATACCTGCTATTTACAGAGGCAGATTACCCTAACACCTGCTTCTATGCATTGTAGAATGTCAGAGAAATGAAAAAATGGTAAGAAAAATAAACTGTTCCCATGTTCAGCCTATACAACCAGCAATCTCAGAAAGGTGTTTCGGGGCACCTTCAAATCACGTTGTGAAAAAGCTATCTGATTAAATGATTGTGGGCCACTCAAGTCATTTTTGACTCCAGGCAACCCCCTAGGTTTTCTCCAGGATGACCTATCCTTAATGAACTCAGAGATTAAGTAGAAGAGATCAATCAACTAAAGCAGGCAGGCCAGTTATCTTATGAGGGGCAAGTAAGAGGATAGAATAGAATGAGCTGGAAGGGACCTTTGAGGTCTTCTAGTCCAGCCCCCTGCTCAACCTATACCGTTTCAGATGTGACTGGTCTAGACGCTTTAAAAACCTCAGGTGATAGATCACCCACTATTTCTGAAGGCAAGCTGTTCCACTGGTTAATTGTCCTTACTATTAGCAAGTTTTTCCTTAATTCCAGGTTGCTTTTCTCTTTGATTAGTTTCCAACCATTGTTTCTTGTCCTGCCCTCTGGTACTTTGGAGAATAATAACCCTTTATTAGCTACCTTGACATTAAAGAGAGGCTTGATCTTAAACCCCTAAAACCTAAATTGGGGTTCGATTGGAAATGTCAACATCAGCACCAACACGCATCAGAACCCATTTTGGCACTGAAATAAGAGAACTCTGCTCTGGCTTTTTATCATCATCATCATCATCATCATCATCATCATCATCATCATGATTAATTTTTGGTTAGATTCACAGCCTTTGGGGCTGGTTGGTAGCTCAACAGCTCAAACCAAGGACCTAGGAACTGTTAAGGTAATGTCGGAGTATATATGTTGTTCCAAGTAGGGTGTTTTTTTGTAGAATCAGAATGTTCAAGTCAGGCAAATTTAGAAATTATTATTAATTATTGATTATTATTATTCCCGTTCTTGTAAATCTTGCGCCGGTCCCACTGCACGAATTCAGAGGGAGGTGCGCCGACCCTAGAGCAGGGCTGGAGCTCAGGGCTCGTGAATCGGTTCCCCTTACCGAAGAGGCTGTTGCTGAAGCCGTCCCACATGCAGCCGGCTTCGTCCCAGGCCCACCGATTTCTGAGGCAGGAGAGGAAAGTGAAGCTGACGCCGAAAAACGACACCAGCAGGTCGCTGAGGCTGATGTTCACCAGGAAGAGGTTGGTGGGCGTGCGGAGCCGCTTGAACTTGGTATAAAGCACCAGGACCAGCAAGTTGTTGCACAAGCCCACGAAACCGATAGCGGCGATAAGGAAGGCTAACAGGTGGTAGGTGCTGGCGCTGAACGGCGTCCCCGAATCCCCCGCCGCCTGCGGCCGTCGCCGCTCCAAGTCCTGCTCCCCCGGCGTGGGCTGCAGGCGGCTGCCGCGGCTGCTGTTCCCGGAGTACATAGCTCGAGGTGGATGATCGGGAAACTCCGTTCACATGCTGCCGGCTGCTGAGAATCCCGCGCAAAATCTATTGCAAAAGGGAGCTCCCGCGGCTGCTTGCACTACCCTCGTCCGCTCCCCAAGCACCCCTTGCCGCCAAAGGCAGAACGAGGGAGGAGTGAACTCTTAGAGAGACTGTGGAAATCCGGCCGCGTCCCCGTTCTCCCCCTCCCCTCCCCGGCGCGCTCCGCCTCGTTAATGGCACCTGAGCGATCAACCGTGCGACAACTCGAGAATGGAAAAGGAGGATCTTCGAGTAAGGCTGTAAGGACCGCGCCGTAGTAAGGCAACTCCTTTGTGCAAGTCGACGCGATCGCCGAAAAGAGAGGAAGGGGGAACGCCGGCGCTTGCGCTAACAGCGCGAAACGTGGGACTTGGTGTGTTCACGGTTGTACGTCTCTTCCTCCCTCCCCCACGGGCCGTCAGGTTTTTGAATTGCTAATACTTCGGGCTTCTAGTTCGTGCGTAATGATGATTGGAGCTTCCCAATCTAGGGTAATAGTTTTGCAACTTTAGGGATGACGACGGCAGTCAGGCAAGTGAAATTGTAGTAGCACCTCTCTGTCACTCTAGTCTATACACAAACAACAAAGGGGGGGGGGAGTCCATTAGAACGAAAATGGTTTGGTATCGCCTTCCTAGAATTTGTTTGATTTCTCGGGGGAGTCCAAAATGTTGGTATTTCTTACCCAGGTACTGTTCTGTTTGTTCAGGCATCTTTGAAGATGGACCTTCTCAAAAAGTAAATCTCTTAGATTTCCCTATAACTGTGTTACTAAGGTGTATGTGTTACTAATAGGTGTAACATCCTATTTTGGACACATTATGCATCTAGCTCTCTGAAGAAGGCTCTAATGCTGGAAAATGTGGAAGCACAGAGAAAAAGAGGTCAATCAGCAGCAAAGTGGATACACTCAGTTACAGAAACAATGAGTACAATTTAGGAACAGCTGAAAGACCAAGTTAGGGACAGATTATTATGGATCACATAGTTATAACATTTCAGGCGTGGTTGTCCAAACGCCTGGCTTGTCTGGGTCACATTAAATAAGGAGGAATTATCTTGGGCCATATATAAAATATGTAAAATAGAGTTGATTGGCAGTTTGGCGGTTCGAATCCCTAGCACATAGTAATGGAGTGAGCTCACGTTACTTGTCCCAGCTTCTGCCATCCTAGTAGATCAAAAGCATGCAAAAAATGCAAGTTAAAAAAAAATAGAGACCACCTTTGGTGGGAAGGTAATGGTGTTCCATGCTCCTTCAGCATTTAATCATGCTGGCCACATGACCACGGAGACATCTTTGGACAGCACTGGCTCTTCGGTTTTGAAACGGAGATGACCATCGCCCCCTAGAGTTGGAAACGACTAGCACATGTGTGCAAGGGGAACCTTTACCTATAAAGTTGGTTGTGAGTTGTGAGCCGCCCTGAGTCCCCTCAGGGAAAAGGGCGGCATATAAATAAATTAAAACTAAATTAAAACTAAATTAAAACTAAACTAAATCACAACTTTATTATTTTTATATATTTATGTTCTTGTGGAGTGCATTATTGCCTGTTCAAGGCTGCCTGTGGGTGATGGGTTGGCCACACCTGGTCTAAACAAATGTTTTCTACCTATATACTCTCAATACTGTTCTGGAACTGAACTTGGTTCCCTTTTAAAAAATTGTCATCACACTACGTATTGGAATAGTACAGAGGCTAATGTTTAGAGTATGTTATTTACAAAAGTCTAGAAACCCTAGGATGGACTTTTTTAATATAGAAAATGGGTAAAGATGAACAGGATTTCTGGATTTACTGATTAAAAGTAAATAGAGAAGGGAACTACATTATGCACTTTTGAAGGTGGGAAATAGTATCAAGTATGTTTATAACTGCTGTAAACAAGAGCAGAAGTTCCTTCATTAAGAGTTTTTTCTTCATTGTTTTCAACTTTTTTATTTTTTTCTACTTCTATATTTTTCCATATTTATTTTTTGGCTTTAAAAAAATCCTTAATAAATACAGAAATATATTATTATGTATTTCCAATGTTTGCTAAATGACACATTTTAAGGTAAACCAACATTGGACTGGGGTTTAAAGAATCAATTTCCTAGAACTTTGCAATGCATGTCAGCTAGCCAAATAAGTGCTTTTCTGCCTGTTCTCACAGCAGGAATCTGGGATTAATTTATAGTTATTTTTATTTTGTGGAGCTCCATATCACAGAAGTTCTGAACATCATATCTGAAGCCCTGACCATTTTTGAAATAGTCAGGACTTCAAAGATGACATTCAGAATTTGTGACAAGGAGCTCCACAAAAAAAAAAAAACAGTAAGAAAAACACAGCACAAAATATTTAATGTAAAAAGAAACATACTCTTGAAACACTTGTTAGTATGTCTAATCTGTGCTTTGTAAAATATTCCATGCTTTACAATTGTTCAGTGGCTGAAACATTCTTAACACGGAATATAGATTAATTGGTTTCTTATAGGACAGATGGATGATTTAGAAAACAAACCACTGTTTTAACTGCATTTTCCTTAGCCCTTTCCTTTAGCCCTTTCTAAAGGCTGCACTGAGCTTCACTATCTGTCACATAAACCATGCTAATTATTTTTTTTAATTTGTCTCACATTTATTCTTGGCTAAAGTTAGAACACTGTAAGTATATGCATCATAAGTGCTACAAATTCTCAATAAAACTAAAGCCCACGGATTTCATTGGAGCCCTCTTGTAGAGAAATGGCTACAGCAGTGGTCCATGAGTTAGATCCTGCCTGCAGGTTGGATGTTATTATTGGGGAGAATTGAAGCTCAAAACCTCATTGTTTCCTTGGACACAAAAAGGAAAGAAATCAAAGAATTTGAATAGACTTGAAGACTGCTATTCTTTCTCTCTATTGAGCACTCTCAAGAAGGGAGTCTATTCGTGCCAGTATTTTGAAATGTTTGCTTGCAGAGCATTTTTGCGGGTTGAATGAACTTCTTGGATGATGGATTTTCACTGCTAACTCTAATTATTCTGAATTTGTCAGAAGCAAAGCTCTGGAAGACATATGTGCTTTTGTCCTATATTTCTCTCAACTTAATAACAATCGTGGAAACTACTTATTAGTTGTGAGATAAGAGACACCAGTATTTTTCCCCGTATTGTGTACATTTTTGTACTGAGGAGGAATCATTATGGCATGTTAAATGTCAACAATAGAACTCCACTTACATTTGGACTGTCACATTACAAATCAGGAAATCCTTTTACAAAGCTGGTAGCACAAATCATTTGGCTTAGCATTAAAACTATAGTCCCATCAGCTAGATCAATAGCAATAGCACTTAGACTTGTATACCGCTTCACAGTGATTTATAGCCCTCTGTAAGCGTTTTTCAGAGTCACCCTATTGCCCTCAACAATCTGGGTCCTCATTTTACCAATCTCGGAAGTATTGAAGACTAAGCATAGTACATATATGAAAGACTCTGAAACTAGTTGAAATGCACATACATACAAATGCTAATATCCTCACATACATTTCCCTTGTTTAAATGAACAGCAGTAAAATTTGTGAATAAATATTATAGAGCAACCTTGTCCAGTCTGATGACCCTAATACATACATACCTGAAAGGGATAGAAGAAAGGAAAAATAATGTGTACAATGACTATATCATGATGATACATAATCTGTGTCATTTGTACAATGCCAATGCATATAATTTAGTATCATTGCAATTGTTCTTTCAAAAATGACAAGAAGGTCTGAAATCACTAATTAATACACCCATATGCTGCAAGACCATAATATGACATGATCTATATTAGGGGTGTCAAACTCAAGGCCTGGGGGCCGGATCCTGCCTGCAGGGTGCTTAGACCTAGCCCACAGGGCCACCCTGGAAACAGCAAAGGACCGGCCCACAGTGCCTCTGCCATCAAGAACAGAGCTGGCAGAGGGTTGCAGGACACCCATCGCAGCCGAAAATGGAACTTGTGAGGGCCACGGGGGGTCCTCTTGAGCTCTGTTTTTGCTGGCAGAGTGCTCAGACCACCACAGGCACCCCCAACACAAGTGACGTCAAGCTGGCCATGCCCCCTTCCCCCGCAAGGTCAAACACAACCCTGATGTGGCCTTCAGTGAAATCGAGTTTGACACCCCTGACTTGTATGCATTATCAAAATTATTTCATTTTCCCCCTTTTAATTGTTAGAGTGACACTACAAGTTGTGAGAGTTCTGACTTTTTCTATAAAGACCAAGGTTCAGGGAAGAATACTAGGTGCGATGCTCAATGGAAGAGAATGGAGAGACTGCAACTTCAAAGCAGTTGCATAAGAGAAGAGGTGTGAACATGGCGTAGACCAGTGGTGGGTTTCCATATTTTTTTTTACTACCGATGTGCTCGCTTCTACGCAGATGCATCCAGGTATGTGGGCTGAGCCTCCTGCCACCGCCACTACCTGTTCGCCTGATCTGGGCCAAACCGGGAGCAACCCACCTCTTTTGTAGGCCTTGTGGACTTCTGGAAAAGAAAGTTTGAAACTCAAGCATTTTGTTCTATGGGCTTAGATGTACTGCTGTATAATGAGTTGTTCTTGTATTATAATTAGGAAGACAGTTCAGTCTGATCTATAATTCTTATCACTTTGTAAGATTTCCTTTGAAGATAGAAAATATTATTATTATAAGATAGGTTGTGGTTCACCATTAGTCTCTACAATACAACCAGCATGTACATAACAGTACTCACCAAATCTAATCTTCCATCATTGAAACTGGTTGGGTTTAAATGCATGACTGCTCTCCTCTAAATCTTTCCACCAAATCATGATTTACTTGCTTAGGTTTAGAGGAAAAATATTTATGATAAGATTTGACTGAGCACAGTGGTTGACCATTTGACTCTTGAATGCTTATAGAGGAACTACAGACTAACTATGGTTGGTGAACACAAAAACCTTGGTCCACATGTTGCACAAAGCAATAGTTTTGTTTATAATTTGTGGATTATTCAGAAAACTGTGGTTAAGTTCATCAACTGCATAAACTCCAACATGCAAACCACAATGCCTAGGTTTCGGTAACATACTAAGTCAAAATAAAGTCAGCCACATTATATTTGTTAGCACAACATAACAGTGTTAATTAAACCATTATTTTCTCAACCCTTTTTTCTTTGTTTCCCTGGCTATTGGTCATGCTGGCTGATGATAGTAGTAATGCAACGCATCTGGAGGATATTAGTTTGAGGAAAGCTATGAAAACAAGACACTTTCTTTTATTTCTACCTCTGCAGCATTATATTAGTTTTCCTTGAGCTGAGGAATTTGCAATTCCCAATATTGCCAACCAGCACAGCCAAAGGCTATCCTGATGGAGAGCTATTACTCCCAATACACCTGAAGTGCAGCCACTGGGAAACATTGTACTGTAGTAAATTATTTAATTCAATCTACAGTACCTAGGCTGCCTTTATTTTCCTTGCATTTTATCAAATTGTCTGCAACTGTATTACAAACAAGGATGTTATCCCTTTGCAATTGCTGAAATAAAATTAAATACATTTTTACACAATATTTCCCCTAAAATTACCAATTTGCCTTTTGAATTTACTATGACTCATCTTTGCCCAGAAGGTAAACTTCCTTATGGCCTTCAGCCTGCCAGTTTGGTTTGTGATCTAGATTGGCCAATAGACCAATGAAACTGAGGGAGGAGTTGTGACATCAGGTATTTGATGGCACATTGCCCCAACAAGCTACTGCAGTTATCATTTTTCCAGTTCACCAAAGCAATGCTTAAGATCTGTTGGGGGTATTCCCACAAATGTTATTATTAGGAATAAGAACAGAAGAAAATATTCTGACTGGCAAAAAAAGCTTCTCTGGATTTTGTCTAACTCAGTAGCTTTGATGTCTAGAAGAAGGATTCATGGAGATGATCTACTTGACCTCCCAGATGGAGAGTTATTTAAAAAATCCTTGAAACTGTTTCAGCAACTGGTTGACAAAACAGTGGATCAGAAAAGGGAGGAAAGATTAGGTCTGCGTGTAAAGGATTCTGGTAAGAAAATACTTCATTTGATATACTGTTCTTTGATGTGTGTATCTACTTTTTATTAGCTCCTTTTTGGATGGATGAAGAAGGCAAAATAAATTACAGACAGGTGGATGATGGCAAATAAAATATAACTATGCAGCATAGTGCTCAAGTTGTTAAGTCCAGGACCCCACAAATAGAACATTAATAGGACAGCAGTATGATTAATAAAGTACTATATAGTACTTTACACTTGTATGCTAACCCTTACAAAATAAGAGAATTGAACAGAGGGTCATAAATCCTTTGGAATAGGAAATTCCATCAGGATGAATTTCTACAGAATTACCGGAGGTTTAATGCTGATCTTAAAGTATAGTGAATGCATTAGGGGGTGACAACAAAACATTTCAGCAGTATTAAATGGAATTTTTAAATTTCCCCTCTTTTTGTGTGAGATATATGGGGATTCTACACACTTCTTAAAGAGACTAGCACATTTTTTATTATACACTCCAAAGCCAAAGGTTTCTTACTATGCATTTTCAGAATTTCCAAGATTTGTGTGAGTTTGTGTCTATATATACATTTAAATACAAGTAATAATAATAGTATTAATATTTGTTATTTAGATCATACTTATTAGTATTTGTGATAAAATATAGGCCTTCATTATTTAGTTTTTCAACATTTAGTCCCCCATTCCAATGACAATAACAATATCATTAAAACATACATAATGTCACCATCTTTCAACATCTAATCCTTATATCTAGCTATTACTTTATATAGTATATATAGTAATATAGTATATAAATAATATAAATATATTACTATATAATATACTTAGTATATTATGTAAAATATGTATAATAATATTCCCCCTATTTCTTGTTCCTGCCTCTGTTCTAGCTCCTAATAAAGCCAATCTTTTGTTATATAACATTTCCTCTATCCATCATCTCTTGCCCGTTTTAATATTTCATTTCTTATTCGTTTTTTAACTTGCCTCCCAAATTCCTCACTTGGGTCTTCATCTCTACATCTTTCCTGGTTAGCTTATGTATTTCTTCCATCTCTACTAACTTTTGCTGATAAGCCTCCAGAGGATCTGCCCAATTCTCTATTTGTTTTTCAAACATATCTTTCTGTTTATCCAGTATCATTTTTTGGTCTTTTAGCATGTATTGTCCCTGAATTGCTTCATAAGTTTTTATTGCCTTCTCTTTCTTATCTTTTTGGTTTCATTTGTTGATTTGTCCATTCTATCTTTTCCTTGTCTCTCTATTATCTCCTCTTTCTTGGACTTTTTGATCATTATTCATTATCCCTTGTGGAACACTTTCTAACTTCCCATTTATGTTATTCATTAAATCCATTATCTCCCTGTGATTCCTTGTCATGATATCATGAATGCTTTGAAACATCAACATTATTTTTTGCAACCCACTTATTTCCCCCTGCTGAAACATCTTGTCTTCTTTTAATGTCCCAGTATAGCTCAATAGTTGTCAGTGGTCTATCACTGCCCCATGGTCTCAATTATCTTTGATCACAGAAAGTCAATCTGAAAGCCATTTACTCAGTCCAGACGTTGCTCCTCTGGGAATAGAGCAATATAGTTCTTTATGTCCCACAGTTGGTCAATTTAGCTCTTTTTAGGTAATCTAGGAAGATTTCAAAATGCCTCCTTAAATTCTATAAGTTCAATTATAACTTCTAATGTTTGAAAATCACTTTAGATTTCTTCCAGGTTTTCACCATTAGAACTTCAGTAGTCTTGGAGCAGATAAGTGTAGATCAATAGATAGCACAGCGATCCTCCATGTGTTATTTCCACTTTCTCCTCTCTTATCAGTATTTTTTCCAAAGGTTGTCTTATCTATGAAATACTGTCTATTTCATTCACCAGTAGATGGCACCTTCAGCTTAACTTCAACGTTCTACAAATTCTATCACGTTCCATTTGTATTTATTCAAACATATAATCAAAATTCTGACAGGTACTTCCAGAATTTTAAAATGCCTTATTGCCAGTAAAAATTAGAGATTCAATCTTTCAATGTTTTTAAAGGTTTTGCGCTCCCTTCTTAAAATCTTTTCTCTCTGTAATTTCTCTCTCTCTAATTGTTTGCCACTTACACAAACTTTTCGAAGAGTCTCTTTTCCAGAGTTAATTTTTTTTTGGGGGGGTAGGTTTTAAATTTTAAAAAGTCACCTCATCCAGTTCCTGTCACTGTTCATCCACACTGCTCCAGCACATTCTTTGTTTCTTCGGCTGCCCCAGCTTCACAGCAGCCATAATGGCTACCACTCCTCTTTGTTGTAGGCTGAGAGGGAATTAGCCCTGGGTCAAGCAGGAGAGCCATTGCTCTTTATGACCTGCAGGGCACTCCTCCACTCTTCACCACCTCTACAGAGTGACTTTAGCCACATATGGGGCCCTCCAACAAAGGGATTCAGCACAATTTCTCAGATCCCCGCTCTTTGCGTCCAATAGCACTGCAATGTCAACCAGAAGCCCTCAGAATTTCCAAGATTTTTAATAGCAGCATATGTTGATAAGATTTTGGGGTTTAAATGAAAATAAAATGAAAGATTAATAGTGAATTTCTACACAAAATAATGGTGATGATGAGAAAAGAAATTTTAAAAATGATATGCTAGCCTTTGTGGTTATATTCTGTGAGTGCATTATTTTGTTTTAATTGCAGATGAAGTGGATTATGACAAATTCTTTGATGCAGTAAAGTGTCTTTTTGGACCAGATGTCAAAGCCCAAGATGTTAAAACTTTCTATAGGAAGATTAGCAACAACCCAGATGCGCGGACAGAATGGTGTGAGGTGAGAGTTGGTTTTCTTTTGATACATCAACTTTTTCTGACAATATTACATGTGACCAATCAGCTAAAAATATGGAAAGCCAGAAAGAACATGCAACAAAGCAGAGAGGGGCATGGGTAGCATAGTAAAAGTTAGAAGTTTTACTGAAATAAAAAGGAGAAGATGGAGGGATAAAGCCACAATGGCCTGGAAAGGGTTTGCTAAGTGAGATGAAAAGAAAGAAAGAAAAACTCAAACTGGAGGAGTATGCCCTAGTAAAAGAAACAGGAAGTGTTTATTCTAACTGTTTTGATTAGTGATATGCAAAAGTTTTGAATTCAGGCTCTCAAATTGGAAACATCCTGTTTCAAATGCAAAACAGCTTTTCACACCAAGACTGTTTCAGACTTCAAAATCTGAGTGATTTAGATTCGCTTCATTTTACAGTAAATGTGGAACAGCTTTTAGGCTGTTTCACATTAAAAAGAAACACCTAATCCTCAATACTATAGTTTGATGGTCTGTCCATCTAGACTACCCTATAGTTAAAATTCACTGTTCCTGAGGTGAAAAACGATGCCTTTTGCAAATTTAATGTACATCTTCAGCAAAGAGCTAGGCATTCCTTTGATCATTGCCTGGAAATGAACTCCAAATTGTTCTACTCAGCTTCTGCCAAGGAAACAAGCAAAATATCTGAAATCAATTATCCAGGGAGTTTTACTTTAAAGACTCTTAAACCAACTCAGCTGGAACTAATCCTGTTTATTTCCTCTTTTGCTTATTTTTCTTTAATTTCAGCAGCAAAACAAATACACAGAGACTCAGGCTACTCCCTATGTTATCCTACAATGCTGAAGTCATCTAAATAGTGTAGTGATGTCAGAATAAGCCCAACTACATTGCTTTGGCAGGATGCATACTGCATCTTATTCAATAAATCCATAGATTGGTAATATTTATACTATATTGTAAGACTCTTCTGCTAGTAAAGTTTTCTTCTATTTTCTTATGGATCATGTTTCTTAGGTCCATATTTATGGGTACCCGACTAATAGTGCTACAGTTACAGGCTTATCAAACCAGCAGATGTTGATCCCAATCAAATCTTGTTTCATTGTTAAAACTTGTTCCATAGAATTATTATTTTTGGCTACACTGTCATCTTTTGAGGAGGCCTTATGCCTTCAACTGTCTGCTGAGTGGACTATGATATGGTAGAGCAGGCAGTGATTTGAGCTACTAGCAGAAAATTGAAGCACTTACAGTTTTGCTAACAGTACAATTTAGATCACTTCTTGCAGGGTGGTTGAAGTAACTGCTATTGAAACATCAGCTGAAAATATTTGCACTGGCGAGACTTCATTTTTAACTTTGGTTTTAATAAACAAAATGGATGTAGCTTTTTGGTCAAATATTTTTTCTCAAAGTAAATCTGAAGTGAATTTTACACAAAAATATGTGGTAGAATAAATACCGTATTTTTCAGACTATAAGATGCACTGGAGTATAAGATGCACCATGATTTTGAGGACGTAATTTTTTAAAAAAAGTTTTTGCACTCTGCAGGCCTCCCAAACCTCATTTTTTTGCAAAAAAGGGGGGGATGCAGAGGCTTTGGGAGGCTTGTAGAGTTCTCCTGGGGGTTGGAGAAACAAAAACAGCCCATTTTTTCCTCGTTTTTGCCCTCCCCAGCTCCCAGACCACTTTGCACGTCCATTTTTGCAAAGGGGGCGGGGTTTCAGTAGGCCAAAAAAGCTGTATGCAATGTATAAGACACACCCAGATTTTCACCCTCTTTTTCGGGGGAGGGAAGGTGCATCTTATACTCCGAAAAATACAGTACACTATGGGATAAAAACAACAATCCCAGCAGCCACAGTCATGGAGTTCAGCATAATTTAAAATACGAGGTAACGCTTATGAAAAGAAATTTCATCCAAAACATAGTACAGGTAGTCTTCGACTTGGAACAGTTCATTTAGTGACCATTCAAAGTTACAACGGCATGGCAAAAAATGACATGACCATTTTTCATACGTACATCATTTGTAGCATCCTGATGATCATGTGGTCAAAATTCAGAAGCTTGGCAACTGGTTCATAGTTATGACCGTTGCAATGTCATGTGATCACCTTTTGCAACCTTTTGATAAGCAAAGTCAATGGGGAAGCCAGATTTACTTAACAACCGGGTTACTAACTTATCAATTGCATTGATTAACTTAACAACTGTGTCAAGAGAGATCATAAGATGGGGCAAAACTCACTTAACAAATGTTTCACTTAACAACATAAATTTTGGCTCAATTGTGGTTATAAGTCGAGGACTACCTGTATTCATGACATTCTGCAGTGTTCTTGTGAGGTTCTGTATTGGCCAGTTCCCTTCTTTCAGTCAGTTCACTTTACTCTCACAGTCTAGGATCTTCAGATATGGTTTAGAGATTGAAGCTGCTATTTCTGGTTTGAAAACCATTTAGACAATCATAAGTGTTCTCTACGACCAAGATTTGGGAAAAACTAAATGTGCATTCTGACATCACAACATTCCTCCAACCTTTCATATTTGCAATCCAAATTCAAGTTGTGGAATTTGTACCATGGCATTACAATATATTTTCCTCTTACTAACATAAGCCTGCATAAGAGTGAAAGTCTTTTTGGATTGGTAGAATATAAATATTAAAGAAAGGCTTTTATATTTGGCTTTGATATAAGACTTTGAAGCATTCTCAAATGCCTGGCAAAGTTGCAGGATGGGGTTAAAAACATACTTTTTGTGACTATTTTGTTGCCATGGAAGTCAAGGGTACACGAAAAGATGGTACTAAAAATAAAAACAGTCTGCCATTTCCGCTCTTTTGTCTTGCATTAATAACATTTATTAGTGCATTAATAACATTTATATGTGAAACATATAAAATGTGTTATAATAGCTATTAAGTGAAAGCTCTGGTGTTTTTATTTTTCATTTTTCTATTGAATTGCAGCAGGGAAATGAATTTATAATTGTTTATAAAACTGTACAATGAAAATATTTTACTTTTTAGAAGAAATTGTGCTGCTAATAGAATTTTGGAATCTTTCTATGAATTTTGCCATTCTTTTAATATTAGAGCACAATTTTTCATATAATAGGATTAGCATAATTCCAGTCTGATTATCTATCTATCTATCTATCTATCTATCTATCTATCTATCTATCTATCTATCTATCTATCTATCTATCTATCTATCTTTTTTAGGACTGTTATTGTATTGATGGAAAGCAATGAGACTGCATAATGCATTTGCTATTCAAACAATTGAATGATAATCTTCCACAAACCACTACCTTTCAAGCACAATTGTTTCTTAGTTTAATTCAAATGTCATTTTAACCCATATTTGGGAACAAGATGCATAATCATAAAGATAAAGCACACAACACTTTGTACAAATGTGATGTGCTTTATCCATAAGTCAAGACAATGTTTATGATATTTCCCATCCCAGGTTTTATTTAAAACCTGGCAACTTGTGACCTATTGGGTTATTGTTTCAGAGATAAATCCTTACCTAAATGTCCACGGCCACAGACAAAAAGCAGTGGGTGTGACTTCTGATTTCCTACCAGCTTCCCCATTGACTTTTCAATAGGTGGCAGAGAACACTGGAAATGACAATCACATAACCATGGCAGTGCAGCAGAACAGTCACAACTTTATCAAATTTCAATCCCATGGTAGCCTTGGATTCTGAAATTTGAATGATTCTGCAAGGTAGCCCATTTAAGGTGTGTTGATTCAAGAATGGTTGCCCTATGATAGTAAATCATAGTAATTAAAACAAGAAATAGATAACTGAAACACATTTTCTAAACTGGCTTAGGTATTATTCATGTCATGAAATCTTTTTTTCTAATTATCTGTTCTAGAATGTACAGGGTATTAAAATAGAATAGAATTGTCAAGACTCATTATCCTTGATCTTTAGCCATATTATCACAAACATTCCTAATGTTGGGAATTATTATTATTATACAATTTATAATACCCATATGCAAATATTTATTTTTTCATGACTATTTAACTTTTCATACACATTTTTGGGTTTCATTTAGATCTTTGGATACTACATGGTGGAAGGTGATATTCTTGCTGCCCAGCTGGATGAAGAAAATATGGTTTTCCTGATATCCAAAAAGCAACGGATTGCAAAAACAGGTCTGATTTTCAATGTTACATCACCAAATAAAAGTTCAGCCTCATTTATTAGTATAAGCAAAATAATGTATTCATGGTTTATAGTTACATTGGTTAAACATATTTTTACATTATTATATGTTGTGTAATATATATTTTCTCTAATCACATTTTCTCACACTGTCTCATTTGGCATTTTTTCAACCAGAGTGGAATATATGTCAGTTTTATTTTGTTTCCTATACTTGAAACTTGATGACTATATTCATACAATTTTAATTCTCCTTAATTCCAGGTTGCTTCTCTCTTTGATTAGTTTTCATCCATTGTTTCTTGTCTTGCCTTCTGATGCTTTTCCAAATTTGTAGAATTTGTTTTAATTCCACTGCTAAACATATTGTTATTCTCACACAGATCTCTAAAATATGCAGAACTCTTTGCCTGAATTTCATTCTAAGTCATTCCATAATTTTTATTTTTTTAATTGATTCACAGCACTGGAGACCCTTTGCTAGTCTTTTTCATCCATGCCCATATTAATTGTTTATTTTCATCAAAATTGTTCTGCATCTTCTCTGCTTCTTCTAACCTTACTGTTCCATGCTACATTCATTGCATTTTTTCCCAATATTCATGGTATACAATATCCTTTCTTGTCATATTTTGTAGTAATCATTATATAACGTATTCCATAACTTCTTTCTGTTCATTATTCCACCAAGAATCCTTTTTCATACTTCCGATTAGTGTAACTCCCACACACAATTTCTCTACTGTGGTACTTTGTAAAATAATATTTGCTATCTTGTTTCAAGTGGCTTCCTCATTACCATTCCTTATGATAATATTAAGTTACCATTTAGTTTGTAGGAAATTGTCTTGTGATTTCTCCTGCAATTTTTTTATTTTGACTTTTCTCTTTTCTTTTGTTGCAATATATAAAAGATCCTCTCTTGAGGTTACCAGGAATGGGCCACCCCACATTTAGAATCTCTCATCACCCTTTGGTATGTTTTAGTAATTCTCTCAGTCTTTTATCAGCAAATCAATCATAATTTTTTAATCCTTCCTTTGTCATCGATACATGATAACTGATTTATGCTTCACAGAAATTTTTCTAAGAAGGTACCCTCTAAGCAATCACAGTTCTTGTTCATTCTTGGTATCCCATATGGCTCAATCTCTTTTTCAACTCATTCCCATCTATTCATGTCACCTAACAACATCACATTCATTCATGCTACTTCTTATAGCAATCATCATCCTAGGAATTTCAACTTCAGTTCACATGTTGTTGTTCACTCTTTGAGTCATGTCTAACTCTTTTTGACCCCAAGGATCTTAGCATGCCAGGCCCCATGTCATCCATTGTGTCCTGGAGTTTGCCCAAATTCATGTTCATTGTGTCAATGAACATCTCATTCTCTGCTGTTCTGTTCTTCTTTTGCCTTCAATCTTTCCCAACATCAAGGTCTTTTCCAATGAATCCTGTCTTCCCATTAGGTGGGCAAAGTATTTGAACTGCAGCTTCAGTATCTGTCATTCCAAAGAACATTCAGGTTGATTTCCTTTAGGATTGATTGATTTGATCTCCTTCCAGTCCAAGGGGTTCTAAAGAATCTTCTACAATTTGAAAATATCAGTTCTTTGGCGCTCAGCCTTCCTTATGGTCCAACTCTCACAGTCATACATTACTACTGGGAAACCATAGTTTTGATTATAGAGACCTTTGTCAACAACCGATGCCTCTGTGGGCTCTAGTCTAGGTTTACCATTGCTTTCCTCCTGAATAGCAAGCATCTTTTAATTTCATGGCTGAAATAACCATCTGCAGTGATCTTGGATCCCAAGAAAATAAAAACTGTCACTGCTTCCATTTCTTCCCCTTCTATTTAACAGGAAGTGATGGGACCAGATGCCAAGAACTTAATTTTTTAAATGTTTTTTTTAATGTTAAGTTGCAAGCCAATTTTTGCACTCTCCTCTTTCAACCTCATCAAGAAGCTCTTTAGTTCCTCTTCACTTTGTTCTATTAGAGTTGTATCATCTGCATACCTGAGGTTGCTGATATTTCTCTTGGCAATCTTAATTCCGACTTCTGATCCATCCAGTCCAGCATTTTGCATCATGTACTATGCATAAAAGTTAATTAAACAATTAAATATACAGCCTATTTTGAACCAGTCAGTTGTTCCATGTCCAGCAATTGTTGTTTCTTGACCCATATATGTTTCTTATGAGACGGGTAAGGTGTTCCTGTACTCCCATCTCTTAAAGAACTTGCCACAGTTTGTTGTGATCCATGCAATCAAAGAAAACCCATATCTGCATCAGCGTAAATTAGAGACCAGCAAGTTTCAACAAGCTGACAAGGGTCAGTTTCTATCCCTCTTTTAGCATAGTGTGTCTGGCAAATCTGCAAGCCAAGGACCAGGGCAACCATTGGATGGTGCCAGCAAGGAGGTTGATGATAGGCTGCTGTCACCCAGGGCACCCCCACCATTTATTCATGGAGTTTGGCAGAGGCATGGACCTGGCAATCTATGGCCTGCCTGTTCGTTTTAGCTCACAGGCTATATTTGATACCAATTCATGCTTTGTGACATACAGTAGATATTGCTTTATTGAGGCTTCTTACAATTGATTTCTCTCCCATTCCAAGTTGAAGTTGCTATGTGACATGGTCAACCTGATGGGCCCACAGCCAGACATCATGGTTTAGTCAGTGAAGGTTGTAATCTCATGCTTTTTAATAATATCAAATGTAGATTAGGTTGACTATATAAACATGTCTGTGTGATGTGCAGCATGCTCTGGTAATAGTAAGGGTGCAATATTGATAATTTTGGGAACATTTATGGTCGTATGGAACATGTGCAACACAGTCAAGCAGGATATCACAAGCAGGGTGATGTTATCCTATACATGCTAGGATCTCCTCTTTAATTTTACTTTTTTAAGGAAATATATATTTTACTAAGGTATATGCAGTACTGCAGGCTACTTCTGCGGACTGCACTTGACTGCAGTTTGGTAGTTCAAATCTCACCCGATTCGAGGTTGACTCAGCCTTCCATCCTTCCGAGGTTGGTAAAATGAGGACCCAGATTGTTGGGGGCAATATGCTGACTCTCTAAACCTCTTAGAGAGGGCCATAAAGCACTATAAAGCAGTATATAAGTGCTATTGCTATTGCTATGTACTGATATGCTTAGGATACCAATATACTGGACTAGTACAATATGAATGGACACAGTGATTTTCAAAACATTTTGGCAACTTTTTAGTATTTTTCCCTGAATGTTATCAAAATATGCATCATTGTTCCTAGATCAGTTAACTAAATAATTAATTAATTAATAAACAGGTTAACTCCCTGCCTTCATATGTATTGAGTAATTCCTCATTTAAATTATCTTTTGTTTTATCTTTCTTATAGGAGTCAAGAGAAGTGATGTAATTCGATGCATGGTAAAGATAACTCAACTTGATTTTTTGCTAACAGCATCTCAGAAAGGAATGTTGTCTATTTTTTCTGGCCAGGTGATTTTGAAATATATATTTGTCTTTATTGAATTAAAATCCTGCCAAATGTGGACAGATGCTTAAAGAATTGTCATTTAAAATTTTCAGAATCTGAAAATTATTTGCTTTGATATATTATTCTGGCACAAATTTATAGAAGTCATGTTCATAACAATAAAAAGCCAGCCATGAGTATAAAAGTTTCACAACCATATAAACCAATAAAAGTTCTTAAACTATGAAACTGTCAGCTGCACTAGAAGTTAATAGTAAGTGTTCAAAACATTAGGAAAATTAGAGGGTACCCCCCTCCACAAAAAAACCAAAACCAAAACAAAATCTCAACACTGTTTGTAAAATACCTCTGTGAAGACATTCTGATACTGTGATTCCATTGCTAAAATGATCCTCTTCCTGGGTATTGTTCATCTTTTGATAATATTTTACAACAGAGAAAAGTTTGTCAATCTTTTGTTACATGCTCCTGCTTTGCAATATGAGGGTTGGTACCAACATGTTGGAAAGTTAAAAATATTCATTTGAATACATACTAATTAACAGCAGATAAGACAAAAAACTAAGAGTTTGTCAATCACTTCTCCACTATTTCATCTGCTTTTTCCTCTTCCTCTTTCTAATAATTGTTATCAGAGACTAAGCAATTGTCTGGATTTTTTTTTTTTTACTATTGGGTACAGTTTCATGACCTCTTTGCCTCTTATATTTTAAGTGCGTGCAAATGGGTAAGTGGATACTACGCAATGTATGCATCCTTACAGCAAAACAGACTGATTAAATACAAAAGGAATCAAGATTTCTGCACATCAATATTTATGCACAAGAAGGAATTTTGGAAGCATCGTTTGCATGGAAGATCAATAAAACCCCTTTCTAACACAGGCATGAGTGGTATAGGACCTATAATCTTTCATTCTAGCCATATTATTGGAAAATAAAATCCTTTGCATATTATTTTGTTGCAACCAGAGTTAGCTGAACAAACCATAATGGCCTGATTCCTTGTGGTGTGAATCATGGTCGTCAAATCCAAACAGGTAAATCCAATCATGCCCCTAAGCCAAAAAAAAAAAGCACTGTTGCTTCATATGAGAATTGTGAAAATGAATGAAAATTTCTGCATATTTTACTTGGGCAGGTAGTGTTTCCTTTCTAATTTTTTTCTGACTCTGTCTTATTCTTGGTTTTCCAGATGCGAATACTAGCAAGCACCAGCATCCCAGTAAGTTTGCATTTCCCTCACATTTGGTTCAGCTAATGAAGCCAATTAATTCATTAAAATGTATGAGGATAATAATACTTTATTTCTCATTTTTTGTATAAATTTACATTTCCAGACAAATTATGTCCTTTTCATATAATATTTTTAAATTATCCATTCTATAACCCAGTTACCTTCCAGAAAAAATGATAGAAGTCATAAAAATCAAACTCAGAGAAGTTCCAGAACTTATCTCATTTTTCTGATCTGTGACCGTGATAATTGATATCACTTCTAAACTTGTCCAATTTAGAATTTGCCCAAAGGATTACAAAACTTGATCCCAACATTGCCCTCAAGGATAACAGCACCCTACCAATACATTATTATACCATATTGCCAGGTTGATCTTGTTTTATTATATTATTTTAACTTTCAAAAATGTGGTAAGCAAGCATGCTCAAATCAAAGTTTCCGTCTGAAGCACAATAACTCAAGGTATACGGAGGAATACCATATTGGGTGGGTACAATAAGTCCTTTGTTTGCCATTGAGTATAAGGCTATTTTGGGTAACTCTTTCCATGGTAGCCATTTTATGAGTTTACAAGTTCTAAAAATGCAAAGTGTATCCACTGTTTTAAAAAGATAGCAGATGTATGGACAAAACAACTAACTTGATGAAAGCTGATTATTTATAGAGGGAAAATGTCCAGACCAAACATAATTTCTAATGTTGGATTTTCACCCTTGCTAGAGGGAGCCCCCTTGTGGAGTACTGTGAAGCCGTTACAGTGGCAACTCCACTGTGATGTACAATAGAAGTCATTTAAAGACACAACAGGCTGCATCTTAACAGAACACACACCGCAAGGGGTGTTAGCAGTGTGTTACACCAACAATATTTTTCTCCAGAGAGTAAGTCATCTGTGTACCAAGTTTGGTTGAAATTGCTTGAGGCGTTCCAGAGTTATGCTGGAACATACACATACATATACACAAACACACACACACACACACACACACACACACACACAATTTGAAACTTCTTTGAACATCAGTTATAATTAAGGCTGTTGCCTGGGAAGGTCAGTAATCAGAGAAGTTGATTTTGCCAATATTTCTTTTTCATCAGGACAGTTCCTGGATCACTGGATGTGACTACCTTGGTCAATTGAAGCGTGCTGTTGGTGTGACAGAAAGAACTATCATCATATGGGATTATAAAACACAAGGGAGTGCCCTGGTATGACACTTAGGGGTGGGTATGTAATAAGCATAAGGTCATTAGTAAAGTAACACATGCAAATGCAAATTCATTCAAAGGTATCTTTGTATGGTGAACCTGTAAGCTTTCAAGCTCAAAAAGAAATGTTGATAGATGTTGATATTGTAACCCTTTGGCATTCACAGAATATCTTAATTTCTTTAAAAATTCAATATACGGTGGAAACTATAAAATGCATTACAAGACAGCATTGACATTGAAAATGGTCCCTACAGTTGTGATTTTCCCTATTTCTCATTATGTGTAACCAGGGGCGCGTTGCTGCCTGTTTGCTTCGCGTGCATGCATCCTCTAAAACCTCCTTTGTGTAAAACCTCCTTTGTAGATTCAGTAATGTTGCGATATGATCATATTGCACATTTTACTATTACTACTCTAAATTGTTGTTATAACTGGATGCTAGAATATTCTTTTGGACCTAAAGAATTTATTGCTTCTTCTGTTTTATTAGCTCAGACTAGGATTGGCCTCATGGTTCCACCACAAAACCGCGATGCCCTTATCTGCGCTGACATAAGTGCGGAGGCAAATCCACGGCGTCCGAAGCGCTAAGAAAAAAACGACCCTACCGCCGCAACAACAGCGCGGTGACAGAAGGGCGTTCTACATGCTTCGTTCTTTGCCTCCAAAGGTAGCCCTCCTCCTCCAGCTGACAGCGGCAGCGGGCACGGGGCAAAGCGGGCTGCCCAGCAGCAGCAGCCCGCAGGAAGGGTCCAGCTCAGCCGCGGGGGGCAGCAGGAAGCGGAGGAGGATGCGGCAGCGGCGGCAGCTGAGGCTCTCCCGGGCCGGCGAAGCGGGCTTGCCCGGCGGAGGCAGGCTGCCCTCTTCTTCCTCAACAACATCTCCTTGGACGGGCGGCCTCCGCCGCTGGAGCCTCCCCCGGAGGAAGAGGCAGGGCGGGCGGCGGCGGCTGAGGCTCTCCCGGGGCCGGCGAAGCGGGCTTGCCCGGTGGCGGCGGCCGCCCATCCAAGGAGATGTTGTTGAGGAAGAAGAGGGCGGCCTGCCTCTGCCGGGCAAGCCCGCTTCGCCAGCCCCGGGAGAGCCTCAGCCGCTGCTGCTGCGTCCTCCTCTGCCGCCAGCGTCGGCGGCCCTGCTCGGGCCCCCCGCGGGCTTCCTGCTGCCCCCCATGGCTGTGCTGGACCCTTCCCGCAGGCTGCTGCTGCTGGGCAGCCCGCTTTGCCCCATGCCCGCTGCCGCTGTCAGCTGGAGGAGGAGGGCTACCTTTGGAGGCAAAGAATGTCCTTCTGTCGTCGCGCTGTTGTCCGCGCGATGATGACGCACGGTGATGACATCGCGACTTTAGTGACGCGATTTAATCTCCGCTATTTTGCGTAGCGCGGTTTTGTCGTGCCACGTGGCCTCATATCCTACTCACCTTCAGAGTATTATAACACATCCCACATGTGCTGCTATAAAATATATGGTTCAAAATTCATTTCCATTTCACTGAAACAAACCATACTGATGATTTTACACCAGGCTTATCTTTTTAAAGTAGCTGCTTTTAAATCTTATATATTTTTAAAATACCACTAGTAGTTATCTTTCCAATCCAAATACCGTTTTAATTACCAAATGTTCCAGTTGTCAATTGAAAGCACAGTACTATTTTTAGGACTGTTTCTTATGATGAAAAATTAGACAAAAACATTCATTAATAAAAAAAAATGTTTTGTCAAAGGAACTAGTGGATACAATAATTACTGGTCACCAAGTCCCGTTGTTGATCTATAGAGTACCAGTATATGGGAATAATCTTAATATAGAGGGTACATTTTACTACTATGGATTTAAAGTTATTTTATTTTTAAAAAATTACCTGGCAGCAGATTGGAGAATTCTATTTCCATTAGCAGCAAGACAAACTTTACTATCACATACTGTAACATTTACTAGTATTTTTCCTTTCCTTATAAAAGTCTGCAAAAACAATTTCTAAACAAAAATAGAGTACTGAAAGTTGCACACAAATAGCAGTAAAGTTCTATAGTTTGAATAAAATATTTTTAAAGGCAAAAAATCTCAATTTTTAATCCATAGGGAAAAAGCCAGAAGAAAATATTGTCCAGCTATTACAGGCAGGATTTTTTTTTAGCATCATATATTTCTGTTAAATGTGTAGCTTTATTCTAAGTGTATTTTTTAAATCGATATCATTCTATATTAAGCATTCTTTATCCCCAAAGTTGTATTTTCAGTTATAAGAATTCCCTTTAGAGAGTTATACTATGTTCACTGTTCACAAAAAAAAAAAATGAACACAGATGAAGGTGGAACAAAGTAAATATAATTTAAGGGTTGAAACTGAGTCAAGAGAATTGTGTGAAATTTCTTCTAAAGTCTTTAAGCAAAGTTCTATAACCAACCACTGTTTTCAGTCAACTAATAAGAGAAATGCTAAAGCATATAATGAACAATTGCTTGTTTTTGTAGGATAACTGCTGTATAATCAAACCCATGGAACATTGCCTCCTTTCTGTTTCTGCCATTCCTCGGCCATCAGAAATTCTAGTGAAGGATGACATCTTGCTGGGGGATGATGGTGGATTTGTTACTTTGTTTACACTTACCAGTGACGACTTTGGTCTAAAACAAACTAAATCTAAAAAGATGTTGCACATGTTGATAATAGATTCTAAGAACTTCAAAAGGTGAGTTCATAAATCTTTGAAATTTCTCATTTTTGACATTTTTAATTTCAAAATTATAATTTTTAAAGTGAGGTTGTAAAAGCCTAATGCATAGACAAATAAGTTGGAATTTTCAGGATAAATTTTCTACTTCAAATATTTAATTTTAAAGTGCTTATAGTGAGGATTTCAACTAGTCAGCACTGCTACTTCTAAGAATATTCTATTCTTCCTTGTGATTTTCAGTTTTCTTATTCTTTCTTGTAAGGATTCAATACCATAACATAATGGCTAAAGATCATTACCAAGCCAAGGTCATTATCACAGCCAAGTATTCCAATTGGTAATTGATATGAGAATCCCCCCCCCCCGAAATAAATAAAATGTAGAATATAAGAGTCATTCTAGACATGACCAAATATTCAGCACATCTGGGAAGTTCAGAAGACAGACATGAAGAGGCTAGCTCTTTTTTATTATTTCTCTCAATCAACTGGAAATTAAGGATGTTGCTTTTATGCCATTGAGGCAATGTAAACCATCATGACTATTGATAGCCCTATTCCCCAAGTATTTATCTAGTTCCCATTTAAGTTCCACAATTAAATAAAGAGCATCTAGCTAATATTGTCGACAGTGAGTTATGGGAATACATCTATAAATATGGCATAGCACGTTATTAGAAGTGTAGTTTAAAATGGTCATTAAAGAAGAAAAATTATGCTATATAACCACCATTTCCACTCTGTAACATCTCAAATACAATTTAAAAGAATAATAGGTTTCACTGAAATTTGACGAGATGATACAATTGGCTCATAACTATAGAAGGAGAAACCTGGGAAAACGAACCTGTATGCTTGATTTCTACAATGGGTGAGATCTTCTAAACAGATGATCAAGTAGCATATTTTTGAGATTCAGCACATCTGGGAAGTTCAGAAGACAGACATGAAGAGGCTAGCTCTTTTTTATTATTTTTCTCAAACAACTGGAAATTAAGCATGTTGCTTTTATGGCATTAAGGCAACGTAAACCATCATGATTCTTGATAGCCTATTCCCCAAGTATTTATCTAGTTCCCATTTAAATTCCCTAAATTGATAGGAAATCTCAACTTTAGTGGTAATAAATTCCTTAGATTAAATCCTATATTAGAAGAACAATTCAATAATACACACTGCAGCTACAACAGATAAGTCTTTTCCGTGTAAAAAGTGGGAAACAAGAAAATATACTCATGAAGATGCTATAAAGAGCATCTAGCTAATATTGTCTACAGTGAGTTATGGGAACACATCTATAAACATGGCACAGCACGTTTAATAGAAGTGTAGTTTAAAATGGCCATTAAAGAAAAAAATGATGCTATATAACATCACCATTTCCACTCTCTAACATCTCAAATACAATTTAAAAGAATAATAGGCTTCACTGAAATTTGACGAGATGATACAATTGGCTCATAACTATAGAAGGAGAAACCTGGGCACACCAACCTGTTTGTTTGATTTCTACAATGGGTGAGATCTTCTAAACAGATTATCAAGTAGCATATTTTTGAGCATTTCCTAAAATTAACAGAAGCCGGCACAGGTTTGTTGCCAATCAATCATGCTAAACTAACTTTGTCTTCTTTTTTTGATACAGTTACTACCTTAATAAATTAGAGAATGCCTTAGATATGTTATTCTTGGATCTCAGCAAAGTCTTCAGTGGAACATGTTGACTCTTAATTGTCCTCTAGAGGAAGACCTTATACCAGTTTCTGAGTTCCATTGTACCTATTGATACTCTTGCTGTTTGAATCAGAGTCTTCCATGTGTCTACCTTTGCTAAATGTTTTTTTGCTTACTTCTCTGTCCCTTCTGGATACCCAATAGCCTCTTCTCTTTTCTGAGAGTTCCTTTCCTTTCTCCTCCAAAAAAAGAAATAAGTTTGCACTTTTAGCAAATGTACCTGGCTGGGTCTTCTTCAGGCAGGAAAACAATTTTGCTTCTCTTGTCGATATTGCTTTCTTATTCATTCCCCCTAGAACACTTACACATAAATTCTCCCTACTTTCCTGTTATAGACACTAGCTCCCAGAAGTTCTCTTTTCCCTCTGGGTTGAAACTAACCTGAATTGAAACAAGAAAAGAAGACAGAGAAATATATCTACATTGATCTCTCTCTCTCTCTCTCTCTCTCTCTCTCTCTCTCTCTCTCTCTCTCTCTCTCTCTCTCTCTCTCTCTCTATCTATCTATCTATCTATCTATCTATCTATCTATCTATCTATTCCATTGATCTCTGCTACCAAAGTCATGTTTTCTGTTTGTTCATACAAAAATAGATTCACAGTTGACTGACCCAAATAATATTGATGGCTCCACTTTGCTTGGATGGAAAAATGAATTCAGAATTCAGTGAGAATTTTTTCTCAATGACTGGGATAAGAGAAGTTGAAGAGAGATTATAACTTTTGGCATGGTACATATAAAAAAGGTCCTGGTGTCTTTTTGTCTATCAGCAGTGTAATGCAGTTGCAAAGAAGCAAATGCTAGGTCCAACTCAAATACCAGATCCAGAAAGTAAATGTTCCATTCTACTCTGCCCTGGTCAAGCCACACTTGGAATATTGTGTCAGTCTTGGGCACCACATTTCAAAAAGCACTGTGACAATTTGGAGTTTGTTCAGAGGAGGGTTACTAAAGTGGTTGAGTTTGGAAACTAAGCTCCTTGAGGACCAGTGTGCAACATTAAATTCATTTTCAGATCTATAACCAGATGTGCCTTTTAAATTAATGTTTCATTTTTATCACCTCTAGCGTTAGACGTAAACTGCATGATGACTGGGTTTTAAAAGTAAAATACATTCCAGCTTTGAATTGTTTTGGATCCTGTTCATTGGATAGCATTCATTCATTGGTTTTGGATGACCTGAAAAGAATTGAAGACAATTTGTAAGTTTGTTTATTTGTGTTTTTATAAAGCACCCAACTCAAACAGTGCACTGAAAATATGCATTTTAATTATCCAAAACTCAACAAAGAGATTGTTCATATAGCTGATCATTTCACCAGGTAGTGTTTACAATTGGTTCTGGCTTGATTTAAAAAATACAAACATCCATGGATTATTTCCTTTCTGCTCATTATAATTTTGCCTGTGTTTCTGGTGATATTGAAAACTCTTACCTTCAGTGACTTTTTGTTTGAAATACCATACAAGTGATGTTGTTGGTTGCGTCTCTGATAGAAATTCGAGTCCTAGCACAAAGTCTTCTATATATTTAGACTCTGAAATCAGTTTCCCAGGACTACCATCATATAACTATTTATGTATTTATTAGTTTTCAAACATGTACAAGATAACAGGTACAAGTATGAACATGGACCTGAACAAAGAAAATGAATATAAATAAATGGGGACCATAGGACAAAGACGGTGGCACGCTGGTGCACTTATTCCCCTTTTACAGATCTCTTAGGAATGAGATGAGATCCATGGTAGACAGTTTAAGGTTGAAGCTGTGAGGGTTTGAGGATGTAACAATGGAGTCAGGTAGAGCATTCTAGGTGTCAACCACTCTGGATCTACTATGGATTTAGGCAAAAATAACTGATACTTAGCTGTATGTATGATCAAATGTCTTGTTACAATTACAGACCTGTCCGGGAATTTTCAATCCCGAGAGGTGTTAACACTTTCACGTATTGTGTAAAAGCCAATATCGTCGTTACAGGAGGTAAGTAAATGGCATTCATCTCAAAGTCTTCTTGCTTCTGCAAAATACTCATTTAGTACAGGTAAGAGAACAAAATCAGTACAGGGCTCCAAAAGCACTCTGTCCTAAGACCTGGGAGAAGAGCTAAAGATTTAAAGATTTCCAGAACATCACCACAAGATGTCTGGGGCAGTATCAATCCAGCACTGTAATGCAGAACCAAACTAGATATTAGATAGGAGTACAGTTCCACTTCCGCTAGCAGCAGGCAGCATGCTTGCTGCGAGCACAGAAACATCCTCTCTCCCCACTGCTGGGACTGCTAATATAAACCATACTTTTTGCCCTTCAGCAAGTCCCTGAGAAATGAATTGGATGTGAGGAAAATTTGTTGATTAATAGAAAATGCATGATAAAGTAAATAAATTTTAACTATGAAATAATTTGCATGAAGTTTGCTTCTGAAAGCTGTAAGAGCTCTATATGATGCACTAAGCAAGTGAGAATTGGTGGAGTGTTTAGTATAAATTGTTCAAATATGTATTCTGTGGCAGTTTTGCAGCTCTGACAAATTGTCCTACCCAAGTTTTTTTAAAACAAGTTTCTAAAAATAAGTGCCTTTGTAACTTAATGGGGTTTTTTTTAGTTGAAACCTTGAAGTGTCTTCTAATCTAATCATCATGCCCAGAAGAATTATGTAGAGTGGCAAAGGATAGACAAATAGTACCTTTATTCTCGTTCATGCTAACAAATTCTTAAAGTGATTAATACTTAGGAAGTTTGATGGCCTTCAAAGTTATTATGTAGTTTTCTGTGTCACATAAAACCTCCTTCAGACTAAAATTGATTTCTCTGAGACAATTCTATGACATCTTGAGAAATGCAAGGAATTGTGCAGTTGCTTCTCTTTTTTTCCATACTAAAACTATGTCCCCAATCTAGATGCTCTCCAGGAATAATACAGAGATAATATGGCCAATTGATATACTATTAGGAAAGAAGACAACATTAAACATATGCATTAAATGTTGCATCAGATGGGCATCCATTTAGTGATTGGGGCCATGTTTAATATGTTTTGGGTCTTAGGGTATCAGTGGTTAGATAGATGCACGCCAGGTGTTTATGTTTTGGAGAGGTTTTGGAGAGGAATGGGAATCCCAATTTTTTTTTAAAAAAAACCTCTGGAATTCAGTAATGTACTTCATACAGTCTTCCTATTGAAATTCAAGTAAGCAATTCAAGTGCTTGGTTAGTGACTCCCCCTCCTTCCTATCCCTTTCTGTAGCCACAGCCCAACTCATCCTGTGCCTATAATGAACAATAGGACAATAAGTTCCTTTAAAGCAATACAAGGCTACTTCTGCCTTGCTGCCAAAGCTGCTAACTTAAATGGATCACAGCAGCTAGTCCTAACAATTGAAATGGGATGGATATGGCAATCTTCCTGATCAATACCTAACACATAGAGCCTTGTGAGATAGTGGTGTCTGGTGATCTAATGAGCATCCCATTCTCCCAGTGATCAAGTTTCAGTTTGAAATTGGAGAGTAAGAGACCAATGGTACTATCTGCCCTATGTGGGCTAGTTTCTGCTGTATAATAGGTCTGGGCTATTAGGGTGCTGGATATATTACTCTTTGCAGCTCCAAGACAGCTGTGCTCCTGTGCCACTATGTGTGGATTATCAAAAGAATATGATTGAAGCATGCGCATGGGTGGACAAGATCCAATCAGTTCCAGATACATTTTATAGCCTGAAGTGGAATAACGAATGGTGCTTCCTGCTTTTCTTTCATGAAAAATATAACATCTAAGAAAAGAAAAGCTCACCTCCAAAACCCCTTCAAGATAAATTAAAGAGCCGAGGTGGCGCAGTAGTTAAATGCAACACTGCAGGCTACTTCAGCTGACTGCAGTTCTGCAGTTCGGCTGTTCAAATCTCACCAGCTCAGGGTTGACTCAGCCTTCCATCCCTCCGAGGTGAGTAAAATGAGGACCCGGATTGTTGGGGGCAATATGCTGACTCTGTAAACCGCTTAGAGAGGGCTGAAAGCCCTATGAAGCGGTATATAAGTCTAACTACTATACTATTACTACTACTAAATTTAAGATAAATTTAAGATAAATTGTTTGGTGGACTGACAGCAAGATTATGGTTGCTGACAGGAATTAGCACATTTCAAATGTTAATTGAACTCAGTGATACTTTAATTTTACCTATGTTTTTAATTTTGTTGTTTCTTATTTTGTTTTTTATCATTTGTATTTTTGTTGTTAGTGACTTTGACCAGACAGGATGGGAATATGGGCTTTAAATTACACAATAAGAAAATAGTGGTGGCGCAGTAGTTAGAATGCAGTACTGTAGGCTACTTCTGTTGACTGCCAGCTGTCAGCAGTTCAAATCTCACTGGCTCAATATTGATTCAGCCTTCCATCCTTTCGGGGTTGGCAAAATGAGGACCCAGATATGTAAACCACTCAGAGAGGAATGTAGAGCACTATAAAGCAATATATAAGTTTAAGTACTTATTGCTATTAAGTCATTGTTTGCTTTTTCACATAATGCTTAACAAGCCACATTAAAAGAAGCCTGAAATGATGGGTTTCAAACCAGTATGATAGATTAAAAATATTGTTCTAGAGCTTCAGAGGGAAAAACAAAAAACAAATACCCACCACCACCCAACATTTCACGTTTAAAGAACAGAAAGACAAAACAATTTATTTTTGGTAAAGTGTATAGGGTAAAACAACTTACCAGAGTGTCCTTATTTTAGAATGCTCTGCTATAACAACTGTATATATACATCACATATAGATGGATAACTCAAACTGATCATAGCAAACCTTTTCTAACTTTCTAATTAGATATGAAAATAGTTACATATTGGTCCAATATAGTATATAGACAGAATAAACAAGTATTCATTTCATCGTTGGCTTGGTCAGTCTTATGAACCATTCAATATTACTAGTCATGAATTATTAAAACATTGTATTTTCTTCCTGGCTGGTCTAGTTCTACTCCTAGGTCTTTCTGGCTGGTCTAATCTGATGTTTTCCAGATTTATTGCTCTTCAGGCATGTTGACTGGTAATTTAGTAGTGAAGCCTTCCACATCTGGAGGACATAAAACTGGGAGATACTGCTGTCTATAAATAAAATAAGAAAATAAATGATCCATTTAATTCCAGGAGAAGACAAAATTATTCGTTTATGGCATCCAAACATCAACACCAAACCAGTGGGGAAATTGATGGGACATTTATTTAGTATTGTAGAGATTGTCACCAATGAAAAGGATCAACACATTATCACCCTTTCTACTGCAAAGGTATGGAATTACCTTTGACTTAGTGAAAACCATTTGCTCTGCCAAAAGTGATCTTTTTAATGTTATGAGTGATAAAATACTATTTTTTCCTTATAGGTTCCAGATCTGAAATAGATGCAGTGTAATTCCACTTTCCCATTCATTGAAATGCATATTACCCATTTGTTTGTACAGCATCATTTATATCAGTCATAATTTTAAACTAAAAGACAAGATGCAGACAATATTAAGAGGATGCTACAAATGTCTCATATCTAAGAAAATCTAACAACAATTCCTCTTATCATTCATCAAAATGTTTAACAAAGATTTCTAAGATATTTGAAATATGGTTTTATATTTTTAATCCCATATTATTTTTAATAACTCAAGATTGTGAACAAGCCTAATAATCCTTCCTCCAATAAAGTAGAATATTTGTAGCTCAGGATTAAGATGAAGAGTCCTTGCATTTATTAATTTATTGCTGTTGTCCTAAGTTGTCTTCATTTCAGTGTTCTTTTGGGGGGGGGGGATACATTTGCTATACTTGTTTTATACTCCATATCCAAGTTTATAAGATATCAACGGTTGTCAATTTATGTATGTTTAGCTTCAACCTCTTCATTTTTACCACAGGCATTCTACATATTTTTGGGCAACAATTCCCCGCATCAAGTCAGAATAACCAATTGTCAGGGATGCTTGGGATGTAATTAAGCTATATCTGCAGGGTCTTACATTGCCTCTTCCTACTTTAGTGGCAATTTGGACTGTATTTTATTGAGAACATTTGGTATGATGGTCTCAGAAATTATTGGAGCGAATAATGAAGGTTTTCTGCCCTCAGCAATACTACGTAGTTGTAGGATTTAAATAATAATGTGATTTTCTTTTCCCACATCTCACTGGTTCCCCTGAGCCAAGATCTCATGCTTTGTTTTGAATACCTGCACTGCCTAAGAAGAATCTTATAGACATTGGCACTTATGTCTAAGTTAATATGCAAAGGGATTGCTATGTCAAAAGACTTAAAACAATTCAGCTACAAATCTAGATAATTTGACAGAAATAAGCAGTAACTTTTCTTCCATTCAATCGTGTCCAGTTCTCAGAGGCTGCCTGGATACGTCCCTGCAGTTTTCTTGGCAAGGCTTTTTTCAGAAGTGATTTGCCATTGCCTGCTTCTTAAGGCTGAGAGGGAGTGATTGGCCCAAGATCACCCAGTTCGCTTTGTACCTAAAGCAGAACTAGAACTCATGGAGTTCTGGTTTCTAGCCTGATGTCTTAACCACTGCACCAAACTGGCTCTTGCTCATTGTTTATAACCTCAGATAAAATGATGATGAGTTAGCTATATACCAGAGGTAGATTGCTCCCGGTTTGTCCTGGTTCGGCTGAACCGGTAGTGGTAATCTGGCCTGGGTCACAGAACCGGCAGCAACCCATGATGGCCATGCCCCCGAACTAGTTCCCCGGTTTCTGTTGCTGTTGCTGACATATTTTTTATTAGCTTTTAATGGTCTTCACACATGCACAGAACCATACACAGCGAACTGTACATGTGTGAGCAATGCGTGGCCAGCAAAGCATGCGCAAAGCGAACTGGTACCGGTTTCCATAGGAACCCATCCCTGCTATATACTAATGTGTTTTATCATACTTCTTTAAGAATGCCTTTTAAAAGTAAAAACCTTTTCCTTGCCTTATATCCCATGCACTCCTAGCATGCATAGTAGATTCTCTTTGCAGATTCTGGTAGGGCCCCAGGGCAAATTCTGTTTTTTCCCCAGAACCGAAAGAGTGAGTTTTGTTGCCGTGAATACTGCAGAAGCTCTCTAGGGCAATTTATCATAGTCATCTCCAAATGTTCCAAACAAATCTACTGGAACCTTCCAACTATCCTCGTGTCTGAATTCATACAATCATGCATAGAGAGTGAGATAGAGAATCTGGTACTGAGCATTTGGCAATGTGCATTTCCCAGCAATGCTCACAGCAACCTTGCTTAGAATTCTTCATATTTGAAAAAGTCATTGGCAACCTTTATCCCAAAGTGGGGACAGAAAGCCAAGTAGAAGGTAGAAAACTTGCCTTTTGGAATGTTTTTTGATGTAAATTTTCTGTAACATGCTGCAGAACAAAATGCTACTTTATAGCAAGGCCTTCGGAATTGGTCTGTGATTCAATAATAGAAAATAAAGACAAAGTCTCCAAATCAGGCTATGCTTCATTTTTTCAAGATAAGCCAAGATTGGCTAGGTGCTATTCCTGCTGTTTATAATATTGTGCCAAATGCTTAATTTCAAAAGATCTGAATCAAATTTTTGACTTGATAATAATACATACAATATACTTAAGAGTGAATTCCATTGAAGTCCAATGTTGACCCTAGTGTTCATTCACTAATCACGTTTTGTGTTTTACAGATGATATTGAATGCTGGGCTTTAAGGTCTTAATTTAAAATGATAGTAGTTTTCCATTTAGAAAAAGGAAGAATATACTATAGTCTTGTTGCTTTCACCTTTTTCTGAATATCCCTTCTCAACATTATTGAGCTCACACAGCTGCTGCCCAACAGGAAAATATAAATGTTGAGCAGGATTCCTCCTCTTTCTCAAGGACTCAGTTTATGATGGTTGGAAGCAGGACTAATTTTTCCTTTGTTAATTAGTTGTTAATAATTAGCTTCTCACAATATTTTAATTCTCTACTTTTCCTGATCCACCACCTGAGATGACTGTCTCCTTCTGCCTGATGAGACTAGATCTGGTCTCTTCCATAGAAGTGGAGAATGGTGATCCTGATCACTCAGTCAATCTTTATTGTACTCTCAGATCAGTAAAAAATAATAATCCTGGTCCATGTGTCTTGTCAAGTTGTGTCTGATGCAGAGGTGGATTTCTACCAGTTCACACTGGTTCGGGTGAACCAGTAGTGGTAATTTGACCTGGATCGCAGAACCGGCAGCGGCCCAGGCTGGCCATGCCCCCGAATCAGTTCCCCGGTCTCTTCTGACATTGCCGCCATGTTTTTTATTAGCTTTTCATGGTCTTCACACATGCGCAGAAAAGTTTAGAGTGAACTGCGTATGCGCAAGCAATGTACATCTGGCGCATATGCGAGCAAAGCGAGCAATGCACATTGCATGTGCGCGCAAAGTGAACTGGTACCATTGCTGGTAGGAACACACTCATGGTCTGATGCTATTCAATTCTGCAGTGTCTTAATGGCAGGGGGCTTGGATTCTTTTCTAACACAAAAGGAATCAATGTACCTATGGTTAATGCTCAACTTACACTCTGGACATCTAGTTTTGCTCCATAATTTGGTGATGAAATTAATTGAATTTGGGCTGATCATTTTCACAGAATCATGAGAATAAAATAGAGTATGTTCTAATGTGTGTAGCAGAATATACATATAATACATATGGTATGGTAAGATAAGCAAACAATAGGAAGAATACTAATATGCATATCTCATTCTTTCATTTTGTTTGTATATTGTATATTGAGGCTTTACACAGGGAAGTACAACATATTTTGATCATTTTGTTGTGGCACTTATTTACCGCACATCATATTTCTTGTCATTCCTTTAGATTTTCAGAGTGTGGGATATCCAGACGCTTTCATTGATGCAAGTGTTCCATGACGTTCAAGGGGCACGCAGAGAGTCACAAATTTTTGCTATGGTATTTGATAATACCCACGGAACACTTATTGCAGGTGGGTATGATAAAAATATGTGGCTTTATAACAGGCTTGCTGATATCCTGGAACAGAACCAACAATATCTTTCTGATCATGGAAGATAATATTTTAACTTAAAGATCAGTTTCTCCAACTGCTCTGCAGTCTTGAGAACTTAACTTTCCCAAATAGTCTTCAAAACATTTTCAAGCCCTTCAAAGCAGTTTTCAGGCCTATGAACAATTGTTGAAGGAAATAATGGTAGAAAAACTAATTTGCATACTTGAAGTCTGTTCACTTAAGAGTGGATTTTGCCTAAAATTGTAGAAGATAACAAGTATGTGTGAAAAGTGATGCCTCCATAATTTTATTTTAAATAGGAATATTTTATGATACAGGAAAATAATCCTTGAAATGAACTCTCTTGCTATCTGCATTTTCCACTTGATTTGCTACAGTTGTCTTCCAACAATGGACAGGTTTCTTAAAAACATCACAAAACAACTGTATACCTTTCCTCTTCAGTGAGATCCTGACAGAGTTTTTCACTGCTTCACTTGAATCAAATAGAGACTCCACAAATGCATTGTTTCAATTTTGGAGAAAGGTGGAAGGCATATGGTGCCGAATTTGGACTGTATGGTGAATAGAGCATAACAGAGAGTCAATGTTCCCTCTAATTTTTTTTCAGTGTGAGCGGAAAAGTACAGTGTGTGAGCGGCACAGTTTCATGCCTGAGCACCTAAGAGAGCCACAGTTTGAACTGCTGTCGCGTCTGCTGGACATTTGCGCAACATTCCAAGCGTCAAGCGCCAATTGCGAGCGAGGTTTCAGCCCGATGAATGCCAGACATGAAAAGTGCCACTCAAACACTATACTTTTCCGCTCACCCTGAAAAAAAAAAAAGGCTCTCTGCTCAGCTTTTACATTGTTAGACTGGCTAGAGAGAGACATGGCTCCAACAGGGTACTGGGTCCTGGCATTTTGCAGGCAACCTGTCCTCTCACATTTTTGGAATGCAACCCATCACATGTGAATTAGATTTTGCCAATTATCCTATTAAAAGATAATCCTATTATTCTAAAATACGACTAACTCAATATTAAAAACTGTAAATATTTGATGCTGATAAATAATAGCAGTAATTGTTATTTAGTATGAGTAAAATCAGTATTGATATATCAATATAATATCTATCAAAATTGACAATAAACACTAAAATAACAATACAAATATATAATGTGAAATATAAATGTAATAAATATAATATATAAATGCAACATAAATGTAATAAAATAATTTATCATGAAACTCTCCCCCTTTAAAGTAGTAAGATCAATTAAATAGTCTAGCAAGTTTGGACAATATGCTATATGTTATGTTACTTAAGAATATATATACCTCAGAGTCAGATACAACATCCACATCATTTCCAACTGAGTCAATAAAATCATATGCCATGCCAAAACTATTTTAAATAAAGATATGAAATTAATCAAGTATTGCATTTATTTTTCAAAATGAATGTACATTTTTTTATTATTTAAGTTTTGTACCCTATCTTTTCTAACGTTAACTTTAAAAAGATGTTACATCAGACTACAATACAAGTAATTAAATGAAGACTAAAATAAGTATTTTGGCATATTGAGCTTTTTATATTTCTTTCTAATATTTCTTCCTTAGTTGAGAACTTCCTCCTCAGCTTACTTACGCATTAACTGTTTGTTGCTTTTATGGTTTATTCATTCACTGCTCCATCTTCAGTTTTTTTCACAGGGGGCAGGGCTTCCTTCCTTCCTTCCCTCCCTCCCTCCACTCCTTTGGCCACCAATTTTGATCCAATTCTTTCTCTCTCTCTCTCACACACACACACACACACACACACACACACGTTCTTTGGGGGGGGGTTGAATTACTCCGCCTCACTGCGCAAAGTCGGCTCAGCATGTGTTCAGCCCCCACTTACGCCGAATCAAATCCGCGGCCGGCGGGACCAAGGCAGGGGTTGCATTTCAAAGCCGCCAGTCCTCTTGCTTCTTCTCCTTCACCAGCAAAGCTCCCGCTGGCTTCCCGGCCTATGGCTTTGGCGTCTCTCCCTCCACGCGGAGCACCTGAGCTGGCTCCCGCGTTATCCCTCCCCCTTCCTCCTCTGCCGTGCTTTTGAGGCCGTGCGGCTCATCAAAACAAGTCTGGGGAGGTCCTTTGCGGGCGGCCAGTTCTAGCCGCCTGCAAAGGACTTCCCCACGTTTGCTTTGGTAGAAATCTCTGCGCAGCAGTTAGAAACCTCTGCGCGGGGATTTCTTTTTATGTGCGCGGCCGCGCAGGCGCGCACCTTAGAGGGAACAGTGCAGAGAGTGTGGCTTGTGTGGTACGAGGCTTGGTGCTGTCATGTTGCAGCAAAAAATTCCTTCACTTTTTATTATTGTTTTGAAGTTTTAAGATTTGCAATGTAGTGCTCTAAGTTGACAGTTGGGTCCATTTGAAAGAAATCATGTGAATAACATCTGAATCTCAAAAAACTGCCAATTTCTTCCTTCTAATCCTTCTCTTCCTCCATGTGAAGCTTTGTGATTATATTTTATGAACTGACATTTCATTTCTGGGTCATAAGCTTCCAGTTCATAAACAGTAGCAAAATAATCCATTCTTACAGCGACTCTGCTAACTGAAGTGAAATAACAAATGATAAATAATGCAGATTTTAGAATGCCAGTGTTTGGATTTGTTAGTAATTTGTAACATTGAAGGGATTATATTTAATTCAATTGTTTGTGTTTATCTGATCTTGCAGTGCAGTTAATTGTTTATAGTGGATACTTGTGCAAATGTTCAGAGAAATTGTTCAAAAGTATTAAAGTAACACTTTTTAGAAATCTATTGTATAAATAAGGATGGGCTTTTGCGCACAGTTTGAGTCATCACACTTCAATTGTATTATTGGACATGAGGCATTAAAGAGTTATCAGGATATTTAACAGAAATTTGGTGACTTTGCTATGAAGAAAGCAACATATGAAAATTTGAAATTAGAAAAAGACATGTAAAGGGGACATTGAATGTATCAATATACATACAACTCAGAGGTGGGTTACTACCGGTTCGCACCAGTTCGGGCAAACTGGTAGTAGCAATTGTGACTAGGTCGCCGAACCAGTAGGATGGCAGGTTGGCCATGCCCCTGAACCAGTTCCCTGGTTGCCCATGCCATTGCCAGCATGTTTTTTGTCATTTCATAATGTTCTGCACATGCACAGAACAATGTACAGATAACTGTGCATGCACAAGCAATGCGTGGCAGGTGTGCACACGAGTGAAGTGAACCGGCAGTAATACTAGCAGCAACTCACCCCTGCCTACACTGGAAGACAATAGATATATATTTTAAAGACAAATAAAAGATATTTAAAACAGATAAAAGAAGGTGATATTACTGAGGGTGTTGCTTTCATGCCACGGAATATAAGAGCCGAGGTGGCGCAGTGGTTAAATGCAGCACTGCAGGCTACTTCAGCTGACTGCAGTTCTGCAGTTCTGCAGTTCAAATCTCACCGGCTCAAGGTTGACTCAGCCTTCCATCCTTCCGAGGTGGGTGAAATGAGGACCCGGATTGTTGTTGGGGGCAATATGCTGACTCTGTAAACTGCTTAGAGAGGGCTGAAAGCCCTATGAAGCGGTATATAAGTCTAACTGCTATTGCTATTGCTAACTGCAGATTCAGGTGCTTACTGCTAATGCATCTATGGCAGATCAGCGAATTCATCAGAGGTATTTAGTCTGTCCCCAAAATATTGAAGTGGACATGCTGTATACACAAGGCCCACAGGCCGGATCTGGCCACAGGGCTGCCCTTGAAACAGTGAAGGACTGGCCCACAGTGCCTCTGCCAGTGAAAATTGAGCTCAGCATCTCCTGCAACCCTTTGCCAACAAAAAGGGAGCTCAGGAGGGCCACTGGCAGAGCATTCAGGCCATCACAGGTGCCCCCTGACACAACTTAAATCTAGCTGGCCATGCCCACCTGGCCCCTGAGGTCAAACACAACCCTGATGCGACCCTTAATGAAATTGATTTTGACACCCCTGCTGTAGACATTCCTGGGGACATCTAGTACATAAACAAGCAAGGCCACATTAAGACCATTCTGCCTTTACTTTGTAGATGTGATACTGGTATTTCCTACATTTTCTCTTTATCTGGCAGTCCACATAACAGAAAAACATCATTTTCTGGATGACCAGCTCAGCTATATTTGGTCAATGACTCATAAATGTAGTCAACATAGCTTGTATCCCATTTTCTATGCTTAAACTTGCGTGCAGAGACAGAATTTCCACTTTTTGTATCCTAAAATATCTGCATGCAAGGCTGAATTCTGCAGAGATTTATTGCCCAATCTGCTGTGAAACCCGACAATGCCATCTCATGCTCATAAAAAGATTTCTCCTGCACTATTTTCCTTCCTGCTGCTCCGAGACCTTTCAGAAATCCACTGGGATTCAGCCACTGTGTCATTGTCACATTCTATTGCATTAGCTGAACATGAGATATTTTCCCTGCAGTTTGCAAGCCACAAGATTTCCCTTTTTAGCACTAAGGGCTTTCTAATTCATAAAATAGGAAAAAAACAAGTAGAACTGGGGCCTCCAGCCTGTCAAATATTCCATGTCCTTGCTATAGACTATAGACAAAGAAAAAAAATCATCTCTAATTTTCATTTGCATAAGATTTAAGGGTTTGGTTTTTGAATATGTGCATGAAACAAGTTTTTGGAAGAGTAAATGCAATATTGTAGTGCACGAAAATCTAGCAATAATTTAATTTGATCAGACATATAATACCTTCAAACTACATACAGGAGCAAGAACATGCTTGAGGTCAGAGTGGCATCAAAAATTTGAAATGAAAATGTAAGTATTTTCTAGATTTAATGCAATTCTGTAATACCCAGGATCGACAGTCATCGATATTTATCCTCTCACTCGGATGATACAAGACACGAAACAAGTTCCCCAGTCCCATGAAAGGAGCATCAGTGTGCTGGTTTACAATAAAGTTTTCCACCAAGTTCTAAGTATCTGCTCTGAGTCTATTGTAAAGGTGAGTATAAGTCTTATGAGCCTTACAGTTGTAAAACAAAAGAAAAAAATTTCCCCCTTTTTGGACAAATACATAAACTAGGATATTCTTATCACGCGCACATGCAATTTTAAAAACCATTTTGGAATTTGTCATTCCCAGAGATGGGTGAGGCGGGATGAATAAATTACTTCATTTCTTTCATTTGGGGAAAACAGTTGAACTGCAAGCCCAAAGGAATTACTGATTTTTTCTATTAAATCAAGGAGAAATTGGAATACTTATTTTCAGTATTCCTTTCTCAAACTCAATCAGTTCCTCTCATTCTTCTAGTTTAAGACTTACTACATACATTTTTTTTAAAGTAATACCTGCTCAAGTTATTTTTGAAATCTCTTGTTGCTGCATTTTTCAAGAAGCCATAAAGCTAGTTCAATAAATCATGCATTCTGTGCTCCATAGTGACATAATAAGTATAAGTATGTATAAGTATCATCTTTATTGTCATTGTATTTAAATACAACGAAATTGGTTTTAACCTCACTGGTGCAAAATTATAACAGAAACGAAAAAAGAAAGAAAAAAAACCTAGCATGTGCATGGAGTGATTGTGGTTGTATTTAAAAGTCTCACAGCCCAAGGATAGAAACCTGTTTGTTCGGCTGGCTATATTTTGATGCCTTCTGCCTGATGGTAGAAGTGCAAAGAGACATTGACCAGGGTGTGAATCATCTTTGAGTATCTTCCTTACTCTGCTAAAGCAGCAAGATCTGGCGATGTCATCCAGTGGTGTCAGAGGGCAACCAATGGTTTGGAAGTTTGGAAGTTTATTGGCATTTGTATGCTGCCCACTCCCAGGGGACTCTGGGCGGCTTACAGACAAACAAATAAAAAATAAAAAATATTTTCAGTATTCCTTTCTCAAACTCAATCAGTTCCTCCCATTCTTCCAGTTTAAGACTTACTGCATACATTTTTTTTTAAAGTAATACCTGCTAAAGTTATTTTTGGAAACCCCTTGTAGTTAAGTCTGCTGAATTGTGTATAATCTGTTTTATTTTTAGGTCTGGGAATTGGAAACAGGGCAGCTAATATACCAGATTGAAGATGCTCATGGGCCAGGGGTTGAGTTGACATGTGCAGCAGTTGATAAAAATGGATTTCATCTTGCTACTGGAGCATGTGATGGTAATGACATAATTAGTCCCTAAAATAACCCTTTTAAGATAATTTGCTGCATTTTTCAAGAAGCCATAAAGCTAGTTCAATAAATCATGCATTCTGTGCTCCATAGTGACATAATAAGTATAAGTATGTATAAGTATAATCTTTATTGTCATTGTATTTAAATACAACGAAATTGGTTTTAACCTCACTGGTGCAAAATTATAACAGAAACAAAAAAAGAAAGAAAAAGAAAAAAATAACTAGCATGTGCATGGAATGATTGTGGTTGTATTTAAATGTCTCACAGCCCAAGGATAGAAACTATCTTTAAACCTGTTTGTTCGGCTGGCTATACTTTGATGTCTTCTACCTGATGGTAGAAGTGCAAAGAGACACTGACCAGGGTGTGAATCATCTCTGAGTATCTTCCTTACTCTGCTAAAGCAGCAAGATCTGGCGATGTCATCCAGTGGTGTCAGAGGGCAACCAATGGTTTCTTGTGCCGAATTGATCACTCTCTGTAGGACTTCCTGTCCGCAGCTGTTAAACCAGCATACCATACTGTAATACTTTATATTACATCTATAGTCATTCAAGCTTTTTATGGCTGCTTTCTTTGGAAATGGGATAATTGTGGCTGCTTTCAAGCATGATGGGACTCTAGCCTGTTGCAGGGAGAAGTTAAAAATCCTTGTCAGGACCCTTGTTAATTGGTCGGCACAGGTTTTTACCACTTTCCCCAACAACCAGTCTGGACCTGCAGCTTTGTTGGGGTTTACAGCCTTCAGCTCAGCTCTCACTTGATGTTCATCCAGGGTGAGTGGCTGAAGGTCAGAGAGCCTTTGGGCTAGAGCCACAGAGACTGATCTTTTGATCTCAAAGTGGTGAAGAAGCTATTTAGGTCCTCTACTAGCAGGGCATTAGCATTGGCTATTTTTTTCATATTGCCCTTATAGTTGGTTAGATGTTGTAGCTCCTCCCATACCTGTCTTGAGTTATTATCTTCCAGATACTTCTCTACCTTTTGTTTGTATTTCTGTTTAGCCACATTAATGCCTCTTCTCAAGTTTGCCCTGGCTTCATTGTATTTGTCTTCGTTTCCTGCCTTGAAGGTGGAGTTTTGGGCTCTCATAAGTGATTGTACCTCTGCTGACATCCAGGGTTTACGATTACTGTAAACTCTGATGTGCTTATTCACTGTTACATTGTCTGTGCATGATTTAATGTATGAGAGTACAGTGTCAGTGAATTCTCGCAGCTCCAAATGTTCAAATATACTCCACTTGGTAGTCTCAAAGCAATCCTGCAACTGGCAGAGTGTTCCCTCTGGCCAGATTTTGACAGTTTTCAAGACTGGTTGTATCCTTTTCCTAAGGGGGATATACTTTGGGCACAGTAGCAGAAAGATGTGGTCAGACATACCCAGATGAGAGAGAGGGATTGCTCTATATGCCTGTCTTAAGTTTGAGTAAATATGATCTAGAGCAGTGGTTCCCAAACTTTTTCAGTCCACCGCCCCCTTGATGGTACAAACTGATCCTCAGTGCCCCCCACCCAGTGGTGGAATTCATTTTTTTTACTACCGGTTCTGTGGGTATGGCTTGGTGGGCGTGGCTGGGGGGTCATGTGACTGGGCGATTTGCACGATGGAAGGAAGATAGTAACAGTAAAATTCAAAACTAACAATTAATTGCACATTGATTCAAAATCCAATTTAAAAACCTTTTTAGTCAATGTTAATTCAACAAAATTGTTGAACATGATCCAGTGATACCAGGTTTTTAAAGTCTGATAGTCATTTATCAAGAACCTTAGTAACTAGTAACTTAGTAAATTCAGTAAAATTTAGTAACTACTTCACTGTTCAGTAAATTCTTAATGTGATGGATGGGCTTGATGAAGCGATATCAGTTTCCCAATGTCTGGTTTTAAGTCACTTAGCAGGAGTCTTAAATCACCATGTTCAGTAATCTGGAGTCGATTTCTTTGCTTGGAGACAAGTTGGATGACCACACTGAAGCCACGTTCCACCAAATATGATGTTGGAAATGCAACAAGGAGCTTCTTAGCCACTGTCCATAGTGAAGTATAGCAATCAGAAATTTCTTTCTGTAACCAAAACTCTTGGTACGATTTCTTAAACTTTGGCTTCAGCTCAATGTCATTTTGCAGCTCTATGAGTTGTTCCTCCACTACCCCATCTTCCTCAGTATCTGAAAATGAATTTATCATCCAATCTGGAATTTCCATCAAAAAAAGATCCTGATATCACTCAGACATTTAAGTCTTAAATGTCAGAGAAACAACTTTAGCTAGATAGTCACATCCCTGCAATAACATCATTGCAATTTTCAGTTTTATTAATTTCCACAATATCAACACTAGCTTTGCTACTAACCCCTTCCAAACCATCTGCATAGCCTTTAAGATTTGGTGGTCTAAATATCAAAAACGGTTGACTCACATACACATCTAAGCAAAACTGAAGTATAATTTATTTTTCCTTTTTAAAAAAAATCTCAATTTTAAGATTTATATTACTGTTTTCATCTGGTCCCCATCCAAAAATGGCAAGAAACTCTGGTGTCATTTTTTAAAGCAACCATGGACAGATAATTGATCATACTTGCCTTAATATTATTGCCCAAGTTTCTCATTGGCTATGCTAACCAAGAGGTGCTCTGGTCATTGTTAACCCTGCTGCAATTTTTTTTTAATTTAAAATAAATTTTTATTAGTTGTAAAAAAGGCTGCAAAATTTATGAGTGCACATATCCATACATACAAAGGCATACAATATAATCTTATCTCCTTCAGATTGCCAATTATTTTGCACGACACAGACATTATGCCTTTAAATGCTTACGTGGTTTTAATGGCTAAACTTTTGCTTGCCAAACCAACTATTCAAAACCAGTAATTCTGCAAGGAGAGAGGATGGGAATGGGGATATTTAAAAAACTAAACACATATCCTAAAAGAAAATCCACCCACAACCAGCATTGAGTGGAGCTTTTATAAGCTTTAGAATAAATGAGCTGGAAGGGACCTTGGAGATCTTCTGGTCCAGTCCTCTGCTCAAGCAAGAGAACCTATACCAAAGGTCTTCAAACTTGGCAACTTTAAGACTTGTGGACTTCAACTCCCAGAATTCTCCAGACAGCTATGGATTTCAACTCCCAGCTATGCTGGCTGGAGAATTGTGGGAGTTGAAGTCCACAAGTCTTAAAGTTGCCAAGTTTGGGGACTCCTGATCTATACTATAGTAGTATATACATTTAGTATACTATACCTATATCAAAGAAAGCTCCTGTGAGTTTAACAACACCCGTATTTCCAAGGCTAGAAACAGAAGATTGCAATGCAAGCTCTCTCCTGCTGGTAATCCAAACCTCCCTAACCAAAATTTACACCACCAAAAGAGAGTGACCGCACTCCCGCTCATCACCTTCATCCCCAGTTACTTTTACCCAGCAGTGTCTCCATGCAAAGGAAAAGGATGGCACAAAATATGTGACCGTTTTTTAAACCAGTGGCAAAGAGCTCTCTCACAAGCTCAAGTAGAATTCAATTGGGGGGGTTTCCCCCCCTAACAACACCGTGCACGATCTCCTCGCTCACCGACTGTTAAAAAAAAACCCTTTTCACCAGCCAAGCCGGTCGGTTAAGACACCAGCGGTGTTGGGGGGCAGGCGATTGAAGCAGTACGCGCCCCTCTCCTGGGAGGAAGGAGGTGATTGGAGGGGAGGGTGGTGAGGTTGCTTAAAGGGAAACCCGCAGCTATTTCCAGTTTTGTTTGGGTGATTTCGTCCTTCTGCCCGCAACGATGGGCTTTAAACAGTCCATCTTCTGCTTGGCAAGTTTCTCCTTTCCATCTGAGAATTAGCTAAGGGGAAGCTACCAACCTAGGGGTGACGCCCTCTGCAGCCAACACAATACACAATCTTTTTTTCCTCGCCTTCTTAGCACCCTCCCTGCTGCCCCCCTGCTGCCCTCTTTGCCTCTTAGCGCCCCCCTGCCATCCCCCTTGCCTCTTAGTGCCCCCCTAAGTCATCCCACCACCTCCCAGGGGGTGGAACCGCCCACTTCGGGAACCACTGGTCTAGAGTATTCTTACCTCTGGTGGTACACTGCACATACTGCACAAACCTAGGTAGAACAGACTTTAGACTGGCTTGATTAAAATCCCCAGCCATGATAAAAGCTCCCTCATGGTAAGTTTTCTGCTGCCTCTCGATGGCGTCATGTAACTTAGAGAGCGCTGCGCTAACATTTGCATCAGGTGGAATATAGACAGCAGTTATATCTATAACAGAAATCTCTCTAGGTAAATAAAATGGCCGACAAATGACAGTTAAGAATTCCAGATCTGCAGAACAGTGAGTATAAGCAACTCTACTGTTAGTACACCAGTTATTGTGTGTGTAAATACAAAGTTCTCCACCTTTGCTTTTACTCTGTAAACTGCTTAGAGAGGGCTGAAAGCCCTATGAAGCGGTATATAAGTCTAACTACTATACTATACTATACTATACTATACTATACTATACTATACTATACTATACTATACTATACTATACTATACTATACTATACTATACTATACTATACCAGAGTTGCTGTTTCTGTCAAAGTGGTGTGTGGTGCAGTTAGATAGCTCCACTGACGCATCCAGTACAAGTAGTTGAAGCCAGGTCTCTGTGATGATCATCACAGAGCAGTCACGAATGAGCTTATTCCATAGCTCTAATTCATCAGTTTTGTGGACAAAGGATCTAGAGTTGGTTAGAAAAATGCTTGGTAATGCTGGTCTGTGAGGCTGCTTCCGTAACCGAACTAGCAAACCAGCTCTGCATCCCTGCTTCTGCTTTTGCTCTCTTCACCGCCTCCTAGGCCCAACAACGATCCATGGAGAGCCTGGCAGTCTTACTATATCACTCGGTATATTATGAGACTGCTGGAAGTCGCTGGTAATATCTAGTTGACTAGAGGATCCAATCTTTAACAACTCCCAGTGGGTATAGACTAGTTTTTGCCTAATTCTGCTGTGGCACCAGGGAGCTCAAAGCCGCAGTGTCTAAGCACATCGCCATCTTGGGGGGGAAAAAGATCAATTGAGAATTCTTTTGGTTTTATAACATTGTGCACCATGTATAGTAGTTACAAATAGCCCTTAGTAAAGCATTAAGAGAATAGACTTTTTACACAATCGGTCGGTATTGTTCTACATGTATTTCAAATAGTTAAGGGCAAACTTTGTTGTCAGTAGCACACAGCTATTTGTTATTTCTATGAAGAGTGACATTCCTTCTGTTTTATTACACATTTAGGGACTGTGAAATTATGGGATTTTGGAAGTGGACAGATTCTTAAAATGTTGCCCTTGGGCAGGGAAATCACGGTCAATGAACATTGGCTGATGCAGATGGTCTACCTGAAAGCCAGTGAGAGTAAGCATGTGGTCCTGGTCTTGGAGTACAGTGGGCTGATCAAAATTGTTCAGGTTTGAGCTTTAATTGTTACAACTTCTATTTCATTTGCTTAACTTTGTTCTCAATTTCAAAAGTCAGGGAACCCCATCTCTCTTAACTATGGCTTTTCCACATTTGTTAGGACTTTAACTCCCCATGGCCAAGTTTGCTATTATGTTAGCTGTAATCCCAACATAGCAAGACAGTCCCAAATTAGAGAATCTCTGTAGGGCTCAGTTATCAGCATTGTGAAATACTTCCTCTCAAGTATTTACATCCTGATATTCCAAATCCATTTGTGCAGAATTACAGCTTTAATATATCAAAGATTGTCCCCCTTCAAGCAATTAAGGTATAATTAAAATTCCACAAATCTAACTCATAAATGGTTTACATATTTATTCTGTTTTTCTTTATTGATTATATTCTGTTTATGAATTCTGGTTCTAATCCTCTTAATCCCCTCAAGAATTTTCTCATCTCCATTACAGATAGTCCTTGGTTAATGACCATTCATTCATCAATCTGTAGCACTGAACAAGAAGTTACAGTAGCACTGAACAAGGAGACTTATGGTTCAGGGTCATGTGGTCATGATTTAGGCATTTGGCAGCTTGTTGACAGTTATGAAAATTGCAGCATCCTGCAGTCACTGTTCATTTGCAACCTTCTCTGTCAATTTCCAACAAGCAAAGTCAATAGGGAAGTCAGTAAGAGATTGCAAATGGCATGTTGTCATGCTTAATGACCAAGCAGTGTTGTCATGCTTAATGACCAAGCAGAAATGCAATCCTAAATCAACATGACAATATGACATCGCACTCACCATGTAGCAACAAATTCCTGGTCCCAATTACCACAATTAACCAAAGACTTCCTATATCTATTTAAATATTTATATTTATATAATATTTATTTATGTGTGTGTGTATGTATATGCATATGCATACACACACACACAAATACATACACTGCTCAAAAAAATAAAGGGAACACAAAAAGAAGACATCCTAGATCTGAATGAATGAAATATTCTTATTAAATACTTTGTTCATTACATAGTTGAATGTGCTGACAACACATTGGATTTGTAGTTACACTCAAAATTAAAGTGGAAAAACTACAGGCTGATCCAACTTTGATGTAATGTCCTTAAAACAAGTCAAAATGAGGCTCAGTAGTGTGTGTGGCCTCCATATTCTTGTATGACCTCCTTACAACGTCTGGGCATGTTCCTGATGAGGTGGTGGATGGTCTCCTGAGGGGTCTCCTCCCACACCTGGACTAAAGCATCCCCCAACTCCTGGACAGTCTGTGGTGCAACATGGCGTTGGTGGATGGAGTGAGACATGATGTCCCAGATGTACTCAATTGGATTCAGGACTAGGGAATGGACAGGCCAGTCCATAGCATCAATGCCTTCATCTTGCAGGAACTGCTAACACACTCCAGCCACATGAGGTCTAGCATTGTCTTGCATTAGGAGGAACCCAGGGCCAACCACAACAGCATATGGTCTCACAAGGGGTCTGGGGATCTCATCTTGGTACCTAATGGCAGTCAGGCTACCTCTGGCGAGCACATGAAGGGTTGTGCGGCCCCCTAAAGAAATGCCACCCCACACCATTACTGACCCGCTGCCAAACCAGTCATGCTGGACGATGTTGCAGGCAGCAGAATGTTCTCCACAGCGTCTCCAGACCTTGTCACGTCTGTCACATGTGCTCAGTGTAAACCTGCTTTCATCTGTGAAGAGCACAGGGTGCCAGTGGCGAATTTGCCAATCTTGATGTTCTCTGGCAAATGCCAAACGTCCTGCATGGTGTTGGGCTGTAAGCACAACCCCCACCTGTGGAACATCGGGCCCTCATACCACCCTCATGGAGTCTGTTTCTGACCGTTTGAGCAGCCACATACACATTTGTGGCCCGCTGGAGATCATTTTGCAGGGCTCTGGCAGTGCTCCTCCTGTCCCTCCTTGCACAAAGGCAGAGGTAGCAGTCCTGATGCTGGGTTGTTGCCCTCCTACGGGCTTCTTCACGTCTCCTGATGTACTGGCCCGTCTCCTGGTAGCGCCTCCATGCTCTGGACACTACGCTGACAGACACAGCAAACCTTCTTGCCACAGCTCACATTGATGTGCCTCCTGGATGAGCTGCACTACCTGAGCCACTTGTGTGGGTTGTAGACTCCGTCTCATGCTACCACTAGAGTGAAATCACTGCCAGCATTCAAAAGTGACCAGATCAGCCAGAAAGCATAGGAACTGAGAAGTGGTCTGTGGTCACCACCTGCAGATCCACTCCTTTATTGGGGATGTCTTGCTAGCTGCCTATGCTTTCCACCTGTTGTCTATTCCATGTGCACAACAGCACATGAAATTGATTGTCAATCAGTGTTGCTACCTAAGTAGACAGTTTGATTTCACAGAAGTGTGATTGACTTGGAGTTACATTGTGTTGTTTAAGTGTTTCCTTTATTTTTTTGAGCAGTGTGTGTATGTATCTATATCTATATATCTATATCTATATATCTATATCTATATCTATATCTATATCTATATCTATATCTATATCTATATCTATCTATCTATCTATCTATCTATCTATCTATCTATCTATCTATCCCAACCATCCTCATTAACTTATAATCATATACAATACATTCTAAGCTAATAAGTCAAAATTAGCACAAATCCTCAAAAATGCCCTCTAAATGGCCTAGATTGAAAAAAAAAATATTTAAGCTTCTGTCAGCTGCCAGTTCATGCTTGCCTTTTGCTATCGCTCAGTGCCAGGCTGCCATGAACTCTAGGGGATTGGATGGGAGAGGGGAGGATTCTAGAAAAATGAAAAGTTCATTTCCTGTCTAGGCAGGGGGCTGGACTAGAAGACCTCCAAGGTCCCTTTCAACTCTGCTATTGTATTGTACTGCATCTCCCTGAAACATGGTTTTAAGGTCGGCTGGCTGAGAATACAGCCGCATACCAAACCACACTTGAAGCAACCCTTCTGAAAACATCTTTGAATTTGATTAGGCATTGGGGAGGCCAGCATGGGGAGGTACCTAAGGGAAGGGAAGTTGGACCTGAGGTTTTTGGCATGTGAATTTTAGTTCTGGCTTTGCACTATTGTATTTCACTTGACCGCTAGGAAACTATACCTTTCTCAACAAATGGAATTAAGGATCATTCTTAAGGCTAAAACTGAGGCAGGTCTGACAGCTCCCTTTTAAACTGCAACAATTCTTAATTCACTCAAACCTCAAGAGAAAGATAAACCCTATACATTCTTAGTGTGGATATACCATGCTGGAGCCCCTGAAATAATGTATCAAGAAGATGCACAATTATTTTCAGTTCCTAATAATTTTTTTAATGAGGGCATGCTAAATGTACCTAATCCTCATGTGGCTGCCCATTGAATGAGAATGCAAAATGTTTCCTAGGTATTATGACTAGTATTTTTATTGGGAATTATCTTTTTAATCATCTAATTTAGGCTTTTTAGAAGAGACTCTGGAAACATGTTTTTCACCAGATGTTTACTTCAGTCATTTGTCCTGAAGACATTATGTTAGAGCTGATTTAATTAATTATGCCTCAAAAGCTTGTTGAGCTCAGAACTGCCTCTTGGATTGCATTCCCTTACATTTCTAATCAATGCTGCATTCAGTTTCTGACATACTTCTGGCTGATCATTTGTGCTGACCAGAAACTTAAAGCCTTTGTTAATGATAGCAATGTGTTCTGCAGCCTTCAAACCCATCTCAGTTTTAAAACTATCAAAGTATTTCACATAAATGATTACTTTGAAGTGAGTGCATCTACCCAAAGGTAACTCTGTGTGAAATGCCCAGATGTGAATGTCAACCAGAAGTATAACTGTTCATAGCATTTACTGCTAATCTTGGACAAATGTTCTAACATAAATATGTATATAATGACTGTTATCTGCAGTTCAGCGGTTCTAATCTCACCAGCTCAATGTTGACTCAGCCTTCCATCCTTCCGAAGTGGGTGAAATGAGGACCCAGACTATGGGGCTGATATGCTGACTCTGTAAACCGCTTAGAGAGGGCTGAAAGCCCTATGAAGCAGTATATAAGTCTTAACTGCTATTGCTATTGCTATATGCAACGTAATTTACAAAACTAGAATTTTTTACCAGATTGATTGTCAATTAATCTTCAATTCTTTATTCAATTAGGCTAATCAAGGTGAAGTTTACATGTCCATAACTTGGGAACTTCCTGAAGCTGTGTCGTTTGCTTTACAAGGCTATCCACTCATTTCCCTAAAACTATCTCCCAATGTCAAAAAAAATAATGAATTTTTCCCAGACGTTCAACTACTGCTTGATCCAGATCTCACAAAAACAAATGTAGAGGTGAGGAACTATTGTATTCCTAGATATGTTCTAGAAAACACGAAGAAAGAGAAAATAATTCTGAGAAAGTTATTTGTATCTGAGGTCCACAGCAAAAGTAAGCAGCAAAAATGATTTTTTGTTTTCTATAAGTTTATCTGGATATTGACAAAGATTATTGGAAGGAATTGTGAAGCACTTGGTTGCCTTTCTCTGTGTTGTTTGTCTTTGATTGTCCATCTGTTCTGGTCAGCTATTCTTTCCCAATCAATGTCCTTCAGATGCTTTACTTTGTGTATTTTTCAGCTACCTCCTAAGATTGAAGTGAAGTGCTTTGATTTGTTAAAAGTAGAAGGTTACAGTTTATTAGCTACTGCAAGTGCAAATGGTTCTATCATCATATGGGATTTTGAAACTGCCACAGCCAGACATATGTAAGTACAACACTTTATCATATAATGGATGTGGAGAGACAGTGCTAATGTCCAGTTATTCAAGATAAATGATGTTTTAGTGTCCAGTCTCAAAACAGTTCCCAATGTGAGAAAAGGAGAAATAGAAATATTAAACTAAGAATAAGCTACTGGAACTCAGAGAAAAATATGAAGATTGTTGATTAATTATTGGTAAATCCCCCCCAAATCCTGTTCATAATGACATGCTTAGTTGAGTCATAGATGAAGCTATAGTATCATCCAGTCAACGTAATCAATGGTTTTAGACAAAACAGCCCAGGGTAGACTTGGGTTTAGCTCTCTTTCCAAAATCAACCATATTTTGAAAATAGAAAAACCTTGAGATTTTTTTTTACATTCTATCCCTGGTTTGGAAACAAACTAGACTAATCCCACAAAAGAGGACTGATCTAGGAACTCCCTGTCCCTTATTAATGTACTTTTAATACTAGTCCCATATGAGCATACGAGGTGGGAGTGAAAAAGAAGCAGGAAAAGGAGATAAAAATTCCCAACTCTCTCTGCTAGTGCTGCTGCTGATCTTCATTGGGCCACCATAGATTTTTTTTTTCTACAATCAAGAAGTGGCAGGAAGCTATAGATTCCTAAAGAGATTTTCAAATGTACTTTTCCCTCTTTGACTGAGGCAACCCTGGAAGCATCCAGGACTGAGTAATTTCTCTAAGATAATCAGCCATTTTGTGTCAACACAGCCTCACCATACATGAACTGCCATTCAGGATTGGAGCTAGGAGACTTTCTTCAGCTCGTGCTCTCTCTCCCCTCCCCAGTGTGAGTGGTAAAAAATGGATTGTCAGAAGTGAAGATCTTAATTATTGTCTCCTGTGCATAACCTGAGTCAGAGAAATAGCACTGAATGGATGAGATGCATAGAAGAGGGAACTTTAGCTCAGTAAAGGGCAGTGCGGTTCAGCAACCTATTTGCCTCCATCCAGGCTTTATTCACTTGGGCAGAGCACTGTGCCAATTATCTTGTTCTTGCTTGTTCAGAGGGGAGAGGGGGGGAAATGTTGGTTAGTTTTGCTGCAGTATAAGAAATAGTTGAGTTTCCCATCTCCAAGAGTTTCAGTGGAATTGTTCTCTTGAGCATACGTTAAAATTCTGCACTAAAGGCAGAAGAAATAACTTTGGCTTTCTGTATCCTATTTAGCTGAACTTCAAAACCATTTCCCCTGCAACCACAGTTCCTGTAAATAATTTCTTTGCTGCTTCATTCTTCTCTCCTTCAAAGGATATTTATACAAAGAATGGTTCCCAGACCATGCCCTTATTTTTTCACCAGTTTTGCTTTTAATCTACTTCATGTTGAAAGTCTCTTGGAAATGCTAATTGAGATTGCTTCCCTCCCACTAAAATGGATGAATAATTCTTATCCCCTGGCTAAGAAAGCAAAGCTTCAAAAGAGAGATAAATTGATGGGCCCAAAAGCAAATGTCTTCTTTTGAAAACCAGTCCCAAAGGACAGTTGAGTGTGTGGGTGGGTGTTTTTAAGTCAGAAGAGCTCGTTCTTAGAATTATGGGATTTTAAGCAGCACAAAAAAGTTATCCCGAGCACAAACAAGATTTTTGCAGAAGTAGGTAGGTATTTGTCATTTAGGCAAATTTTATTGAGTTCACTAAAGGTCTATGTATTATTGAAAAGCTAAATTTGGAGATTTGGTAGTATAAAGAATGAATTCTCTTAGTTTTAATTGGAGATTTTCAACCTGGGGGAATTCTATATTGGCAGTCTATGAATTTTTGAGATGACACAATTATTTGCACTATCATTTTGAAACCAACATGAATTTGAAAATATGAAGCCAACTTACAAAGTTTTTAAAAAGTATTATTATTCTGGCCCTACTTTGAGGGAGGAAAGATGTACTATTTAACAATATATCTAACAAATGTGGAAAAAACTACAGACAAAGTATCGGCATTTTCAGGTTTAAAACTCAGAATGCTATTCATGCAGATAGACCTGGATTACTTAAAACCAACTGCTTACTATTCCTGTATCAAGATGTTATCACTGAGAGGTAAGTCAATTTTTTATGAGACATGTATACATTATGGTAGCTGGGCTAAGAAGCTGTACTATTTTTCCTTTTGATAAAGTTGGGGGAGGGGAAACTACCATATTTTTCAGAGTATAAGATGCATCTTTGTCCCTCAAAAAAGAGGGTGAAAATCAGGCTGCCTCTTATACATTGAATACAGCATTTCTGGCCTCCAAAAACTCTGCCCCCTTTGCAAAAATGGCCATGCATAGCCTTTAGTAGACCTCCAGAGTGCTCCTGGGGGCTGGGGAGAGCAGAAATGAGAAAAAAAGTCCATTTTGCCTCCCCCTGCCCCCAGGAGCACTCTGCAAGCCTTGTAAAGGCTATGCATGTCCTTTTTTGACAAGAAATGGGCCAATTTTTCCAAAATTTGCCCCAATCTTTGCTCGTTTTGGGCCCCCTAGCCCCCAGGAGCACTCTACAAGCCTCCTAAAGACTATGCATGCCCTTTTTTTGACAAAAACCAGGCCCATTTTTGCAAAAAAAAAAAATGGGCTGTTTTGGGTAGGTCTGCAGAGTGTAAAACCTTTTTTTAAAAAAAAATGCCTCTTCAAAATCTTGGTGCGTCTTATACACCGGCACATCTTATACTCTGAAAAATACGGTATATTAGTCACATTCTGTTAAATTCCTAGTTATCTGAAGTTGTTTTGTAGTCCTAAGAGAGTGTAGACATCTCTATATTACTTTGTTTCTTGAGCAATGCTTCTTGTAACAAGAATTAGTAGGCAGAATATGATATTGGATAGCCAATGTGGATCCCCATAAATCAGTTCAGATTTTCACTATTAATGGCCACTGCTTGTTAAGGGAAAATGTTACTTTGCATGTTGTTACATGGAATGGGACAACTTACCATGGTCAACTCGTCATGGCCAACTGGCCACGAGACAACTTGCCACATGACAATTCAATGAATATAAAAGTTAAATTAATTTCAATGGAACTCTGGTCAATAATAATGAAAGAAAGTCAATCCAGAAATACAAGTTACAAAAATTTCAATGAAAATATGGTCACCAATAATAAAAGTAACTAAATGAAATGATTAATAACACTTAGTTGTCCTATGGCAAAGTTGGCTGTGGTGAGTTGTCCTAGACACATCCTTATATGCATGGACCTCTCATACTATTTCTTCTTGACATTAGCAGTGTTAATTCAGAGTGCAAAAAAGGACAAAAAACAGTAAGGACTAAAATTTAAAATTATTAGGTTAAAAGACAAATAAAACTTCCCTAAACTAGTTTCATACAAATCACTGAATTTCTCCATACTTTCTATCCTTGCAAACTATGTGCATACTTCCATTCATACAGTGTCTTATCATGGCTTTCTTTTTCAGGATTTCATGAACTTTATCCAGTGATAACAGTCTCCCTCTTGATCAGTTGACTTACTCACTTTTTCTTTCTAGATTTGTTTTTCAATTTAAGTCTTCTTAACTCTCTCTACATCAGAGATGTCACTCAGTTTCATTGAGGGCCACATCAGGGTTATGTTTGACCTTGCGGGAGTGGAAGGGTGTGGCCAGGAGGGGATGGCCAGTGTGTGCATGGCCAGATTGATGTCACTCATGTCTGGGGCACCTATGGTGGCCAGGGCAGGGAGCCCCCAGACTCCGTTTTTGGCTGGGACAGCCATCTGTAGCACTCTGCCAGCGAAAAAAGGTGTGGCCTCCCTAAACTCCATTTTCACTGGCAGAGAGCTGCAGGAAGCCATCACAGCCAAAAACAGAGCCCTGGGGGATGTGCGCATCCTTCCCTGAGCTCCATTTTATCTGGCAGAGGCACCGTGGGCCAGTACTTTGCTGTTTCCAAGGCAGCCCTGCTGCCAGATCAAAGCACTCCATGGGCCAGATCTGGCCAGTGGGCCTTGAGTTTGACACCCTGCTCTACGTGATCAAATCACTCCAACAAACTTCTTACATACTTGTCAGTTATTCTTATGTTTCACTCAGATTCATTCAGCACCCATTCATTCTTGCTTTATCACTCACACATCTTTGACTGCATTTCAGTTTAACTTTTGTTTGTTCTAACATACCCAATTTTCCATTCCATGTCACAAAGTGGGCAGAGTATATTCTTATAAGCAGCTACTTTAAAAAAAAAACATCCAGTTTGTTAAAAACACACATTCCCTATTACTTTTCTACCAGCATTTCCATATTTTAAAATTTCTACATCCATTTTCCTATTTTTAGGAAACACTCTACTGTTCACAAACTCATTTATTGGCTCCAGTGTTTCAAATTTATACTTAAGTTAAAGTAGCTCATTACATTTTCTCTGTCAGACAAAATTACCTTGGTCTTTGATGCATTAGTTTTCTGATATATATATCCCTTTGGTTTCATATAATCTGCCTAATATTCATTACAAATAATTTCTCAGGCTCTCAGCAAACAACATGGTATTATATGTATATAAAAACATATGGATGTTTATCTTCATGACCAACACAGTTCTAAAATTCAATAAGCATTCTTTATACAGTTATGTATAAATCTCAGTGAAAGAGACAACACCTCTCTATCTTATTCTCCATTCGGTATTGAACCATTCTCTTAAGTATACTGTAAATCACAATATACAATCAATTTTATCTCATGTTCACTCCTTCATCAATTATTAGCTAAGGAACAAAACCATTCTGCACATCCTATGACAGACATGAACCTGCACAACAAATATTTTGTTTACTTTTTACATCCTTTCTATCTACCATCAAACACTTTTCCTGTTTAATTTACAGTCCAGATATACGCATCTGAGATTGTCACTGGTATTACTCAAATTCTGAATGATTAAAATAATAACTTCAATTCCCTTTTCACTCCAAATATTTGCTGTTTTATACTGATTTAAAAAAAAACCTTTTAGAAACCCACCATACTCAACAAACCTTTGTGGTAGGCCTATTGGAAGAAAAGCAAAAAACAAAACAACCAAAGTAGACTATACAATGGTTAATATGTTCGTAAGAATATTCTCGGTATTTTCAGACACTGAGCCTTCTGGATTTTATTTCCCATGCAGCCATATAAGTGAATGTTTCTCCTATTCAGAAGCACAGGGCGAGGATATGCCTACACAGGAAACAGAAGATAATGTGTCAATGTTAAAGCTGGTATGTTCCATTTCAGAGGGGAGAATGGTAAAAAATAACTGTTGCAATTGTTATTTTTTTGGAACGAGAGGCATCAATGTGTTAAAAAGGTAGATCCACAAGTAAGAACTATAGTTATGAATTCAAAAAGTGATTGTAAGCCATTCTTATAGCATAATCAGGTATTAAAATAGCCAAATCATAATAAATTAGTGTCCTTCATGAGCCATGATTCATAGTTTGTAAATCATACTTTAGTTATATGTAATCTAGGCGTTGATGGTTTTTCCACCAATCATGGTTAAAATAATCCATAGTTTAGTATATCTAATTAACCATAAATGTCTAAATCCACACAAATGATTATCAAATTTAACCATAATATATAGAAGCAGGAGGGGTGGTATTCACTTATCTTCCCTACCGGTTCGCAAATGAGAGAGTGCTCACTACTCTCGCACGTGCCCCTGCTGTGCATGTGCTTTGGGTAAAAAAAGTGCCTAAATGAAATAACATAGAATGGGGGTGGGTGGATGGGGCCACGCACGATTTCGTTTACTGGTTCGGGTGAACCGGTCTGAACCAGCAGAATACCACCTCTGGGAAGCAATGTAATTTCAAGGTATGGTTTCTTTCTGTAAGAGCCTGAAGACTTGCATCAGGTTTGGGGACCCCATGGGAAAATACTGAACTGAAGGTGATTATTAGACTAACAACAGATCCCACCTTCCTCCCTGGGCTTCCCACTCTCTCTCTCCACCCATCTTTTAATTCATATTGTTGTGTAGATATCCCTCAACTTACGATTACAATTGAGACCAAAATTTATGTTGTTAAGTGAGCATTTGTTTAAGTGAGTTTTGCCTTTTCTTGCCACATTTGTTAAATGAATCACCACAGTTCTTATGTTAGTGACAGGGTTATTAAGTGAATCTGGGTTGCCCATTGACTTTGCTTATCAGAAGATCAAAAAAGGGGCTCATGTGACCCTGGGTCACTGCAACCCTCATAAATGTCAAATGCTTGAGTCAAGCATTCATTCGAATGCAAATCCTGTGACCGTCGGGATGCTGTAACGGTTGTAAATGTGAAAAATGGTCCTAAATCACTTTATTCAGTGCTGTAACATTGAACAGTCACTAAATGAACTCTTGTAAGTCAAGGACTCAATGTATTTTCATTATTTTTTATGGTTTCATTGTTCCTATTCTTATTATTTGTATATTTGTTTATAATTTTACATTCTACTGTTGTACGCCTCCCAGAATATTCACACACACACACCACGGCAAGATGGGCCACAAACACATTTAATAAACAAACAAACAACAAACAAACAAATAAATAAATAGTTTCTGATGCAGGTTACCATCCGCCTGTGTCTCAAAGTTTGAGCAAAACTATCAGCCACTTTAAACCACCATTCTGAGATTGCACTTAACAAGAAGTCACTGTTAGCTGAAAATAGAAGCAAAAGTATGCCAGAGGACAAGGAGAATGCATTCTGTCCTCAGGCAGGCAGTGACTAAATATAGATTTTTATGGCTTTAAGATTGAGGCAGCTCTTTTGTCTTTATTTCGTTTACTGTTAATCATGATGAAGGTTCAAAGCATACCAAAAATCTTCTGCACTTTTCTGTGATATTTGGATTGATCTTAATAAAGTAATAAATTATTGCTGATGCACATGGGTTATTGCTGATCCATGCTGGATGTTTGAGAAAGTCAAATAACAAAAATAAATTACTATGTGCTTCGTTGATTATATAAAGGCCTTCAATTGCCCTAACCATGTCAGGTTCTAGAATATGCTTAGAAAAAATGACAATCCAGGAACAGCTTATTTTTCTCATGAGAAACTTACATGCAGGTCAGGAAGCCAGTCTGGATAAAATGTGACTTCAGATTGGCAAAAGAGTGCAACCAGGCTATATTTTCTCCTAGGTAGTCAGTTTGTGAAATTTTGCTGCACCCACTGATATTTTCACATATCAATGCCTTGGTAAGGCTACACATGGAATACTACATTCAGTTTTGGTCACCAAGATGTAGAAAAAATGTGGAGACTCTAGAGTGCAGAGAAGAGTGCAGAGAAGAGCAACAAAGATGATTAGGGGACTGGAGACTAAAACATATGAAGAATGGTTGCAGGAACTGGGTATGTCTAGTTTAATAGAAAGAAGGACTAAGGGAGACATGATAGCAGTGTTCCAATATCTCAGGGGTTGCCACAAAGAAGAGGGAGTCAAACTATTCTCCAAAGCACCTGAGGGCAGAACAAGAAGCAATGGGTGGGAACTAATCAAGGAGAGAAGCAACTTAGAACTGAGGAGAAATTTCATGACAATTAGAACAATTAATCAGTGGAACAGCTTGCCTCCAGAAGTTGTGAATGCCCCAATACTGGAAGTCTTTAAGAAGATGTTGGATAGCCATTTGTCTGAAATGGTATAGAGTTTCCTACCCAGGCAGGAGGTTGGACTAGAAGACCTCCAAGGTCCCTTCCAATTCTGCTATTGTATTGTATTGTATTGTATTGTATTGTATTGTATTGTATTGTATTGTATTGTACTTCTTTCTTATATTCAGCTTTTGACTTAGTTGTCTTTAAAAGGCCTCCTTTATTTACTTCCTTAATCATTGGTTCTTCACTTTTCTGGAAGTAATCATTCAAGCTGCGTTTTTCTTCTTCCACGGTCTGTTTTACTTGTAGGAGTCCTCGACCACCCTTTGCTTTTGGTAGATATAATCTGTCAATATCACTTTTAGGGTGCAAAGCATGATTCATTGTCATAAGCTTCCTTGTTTTTCTGTCCAAATTGTCCAACTTCATCTGGGTCCAGTCAAGTATTCCTGCAGAGTATCGAATCACAGGTATAGCCCAGGTATTTATGGCTTTTATGATGTTTCCTCAACTCAATTTGGACTTTAATACCTTGAGAATTCGTTGAATGTACTTGGCTGAAGTTAATTCCTTGACTTTATTATGCATATTATGCATCAGAGGCCTCTAAAATCCCCAAGTACTTGTAGTCTTCTTCTGGTTTTACTGCCTTTATCATTTCTTCATTCTCAAGTTCTACTCCATCATCTTCTATGACCTTGCCTGCTTTGGTTGCCATGGTTGCACATTTGTCAATTCCAAACTGCCTACCAATGTCTTGGCTAAATTCTTTTGTGCTTTCAATTAATAAATTCAGTTCAGCTTTTGTTTTACCAAACAGCTTCAAATCATCCATGTTTTCAGTCCTTTCTTTGCAAGTTCGTATCCATAGTTCATCTTCTTCAAAATGATTGTCAGTGGTAGCATTGAGAGTATAAAAAGTAGGGGTGAAAGGGAATCGCCCTGGAAAATACCTCATTTAATTTCAACTTCACCCAGTACTTCTTCATTACCTATAAGCTTCATTTTCCAGAGGTTCATTGAAGTTTCCATGAATTTTTGTATGTTGCTGCTGATGCCAAAGATTTTCATGGATTTCTTGATCCACCTATGGAGAACTGAATCAAATGCTTTCTTATAGTCTATCCAAGCCATGAACAGCTTTGTTCATCTTTTCTTTGAATTCTTTAGGATTAGTTTGTCAATCAGCAGTTAGTCCTTTGTTCCTCTTGAATTTTTGCAGCATCCTTTTGTTCTACAGGAAGCAAGTTATTTCTTTCCAAGTATCCATAAATTTGGTTTGCAATGATACCAGTAAGGAGCTTGTATGTTGTTGGCAAACAGGTGATTGGCTTATAGTTTCCAGGATCCTTTCCTTTTTCTTTATCTTTTTGGATCAAAAATGTCCTTCCAGTTGTCATCCATTCATCATTTTCAGGTGTGTTTAAGATCTGGTTCATTTGGGCTGCCAATCTTTTGTGCACAGTTGTAAGTGCCTTTAACCAGAAGCCATGTAATTCATCTGGTCCAGGTGCACTCCAGTTCTTCTCTTTTCTTGACTGTCTTTGCACCATTTCTTTTGTTATTTTCACATCTTCCATTTTATGCACTTTAATAGAATCCTCAATCTGTTTGATCCATTTTGCATTTCTGTTGTGCTTCTTATTGTTTTCCCACAAATTCTTCCAGAATTTCAGAGCTTTCTCTTTATCAGGATTTTCATTTGTTGTTACTCCATCTCCACTTTCTAAGCTCTTATAAAACTGGTGCTGATTTGCTCTGAACTGTGAGTTTTCCTTGAATTGAGTTACTCGGTTTTCATATCTTTGAATCTTTTCAGCAACGGCAACAACCCTCTGCTTCAGCTCTTCAATTACTATTGCAATCTCTTTATTCCCCAAATCGTATCTTGCTTCCAGGCTGCTTTTGATCTGCTTGTTATTTAGCTGACCATGCCTTAGGTTCTTCAAGTTGCTCAAGTCTCCATGAAATTTTTTGATCTTCAATTCCAAATGAATTTTCCATTTAGGCTTCCTCTTCTTGCCTCTTTGGTTCTTTTGTATTTTCAAACTCAATTCTTTGGTTGTTATGAAGGCTGCTGCATACATCAGCTGGTTTGTTTCAGCTAATGTAGTGGTTTGAATGGTTTGCACAGCCTCATTGACCTTTTTAGTACCTTTCTCAATTCTTTCCAGTTCACTTGGTTCAGCTTTGGCAAACGTGTCCTTTCAGCATCTTCCATTTGATGCTTTATTTTCTCAGCTAATTGAACAATATCTGTTGGTGTTTGTTCTTTAGTGCTTCCTTGTTCTTTATCTTCATCCATTTCAGCATCCTCTTCCTCCTTTTCTTCCTCTGTTTGTTTTTGAGTCTGCAAATCATTCTTGAAGTTACTCTTCTTTGTTGGTATACTCAGACCATTAGTTGCTTTCTCTTCGATTCCTATTAATTCTGCTGTAGTGAAAAATTTGTGGCTTAGAATTACACGTCGTTGGTCCATTAGCCTTTGTTCACTGATATCAGAGTCCATGTGTTTCACCTTCCAAATCTGATACATTCATTTTTGAAATCCACGTCTTGCTGGCTCAGACTGATAGTAAACTTTCATAATAGCAATAGCAGTGGACTTATATACCGCTTCATAGGGCTTTCAGCCCTCTCTAAGCGGTTTACAGAGAGTCAGCATATTGCCCCCAACAATCTGGGTCCTCATTTTACCCACCTCAGAAGGATGGAAGGCTGAGTCAACCCTGAGCCGGTGAGATTTGAACCGCTGAACTGCTGATCTAACCACTGCGCCACCTAGAGATGTTTTCTTCCCTTGTCCAGATTTTTCACTTTTTCACTTTTTCTTCCAGTAGCTTGTCAGCTCCATGCCCTGGTTGCCTAGCAGAGGGAACTGAGCCATGTAGCTCATTTTGCGCAGAATGCCCAGGAGCCATAGCATCCAATGGAACCCTTATTAATCCGGGTGATGGTTCAGCCGGCATAAATTTCATTTTTTTTCATATTCACCATATTTGTATGGGTTGTGGAGCAAATTTTATCTGGCCCTTCACCTAAGACCTGTCTGATATGGTTGCACCTGTTCAGTATATCCCTTAGGATCATTAGAGCATGCAAATCCCTATACCACGACAAGATAAAGCTTGGAGGGGTTGTTGTTGTTATTATTATTATTATCATCATCATCATCACATTTATTTGCTGCCCATCTCACTGCTCAAGATGAATATGAGTAGCTAATGACAGCAGGTACAACAAGCCTTAGAATTGAGAATGGAATTATTGCGTAATCATGACAATAAAGGAACAAGCAGTCCAGAAATGTTAACACACTAGCACCTGGTAGAGCAGCCATGAAGGCTTTGGAAATCTTGATGTGTCTGTATTGATAAAGATCAGTATAGTGCAAGCCATGGTATTCTCCAAAACTCTCACTCAAGTCACAAATGATCAAGCTAAAATTGTCTTACTCTAGACACATTATGTAAAAACTAAGTTCTCTGTCATATACTCCAAATGTTGGAAAAGGTAGAAGGAAAAAGAAGAAAAGTATGATTAGCAGCAAGGTGGATGGACTTACTTGCATCATTGGAAATGTATTGTTGGAAGGTCTAAAAGATAGCTTAGGGGCAGATAGAGACACAAAATGTATGTGGTCACTTAAGAATCAATATTAATTTGACGGCACATAATTTTAACAAAGCCTGCTGTGAATAAGAAATCTTTGTTATTGCACTTTCTTATATTTTCTTGAGATTATTTCATCCAAGTTTACATACATTTTCTGAGTATTCTAATTCAACCTCAGGGATTCTGTTCTGGTATTTGTGGACATATGCATAAGAAAAATAAAATAAAATAATATAAAAATGGTAGCTGCAATAGCAATAGCATGCAAAATGAGCGCTGAGCTTATGCCCAGGGAGAATTTTCTCATGGTGATAATATTCCTCAACTCAATCAGGACATCTCTAATATTGCCATCATTTCTTTTTCATCATAACTGAAAAACTGTTTATGAAATTTTGGAAACTAACAATTTAAACCGTTACACAAAATTTGACAAATGAAATCAAATAACAAATAAAAAAATTACATGCAATTTATCATGATGAAGCATGCAGATAAAAATAAATATAGGGTTGGAATAATTCTTAGAAGCAGCAAGAATAGACTATAAACTTCCATAGACCTGTATTTTTCAAGTAAGAATCAAGTACAGGAATGAATCTGATGGAAACAGGAGTTCAAGCTTCAAACAAACCTTCCCATCTATTATATAGAGGGGAGCAGGACAGTGAAGCTTTTATTTTACTTCAATAGAGAATAGGGTAAAATAATTTGTATTAGCCTAAAGTTCAGCACTACTTCTGTATTATTTTCTCTGCTGGTAGCATTATTACCTACTGTTACCAAAAGTGAAATGAGATGACTGATTGGTACAATTCTTTAAAGAAATCAGCAGCAGAAGGAGCATTGGTCTACTGAGAATTTTAGTAAGCATATGGGATTTTGGAGTGTCTAAATTTGGGGGTGTAATTATTTTGGCCATTTTAAATTCTCAAAGCCCTTTAATGCAGGCTAGAAGAACATTCAGCCTACCTTGTAGGCACATACTCTGGAAAATTCATGTTTTAGTTAATTATGAGAACATTTTTAAAAAGATGGTGTTTTCTTTACTGAAAGTAATCAGCAAGATTAATTTAAATTTAATTTGGATTGAAAAAACTAATTTCTAAATTTCTGTTGTTTGATTTCAGAATAACGTTATAAGAGACACGGTTGGTACAACTCTTTCAGGTATGAATCATAATAATTTTAGTTCCTTTACACTAGGGGTGTCCAACTCGATTTCATTGAGGGCCACATCAGGGTTGTGCTAGACCTAAGGGGGCTGGGGTGGGTATGGCCAGAGTGGGTGTGACCTGCTCGATGTCACTCATGTAAGGGATGCCTGTGGTGGTCCGAATGCTCTGCCAACGAAAACGGCCCCCCGAGCTCTGTTTCTGGCTGCAAAGGACTCCTACAACCCTTTCCCAGCTAAAACAGAGCTCGTGAGGGCCACACACGGACCGCTCCCTTACTGTTTCCAGGATGGCCGTGTGGGCCAGATCTAAGCACCCCATGGGCTGCATCTGGCCCTCGTGAGTTTGACACCTGTGCTTTAGACAATAAACTGTATTTTTGAGAGTATGTTTAAGAAACTCTTTTTAAAAAACTGCAACAGCTAGGTTATTTGAGGTTACTTCAATGACAAGCATGGAAAATTACATTTAATACTTCTGTATCAGAAGTGCTGAAGTGCTTGAAAGGTGGACATAGATACATTAGATAAATCTAATGATATGACAAATAATTATATTCAAAGAAAGAAAAACATGTATATTGTTTGTTGAATCATGTTCTGCTTCAAAAAAAACAACCCTCCACATTCTTCCCCTTCAGGAAGCAAAGGAATAATTTCCACAAGTTCTATATGAATTCCAAAGGGAAAAATTTGAAAAATTTATTTCATAACACACATCTTAACCTTGATCTTGAAAAGCTACACAGGGTTTGAATTGATTAAATGGAAAATCCCTATGGAATCCTAGGAAACCGAGAAGTTGAAAAATAAATATGAAAATAAAGCAATGGCATACTTTTTTCATGTTGTTGCCAAAAACATGTTGTTGACTTCATGGGGTCAACAGGATTAAGTTTGAAGGATTTCCATGAAGTTAATAGGATTAAATTTGACTTGATAGAGACTTGATTATTTATGTAATAACATTCTTGATGGATTTTATGTCAATAAAATTTAAGTGAATAGTGGAAATAGAGTATGCTAATACATCTCATAATAGAAAATGAAAAACAAGTTATATTCAAAGGAAGAAAAATATGAATGCTGTTTGATTGATGAATTATCTTCTGCTTTAGATATTTCCATAATCAAAGGAGCAATACCCAATGTATTGTCAGTTGGAAAAAATGCTTATTGTACTATACCCATACTTGCCTCAGCACATGAAAATGGTTTCATTTATCTATGGAGCATTACGGTAAGTCCTTTTATGGAACTGGACTGAAGTAGTGAAGAAGAGTTTTCCTGTGATCATGGAGACAGCAGCCAGATGGGTATGTTCCGCCCAGCAACCAATTGGACTGAGTCTACACTTATGATGTCATCAGTCCCTTGTGGCTCCTCCACAGTTTCAGATTCAGTCCAACCAGGACTAGCTGAGAGAATTGATCTCTCCTCCAAATTTTACCTTTATTACTTTAATTGGAGATTTTTTCCCTTGAATTGGCTTTTTAATTGAATTTTTTTTTTCTGACTAAATTGGAGGAAAATTCAAAACTGCTTTCTGGCTGCCTTTCTTCAGCTGTCTGACAGTCTGCGGCCACGAGTTCACCTAGGAAGCCTGCCTTGCAGTCAGATCGGCCAACTCAGGAACTACGGCTCCACAGCTGTTTCCCCGCAGCACTCCTTGACTCTGGGCACTCGGAGGGACACACGACCAGCCGTTTCGTGCGCAATGGTTCCCGGCAAGTTCGGTGGCCATTCTGCAGATTGCCTGGCTACATTTAATGTTGATGGCCATTTTGCGGCTCGGAAAAGCCCGCAAAGATAGCAGCAGCCATTTTGAGGCTTAAAAAAGCCTCAGAGAAAAAAAGTTGGCCATTTTGGACATTTTTAAAAAGGCACGATCTCTACAGCAGCCGTTTGGAGTGCCCAGCGACCCAGGATCATTTCAAATGGACCAGATCACGAGCGCCTGGCCAGCAAACGGGTGAGACCATTGCCTATCTTTATTGGGGCATTGACTTATATCTGGGGAGATGGCTGATCCAGCTGTGGCTACAGATGCAGGATTAGAGGAGGCAGGGCCATCAGAGGCAAAGAGCAGCAGGAAGAGGCAAGCCAAAGAGGTAAACCCCAATGTCTTCAAAGCGACAAACTCTAACTGCCCAGCCCTCCCTCCCTCCTCCCAAGGATCTCCAAGTTGCCTCCCCAGCCCCACCTGTCTTGCCTCCCATGGGTCATTGCCCTTCCCTGGCTGATTCAGATGGGGAATTGTCTTCTTCAGAGTCCTCCTCTTGTATGGAACCTGACAACAGAGGCAATTTCTTTAATGTCCCTCTCAATAGGGAACACACCTTTGAACAGGCTTCCCTCCCTGTTGCATATGGGTCAGGGATCCCCCAAGCCATGTACACCTCTCCTGCAGATATGGCAACTATCATTGCTGAAACCATTAAACAAGTCATGGCTGCTGGCCTACAACAGCACCTCCAACCTGCTCCATCACATGGCCATAAGCATAAATCTGCTGCTGCTGCTCAGCAACCTGATCCCTCTACCTCTACTTCTCAGGCCTCAATTGCAGGGAGCAAGACACCCTGTGGGATTCAGACCTGTCTAACGACAAAGTGATCACTCCAGATGCCCCGGCTTTTGACGGATTATTCAAAACTGATCGATTTAAGTCCTTTCTACTTAAGGCCATTAAAGCTGCTAACTTACCATCTTCTGCTTCAGCTTCTACTTCACAGGAAAAAACGACAGAACCAGCTTTAACTGAGGGCCCCAGTACCCCATTCACCGAACCTACTGTGGAAAAGGAGGTGATCCCTGATCCCGAGATCTTCTTGAACATCATCCAGAAGCAGTGGGAGTCCCCAGGCATGGGCCCACAGCTGACCAACTCGACAAAAGTCTCTACAACATTGCACCGGAACTCACCAAGTTCTTCGAGACTTCCCCAGTGGATGCAGCGGTTGCACTCCTGTCTTCCCCTATTGTGGTCTCTGGAGCCCCTGATGAGGTCCTCAAGCCTGAGGAGAAAAGGTCAGACCAAACCTTAGTCAAAAACTATCAGGCTGGGGCCTGGGCTGTTAGGGCCTCTACGGCCACTTCCTTTTTCTCCAGGGCAGCCCTGGTTTAGATTGAACAACTTCAGGAGTGCATCGCTTCTACTGACAGTAGATCACATAGGAACCTCAAAAAGATTAGGGCAGCCATTGAATTTGCAGCTGATTCTTCCCTCAATGCTGCCAGGTTCGCTTCTAAAGCCATGGCCTACCATCTACCGTCTCATCCTACATCTACCGTCTCATCCTTTGATCCAGAGATTTCTTGTGGAGCATCCAATCTGCATCCCCCTGCCATTCATAGATATCCAACTTGGGACTTGCCTCGTGTCCTAGAGGCTCTGACTTCCTCGCCTTTGAATCTATGAGATCCACTTCATTGAAACTATTGTCCTTTAAGACCTTGTTTTTGGTGGCTATAACATCTATAACATCTGCCAGATGTATTTCTGATTTGGCTGCCCTTTCAGTCAGGCAGGATTTATGTGTGTTCCATCCAGACCGAGTTGTCTTAAGACTGGACCCGACATTCATACCGAAGGTGAATAGCTGCTTCCACAGAGGTCAGGAGTTAACCTTACTAGATTTCTGTCTGTCTCCCTGTCATGAGAGGGAACGTAAGTGGCACAATCTTGACGTACGTCGGGCCCTCAAGATCTACATTGACTGCACCGCTTTGTTCCGCCACTCAGAAACTCTCTTCATCTCCTTTCGCCAGACCTCCTTGGGTGCCAAGGCTTTATCATCTAGTCTGGGGCGCTGGATCAGGGCCTGTATTAAACTGTCTTAGGAACTTCAGTCATTACAGGTTCCTCTAAACATTACAGCTCATTCTACAGTGTAGTGACATCTGCTGCTTGGTCCACGCAAGCCACGTTGGAAGAAGTTTACCAGGCAGCCACCTGGACGTCTTCATACGTCATTACAAGTTGGACAAGTATGCGTCAGCTGACACAGCCTTTGGACGCAGGATGCTACAACAAGTGCTTGTGCCCTAACAGACCTTCTTTCATATTCCCACCCTAGTGGACAGCCCAGTCTTTGGTACGTCCCAGTCTGGCTGCTGTCTCCATGATCACAGAAAAATGGGTGTTGGTTCTTACCTGATAAACTCATTTTCTGTTGAAGTGGAGACAGCAGCCAGCCCCACCCTGGGGCGAGTCACACATTATCATGTTTTTGTGCGGAGGACAGGGGAACAGAGATTATGGACTCTTTTCACAATTCTCACTTGAGTCTACAGTTTCCTTCGTCTGAACCTGGGGAGGAGCCACCTGAAAGGGTATGGGGGCTTTTTTTTTTTATTAATTTTTTTTTAATTTTTAATTTAAAACAAATACAACATCCTTCTTTACACGCTATAGAAAGTATATCAGTTGGTTACAAATAGACTTTTGCGCATCTCTTCCACAGTCAACAAACATAGTTCATGTTAACTCGAGCATTTTAACTCAAATATTCATACATGTCACCATCATCATATATCCATTTTCATTTGACTATAATTGTTATTTAAATAATAATAATAATAATAATAATTTTTGTTTCTTAAACAATACATGCCCACACCAGTGGGAAAAGAATTTTTTTTTAAAAAAGACAAAGAAGACAAAAAGGACAAAAAACAAGGCAGGGGGAAAAAAGAAAAAGAAAAGAAAAAAAAAGAAAAAAAAAAGAACACAGGTATATATTATAAAAAAAAGTATATCAGCTGGTTACAACATGTTTTGGTGCATCTCTTCCATTAATTCATATTAATTCAAATATCTTAACTCAAATGTTTATCATATTGACATAATTATACCTCCACTTTGCTCTCCTATTTGCATGGCAAGCCCTTGCATTGGGAGCAAGTACTGGTAGCAGCTCAAATTCCTCATTTTCAGAGATAGATGGCAGCTACAGTACCTCCTAGTTATCCAGCAGTTACACAAGAATTGAGTGCACATTGTTGGCATCCTCACCAGAGTCTGAGCTGGCCATGACATGTATGAACCCAGCATTTTTGTTTGTGAACAGTACTTTATGCCTCGTGTGCAAATTGGGCCATTATATTTGAACAACGTTGTTTTAAAAAGCCTTAGCTTAGTGTGATGCATAAATCCAGTGCAGTACACCCGAGTACGGTATAATGTATTTAGAAGGAAATAGGCATAAGGTTTTGCTGCAAGCCAATTTAATGGTAGGAAAATGGGTATGACTCACACAATCCCCAAGTCCTAACTGCAGAAAATTCTGATTTGTTAAATTGTGATTGCATTTCTGTTTGTAAAGGGAGATCTACTAAAAGAAATTCTACCTTACACAAAACATGCTCCAATTCCTTTGACAGCACTTTGTATTGATGGGGCTGCCAAAATGCTTTTTGCTGCTAATAAAGGTAAGCTTTATTGCTCGGTATGATTCTCATATAGTATAGGTGGGTGGCTATACACATTTGTTAAATAAATAAAATAAGTACTTTTCCAGGTCTTTGAATGATACTATTATATCAGTTATACCTTAATGTACAAGTGAATGCTTTTTTTTCTAAATGTATCTGTAATCCACCCTCATTTGTTAAAACAACAGGTATATAGACTTTCTTAGTAAATAAATCATATGTGTAAAAATGTAATATACCTAACTGCAAGAAACTGTATGCAAAAGATTAAGCTGGTGAGGCAAGAATCATGCCCGGTAATAGTGGCAGCGGGGGGCTCTGCCCACCTGCCCGGATACTTCTGCGAATGCTCGGAAGCATCGCAAGCGCACATGGGAGTGCGCCTGAACCGGTAGTATAAAAATTGGCAACCCACCTCTGATACACACAGCATTGCACTGTATAAGATAATAGCAAGATTCCAGGTGGATGTCAGTAGTTGTTGAATCTGTTTTTCATAGTAATCTAGATAAGGTTTTGGTGAAATGAAAATGTGTTCATAGCCTTCCTTAAACACTGCTATAAATGAGAAAAATGGCTTTCTGTGATATAAAAATAATTTATATTAAGCTGTCTTCTTTAATCAGAACAAAATAGCCATCAAGAGACCCTGTTTGAATAATAAAATATCATTGTTCACTTGATGCCAATTCCGCTGCTTCTTAACCTACAGGATTATTTTAGGGACGGCCCTTGGCCAATTCTGTATTATGAAAAAAGTTCTGATTTTTTAATAGATGATTTGTCTTACAGAGGGAAATGTTATTCGATGGAATATTGGCTTATTCCTGGAAAATCAAAAAGATCCAAGCAGGAAGGACAGGGTGAGCAAAATGCAAAATAATGCCTGCCATCCTCCAGTTCATTTACATGGATTCACGCATAATCTAAATTCTTTGCGTTACATACAGATTTAATTTAAACACTAAAAGTAAATGAAGCAAATGAATAGTTAATGATTTGTATAATTCAAGAAACATCTGTGGAAATGAGGATTGTTTTCAATATGGCTTACATGCAGAATTTTTATTGCCCAAAGCTGCTAAATTAACATTTGAAGTTACTAAAATGTTTACAAATCTGATATTTATAAATTAAAATTAGATTATTAATTTGGATTAGTATATTAATAATCTAAGTATTATTAAAAATAATTCTATTAAATAATGGCATGAATATTAATTATGTGATTATCACAAGATCAATCACAGGCTTTTACATATCAACATTTTTAATGACTTGACTGGAGAGGTGAATGTTTGCAAATAATTCAAAAGACTGCTCAGAAGGCAGAAATAAAATGTAAAGAAATGTTAATAAATGAAAGAAATAGGCACAAGCAATGAAGTTTAACAAAAGCAAATGGCAACCGGTAGTCCTCGCTTAACAATGGCAATTGGGAAAGTTTGATGTTACGTGACTGCATCACTTCGTCATGGGTAGCTCAGTTTTCCATATCAAATTAACAATTTGAACATGCTTAAGTTCTCACATAAAACCTAGAATTTGAGTCTTCACACCTTTTTTTCACAACCTGTTCTTTAAACTTCAACTGCGTGGACATTATAACTTCCATTTACCCATCAATAGTCCCCAGACTATCTGGCATTGTAGACTGTCTCACACATACCGTATTTTTCGGAGTATAAGACACACTAGAGTATAAGACGCACCAAGGTTTTGAAGAGGCTTTTTAAAAAAAAAAGTAGGTAGGTAGGTAGAGGGATAGAGAGGGAGAGAAAGAGAGAAATACAGTAGGTAGGTAGGAAGAGAGAGAGAGAGTAGTTAGGTAGGTAGGTAGATAAAGGGAGAGAAAGAGAGAAATGGAGAGAGAGAAATACAGTAGGTAGGAAGGGTAGAGAGAATTTGTGTAGGTACATTGGTAGGTAGAGGGATAGAGAGAGAGAAATAGAAAAAGATAGAGAGAGGGAAATTCAGTAGATAGGTAGGGAGAGAGATAGGTAGGTTGGTAGGTAGATAAAGGGAGAGAGAGAGAAATAGAGAGAGAGAGAAATACAGTAGGGAGGGAGGGAGAGAGAGTATGTGTGTGTGTGTGTAGGTAGGTTGAGGGATAGAAAGAGAGAAATAGAGAGAGAGAGAGAAATACAGTAGAAAGGTAGATATTTCTGCTGGCACAGCACTTGATCAATGTAATTCTCTTCAATCAGTTAAAGAGTTTTCCAAAAGAAAAAAAAAGTTTTTACACTCTGCAAATCTCCCCTATGCTAAAATGGGCCATTTTTAAAAAAAAAGCATGAATAGCCTTGGGGGGCTTGCAGAGTGCTCCTGGGAGGGTGGGGGGGCAAAAATGAACAAAAAACAATCCGTTTTTTTGTGAAAACGGGCCCGGTTTTTGTCAAAAAAAATTGCATGCATAGCCTTATGGAGGCTTATAGAGTGCTGCTGACGGCTGGGGGGGGCAAAAAACAGCCCATTATTTGCTCATTTCTGCCCTCCCCAGCCCCCAGGAGCTCTCTGAAAGCCTCCATAAGGGTATGCATGGCCATTTTGGTGAAGTGGGCGGGGCTTCAGGAGGCAAAAAATGCTCTATTCGATGTATAAGACGCACCCAGATTTTCAGCCTCTTTTTTGAGGAAAAACTGTGTGTCTTATACTCCGAAAAATACGGTATATACAATTAAGACATAATGTATCTTGTCCACTTTTGGCTTGGCATGATGTGAAAATCATCTACTGAGACTTAGCTGTGTCTGAACCTGGCCACTGTGCCTTCTTCAAGTGTTAAGAATTCTGACTTAATTGTGCATATGAAGACAGCTAATGTTAACTTATATTTTTTGTAGCAAGTAAAGCAACAAATGTGTTGGCGGGCTCATTCTGCTAAAATAATCAGCCTGTTTTGTGATGCTGAAAAATGCCTAGTGGTGACTGCATCCACCGATGGTTCTGTCAGGTTAGTTATATATAGCTGTTACCGCTTATTTGACAGTTTTTTGTCTGAGGCTCTCAATCCCAACATTAGCCAGCCTAGATAGTTCTTTACTAGGTGCCAAGGTGGGTTGCTGCCAACATTACTGCCAGTTCTCTCCGCGTATGTGCGCAGTTACCCAAAAATAGATCTGCGCGTGTGCAGAACATTAAAAAAGGGGGGGAAACATGCTGCCCCAATCAGGGAACTGGTTCGGAGACATGGCAGGCCTGGGTCACTGCCAGTTCTGGCGACCTAGGCCGGAAAACCACTACCAGTTCAGCCAAACTGGTCTAAACTGGTAGAAACCCACCTTTGCTAAGTGTCTATCAGTTTTGGAGCTGACTATGCATCCTATTAATGGGGCTTGGGAGACTGGGAATTTGGCTGTGTTGGTCTCTCATGATAGCAACTTAGCCAACCATAAAAAGATGGCCACTAGTGAAAGATGGCTAAAATATATATTAAAAAAAGAAGACAATGACAAAGGGAAAATGTTCAGGGAAAGTCTTACTTAAAAGTTGGTGTTCCCAGCAAGCATATTCCATGATCTTTTTCATTGAGCCAATTGTTACCAAAGGGTAGCTGATGAAACATTACAATTGCCACCTTGGCAATTACATACGTATATTGACCTGAATTGTCATTCTCTTATTAATCTATTGTCCTGAAAGGTACCCCATTAAAAATTATTATAATGCCAATTGTACTTGATTAGTATTTTTCATAATATTATTTGAAGCCTCTCCATATCATTGGCTCCAAGATCTTTTTATGCTGACAATATTTTTTAAATATTTCTTGGTTGGATTTCTTTAATAGACTTTGGCATTCAATTCGTGGAGTCTACTTTGGCTATTTTGGACAGCGCAGATTGTTTGAAATTACTGAATCCTCCGATATAATTTTGCCTTGTGATGTAAATGAAATTCCATTCACAATAAAAGAAGAATACAAGTTTATGGATAAAAAGCAGAAGTTTGGATACCCTCTGTTTTTTGACAGGGAAAGGTGAGGTTGCACATCTGCTTTGCTGAAAGTATGTGTTTAGCGTACTTTCAAATCAGAAGTAATGGAGATAAGAGGCTCATTGGTATTATGATTAACTAGACAGTCGATGACCTGTTGAATCATCCTTTCCACTTATAATAAGGCTGGCACCATTTCACACACACACACACACTTTCATAGCCTTAGTGAACTTTTCTCTTCTTCCTCGTCTAACGCACAGAATTTGGGTGGCAGAAGGGGAAACCAAGGGAACTAAAGACCATGAAGAAGACTGCTATGCTGCTCTCCATTCTGGTATATTCCCAAGAACGATCTCCCTCTTGAGAGGAAGAAGTCTCACCAGTTGACCATTGGTTGTCCCCCATTTCCCCCCGCCCCCCCATCATCTTATCTTATCAGTAAGCATCTGAAAATCTCTCATCCCATCCCTCATTGCCTATTGCCATTAAGACATTTCAAATTTTGCTTTCAGTTCCACATTGTCATTCATCCATTGGGCCATGACAATATGTGACCAATGCTGACCACAGCAGCAGAGAGGCAAGATTTGAATCCAATAGGAGTAAGAGATGCTAGATTTAATTTAGTCCCATTTCACCCAGCAGAAAATTATAAACAGGAGAAATTTAATGGTATATAGATTCTGCACCAGATATACTTCATTTCACACAATCATATTTGTATAAGGAGTGGCACATGATGTCAGCTAATTGAGTTTCTGTTAAATTTTTGATGGTCTTTTTATATTAATGTTAATAGGATTCTTAATTTTTCCCAGAAATGTCTTCATCATTTATCCATTCCTCTAAAATAAATCAGGAATTATTTTGTCTCAACTACCTGAATCTTTTACTTACATCTGGGGTAATAACTAATTGCCTCTCCTTTTTAGCTTGGTTTTTCTGTTTCATTGTTAGGAGCGACATAGTGGGAAACATCATTTTTTCTCACTGTGATGTCATGCATCAAATAGGATTTGCAGTCTGGCAGCGATTAGCTAATGCTGAAAATATTTATCTTCCATCAATCTCTTCCTATTCTAATCTATTCATTATTGAAGTATTGTTTCCCTGTCAATAAAATTATCTCCAATAGTTTCTGCCCATCCAGTACATTCCCGAATAGTGACTGTGCTTCAGGTCCATGAAACACTGTCACTTTGTGGGACCATGGAAACATGCCTTCTGTTGCTGCTCCCACCCTCTGGAACAGTATCCCACACATACCTTATATAAGAGAGGTATCCTCTCTCCTGGGGTTCCAGAGACCTTTGAAAACCTGGCCTGGATCCCAGGCTGGGTTGGTGTTTCAAGATTTTTGTAAGGCCCCTGCTCTGTTTTATTGTATTTGCCATCTGTCCAATTTAATAGTTGTAACTATTTTTTATAGTTTTGTGTGCCACCCAGAGTCCACTGGAGATGGGCAATCATTAAATAAATTTTATTTCTTAAAGAAGGGTACTCCATGCCAGAGTCCTGCCTGAGTGTATTTCTGATTTAAAGCAATCTTACAAATACATAATCAGAATAAATAGCCATTGTATTCAATGAATGTTATTCTTCGATAATTGTATTTCAATGGGGCTTATGCCTAAGCAAATTGCAGAATTAAACTAGCAAAGTACCACTATTTTTTTCCTGATGGCCATATTAAAATTCCAATTAATGGTATTCATCACAGACATAATTACGAAACTGAATGCTTCCTTTGTTTTGCAAGTAACATTGTTTCTCAATTATATCTTTTAAATAGATGGAAGTCTCTGACCAGGTCATCTTTAAAGTTGAAAAAGCCTAGCCGACATGATGTTGATCTGGATTTTAAGTTTTTCAAGTCCCTGGCTTCTCCCAAGGTGCTTACTATTGAAACTTTATTTTGCCTTTTGTTTGTCAACCTCAGCAGCTTTCAGATGTATACAATTCAACTCCTGGCTTAGAAATTCTTGGAGTTGAAGTCCACACATCTTAAAGTTGCTAAGGTTAAGAAACAGTGTCTTATTGGAATGGTTATTGGACTTTATTGGATTTTGGATCACGCTAAGCAAGACAGTAAGAAAGACTTGGTTTTGGCTAGAAAAGCTTTTGGTTTCTTCCAACTGCGTAATATGAAATTTGAGAATTATCATGCTGTCAGATTATGACTCAAAGTATAATAAGCAATGCTTAAATTTCATACTTCCAGAGTATTTAAGAAAAATGTTATGCCTTACATTGTATAATGATAATAATACTAACATTCCTTTTTTTGTTCAAACTAACATGTTGAAATAATGAAAAAAAGAAGAATATTGCTGTTGTGAAATTCCTTGAATTGAACTCAGCTTTTGGTGACTTTATAGACACTAAAGCAGCGGTTCTCAACCTTCCCAATGTCGTGACCCTTTAATACAGTTCCTCATGTTGTGGTGACCCCCAACCATAAAATTGGTGTCTCGGTTCCTAAGACCATGGAAAATACGTGTTTTCCGATGAACTTAGGCGACCCCTGTGAAAGGGTCATTTGACCCCCAAAGGGGTCACGACCCACAGGTTGAGAACCACTGCACTAGAGGGAGGGAGGGAGGGAGGGTGGGAGGGAGGGATGTAACAATACAGAAATGGTATGCCTTGCCATCTTCTGGAGATTCTTTTACTTCCCAGTCTAGTCTACAAGTCAGAACTATAACTAGCCACCATTATTTTTGCTAAAACAGCTCTACTTAAATGAAACAGGCATTGAATTCAACTTAAACCAGATTTTAGAAATACAAATTTAATATATTAAATACAATATAACTGAGAGACAAATATTTTTGGAACTTAAAGGTAAAGGTTCTCCTCGCATATATTGCTAGTCTAGTCTATTCCCGACTCTAGGGGGAGGTGCTCATCTCCGTTTTAAAGCCAAAGAGCCAGTGCTGTCCGAAGACATTCTCCATGGTCATGTGGCCGGCATGACTAAATGCTGAAGGCACACGGAACACTGTTACCTTCCCACCAAGGGGGTCCATATTTTTCTACTTGCATTTTTACATACTTTTGAACTGCTAGGTTGGCAGAAGCTGGAACAAGTAACAGGAGCTCACTAGAGATTTGAACGGCTCACCTTTCTGATTGACAAGCTCAGCGTCTTAGCCACTGAGCCACCGCGTCCCATTTTTTGGAACTTAAATTATATTATTTTAATATTACAGGTCAATAAAACCCCTTTGGAAAGTTTCAAATCTGGAAACAAAGACGCTGGTTTTGTATTTGGAGCTATACCAATCTATAGGGTGAGTTCAAAGTAATCTGCTTAAATGGAAGCTTCATAAAGACAACATTAAAATTAAGCTATGCTTAATTAAGCTATTATGAAAGTTATTCTCTGTGAATTTGCCAGTATTTATTTATAAAGTATTTGTAATACTTGATAACATTTATAGCATTTTGATAACATTTTCTTGAACTAGGGTTGACTTAATATTTTTCCTTTCTAATATAGAATGTAAGTTTTTATCAGTTGGGGTTCAAATCACCCATCATCATTAATAAGATCTAACTTTGTATAAGACTTTGCATATTTGGATGGACAATAAATATCTATACTGTATACTGTAACTGTCATAATGATTGTCTTTACCAAATCATCTGAATTAAATTTACAACATAACCATGAATATCTGAATGAAAGTTTAACTCAGCAGAATATACACATATAACCAGAAGTTCCACTGAATTCTGAGGAGACTTGTGAAGTACTATGATGTGAAAGGCAGATTTCTTTCAAATGAAACCAATTTTACATCTTAGTTTAAGCCATGTCATCTTATCGCTTTCTATTCTTCCTTCCCTTTTGGAGCACTTTTTTCAGGAGACTTGATTGTCTTAGCAGAACAAGCTGAATTTTAAAAAAAAAGAAATCCACGATATTTGCTTTTGGGAGAAAGTTAGTAACTTCCCAGTTGAAAACTTTTAATATAGACATTGGTTTGAGTCCAGAATAGCTCTTCCTCAATTCTGGAAAATGATTCTTTTCTCTGCACCTATCTCCTGCAAAATTATGGAACTCCAGAACAAATTTTCAGGGAGTATTTATTTTTATTTATTTATTTCATCAAACATGTATTAGATAACATATAAGTGTAAGCATGATTTTGAATACACGAAATGAATATGAATAAATGGGGACATTAGGGTAGGGATAGTAGGTACTTTGGTGCGCTTATGCATGCCCCTTGCAGACCTCTTAGGAATGGGGTGAGGTCCACAGTAGATAGTCTAAGGTTAAAGTTGTGGTGGTTTGGGGAAGAAACCACAGTCAGGTAATCCATTCCAGTCACTGACCACTCTGTTGCTGAAGTCGTATTTTCTGCAATCGTTTGTATCTATTGTGTGCTCATATATTGTTGTGGTTGAAGCTGAAGTAGTCATTGATAGATAGGACATTATAGCAGATACTTTTATGATAATTTATTATATAATTTATTATAATAATTTATTATATTTATTATATGGTAATTTATTATAGATAATAATTTAGAGCATGGAAGTAGATTGGAGACCATCAACTACATCCCATTCTGAAAATGGGAACATTCCAGGAAGAAATGCTTATGGTTTTGTTGACATCAAACGTATAAATGTAAATGCAATAATTACTGAAATATTATATGTGAAATACCTCCTTGTTTCTCATTGGAACGATCATTATTCCAACCTCCTCGGTCACCTAAACATACAAAATTATCAAGAAACTGCTAAATCTCCGGTAACTTAAGACACTAGTTTTCCATTTTCCATTTCCGAGTTATCAACTGAAGAAATGTTATGCCATGCTTTTTTTGTGGCTTTTGATTAAGCTACTGGTTAAATAGGATTTTAATATATAAAGAGAATCATGTTATTAGTAAAGGGGGTAACTGGCTTGAATTAACAATTTATAGAATAGTGTAGAGCAACATACTTTACAGGCAGCGCTGCATTGGTTTTGATTTGGATCAGGGGAATGGTCTGTTTTAATTTTCAAACATGAAACCTTCCTATCTAACTCTTCCCACCTTGAAATATTTTTAAATTTTGACTCACACCTCCATCTATTCTGTTTGACAGCTGATTACAGCAGTTAGTCCAGAATGCAGCCGCGCGAGTGATAGTGGGCGCACCGCGGTTCGCCCACGTTACACCTATCCTCCGCGAGCTGCACTGGCTACCTGTCGATCTCCGGGTGCGCTTCAGGGTATTGATGACCACCTTTAAAGCACTCCATGGTAGTGGATCTGGGTACTTGAGAGACCGCCTTCTGCCGATTACCTCCCTCCGACCGATTAGATCGCACAGACTGGGCCTCCTCCGAACTCCATCCGCCAGTCAATGTCGACTGGTGACTAAACGGAGGAGAGCCTTTTCTGTTGCAGCTCCGACCCTGTGGAACGACCTCCCCGTCGAGATCCGTACCCTCACCACCATCCAGACCTTCCGCACAGCCCTCAAGACCTGGCTCTCCCATCAGGCCTGGGGATAGGTTCCCAATTTACCCGCCCGAGTGTTGACTGTTGAATGCAAGTTGTGTTTTATTATTTTCTTTCTTTTGTTCACATATTGTTTGTCTTTGATATTGCACCCCTTTCCCTGTGATTGTAAGCCGCCCTGAGTCCCCTCAGGGAAAAGGGCGGCCTATAAATCTTAATAAAATGACTAAAAAATGACTAAAAAAATGACCTTTGCAGGAAACAGTATCAGTGAATGCTGAAAAGTCCCACAGCTTTCTTAGTGAATAGTTGTTTAATATTTGCTTGAAGAAAGAAAAATGTTTGTAAGAGCACACTAGCAACAGGAAGACAGCATCTTCTTGTTTAACAGGCAAAGAAATATGTTCTGTTTTAGGAAGTAGAACAGTAAATCAAACTTCTGCATTTATTTTTACTCAGTTGCCGGTGTACAGTGGACTGATGTAGATCAGAACTACTGTGTGCTGGATAAGAAAAACAGCCCTTCTTTAGCCTCTATTTAACCTGTGAATTATCCCAAGGGCTTGGGGTGAATCCCCAGCATTTAGCCCAAGTCGGTTGAGCCATGACCATCATACATTTCCAATTGAGTAAATCAATAGCACAAGCTTAATTTTGTCCTAAGAGGCAAGAATTGGACAAATTGACCTGTTTAATTGGAGAAAATATTTATGCTTATTGTTGACTGAAAAATGAACTTTTTATGTAAAATGGAAAAAATGGTTTTGCTGATTAGATAGAATAAATTATAGGAAGAATCACAATATAACTTTAGAGAAACAGGTAAATCTATAATTTTACTTGTATCTTTATATTTTCTTTACTTTTTTCTTTTTTCTTTTTCCACTTTAGCTTTCTCTTTTATCTCTTCATTTTTCTCTTTTTTACTTTTAAACTTAATTACTTTAATGTATTAATTTTCACTCTTGTTTTTAAAACTTACAATAAAATTATATTTTAAAAAATTATCAGGCAATAGCTTGCAGAGAAAAAGCAGTCGGTTATAGAAAATAAGTATAACGGATTGTAATAGTAACTTTGAGGATGAGAAAAAGAGCCACAACCAAGACAAGGGATCATGTCAGAGACATTTTCTTAAATTATAGTTCTGCTTTGGATTCAAATTTTGTTTATCATTCTAACCTTTGACCTGCCAAGAGGAAGGCTTGCCATCTCAGTTTGGCAATGCAGTATTCTGCATGCTGTCAAAATTCAAGGAGTCTGGGGACTATATTCAAGATTTTAAGAAAGGATGTTTATGGCTCACAAATTGGGCTGCATGATTGTGAAGCATGTATGGAGAAGGCTGGACTGCAAGACACATATGATCTTCTGTCTTTGGTCTGCCATGGGTACCCATGGAGTCATCATCCAGAATTACATTCCAATACTGATTACACTATAAGCGTCATTATCATTTGAGAGAGAGTGTAAAATCTGATCATGCATTTTAACAAATCTTGATGTTTAGGTGCATTATAATTTATTGACACCTTTTAAAGGAGCTTTGTAAACTGCATCAAAGGTTGTTAGAGCAATAGCTTATGAACCTCTGATGTGATTAATAGATGAAAATGAATAATTAAGGGAGCATATTAGTTTAAAATACAGATCAGAATAAAATTGCTTCTTAGCTTTTTAAAAGTAATAAATGTTGTTTTATTAAGTAAAGTAAAAATGCTATTTAAGCCATAGTGTTTTTCAGCAAGAGACTATTCTTTGTGTAACAGGCAAATATTGAATGGATATAGTTCTGCAGCCTAAAAATCTTCCTGCATGAATTTTGGCTTAGATATCTAACCTCAGTGAAATATAACCATAAAAGCATAGCTTCACTAGCAGAAAGCCATAAAAGATAAAAATGTCTTATAGTCAAGCTAAACTCCTGCAGAGTACATAGATTGTTAAGTATATCTCCTTTTGGAGACTAGAGTTGAGTAGCAGAAGGTAGCAAGGAATGTGCCACTGAATACTCACGCTATCAATCACAGCCGCCGAAGTTAAAACAAGGATAACTTTACTTGCATTAACAAAAATAAAGTAGGATACACATTCTCTAAAAGGAGATATACTTAACATTGGTTATGGGCCCAGTGTAACGTTAGTAGCGATAGGGGAGCTGGAGTCGCTGCACACCACCGTATCCAGATAGCTGTTCGTCATAACACCTATCCCTATGAAGATGGCGCATGAACAAGCAACGAATTTGTCGATGGTCACCCAGTTGGATGGCGCAAACTATGTTTCCTGGTCCACGAAGTGCAGTCTGCTCTTGCGTAGAGAAGGGCTATGGGATGTTGTGCGGAACCCACCAGATGTATCTGCCTGGGATCCACAGGATGATGATGACGCCAAGAAGATAGCGGAGTTTCACCATGCCAATGAACGAGCAATGTGTATCATTGGACTAACATTAGCTGACCAACAACTGGTTCATATTCATGGTGAAGATTCAGCTGTGAGGTGTTGGGATACTTTAAAGAGAATTTATGTATGTGACGCTATGGGTAAGCATTTTCATATTACACGTAAACTGTTCAGAACACGGCTCCAGAAAGGTGGAGATATGTTAGCTCATTTGAACTTTATGAAAGCAGTTTTCCAGGAGCTACATGAAAAGGAGTTGATTTTTTCTGAGCTACACCAGGTCTACATTATTTTTTCTTCGTTGGATGAAAGCTATGATGAGTTTGTATCTTCTCTTGAAGTTCTAACCCGACAGGACGTAACATTAACTGATGTGACTTCACGACTGTTGGAAGAGTCAGAAAATGACTACGTCATGCACGTAGTCATTATCTGACTTCCCAGTTTAGACTACAGTCCTAGCACCTGAATTTCCTGGTAGTTAGTCACTGACAAAGTACAGAGTAGTTCTAACTCAGCATACCTTTGGGGGAATGAGAGACCAAGTCAGAGCTTGGTGATTTCGAATAGCATGAATTAAATTTGCTCCTGGGAAAAAAAGAGAGCACAGGATTACAAATATGGTATTTAAAAAATGCTGTAAATAAACAACAAAACAGAATAAGCAATTGACTATATTTTCCACTAATGACAGTATAATTGATGATTTTATAGAAAAGGAAGGCAAAAGCAAAACCCTGCACTTTTTATAGCATCTTGAACATCCATGAGATAAGAATACAGGAAATTAAACTTTACTGGATGATAGGGAAATGCACAATCTAAGATCTGAAGTATCTAAGGAATTGCATACCATCATCTGTCTTGAATTTGCAGAAATTCTCCAGGGTTTTTTTTTTCTTCAAAAGATCCATGTTTATGACAGACATGTGGGCATTTTATATTTTTGAGCAGGGGAGGGGGAGAGAGCTGAAGTCCATATATAACTGATTTTTTTAGACTATATAAATGTGACAAACAGGTCATTCAAAAAGCAAAAAAGAAAACTGCATTGAAAACTTTTAAGTCAAAGTAAACACTTTGCCTCTGGATAAGGATGGTTGATAATATGAATGTTTGGTTTGTAAAGAAACACCACACTAATCATGTATGTAAATTCTAAAACTATGAAACTTTTCTGAAGATAACCTGGATGCCAATTCCAACATAAATCTTTTCCCAGTCATATTTGAAACAGGAATACTACTGATGGTGGTAAGTGTGAATGTGGTAAACATTGAAAAGCTCTTATAAAGATGATTTCAAGACACCGGATAATAGATTATTTTTTCTTGTCCATGTTCCTTCATAAACTATTGCAGCTTTTCACATAATTCTTGATTTTTCTGAATTATTTGAAAAAGGTTGTAACACCTCCAAAGCTGAAAATAGCCTCTGCTGATCTAGATGGTTCTTTTGAAAATATGGCCAAGAGAAGTAAACTTCTTCAAACTTCCGTGAGTTAACTATTTCTTCTTCTACACATGTTAAGTACCGGTATATAAATGTGAGCTACCCAATATGCTCAAAAAGTACCATGGACTCCACAGTCAACCCAACCTAAATATATAATCTTATCTACTGGAATTAGATAAATTGCTTGCAGATATGAAGGCTATTATATTTCAATTGTTTTTTTTTAATTGCCAGATTTTGGTTGGAGACAACAAAAATTCAATTTAAGTTATATTTCTTTAAAATATGATACATCCTTATAGCAATCAATAAAGAAACAAAAATAATTCCACTATATGGAATATATCCACACAATACCAAAGCCTTTCATTCTGGGACAAAATAAATACAAGCAACTGGATTATCATAATTAAGCTTTTTTAGTGGTCTAAGTAGCTGACCTACATTGGAAAATAGGGGAAGTGCAAATCTGTTGATGCCCTTATTATTTTCAGGATGTTTTATTATCATCAATCATGGGATCAGGTTAGACATCAAAAACATCATACTGTGATTTTAATCTTACCAAATAATCAGTTTCCAAAAAACGGGGCTTGGTCATTATGGCTCTATCCTGTTAGCATTTAAAATACAAAAGGTGTTGTTCTTATACCTATCTAAGACATTGAGAAAAGATACACAGACCTTTAGCATTCAGTTGTATTCATTTCTGTCTAGATATAACACACAAAAATGATGAAATTCTTAAACTGAACTTTTGAATGTCATTTTCAAATGGATATGTTGAATAATTCAAAAATTCAGAGAAGACTATTAATAGGAAAATTAATTATTGGGAATGGAGGCTTACAACAAATTCTAAACAATGTTGTGTTTCTTTTATTGGGTCAAACTAGACAAACTGACAATAGATTAATGAAAAGAAGGACTAGGGGTTACATGATAGCAGTGTGTCCAATATCTAAGGTGCTGTTACAAAGAAGACAGGGTCAACCTATTCTCCAAGGCACCCAAAGGCACAACAAGAAGCAATGGATGGAAACTAATCAAGGGAGAAGCAACCTAGAACTAAGAAGAAATTTCCTGACAGTTAGAACAATTAGTCAATGGAAAGATTTGCTTCCAGAAATTGTGGGTGCTCCAACATTGGAGGTTTTAAAGAAGAGATTGGACAACCATTTGTCTGAAATGACATAGGGAGGTGTCAGCAATCTGCGACTCCAGAGCCGCATGTGGCTCTTTGAGTCCTCTGCTGTGGCTCCCTGTCCCATCACTGCTCTCTCTCTCTGTCTCTGTGTCTCTTCTCTCTCTGTCTGGCCAAGCCAGCAAGCTCTGCTTCGGGCACTTTGCTACTTTTATTTCTTCTTTTTGGAAATCTGGGCTGGGGAATGATCGCCAGCTGTGTCAGAGGCTTCTCTTTGGATGACCCTCCTTCTCATCTCGCGACCCCATAACTGGCTGTGGTGGGGCCGGGGAGTGTGCATGCGTGGAGAGACCCTCCTCAAGCATGCGCCAAACCACAGCAAAGACATGTGCGGGGTGGGCAGCCGCTTGCTTAAGGAGGGCAAAAAGACATGGCTTCTCTCCTGCACTAAGGCTCCAGCGATCCTCCTTCTGTTGTACCGGGGGGGGGGGGGGGCATGGCAAGGTGGTGGCCAGAGTCTTACTGCAGGAGAAAAGCCACATCCCTTTGCATCCTGTTAAAGCCCTCAAGTGGGTGGGCAGGCGCCCACCCTGTGTGCACATGAGAGACATAGACAGACACTCACAGACACACACACAGAGTGATACACAGGGAGGGGGAGAGAGGAGGTAAGATAGGCAAAGGGGGGAGTGGGAGATAGAGAGGAAGAGAGAGATGGGGAGAGGGAGGGAGAGAGAGAAAGAAAGATGAGAAAGGGAGGGAGGAGAAAAAGATGAGAGAGGGAGAAAGATGGGAGAGGGAGGGAGAGAGAAATATGAGGGAGGCAGAGGAAGAAGGAGAGAGATGGGGAAGAGGGGGGAGATAGAAAGAGAGAGGGATGGAGAGATGGGGAGAGGGAGGGAGAAAGAGCAATGAGAGAAGGGTGGGTGGGAGAGGGAGATAGAGAAGGAGAAAGATAGAAAAAGATGGGGAGGGGGAGGGAGAAAGAGATGGGAGAGAGGGAGGGAGGGGGAGAGAAAGAAATATGAGAAAGAGGAGATAGAGGGAGAGAAAGGGAGAAAAAGATGAGAGACGGGAATAAAGAGAGAAAGAGATGAGAGGGGGAGGGAGGGAGAAAGATGGGGAGAAAGATGAGAGGGAGATAGAGAGGAAGAAAGAGAGATGGGGAAAGGGAGAGGGAGAGACGGAAAGAGATGAGAGGGAAGGGAAAGATGGGAGGGAGGGAGAGAGAGAAAGAAAGAAAGATGAGGGAGACAGGGAGAAAAAGAGATGGGAGAGAGAGAAAGAAATGGGGAAAGAGATGGAGAGAGAGAGAGAGAGATACTTGTATCCCATAGAAATCTAGAGAGCCACAAAACCTCGATAGGCATGGCTGGAGGGTGTCATGTGACTCAGTGGGAGTGAGTGACATCAAGTTGGCTATGCCCACCCAGGTTTTGTGGCTCCCTGTGTTTTGTTTTCTGTGGGAAACCGGTCCAAATGGCTCTTTGAGTGTTTAAGGTTGCAGACCCCTGGCATAGAGTTTCAAGCTTGAGCAGGGGGTTGGACTAGAAGACCTCCAATGTCCCTTCCAAGTCTGTTATTCTGTTAGTCCTGGGATCAACACATATTTGGGAAGCTGAAGTAGCAGCACTATTTTATATCAATTTAGATTAATAAACAGGTTTCCTAGTTAAATAAAAGTTTGCATTTGCTGTTATTAACTTTGAAATTTAATAACTCAGAGAATATTGTATCTTTATCCTGAGCAACAAGTTAGCTGGCATTCAATATGATATAAAGAAACATTGCTTTTTTTTTTACAGACATTACATTTATGACACCCTCACAAAGGTGCAAAACTCAGTCAGATTCCACTGCTTTCAGTTTCTTCCTTCCCATTGCTCCCAGTACAACTCCGAAAATTGTGAAACAGTAAGAAGTGTTGCAATGAACAAAGGTGAAAATAAAAAAGACTGGCAATCAAACATATACGCATGCTGTTAATTGAATCTTGTATCAAGTAACTAGGTATACACAAACCTGTGCTCATTTAAATTCACCAGCTTATATCAATAGTATAAAGTAAATGATTCTATTTATTTATTTATTTATGAATGTTGTGGCCCGCCAGCAGCCAGCAGAGCTGATGGCAGACTCAGACGGTGAGGAGGTTGGGAAGGAACATGGGCCATTCCTGGAGTCTGGGGAAGGCTCTGACGAGTGCTCTGCGTCGGAGGCAAAGATGAGGCCAGAGCCGTCTGACAGTTATCAGCTGCCTTTGGAGTTGGACATCAGTGGCCCAGAAGAACAGCTGGAGCCTGTTCCCAGTGTGTGCATGCACAGAGCTGCCAGGAGAAGGGAATAGCTAAGGAACAAGGGTCAACTCAGTAGTAAAGGCATAGGTGGACAGTGAATGGCCCCTCCCATAGGGGATAAAGAGGAGCGAAAGGGGAGTGGAGTTTGCAAGAGAAAATTAATTCAATTCATTAGGATGAAGATCTGTTCCTGACTTCTTGCCAAGTGTTGTCTACTACAGTCCTTGCAGCTCTCGAAGCCTGATAAAAGTCTGTAGTTGTGAAATCTCTAGAAAGACTGTTGGCCGGGACTTTGCTGGAGAGGAATTCACTTTAAACTAAATAAAAGGAGTTTCATCGGGACAAGGAGTCAGCTTCGTGGTTTTGAGAAGCCTAGGTCAGAACAATTAAGATTATTTATATGGATGCCCAACTCTCACACGCTGACTCCAGGTGGTGTACAACATTAAAAATCAACACTATAAAAAATCCAGAACTCTCCCCCCACCCCATGGCAGTGATGCTTGATTGGCTTTGAATGAACCTGGAGTCTCTAGGCCCACTGATAAAACCATCTTTTCAAGGACTTCCAGAAAAATAACAAAGAGCAGGCCAACCTTATTTCCGAAGGAGTGATATTCCAAAGGGTCCCATTAGTTGTACTTCCTTAATAGATGGGCACAGTAACATATCCTACATTCCCATTCTGGTGAGCTGGGTAGATGTAACCGAGAAGAGGTGATTCTTTAAATACAAGTAGACTTTGACTTACAATGCATTTAGTGACTGAAGTTATAACAGCACTGAAAAGTAACAGATGGTTTTAACATGTATGCCCATTGCAACATCCCCATAGTGATGTGATCAAAATTCAGGTACTTGGCAACAGGCATGTATTTATGACAGTTGCTATCAGGGTCCCAAGTAATACATCCAGAGCATACAGAACTCCGAGGCAGGTCAATTCCTCAAAGAATAGTTTTATTGGATATATCATGTTGGCACAGGCTGGTGAAAACCAACTCTTATGTTCCCATGGTTTTCACCTAATTAAAAGTTTTTCTCTTCCCCAAACAATCAGTCACATGGTCCAATCAAGGTGCCACCCAGTTGCCTGCTAACTTCACTCCTCCTCTCTCCAGCCACCTGTGGAACTGTCCTTGGTTCCCAGTAGAAAGTATTTTGTTTTGGCTACAAAACCCCAGCTATCCCCACCCACCTCCCATCCCTCAGCTCCAGTGTGGCAACACTGAAACCCCAAAATGGCCTCAGTCAGGTCAGTTTCAGGGCTGACAGTTGCACTTTCTTCAGGGGGTCTTCCCAACTGGCTTCCCACAAGCAAAGGCCAGAGAAGATAAAGAAACCTCCAAAGGTATGAAAAAGAGGAAAGCAAGTTAGTTTTACTGCATTACTGAATTTTACTGAGCTTTACTCTTGATAGCAATGAGATAGTATTGTGCTATATGAAGGAACACACACATTAATCACAATTTTGCCTGAGGGACCCTCATTTATACGAGCAATTTAGTCTATTCCAAATCTAAACACTCTTATAAGTATAATTATGGTTTGCAAGAATGTAGGATACTTTGCCATTTTCAGTATTTTTATTAATCGTGTTGGTTTTTATTTAATTGTTTATGCTTGACAAATACGTATGGTCTTCCTCAGGGGATATCTATGGATTATGTTTGAAGGCCATTAGCAGTTGGTATGAATGTTTTAAATTTTGGCTCTGAGGAACCAGCATTACAGGTAGTCTTTGACTTACAACAGTTCACTCAGTGACCGTTCAAAGTTGAAACAGCACCAGAAAAAAAATGACATGACCATTTTTCACACTTCAACCATTGCAGCATCCCTATGGTCAGGTGATCAAAATTCAAATGCTTGGCAGTTGACTCATATTTATCCTGGGGTCAAGTGATCCTCTTTTGTGACCTTCTGAGAAACAAAGTCAATAGGGAAGGCAGATTCAGTTTACAACCATGTTACTAATGTAACAATTGGAGTTATTCACTTAACAACTGTGGCAAGAAAGGGTGTAAAATGGTGCTAACCTCACTTAACAAATGTCTCAGCAACAGTAGTTCTTAGTTCTTAGAAATTTGGGGTTCAACTGTGGTCGAAAGTTGAGGACTACCTGCATCTAGGAATGGTCAGATTGTCTTATGGGCTTTGTGGATTGTATCATTATCATCTGATAAGCCTATATGGAAGAATCCAGTGGTGAAATTCAGCTAGTTCTATCTGGTTTGGGTGAACCAGTACCGCTGGTGGCAGGAGCCTCCACCCACCCACCCAGACCTCATCATGTCCCGTTTTTTATACTCTGCGCATGTGCGGAAGGTCCTGCGTATGCACAGAAGTGACACAAGCACTCATATTTGCAAAACAGTAGTGAAGGTAAGTTGATTTCACCCCTGGAAGAATCATATTAAAACATTTGGCAATACTGCTATATTTTATGAAAGATTAGAATACAACAACTAACCCAGGTCAGCTGTATGGGATAGAACTGTTTTCAGTTATCTTTTTAGGAGATTCATAAACAGACTTGCAAGTTTCCTGAAAGCAGAAACACATTTTGTTTTAATCCAAGGATCCAGTGACCAGAACCAGGCTGCAGAAATTCAGAGGGTCATTATGACACTGCAGTAACACCTTGAATATTAACTTTGTAGGCAGCAATTTGATTAAAAATCTGTAACTGATGCTCCTAATAGCACAGAAGCAGTGGGTGATATATTAAAACTATTATTTCTTTCTTTGATATTTGCCTACTTTCCAATTGCTGTTTGACTCATTGCTCTTTTTATCTCAGTGATAATGAAGAAATAACTGTGAATATATTTTTGTCCCCAGGATGGGTGTACTACTTGACACTTCCAAAAAAAGAAATCATTTTGCAAGAATGGTAACGTACAAATTGCTCACAGGCAAATAATAAAGGGGAAAAATGATTCCTCACCAGATCTGTCTGTTCAATAAAATATATTGTACAAAGCACTAAGCTCTTTAAAAATTGTTCCACCTTTAAGCCTAATTCATAGCTGCAAAGCTTATTGAGTAGACAGTAAATTTAAATTAACAGGCTGCAGTGCTGTACAATGTGTAATATTATTTTCGGAGATGGAAATTAGTTTCAGAATGACTGTATGACTCATTTGCAAGTAAAAAAATACTTAGGTTCAGAGTAAATGCATGCAAGCATTCTATCTAGAACATATCAACCTTTTGATTTATTAATATGGCAATTGTTATGTTGTGGTACCTTACATTTGGAGGAAAGTGTTTGGAAAGGCAGCAAAGCAGTTTCAGAACTGAAATAGCCCTACCATAAGGCAGAATTTAAACTTAATAAATATTAAATGAAAGACATTAATTGGGTTTGAGTTACAACTCTACTTTTTTTCTGAATGAATAACACATTGTTCAGCTTAATTATACGACCCCCATGAGAGGTAAAAAAACCTCTTTATTTTTATCACAGCAGGAATAAGTAGTAGCATGGTATCTTTTACTCATTTTGTTTTTTTCAAACCTAAGAAATTCATTAAAACTTTTTTTGTTTTGCACGCTTGCTCCCTAATTCTTTTATTTCTTCATCCTGCAGTTTTTCCAAGTATAAAATCATTTTGGAAATCCATATAATTCATGTTTAAAGTTGTGCACATATATAACCCAAATTTCACCTTTAAAAAACACAGTCCTAGGCCTGGAAAATATGTTACCTCTTCATTCCAATCATAAAGTTATATGAGTTATATGAATTCCTCATGCATGTTCAATAATGGATACTGGAAAAGTGTGCAGAAAGATTAACATGGAGAGAGTTCAAAAGAAAGATGAAAGTATATTGTTACAAAGAGTACCATAAACTACAAGAAAAATAAAACAATATAAGTAGATCCTGGACTAAGTAAAGACTTCCATTGAAGCAATAGGGTAAAGAAATTCACATTCTTTGGCATATGCTTCACTAGTTGCTGAATAAGAATGTTGGCAAGGTTGAGGAAGATAGAAGGGCTAGAAAAAAGCTAAATTGGATTGACAGAATTAAAGAGATTGGGCTCTCCTTTAAAGAATTGTTGGATTATTGCTGCAAATACATCAGCACGACGAGCACTGATCTGTGCATTTATTGGGAATCAATCAGGAGTCAATGGCCTTTATCCAATTAACCAAGTTAGGCACCCAGATTTTCTGGATCCCGGAGCTTGCCAAGAGGTTTGTAGATTTAATAGGTAAAAGGGTGCTTATTTATGAGATTCATCTATTGTACTGCCTCGATCAAAGCAGACTCTAGGTGGCATACTGATACTAAAGATTGAAAGCTCACAAAATGACTACTGATAAAATAAGGATCAGGTTACTTTATCCACTCATAGGTCCACGACATCTTTCCCACCACTCGCTAAATGAATGTTTCTGTGCTGAATTAACTCAACTGCCAATGTTCACACATGATAAACCATAAACTAAGCTAGATTCCAGCCATACCGACCTAGAAACGTGACAACTGCATTTAATTTACTGTTCTAACCGAACGCGTATACCGTAACGGAAAACACAACCCCAGCAGCAACAAGCGCCCCATAACTTTAAAGGCAGACTCCAGTCTTCGCACAAAGAAAACGCTTGTACTACAACACCCAAGATGCAGAGCGGTGAGCACAAAGGCAGGCTTCGGGCCGCGCGGCATGCTGGGCGTTGTGGTCTACATGGGTGCCTGGACTTTCCCTCGTTCTCGCGAGGAGGGCGGGGTCGAGGTGGGGCTTGAGAAGCGCGCGGGTTGAAAGCTTGGCGCGCTGGGTTGATTTTGCGGCGAATGGCGAAAAGTGTCTGTCGCCGGGTGACGGTTCGGCGCTGACCCGGTCCCAGCAGTTGCGCTCCTGCATCAGGTACTTTGGGGGGGGGGGGGGGACGACGACACATTTTTCATTCACGGGCTTTGAGAATTCAGGAGCTGGACGCGAGAGAGTGCCTTCATTAAAAGGAAAGTGAGATCGTCTCCCGGGATATTTAAGACCCAAACTACTATAAAAGTTATGCGTAGAGCACACACTGCCTGTGTTTTAGTAAAATAAACACGCTGCGGCTTTGTCTCTTTCGCCAATTGAATGCAAAGTGATTAAAGCGCGGGTTGTCCTTTGAATTCAATGGCGCGAGTAAGAATGTTGATGGAGGAAAAAAAAGAAAACTTCGCAATCTTTATCTAGTGATCTAAGGTCTTTATTAAATCCATTGTTTTCAGTGCCACTTGGCGTGCCTGGCTTGCTACTTCAGCATCTGCAGCTCTGCTTAAAACTTTTACTTGCAGAGGATATTTAACTGTTATTTACTATTTACGTACAGAAAACTTTTACTGCACAGGTACAGTATAGGTGGTACCTTGCTCAACAGTAGTAACTGTGAAAGGGATCTTGGAGTCCTAGTGGACAACCATTTAAATATGAGCCAGCAGTGTGCAGCAGCTGCCAAAAAAGCCAACAGAGTTCTAGGCTGTATAAACAGAGGGATAGAATCAAAATCACGTGAAGTGTTAATACCACTTTATAATGCCTTGGTAAGGCCACACTTGGAATACTGCATTCAGTTTTGGTCACCACGGTGTAGAAAAGATGTGGAGACTCTAGAAAGAGTGCAGAGAAGAGCAACAAAGATAATTAGGGGACTGGAGACTAAAACATATGAAGAACAGTTGCAGGAACTGGGTATGTCTAGTTTAATAGAAAGAAGGACTAGGGGAGACATGATAGCAGTGTTCCAATATCTCAGGGGTTGCCACAAAGAAGAGGGAGTCAAACTATTCTCCAAAGCACCTGAGGGCAGAACAAGAAGCAATGGGTGGAAACTAATCAAGGAGAGAAGCAACTTAGAACGGAGGAGAAATTTCCTGACAGTTAGAACAATTAATCAGTGGAACAGCTTGCCTCCAAAAGTTGTGAATGCCCCAACACTGGAAGAAGATGTTGGATAGCCATTTGTCTGAAACGGTATAGGGTTTCCTGCCTAGGCAGGGGGTTGGACTAGAAGACCTCCAAGGTCCCTTCCATCTCTGCTATTGTATTATTGTATATCTGCTTCAAATGAAAGAATTTTCTCTACTTTAATACATTTTTTCCTCCCCGTCACCTTCCTATGAAAGGGTTGGTCATTTGTATTGTTTTAAAGATTTCTTTGAAGCTTGCATAGGATCCTTCTAGGACTAGGTGGGATAAGAATGGGAAGCAGGGGGATGCAACAACTTGGACCTGAGAAAGTAATTCAGCAGCTTTCCAAATACAGTGAATAGCTGTCCCTTTTTCTTAGATGTTGTGTTACTGCTAATTCCCCCCCCACCAATACTATCAAAGGATTTGATGGATTTTGAAGAGCAGGAAAAGAGAGAAAGGCATGAACTAGAGATGAAAATATGTCTTGCATATTTATTCCTGAAAGTTGATCCTAATGTCATAATATCCTCATATATAAAAATCAGTTCTCGGTACAAGTGAATGTGAAAGCAAGTTCTGTTGGTGCATGCTACAACATACCAGTTACTAGTTACTAATATTTTATATATTATTTCATTGATTAACAATGTCTCTGATTAATCAAATTAATACATCCTGATGAGGGTGTAATAGTCTCTTTTGCACTAGAGGTCCATTGCCACTTTGGAAATCTTATTGATGTGTGTTGTAAAGTTTCCTGGCCCAGCTCAGGAGCAATTATGAATCTGTTGGCTTTGTGTTTCTTTACTTTGCTTTCAGAATTCAACTGATACGATACAATGGGAATCCAAGGGTTGCTCCAGTTTATCAAAGAGGCAGCTGAACCAACTCATGTAAAGAAGTACAAAGGACAAGTAGTTGCTGTAGACACTTATTGCTGGCTGCACAAAGGAGCCTATGCATGTGCAGAAAAACTAGCAAAAGGAGAAGCCACAGACCAGTATGTGCAAAATTATTTGACTGATAGAGTGGGTAAAATAGTTACGGAAGTGGTGGGGGTGCCTGTAACCATTTTTAGCCTTCATGCTTTAACAGGTTTCTAGGCCCACTGAAAGGCTGCAGAAGGCTTCTTTTTGGTGACATCACAGGGGAAACAGGACCCATTTTCAAAGATTTGGAGGTGTTTAAAGCTGGATATTTCTGCATTTTAGCATTTCACATGAAAATTCATGTTTCCAACCTTTGGTGATTTTGCTACCAAATTTCAGTAATATGCTTTTAACTGTTGTTATCAGCTTTAAAGGGTAGAAATTAATCTTTCTGCACCCCTTTAAGTTTTCATGCTTATTGATGTGTTCTCATGCCAAAAATTGTGGTAACAAAAAAAAAATCCCTGTCATTTTGTCACCAAATTTTGGCTGCAAACTTAAGAGTGCTTGGATTTGAAATGACAGATGCATATGGGTTGAAGGTGCACAGCCATATAAACCATTTAAGCATTTGAATGGATTTGATGGCCTCTTCTGGGGCTGATAGGCTGTGAATTTAATTCTAAATTTGAAATAGAGTTCACTGTACAGGAAAGATGGTCTCATTCTGAAAGCTGCATAAATGCTGCCCACCAATGTATTCCATCAGTAAGAAAGATGGGGAAGCTGAGCATATTAAGTATGTTGTTCAATGCATGAACTCAGAAAAATAACAGAACTTAATTTCTTTTTCATGTTAATTGCTTGTGAAAACTTTAAACAAATGATTTAAATCCCATTTAAAAATAGTAATAGTAAATAGTTATGAATAATTGGCGCAAAGAGTTACAGCCCAAATTTAAAAATATTTGGAAAAGAAGATAATCTTTTTAAATCCATACACTTTTCTTAATGTACAAAATGAAATATTTTTCTCTTGTAGGGTGTGTTTACTACAGTTAATTAAGTCAAATGACGTTCTTCATTTACTTCTGTAAGCTAAATATTTGACTAGGCACAAAATATAGATTTAGCTACATTGACATAAACCGCAACCACGGCTGATCATGTTGCTACCCTAATCTAATGGCAATTTTGTTATTGCAAGGCGAAGTTGGCCTTGTTATACAAACCATATGTTATGTTTCAAGATGTCGTGACAAATGTATGAGGCTGGTGTTTCTTTTCACAGATACGTAGTTTATTGCATGAAACTTGTTGATATGCTTTTATCATTTGGAGTTAAACCAATTCTGGTATTTGATGGATGCACTCTGCCTTCAAAAAAAGAAGTTGAAAAAGCAAGAAGAGAGTAAGTTATGTTTGTGTATACTAAGAAGCTGGGGATGTTCCTTTTTTAATCTTTCCAACTCAGCAGAATATTGGAAAGAAATTGGGATTCTGCTTTCTAGCAGAATAATACTTCAAAAACAAAATGGGACCAAATTCTGTAAGAAGGTTCAAATTAGCAAAAGATAGATTGAGATCAAAATGGACTGGATCTGACTGGGCATTACAGAGAGAAAGAGAAATCCCCAAGTAGAGACCATTCTCTACAAGTTGGGAAACATGTAGGTATCTCTCTACTATTATTAAGTAATAGCAATGAACAAGAGCTGTGGTGACTCAGTGGCTTAATGACACTGAAGATGGTCTCTTCTCCAACAGTTCAAATCTTAGCACTTCATGTCAGGGTGAGCTCCCAACACTCATCTCAGTTTCTGTTCACCTAACAGTTCGAAAGCCTATTCTATGTGAGTAGATAAATACTGTAGGTACCACATTGGTAGAGAAACAAATGCTCCATTTAGGCATTCCTGCCCACTCTAAACCTTCCTGATTGTGGCGTTTATTTGGTGACTCCGGAAGGGGCTGTGGATGATGCTGCAGGAAAAGCTGCTCATCTTTCTGGTACAAAGCCCTTCTGTGGTGCACCTTGTCCTACAACACAGCTGCTAAATTGGCAGCTGAACTATTCCTCTGCAATAGCATTATGGTCTTCTGAATAATGTAATAATGCCATTGCTAATAACAATAATAGTAATGAACATATTATTACTGGACTTTATATTATTGATTATTGTTGTCTTTTATATCTGATTCTTAAGCTTTTATATGGTAAATCTCCAAAATGTAAGGATAGTTTTGGGGAGAATAGCACAATATTCTATTTATTTGTTATAAATGTGAGATTCTTAGACAATGTATTTGTTATGTTATTTTGAAGAAAACGACAAACAAATCTCCTAAAAGGGAAACAGCTGCTCCGTGAAGGGAAATTATCAGAAGCAAGAGAATGCTTTGCTCGCAGCATTAATGTTACACATGCAATGGCTTGTGAAGTGATTAAAGTAAGTGTTTATATTAGCAGGTTCCCTACTATGAATTCCACTTTCCATGTCTTGATTATGACATTTGCCTTTGCTATCAATCTTAAGCTTGCATAACTTAGTTTAGAGGAAAACAACGAATTGTGCTTATTATTTTGTAACCTTTAGTGGTGAATTTATAATAAAATATGTAATTTGAGACAAAAGCATTTTTCCACAATTACTAAATTTAAAAGCTGGGGGAAATATCTATCTACAACCCCCCTTCTGCCCCATTTTTTTCTATCTAGGATACATATAAACCTAATACTGATCTGATTGCAAGATTTGTGTGGACTGTGTACATTGCTACATAAAAATTTATGGACCATTAGTAGTCTGGTATGACTGGATTCTTTTAGAAGTGTATTTAGGTTTACAAGGATTTCAATTGATAACAGCCTTTGTACAGTCTCTTCATTTCTCCTTTACTTCTCTTTCTCCCCTCCCCCAGTGTGGGTTAGACTGGCAACATGTTCCCCAGCAAGGAAGTGTGTGTCCCCAAGTTTCTATGGCCTAAGTCTGTGGGAAGAAAACATTTCTGTAGCTAAATAGTAAAAGCTGGTTCAAGAACTAGAAAAGGCCAGGTAGTCCTTGACTTACAATTCAAAGTTACAATGGAGCTGAAAAAAGTGACTTATGACCATTTTTCACATTTACAACCAATGCAGCCTGCCCGCAGTAAGGTGATCAAAATTCAGGTGCTTGGCAACTAATATTTATGACGGTTGCAGTGTCCCAAGATCACATGATCCACATTTGCAGTCTTCTGATAAGCAAAGTCATTGGGGAAGCCAAATTCACTTAACAACTCTGTCACTAACTTAACAACTACAACGATTCTCTTAACGATTGTGGCAGGAAAGGTTATAAAATGGGGCAAAACTCATTAACAAATGTTTCACTTAGCAATATAAATGTTGGGCTCAATTGTGGTTGTAAGTTGAGGACTACCTGTATACAGAGTGTAATTCATGAATTCAAGTTGGGCAAAAGCAGCTGGATTTCATTAGATTAGATTAAATTAGATTAGATTATAGAAAGTTCCACTTTAAGCATGTGATTTATCCAAGGAGATACAACTTGACTATTGCAACTAGAGCCCCGGAGAGCTAGTTTTTTTGTCCTAAACTCAAAGAGTAGCTTTCCAGGATCCCAGACGCAATATTCAAGTTGTATCTAGCAGGTGAACTGTTCATTTATTATAGTTCTATATGTTAATGTGTGGTATTATAATGGGCATTTTGAATGATGCATTATTTTTGTTTGTTTGTTTGCTTGCTTGCAGGCTGCCCGAGCTCGAGGAATAGATTGTCTTGTTGCGCCTTATGAAGCTGATGCTCAGTTAGCTTATCTGAACAAAGCTGGCATGGTCCAGGCTATAATTACAGAGGATTCTGATCTCCTCGCTTTTGGATGCAAAAAGGTAGGAAGTCTACATGGGAAATCACTCCTTGATCCTGTTTGGTCCAGTGCAGGGTCTTCACTTGCTCATCTGCCTTTGCATTCCCTTCCCTTGCCAGTGTTAAATATAGCAAAATATAGGTATATCTTAAGTTAGTTAAGGCAGACTTGAACAACCAGCCTAAAAAGAGCAAGCAATATGGTTTAGAAATTGGCAGTGTGCAATTTATACAAACAAACACGGATGCTTAGATTTCACTTTTTTCCATATGAGGGAGAATTTGCTTTCATATGCTTAGATCCGAAACTTGATATTTCTAAAGAGAAATCAAAATGTGTGCATATGTGGGCATATGAACACATGTGCTTGTAAATATACATGTGTATGCCCTTGAAATATTTAATTTTGATGTCATCGTTACAAGGAGGTAGGTGACTATTATGTTGAAAAGGCATAATTTATTAAGAACATTTAGGGAGTTCATGGCAGAAGTGAGAATAAAACTGGGGACTTTTAATTTGTGCTGCATCTCTTTGTCACTACTTTGTACATCATCTCTGCCCTGAACTTATAAATATTTGTGATAAGGGCACGTAAAATAAAATGTTCTGCTAATTGCTTTGTAATTAAATCCTCATTAGGCTTAAAATTAAAATAACATTGTACAATGGAACTCTAATTTTTTATTTATTCCAACTGTAAAATCCTCCAAAGTCTTACATCAATTCACTTAATGTTTCCTTACATCAAAAATATTCCAATAGCTTTTCTAGTGTGCAGCACCAGGTTATCAGCACTAGATAAAATTAGTAATGTTCAATAGCATCAAAATGGTGAGTGGGTTTTTTTAGGGCAATCAAAGCCCCTTCCCTTTTTGCATGCACATTGAAATGAGGCAGAAGTTTGAACACCTGATCCATTTGATGCCATTTGATGCTGTTGATACACTTGGTGGATGTTCCTTGAATATATTTATTCATTCACGATTTTATTTGCATTTCAAGGTATTTCTTAAAATTGACAAATTTGGAAATGGCTTAGAAATTGATCAAGCTCGCCTCGGAATGTGCAAACAGCTTGGGGATGTTTTTACAGAAGAGAAATTCCGCTACATGTGTATTCTTTCTGGTTGTGACTACCTTCCATCCATTCATGGTATTGGCTTAGGCAAGTCTTGCAAACTGTTAAAGATAGCCAATAACCCCGATATTATCAAGGTAATGTATTCTTTGCATCTTGATTTATCTTGTATTTTCAAAACTCCTTATCAATAACGAGGAAAATCTCTAGAACTTCAAAAATGGTGCTTTCCTCTGATGAGGGTTAAGGAAGAAACAACCCCTTGAAACTGTTTTATGAAACAATATGGTTCCCAGGATTCAAATGGTGAAGCTTCAACAGGAAAAGCATTCACCCAAGAAAAACTTTTGAATTGGGTTTAATGTCATGAATTCTCTCTCCAGTACAGTGATGGCAAATGTTTTTCTGCTCAGGTGCCAAAAGGGCGCACACGCGATAACGTGTGTGTGTGCATGCCCACACCCATAATGCAATACCGTCCCACCCCCGCGCATGCACGCTACAGTTTGTTTGGAAACAAACTTTGGGTTGGCCCATTGGGCCATATTTCTCTATCCACAGCTCCAGAGGCTTTCCTAAAGCCTGGGGAGGGTGAAAACAGCCTCCCCCTGCCCTCCAGAAGGCTGAAAAATCAGTTGGCCAGCGCGCGCATGCACATTCGAGCTTACATAGGGCAATGCCTTGCATGACCTCAGAGATGGCTCCGCATACCACAAGTTCGCCATCACAGTTCTTGTATTCTTCCCGTTTCAGAATCATATTTTAAATTCCATCTCATGCTAACATTTTCAAAACCTAGTTTTCTCACTTGGCTCTTGACAGTAAAAGTAACTGTACTATTCTTGGTTCTGAGTAGGTAATGCATTAGCAGGGAAGCAATCAAGGTAAAAATTGAAAGTGGTTAGAATTGGGGGAGAGAGACCAATTGTTGATAGCCCACTTAAGTGCCATCAAATCTCTGCGTAAGAGCTTTCTACACATACTTTTAATTACTGCCACATCTGCTTTGTCTTCAGCAGACCATCCTTGACTTTATGTATTCTAGCTGTTACCAACACCAAGTTATTCAGAGAGGGTCTATGCTGATTAATTTGCCATCTTAATTTGCCGTTCTTCCTCGGGCAGGAGTGGGCAACCTGTGGTTCCTATTGATCTATAGCTATATCCTGTATCTCTTACAATTAGCCGTGTAGCTGTGCCTGCTAGAAACTGTAGCTCAGCATCATCTGCAATGCAGCTGGTTGCCTTTCAGTATTCTAGGGCATAAAAGCATCTTAGATAACAGGTGTAATTCTGCTGTCTTTTCAGAATTCTTTTAGGCCAGTTGTCAATAAACAAATAGATCAAATAAAAAAGGCCTAATTTTTCCCCTTTCTTATCAGGGTCCCTAAAATAAGAGAAGCAGTTCATTAAACTGAGGAGGCTGCCCCTTCTCCGTAACCCTGGATCCTATGATTCTATAGGGGAATCTGTAGCTACAATTGATCAATATATTTGTCACAGGCTGCAGCACTTTGGATACAAAGGGACAAAGATGCTTGGATGATAAGTAGGTTGTACTTGTTGGCATTTCCTTAAGCAGCTGAGTCATTTCATAGTATGTCATGCAACACAATTCCACGAAAAGATGTGGCAGACACTACATGCACATTCTCACACGCTCTAAAGCTCCTTTCGCCCCTACAACTCAGAGGTGTTGCACAATCAGCAGCTAAGAATTTTCTCTGAGGAGTTCAAGGTCTCTCGTGACGGATGTCCCTGTTGCTGTGCATGCAATCTAACTTATACTAAGTCATTAAGTTGGGATGGGTGGGTTTTATATTTATTGGGTGTTCAGGCCTTTGACTTAAAACATTTCAGAATTTGCCTCACAACAATATGTGATGATCTGTAAGAGAGGCATGTGATTGTGTGTGTTGGGTAAAAATTAGTGAAGGTCTTTGGCTTTCACAGCAAATTCAAGAGTAGTCAATAGAGTGTCATCTACTTCTTTTTTGTCATAGGATAGTAGACATTAAAATAATGACATGTGAAGTGTTTGGCTTGGATCTGGAACTAACTTTCCTTCTTCCCCACTTTACCTCCTTTTTTATCTTTTTCTTTCTCTGTTTTATTTGCTTTGAGCACGGCAGCATAAATATATCTCTAAGGTTTTTTTAAAAAAGTATTTTAATATAATTTAACAATTTAATGTATTTTGGGATGTTGCTATCGCTGACAATCAGATAATTTCATTATAGTTAAGAAAGTTAATGTCAAATTTGCTACTGCTTGATACACACACAGGTATAAACACATACATACATATAGATATAGATACACACACACACAAACACACACAGACACACAGAGTGCCTGTTAAAGATTCTGAATCAAATTAAATAATCCCTCCTTTCATTTATGTTTGTGCTAGATTTCTCCTTAAAAACCCTCTTTAGTGATACATGTAGAAAGAAAATTATTTTACACATTGGCTCAAAACCCATTTGTGCATCTTTTAGTTATCCCTATAGAAAAAAAGAGGAATGATTCTGTGTTTAGGATACTCTTTACTTTAGAAAATAACTTTCTCATAACCCAGATTTTCTAGATTTTCTTCATGCAAAGTCCAAAGCACTGATATGTAGATTCATAAAGGTATTGGCTTGGATATTAACTTTCTTTCTGAACATCTGTTTCTAAGATCATTAGGGAATGATATGATAGGAGGACAGATGATTATGGAAATTGTCCCCTGATGTGACTAAAGAGATTGTTTATAAGCTAAGCACTTGTGTTTGCTATTACTCATGAACACTATTTGTTTGTTTTCCCGACAGATCATTGGAAAAATGGGACAGTATTTAAAAATGAATATTTCAGTATCTGAAGAATACATACAAGGATTTATTCGGGCTAATAATACTTTCCTCTATCAGTTGGTTTTTGACCCAGTCAGAAGGAAACTTGTTCCTTTGAATGCTTATGAAGATGATATTGAGCCAGAAACTCTAGTTTACGCTGGAAAGTATCCTTTATCAAATAAAAATGTAATATACCTAGAGAGCATAAAAATGTCACCATCAAGTTGTTTCTATGTCTTAAGGTAAAATCCTTAAGCACTTTTTGCAAAAAAAGGAATTGTTTCTAGATCAATTGCTATTTAGTTTATGTTGATCCCCTTCAGAATAGTATTGCTTGAATAAATAGTATTTTTTTTCAAATAATATAAGCCATTGGAGGAGGCCTGCCTTTTCATAAGCTCATTGAAACCTCCTGGAAAATGAAGTTGGGATTAGGCTATATGCAGTCTTAATCCCTCAGCTAGCTATTAAATTATTTAAGTTTATATCTACTTAAAACAAAGGGTAAAATTTGTTTTTCATATGTTGTAAAACTGCATGAACATTTCTATGAACTTTGCAGAGTTATGAATGCCATAAAATGAAACTATATATAAAAAAGAAAATTCTAATTAAAATGGTGTTTTTCTGAGATCGATTCATTTAGATACTTGGATGATAGGACTGCTTTTCAAATTGCACTTGGAAATAAAGATATTTTCACAATGGAGCAAATTGATGACTATGATCCTGATGTATCATCGGTAATATTTTGTATCTAAAAATTTTTTAATGGTCGAGAACAATTTTGTCCTTGTATTTCTGCTTGACTTTGAACTCAGACTTAGATAAATCTGAAGAATATAGTTATACGTTTTATGCCAAGATTTGATACATTATACTAAAAATCCTGTATCAAAACTACAATTTTAGATGATATATTTGTTAACAACCACTTGGAGGCACTGCAAACTACTTTTGTCCTTGTTGAGTCTCTTCAGGCATAAGTATCCTCTGTGCTAAATATTCTGTATTCAACACTTTAATGTGATTTGAATTGACAAGACTTTCTAGTTAACTATACTTTAGATTTGACTTTATAAGTATCTTAGGTTGGCTGTCAACAACTTCTAAGAAAGGAAGTTTTATAGATGATATGCTGATAAGTCTTCCTTTTTTTTTTTTTTTTTTTTGAATAGTCTCATATTGGAGAATTTTCTGATTTTATTGGTTTGGGCCTCATGCGATTTTTCAGAAATCATAGAAGATTAGCATAGTGTCATAGAGAATTGGAAAAGGGAAATTGTTCCTACTTTCAAAAATAGGACGAAAAGGACTCACAATTTCAGTCAATTTATATTGATACAAGCAAAACTCCAGGAGAGATTATTAAGCAGTCAGTTTAGAAAATTGTTTTGAAAACAATAGTGACTTTATTAGGAATAATTATGCCAAGCCAACCTGATTTCTTTTTTTGATAGTATCCAGTTTAGTTCACCGCAGGAATGAGGAAGACATAGTATAACAACTTCCATGAGATGTGACAAAATTGAGGGTGATCTGTTCTACATTTGGATGAATACTGTTTGGTCCCAAGCCTCTACAATATATATGGACACAGACTTGTCTGTCTGCCACAACTAAGGAGGGAGATAAGCAACCCCTTGGCTGGGAACCCAGAAAGCTATCTCTATGAAACAAGGCTTGAACTCATGAAATTCTCCCAATCTTTTTCTACAGCTGGATCAGTAAATTGCTGTTTCCTGCAAAATTCCCCTCCCGTCGCCCCACTTATAAGGTCTCCGGGAGGGGCCAATCAGTAGCTACCTGTTCCTATTTCCTTCAGTGATCCTTTTTCCAAAGCTGCTCCCTCCTCCTCGCAGCCCTACGCATACGTATGTCAGGGACAGCCTCCTTCTGTTCTTCCTCACTTCTCCCTGACTCAGACGCCACCTGGTGGCCAACAGGCCTCTCTAGTCCCTACTCTGACTCCGAACACCCCCTTCAGCCTCCAGGGCAGTCCTATAGTGTTCATCACTGTCAGATTCCACCAACAGCTCAGCCGGCCGCTGTTGCGCCACAACATATACAGAGTTAGTTAAACAATTCTATCCAACAAGCATATATTTATGGCTTCAGTTTAAACTGGAAGAAAGTTTTGACAAATTCGTACAAGTGTAGGTACTGTGTTGTTCAGCATCTTTATACATGACTTAGGTCATGGGTGTCAAACTCACAGCTTCTCATTGCCATCACGTGACTTTTTTCCCATTCATGGAGCTGGGGTGGGCGTGGTCTGCATGTGACTAGGGAGCACCAGTTTGACACCCCTGACTTAGGTAAAGTACATAAAAGTATCAGATTTGCAAACCACCTAAAGAAAGGAATAGCAAATCATTTTAGAAAACAGTAACAAGATTCAGGGATGAAATATATTGTATTTCTATGTGTTTCAATATTTATCTCCACTCCTCACAGATGAGCATTTTGCTTTCACTAAACAATTATTTATCAGCATTGGCTTTAAAAGAAGCATAACAGTCTCTTCTAAGAATGTGTAGAGGATATAGTTAAATTGACATCACACATGCTAATGTTCTGTTTATTATGATTAAAAAAAAACCACATAGCAGCATCAAACGTATTATTGAACAGTCTATTCTATAATACATGCGGCTCAGAATTCACATCACCCTTGCTTGCTAATCACTCCAGCTATTCTATGGGAAGGCATATGTTCTTTTTAATGAGAAATGTTCAGAAATCCTCCAAAAAGTTGCAAATTTAGTTCAATCTTGATAAATTCCGAGAAACAGTATACATACAAGAATTATTTCTTATTTCCCATGTTATAAAGCTATATATTGTTAATATGTAGTGTTACTATATGTTTTGTTCAAATTCTAATATAAAATTTTGGTTAATGTCAGAAATAAAGTTAAGTATCAAGATTCAGCAGAATCTTGACAAATTGGAACAATGGACAAAAACAGCAAGATAAATTTCACCAGGACAAATGCAAACTCCTGAGATCATATTTGGCAACAGTTCAGGCAGTACAAAAGAAAAAGTTCTGCTGTCTTTGGAGAGCATAATCTGGAGAAATGTTGACAGCTGCACGACATACAGCTATTTTCAAGTGTCTGAATGGCTATTTGCATAGAAGACAATACAGAATCGTTCAGAGTGAAACCAGTTTTGGCCAGTACATCAACTGGAAAAACTAAAGCCATTGCATAAGTAAAGTCATTATCTCATAGGCAGCTATATTTCAAGAGTTTCCCAATCAGAAAAGTGTTAAGGTATATATGAGTTGAAAAAATTATAACAGTCAATCTTTTCGGTAGGCTTGATCACTACTAGGTTCCCTTTGTTCAGCGTCCAATGGCTACGTACCAAAACATTGAGAAAACTCTAAACTAGTAATAAAATTAATTTCAGTGTAATTTAGAGAAACAGAGCAATATAACTTTATGTTTTTCTTTCTGTTCTTTTGGTATAGCCTGTACTACCAAGAAGCCGCAGCTGGGATGTCACTTATACTCATGAGAAATCATCCTATTTAAAGAGCATTTGGAGCAGGGACTACAAACCCTGTGTTATTACAAAAATTGTCACAAATTCAGCACCTTTGCTAGAGAAATCCACTACCCGAGGAGTTGAGCAGCTAATTAACTTAAAAGGACTCAAACTTCCTAGCAAAATGCTAGTGGCAAAAAGACCCAGGCATGGTATGATTTCTACATTTTTGTGTGTGTGTGTGTGTGTGTGTATGTATGTGTGTATATATATATGTATGTATGTATGTATGTATGTATGTATGTATGTATGTTTGTGTATATGTGTATGTATGTTGTGTATATATATATGGTGTGTGTGTATGTATATGTATATATATGTGTGTGTGTGTTATATTTGTGCTGGTAAATAAATAAAGGGAGACTTTACCAGCACAAATATAACACAAATATAACAAAGGCAACAGTAAAAATATTGGGTTTCTGTCGTGATGGACTCTTGTGACGAGCCGATTGACAGATAATGGAAGCAGTTAGCTTCCTCCCATAATTGGGGCATATCAGGGGTTGTGACTATATATATATATGTATGTATGTATGTATGTATGTATGTATATATGTATATATGTATATATGTGTGTGTGTGTGTGTGTGTGTGTGTGTGTGTGTGTGTGTGTGTGTGTGTGTATATATATATATATGAAACAAAGCCTTAATCTAATTTTACCTTTAGCATGTAAAGCTTGAATGTTCAATACAATGGTTAGGAAATATAAGCATTTACTCATAGCATCTTTCTTAATTCCTTATATTTCTTTTTTATATATCACCCAAAGGAATTATTAACAGAACACTTACATTAAAACAAACATAATTTGTTTATTTTTTAACTTTTCCATTTTTCTTTTTCTGTTTTGGGGTAAACTAATGTACAGCGATAGTATTTGTCTACTCTATTAATATCAATATATTAAAAATGCTGATGTAGATATAGTATAATTGAACTTATTTCATCTTTTATATATTTAGAAGAAGCATCAGAAGAAGAACTTTTAAGCCAGTATTTTTCTGACTCAAAAAAAACCAAAACAGAAAAATGTGATGAGAAGCAGCAACTTTTTATTGAAACATCTGCAGCCTGTGCTTCCCAGGACTCATGCAAAAATAAGGACAATTCTTGTGTTCAGCCCAGGCTTAGAAATAAATTTGCCACTATTTTTCAGAAGGAAAATGAAAACAATGGTGCAGTGGTTGTTCCAGGAACCAGAAGCAGGTATGTGTCTTTAAATTGCATTCCTGCAATTTCAGTATTTTTTTTTAAAGCAAAGTAATATTTTTTAAAAAAATCTTAAACACTATCAGTAGAATCAGATAGTATAATCAGGACTACACAATATATTATAAAATATTAATATCACAGCTACTTTATTCAATATGGAACTCTCCAGGTGAGACTGCTGGCTGATAATTCTGGGAATTGCAGTGTCTACATCAGTATTTCTCTACCTTGGCAACTTTAAGGTGTGTGGATTTCACCTCGAAAACTAAAAATAGATATTAACTAGCATGTTTTGATATTATACATAAGTAAAATATTGAGAATGGTGAGAAAGCATAGGTCTAGAGTCATGATGGCAAACCCATGGTACACATACCAGAGGTGGCACGTGGAGCCATTTGTCAGGGCACGCGAGAGGTTGCCCTGTTAGCTGACCAGTGCTGGCCAGCTGAATTTGGCCTTCTTTTGAGGCCATTTTTAGCCCTCCGGTGGCTTCCTTGAAGCCTCTGGAGCGCCAAAAAAAAGGCCCTACGGGCAAACTGGAAGTTCAGGAATGTATATCTGGTTTGCTCGTAGGACCAGTTTTAACCCTCCGGAGCGTTCAAGTCATTTCAGGTTTGCTCGTAGGTTCGTTTTTTGCCCTCTGGAGCCTTCAGGGAAGCCTCCTGAAGGCTCCGGAGGGCTAAAACTGGCCCTACAAGCAACTTCTGGTTTGCCCATGGGGCCAGTTTTTCGTGCTCTGGAGGCTTCAGGGAAGCTCCTGAAGCCGCGGGGGGGGGGCTGTTTTCGCCCTTCCCATGATCCTATAAAGCCTCTGGAGCCTGGGGCGGGTGAAAAAACCATGCCAAAAACGGGAGGAGCACTGGTCATGCACACATGTGCTCTAGGGTCATGCGTATAGCATTATGGGTGTGGCATGCCCGCGCACGATCCCTCTGCGCTCCCCCCACTTTTGGCACGTGAGCCAAAAAAGGTTCAACATCACTGGTCTAGAGGTTGTTATAATTAGCTTCTAATTATTATGTCCATAATTTTAACATACATTAATAATTTATTATCAGTAAAACTAACATTTTAACATGATTAGATTAACGCACACATCTTTTTATATTATCTCTCATTTCCTCCTATACTCACTCAATGTATGTTAGATTTTTCTGCAACATTGGAGATCTGCCTGAGACTATATCGAACAACAAAACTGACCTGCCTCTACAGGACAATGAGGCTGATAGTCCAACTAAGGAAATAAAGAAATTAACAGAAGACCACAGTCCCTGTTCATTGGAGACTGAAGAAATAGAAAGAAAGGTCTCAACCACACCTGGGGTAGGACAGTCCAGCTGTTTCACTTGGTCTAGAAACTTTGCAGAGAAATCTTCGATTCCTAGCCTATCACAAAGCATAGCACTGCTAAAGCAGTATCAAAGACCCAGTAAAGACACAGGGAAAGACAATAGTGTGACTGGATCACAAATAACCTCACCAGCAAATAAAGAGTCTGATGAAGAGTCATCACCTTTAAAAGAACAGCGGTGTTTATCAAAGCAGAATTTTGACAAGCTGTTGCAAAGCAAGGTGGATACTTCAGAAAAGTCCCCAGTGACCAAGAAAAATGCTGCTCCTGCCAAAGTAAGATTTTCTTTGTTTTAGTTAAGCAGTTTATTAAATTGTCATGGCATTCTCAAGGGATTGTCCAAATCTGTTCTTATTTGTTGCAATTGTTACACATCTGGCTCTCCATTTATAAAGTAACTTATGAAACCTCAAAGTCTGCTTGCCTGCCTGCCTGATAGTCTGTGTACTGCTGTAAACTAATATATTTTAATTTGATTGACTGTTAAGAGTGTCGGAACATGTCAAGCAATGAGATATCTTCATTTTCTAATAGACATTCCAATATATATCGTCATTGGTTTTAATAGGGCTGACGTTCATGGAAGCTGGTACAGGATTATAACTGTTGTGTCACTTTGCTAGTTATTGGAAATTAATTCTAATCTCACTTTTAAGGAGCACAGTGGATTACAAAATCATAACTCTTTTACTGTACTTCATTTAGGCATAGCTTTACTTTTAAAAATGACACAAGAGTTCACATTTAAAGTAAAATAATGCCTATCTTTTTTTAATGGCAGGAAACTGACAGCAGTCCAGAACCAGGTGATAATCTGAATTCTCAGATCCTTCCATTTTCAGAATGTAGAGATAATAAGAGCACAGTTTCCAAAAATATGGTATATCTTTTTCCTCTTTTTTCATTTTAAGTTCTTGTTTTCTATCTAAATACTAAAGTATGACTTGAAGACAGGACCTGTTTTAATATGCATGGATTATAATATATTCTTGATATTATTTATGATCAGCACCCTCCTGTGATATAACTAAAATATTACTCCTCCCCTCTGATACCTCAGAGCTATTCCTAGTCCTTTGAAAGTACAGGCAATCCTTGACTTAGAGCAGTTCAATTAGCGACTGTTTGAAATTACAACGGCATTGAAAAATGTGACTTACAATAGTTTTTCACACTTAACGTCCCTTGCAGCAATGGTCATCTGATCAACATTCAGATGCTTGGCCACAGATTCATATCTATGACAGTTGTGGTGTCCCAGGGTCATGTGATTCCATTTTGCAACCTTCTGACAAGTAAAATCAAATGGGGAAGCCAGACTGACTTAACAAAGTTAACCACTTCAGTGATTCGCTTAACAACATGGCAAGAAAGATTGTACAATGGGACAAAACTCGCTTAACAAATTTGTCACTTAGCAACTTATGTGGTCAAAAGTTGAGGACTCCCTGTATACATTAGGGTTGTCATATAACTCAGGTTAGGGCTGCAGTAGCTTCTTGCAAGTATATAGGGCTCTTTTCAAATAGCTAAAACTGCAACTGAGCTATTTGATGTGAGCTTCAGACTTTGGCCTCTATCTTCTTTCACCTTTATTTTAAACGGAAGTAGTTTGGCATCATATGCAAATTTTTTGAGCTTGTTTCAACCAAAGTAAACCTTAAATAAAACCTGAAAATCTTTGATTTGATCCTCACATCTATCATAAAATTATTAAGTTGCCTAAGGCATCCCAGCTCAGGCTGCCAAATGCAGTACAATCAATAAGGCTTATTTATTTAAGCATGTATGGAGTGCTTTAAATCATGCAAATCTTATTATTTCAGATCATGTTTTTTATTTCACCTCTTGCACAAAAGGGAAAGAAAGAATATGGAACGCTCTCCTCAAGCGTACCACAGTGATCTACATCATGGTTTCAGTCAAACTTGTGCAGCATTTTTTAAACTGAGAAATTATTGTATATGCTAGAACCATCTAAAACACTGTATTTGGTTTCATTTTAAAATCAGATTTATTTAAGTACAAGTTATATATATTTATAATGTTCCACTCTGATCATAAGATTTTGGATTAGATTGAACACATCTGGTTTCAATAATTGATCACACATGGTAACATTGGAATTTTTTTCTGTTTCTTTAATTTAGCTTTTCTTAGTGGGAGAATATTGTTAATTTTCCTTCAGGAAATGATATGATTAGTCATTTGATCCCTATTGAGTAAAAATTCTGATACTATATTTATCAGGAGATAATGAACACTGAGCAATGAATCCTCATATATAGATACACTGAAATATAACAGCTGATATATATTATTTTAGCTTTTCTTTTGATGATTTTTTTGTTTTTTTAAATTATCTGCTGTAAGCCATTTTTAATAAGCTTTGCCTACAGAACCCTCAAACTGTCATTAGTTGATTAAATACTTCTTTATATTCTTCAGAATTATACTGACATCTTGTGGTTAGTTACTTCTTTTTTTCCCATTCTTGAGGTATACGTATATTAACCATTGTTTGCGTAATTGTATTTGTATTTTAACAATAATATGGTTTAGATTATTGTTTTCAGTGTGTTTTAATACTGGTTAACATTACAAAAAAATAGCATGGCGTTCTCTCTCTCTCTCTCTCTCACACACACACACACACACACTCCTTAGATTTTAATAGGTGAAACTATTTCAGAAATACTTTGGGGTGAGTTTGCATAACAATTAGATTAAATGGAATTGTTTCTGGTTATTATATTCTAAGAAGTCCTACTATTTTCTCAGCATGTTATATGAATCATGCGCTCCCACTAACCCTATTTGTTTCGATGTAGCATCAAATGAAAATCCAGTTGTGCGTTTTTAATTTGGGTTTAGAGTTAAGTGTGCTCTACAAATCCAGTCTTTAAGTGCTTGAAATGATATGCATGTTCAACTATAAAAATGTTTTTAGTAGCTGTCAAGTAACTTCGAGTCCTTGGTGCTCTCTGAGCTAGGCAGTTTCCTTGCAGTGGCTTCATTGCCAAACTAGGTAATGTACCTGGACTGATGATGTTACCTAGTTTGGTAATGAAACATCTGCAAGGAAATCACCTAACTGAGAACACCAAGTATCCCACAGTTCATCCCTGAAGTTACAAATATTTTCTTCTATCAGTGTCTACTCTTTACAGGGACAATTTATAATTCACTGAAACAAAATAATTTTTTTACTCTCTCTCTCTCCCTCTTCCCCTCTCCCTCTCTGTCTTCAGATTCCTGCATTATGTAGAACAAATTCTCTAAAATCTCCTATGGTGGAAAAACATAAATTATTGATGCCCGCCAAAGTTAGTGGCTTAAGCAAGAAAATAACAAGTATAAAGAAAAAACATCATGATACTGAAAACAAGTCAGGACAGCAAGTGAAAATTAATGATCTCTGGAAGAGCTTCCAGTTCAAAAGGTGAATCTCTTTGAATCTAAATGTTTATTTGTTTTATTTTAATCTTCTGTGGAGAAAGGGAAGTATTGGTGAAACAATACATGGTCCCAAAACATGGCATTAGCTTAATGACTTTTCAACAGAACAGTGCATTTACAATCCTTAAAGTAACCATTTGAATCCCCAGAGAATTAAGTTTGTCTGTTGATGGAGGCTGCCAAGAGTGGCTCACATTTGAAAAGGGAGGGGGGGACATAAATATTTAAAAGAATTCATTTTGCCTCTAATTTTAGGAATATTTGTTGAATTCCATCCTCTTTAAATGATTAGGAATAAAATATATTCCAAGGAAACTTTTATCTCCTGTGGTTGAAGCTGTCAGGCTTGGAAGGCATGTTTGTATGAGGCCTCAAGCCTGCCACATATTCAAACATTCCTTCCCAGAGAGTCAAGGCCATCTTGCCCCTGCACCTGGACAGATGTGGATAGGTGGAACTGCCAGCATTGCAGTGGGTAATTGGACCATGTGATGGACTTGTGGTGTGGTGGCAAGATCTTGAACTTTCAACTGGGTGGGGAAAACCTGGAAGCTTCAGATTCGGGTTTTCCCAGATGTGCCAACATGGCTCTTCTAATAAATTGGAACTTTGAGGAATCTCTAGCCTTGGACTCTTACTGGATTGGCGATGCTATTTAGAACCCTCACATTAGCTTTATTAACTGCATAATTCTTCCACTGGCTTTAATATTTGCATTTATCTACAGATAATTGATTTAACTCTGATTTCTTTATATATCTCTTTACTCATAACAAAATATATATGTTCTAAGGGTTATTTTTAAGGTCGGAGCAAAATCAAACTATCAGATCTTCTTACCGATTCCTCTTCTATGTCTGCTAAAGTATTAATTTTTATCTCAGAGGCAGTTTTCAGAAACAACTTTTCATTCTTTCTAGCTTCATTATTTTCCCATAAAGCAGTTTCTCCTTGGCTTTGCTGGTACCTCCTGCTGCTGTGGAATAAAAAGCTTGTAGCTTCTTCAGAGAAAAGCAGTGTATCCTCTTCCCATCTTGGGTAATTGACTTTGGCAGGACTTATTTTCCAAAAGTAACGGAGAGAGAGAAAAAATCATCCATCCAGTTGTTTTTATTGGTGTGCAGTAAAAATGTAGCCCCAAGGAGACTGACAATAAATTCAATTCACTTTAAACTTTGTTAATACTCATCTTTACCACTATTAACCATACTTTTTTTTTCTTTTAGGGAATCAGAAATACTACCTTCCTGTAGAAAATCAAAACCATTGTCTCCAATTAAAGATAATAACCAACTCCCTCCAGACACATGTGATGAAACTTTTGATAACTGCAATGGAAAATATTTTAGTGAAGTGGTACTGCAGACCTGAGCAATTCTGTAATCCCTGTTCAATTTCTGTATGAATTTAGATTACTTCTGGACACGAAAAAAGCAAAGTAACACTTGTACATATATATAGATATATAGACTTCAGCTGACATTATCAACTTCTGTTTTGAAAGAAGCAAATTGAAACAATATTATGCTTTTTGCTGCATTGAATAAAATCTTTTGATACAAACAGATTGCTTGACTATATAATGTATACGAATGCAAGAAAACTTTTGGAAAAAAGTCAGCAAATTGAACAATGAATAATTTAGATTACAAAAGATCATGTTAAATCTCTGCAACAAAGTGGGTCCAGATAATTCATTAAAGGAAGTAAAATCTGAAAAGTTAGGAAAACAGGTATTACATTTAAATATATAAATTATATTTTATAATTAAAATTTATTACGCTGAATTTCATACAACCATAATCAAGGGGGGATGATAGTGGATTACAAAGACGTCCTTGAATGGTGGCAGTTCTTTAAAATATCTAAATATATGCATGCGTACTCTAAAATTGAAGGAAGTGCTTCCCTCTTGTAACTCCGCCGAAACTCGTTATTTTCCTAGCAGTACTCATCACCCAGATTTCTTATTAGAACAATGAATGTTTCACGTAAAAGGCACTTAAAATGCAATTACAGTACATGTCCAAGTTGTAGAGAGGGAATTGGTGGTCAAAATTAATTTGATTGTATTGGTTTGAATACACTGAGGGTTTAAAACACAGAATTTGGATTTAAGATAGTTTCACTTCTGGTCCAAACTACTTGGGCATTAGACAAAGCCTGCAACAAAATACAACCCGTAGGCTGTGTGTGATCTGCCAAGCAGCAGTCTGAGGTCCATTTTGAAAAATAATCTACTACCACCAAATGCCACCATCAGGAAAGATTCATTGCCACGTGTGTTTTCCCAGTCACTTTCATCTTTAGAGACAAGCATCTCAACACCTCCAGGCTTCACAGATACTGCCAGCTCTAATATTGCCCTGCACTTCTTAGTACCAAATAGCTGACTGGCATGCCACGTATTTCTTGTGGTCCACAATTGTATTTCTGTTATCAAGCTTGACCTTATAATAAATAATATGCTGTAATGCAAGTAATTTGTTGTCAAGCTTGTTGTTCATAAGATCAATTTAGTTTGTGGTATCTGATTTAGTGTTTAATTGTTTTTTGAGATGTCTAGGCCATTAGAGTTGGGTGGCCAATGCATTTAAATAAATAGAAATAAAGTTTCTACAAATGTTGTGCAGGCATATACTGGACTCTTGCTTTCATTCTCCCTATGTGAACAATAAACAGTAACGATGATAGCTAGAGTGTTGCACGGTGGTTGAGTGCAGTTTGGGGCATTTTCAGCCAGATTGTCTGGGTCTATTCTGCAGACCAGGCAATCACCTTGTGGCAGCCTTCTCACGCCCTCTGGACTCACTTTTGCTGGACAACAGATCTACTGAAGGCAGCCTGCCTCATCTGGATCAAGGGACTGTGCTGCTCTAGGTGCTATTGAGAGCACATTTCTGATATTTGGATTGAAGTAAAAAGTAAACATGAGTTTGGTAGCCTTTGTTTTTGGCTACCAAAAGTCTTGGCCTGGCTCTCCTCAGTTCTGTGCCAACTTATCCATGATGCTTACTGACAGCTTAGTTCAGGTAAGCAGGTATGGATTGTGACCAGATTAATGTTGGACTAGCAACTTTGGACTTGGATGTCATGTGGAGGTGTAATGTGGCATTGTTGCTTTTGTAGCTTGCCCAACCCTAGTTAAAACCATGGTTTCACAGGATGTGTGCATGCAATCTCACTTGTTTTCCAGGATGGTCATTCAGGACAGACGAGGCAAGTATCAGAAAATAAGCATATTGAGAGGGGAGAGCTGTTGCATATAAAATAACTATTGCTTTTTAGAAATATTTATATTTCTCGTGGTTTGTTTCAGCGCATCTGTTTCCATCTCAAAGGTCTTTCAAACTGCCAATTGGTACTCAAGGCAAAAATGTGGGCCTGTTGTTTCTGGACAACCTCCCTATCATGGAGCATGGACTGAGGTAACTGCAACAAACCTGGCACATTTGAAGAGCAACTGCTTTCACGGGACAGATGAGGTTGCTAAGCAACTGGCAGATTGGCTAATGGGTCTACAGCTTAATCACAGTTCAGCTGGAGCATAAGATGTCTAATGTGTCAGAGGCTCAAGGCTTCAAAATCTAAATTAATATTTGTGTTGGATTGAAAGGAGGTTCACGGAGGTTAGCTGCGATGAACACATCCATCTTTTCAGAAAGCAATGCCTATGATATAATTTGAAGGGGTCCCGTGGCTCAGTGCTGAATTGCTTTTGGTTTCCTGTGTCTGACATATGGTCTACTGACACTATATTTCTTTCAGCAGAAGGATGAAAGAGGACCACTTTACTGTACATAGAATGGATGATCTGACTCAAACAGCTGCCTTAGTTCAATACAAAATCAATATTATCTAATTAAGAATATTAAAGGGGTGGGTGAGAATTATTCTGGTCGGAGTTCCATTTTCAGAATTCAGTGGCTACTGAGCATGCTCAGTCCTTATTTGTCTTTATGATTTTTATTTTTTAGTTAAAGTAAATTCCTCTAAAAACTTGTACTTTTCTAAATATGGGATCTCCAAAATGGATATCCTCCTCATACCAGTGGATCAATTGTTTGGCTATATAAACTATTACTCATGGTTCTATCACTAGAGTCTATTTCTAAATGGTTATAGAAATGTCAAGAACTGCGCAAATGCCATTTTAAAGAAAATACGTACTGTATAAGATGAATCTACCCATAAAAATTAAGACTGTACACATTTGAAAAAGCTAGGTTGAGCGAAGCACTGCTTTTTGAAATGTTAAATGTGTCCTTTGAAGGGTTTGTTGGCTGGACAATCAACTGTCAGATGTCTGTTGGTTGACTAAAACAACACTTGATTGCTGTACTGGCTGCCTGCACTTATATGCACATGCAGAGATGCCTCATTTCTCTGGAAATCTCAATAGAAATATTGGTTGTACATATCATACGCACATATAGAATGAGGAGGCGACTTCAGACCAACTGCACAAGCTTTTCAAAGGATGTGGTTATGATTCACGTTAATACATTTTGTTTTGCTTTGCATGTCTTAATAAATGTATAGATTCTGCCCTTTTATTTCACCAATTTAATGCTCAAGATAATATAATCTATGGTATTTTGCATAGTTTCTCTGACCTCTTTTAGAATGAGAGATATGTTATACTTTAAATTTGCAATTTTCTGCATAAGGATAAAACTAATATTAGAAAGTACACCAAATTTAATTTGAAAATCATTGACAACGATATTCCAAATATCTGTCTTTCCCAGCACTCTAAGATGGTGCCAGGGACCAAACCCGGATCTTTGGCATATAATACAAATGCAATATAAGTGTACTACTTTGGAATAAACAGTTTTAAAATTACTGCTATGCAGTCTAATTCAACTGTTCAGAATAGAATAGAATAGAATAGAATAGAATTCTTTATTGGCCAAGTGTGATTGGATACACAAGAAATTTGTCTTTGGTGCTCTCAGCGTACATAAAAGAAAAAAAATACATTCATCAAGAATCATATAACACTTAGTAATGACTTAACTAGAAAGAGAAGCAAGATCATGGTATTTATTCTTTGCTTGAGGACAGTCCCTAGTCAGTTAGCAGTTCTTCATTATAATACCCTTTTAAAATTTCAGAATTTACTGAAAAGGCTTCAAAAAATTTATCAGTGACAATGTTCAGAAAACTTTAAAAATAAATAGCATAGGAGCGTCAGTAGCCTTGCAGAACTGCTGAAAACATCTGGACTGTGCTATCAGCTTGCTCAGGGTATTGCAAATAAAAGACCTATCCACTGTAAACAGTGGAATAGTACTAGACAAGTATTTAAATAGTTAGCTGAAAATAGATTAGATACCTTGCTCATAAACTTGCGGTATAAGCAGTTTGCATGGCAACTTGCTTTGCTTCATATGCCTTTGGAAAAATTACCCTATCATTATTTTGATTTTTTTAAAGTTGCTGAAATCAATTTTATGCAATGCATAAGTCTGATAAAAAACATATAAGATGTGTTGGTACAGGTGTTTTCAGTCCTAAATAAGTTTCCCTGAGCATATAACTAATTTCAGTCTGTTGACTGAAATCCATTAAAGGTAGACTTCAAAATAAATGCTAGCTTTTAAGATACTACGTGAGGGGTTTGTTGTTGTTTTTGGCCTCTATATACCAGCTCCTCAGTACTAGGTAACATACATCTGATTGGTATGTTTAATTAAGTGTAATTTATATTGAAATTGTAAGGATGGTTGTTGACTGATTCTCTGGTTTAGAGTGATTGTTATTTCACTAGCAAAAGTATTCAGAAAATTCCTGTTTGCAGAAAACATTTCTTATTTACTACAGTTTTTATGGCAACCTTTTCAGAAAAGCTCCCAATTCTACAGAGAAGATTTCTGAGTAACATAGGAAAGAGAATCAGAAACAATGATCTTCTCCCATTTACCCACTGGGAAAGCACTATTGGATCATAAACTTCATCGTGGCAAAGGTTGGGTTGTAGAATGCATGCCTTTGTCTTATGCTTTGAACCAAATGTTTAGATATCTTGGTATTAGAATTAATTTGAAAAATACTAATAGGAATCACCATTCAGTTACTGAAATTCAAAGGAATATCATCAGCTTATCACAACCCTGGTAGATACCACTTTTTCTTCCACCTATGCATGCATATATACCGTAGAACTGTGCATATTGTAAAAATGATTCTAAAGAGGTGCTTTAAAATGTAAAGGACCATAACTGGGATAGCATTTTAGGACAGCCACATCTTTTTTCAGGCTCATGTAGACTCCTGAAAAAAGCCATAGCTACTTTAGAGATGTTGTACTCACACTTCTACACAGACCAAAACACTCTTCTAAATCATTTTTACTTTTATTCATTCACAGCGCTAATAAGTATAGTTTCATGAGACCAATTTCTATGACTCTGTGCTATAATATATTATGATGATGTTTCATTTTTAATTTCAAGGATATAGATGATATAAATAAAGCAATAAATAAATATAATAAATAAATATTAAGATGACAGAGGCTTGAGGGGAATCTAACATTGCACCATTTATATATAAATCAAATTGCTCCCTAATAGAACTGTACCACTGGCAGTTTGCCTGCATGAGAATTAGACAATTATAAGCAGGATCTGCCATTTTCTAGTCCACTTCAAGACAGCCGAGGCATAGGGTAGCACTTCAAATAACCTAATTAGTCCCAGATTCAGAAACAATGTAACACATCATGTCCTTAACATCTTAAGTTCTTAACTTGTTATGCTTGTCTCTTTCTAAGTTTCCATCCCTACTATTTTTCCAGCTCCCAGTTATCCAAATAAGTATACCAAAAAATAAATTAGCTTGGGTAACACAGTATCAATCAGAACTTTTAATCAGATCTAGAATCCCTGTTTCACCATGAATACATATTTTAATAAGAGTTTGCTATAGCAGCAGGCTGTGTTGGAATACTTTGAAAGATAGGATGAGTTGGAGGAGGAGTTATACTAAATTCTTGAAAATCTAGAGATCTATATTTCATTCAATTTCTTTTTGAGAATGAGGACAACCTATGATTTACTGTAAATAAAGAAGTTTCTGGCATGTAAAGTATGGACTCCTTGGATAACAGAATCCCTATTTTCAGCATTCATTTTCAATGCATTTTATTATTCTATTGCTACGCAGAAAGATCATTGAGAGAAGCAATCTTGGTGGGTCTATTGGTTGCTTTTCCTTGAGCACAGTGTTTGCCATTTCCAGGAATTTTGGCTCTCTCTTAGACAATGCAGGAGGCTTGAAGGAATATATATATATATATATATGTGTGTGTGTGTGTGTGTTTATTTGTGCTGATAAATAAATAAAGGGAGATGTATATATATATATGTGTGTGTGTGTGTGTGTGTGTGTGTATGTATATGTATATATATATATATATAAGGCAAATACCGCTCATTGATCACGAAGCCTGCAGAACCGTAAAGCCTACAAACTTGAAATTTGGCACGTATGTTCCTCTTGGCTTCTAGGTGCTCGCTAAGAAAGGATTTTTTGAAATGACCATCAGATCATTAGTAATTCTTATACAGTAATTAACACACACTGATGCTAGGGAGTTCTACTCCCCCTCCCCACCTGAAAAGAACTCTATTCCAACTGCCAGTTGCCTTACATTCTGTTACCTCAGTTCAAACTGGCAGACATTCCACTCCTTCACTCAGGAGCGATGCGGGGCTCCTTACAGTACTAAACATCAGTACCTTACCAAAATGTCTATGCCTTCCACCTATAGAACTGCTTCCAGACTCAAGGCAGTGGGAGCGATATTCCCTTATGTGTTTCAGTCACTGACCACCACTGAGCCAACAAATTCTGAACAGAATTCCTTCTGCATAGCCCGATCAGATAGTTTCATTGCGAAGCTACTAGTATGTATATAAATAGAAGTTTTGGAAAAACCTTGACAGTAAGATATTTCAGTAGGCAAATATAGCTTTCTGTTTAAAAAAACTCCTCAGCAACCTTATGTGAAGAGAATTTTACTATCTCTCAGTATGAGTTAATAATTAGAGAGTAAATAATCAACCCTTGCAATGTCTTTAAATCAGATAGCCAATGAACAGAGGGAGTGAATTGAATGGGAAAAAATAATCCTTTGCATGAGTTTATGATATTGGCTTAAGGCAATTAAAGAACACTAATTTAGTTTTAATAAGTTGCTGTGCCAAAAAAGGATTGTTAGTCTCTTTAGTCAAAATGTGCCATACAGTAGTTCTGTAGTAAGAAATATATCAAAACATTGTAATGATTCTTGGATTTGAATCAGCAAGCATAGCAGAGATTTCAAATCATCACATCCTGAACCTGTCTCAGACGTCTAGGAAAGCTTTTGCCTGTCTTGTTCTCTAGACTGGATTTATCTTTTCCACTTTTTTTGTCCAGAATGTTTATCATTTTGAGCTTTATCTTTTCTTTGAGGAATTTGGAAGAATTTAATATTTTTATACTTTTTGATATGATGTTTTGTTTTAATTCCTTTGTGGGATTTCTTGCATTTTTTTTAAATTGCCTAGTCATCAACGTCACTATTCAGATGCTCCTTAGTTAATACTGGAGTTATTGGGAAAGAACTATAAACTTCAGCTAAGTGTCCTTATTTCAGTTATGCATTTTGAGTATCATTATTTTTGTCAAAGCAGAGTTCTGCAATTCTGCCTGAAAATATTTTATCAGTGAGATTTCTGGATCCCATCCAGAAATCCAGTTTGGCAGTGCCCATCTGTTGTTTCCCCAATATATGAAAGAGCCGTGGTGACACAGTGGTAGAATGCGGTACTGCAGGCTACTTCTGCTGACTGCCGGCTGCCAGCAGTTTGGCAGTTTGAGTCTCACTGGCTCAAGGTTGATCAGCCTTCCATTCTTCCCAGCTCAGTAAAATGAGGACCCAGATTGTTGGGGGCAGTACAGGGCGGGGCATAACCTTTTCCTAGGGGGTCACAGCAACACTTGTAATAACAACACAAATAATTCATACACCATTCGAAAGCCCATCAAAAACTGAGTTTATTGACACGATTTAATAGTCAGTATGACCACCATTAGTCCTTCGAACAGCATTCAAACGAGGTGGATAAGAACACAACAAATCTTCAAACAGTTCCGTTCGATTTTCCAGATTTTTCAACACAGTTTCCAAATTCATTCTCAAAGTTTCAACCGAAACAAATTTAACATTTAATAGCTCATTCAATTCAGTTTTTTATGGGCTTTAAAATGAGGTGTCGCGGAAGTTGTAAACTGCTGTCGATCTTGCTGTGACCCCCTAGGAAAAGGTTATGCCCCGCCCTGTATGTTGACACTGTAAACCGCTTAGGGAGAGCTGGAAAGTACTGTGAAGCAGTATAGAATTAGAAATATATATATAACTTAGAGTTATATACTTTTACAGCCCTCTCTAAGTGGTTTACAGAGTCAGCATCTAGCCCCCAACAATTTGGGGTCCTCATTTTACCTACCTCGGAAGAATGGAGGACTGAGTCAATATACAATACCCTAAGTGCTATTGCTATTAGCAGCTGACAAGATGTTTGTTCTTTAGCATAGAAAGGGCTTGTAACAGATTCCGGGGGGTTGTTTTTAGTTCCTCTATGCTATTCTAGTAACTATTTTCTACTCCTTTTTGCACCTGACTCAAAAAATATTTGGCTAGCTATCAAGGTCATTGCCTTCCAACTGAAGTAATCTGTAGCTAAATTGCTTGCTGTTTCATTCTGTACTAAGGTTTATAAACAGAATAGCCCTATTGATCAATCAACTGGGGTAATCTCTAAGGCAATTTCTTCATCATAGCAGGTACTTGAAGAATACCATGAGGAGAAAATAGAACAGTAATCTTTTGCATGGAAGGACTATGGAAACAAAGTAGAGAAGGGCCCTCGGTGCTCTCTGAGATTGCTTGTTTTCTTACAGATGTTTCATTACCCAAATTAGGTCACATTATCAGTGAAAGACTAGGCCAGTGACTAGCACTGTTGATGTTATCTAGTTTGGGTAATGAAACATCTGCAAATAAACAAGCAAGGTCAGAGAGCACCAAGGACCGCCTCATGTCAATCTTGAGCTATACATATTCTCCTTTATTAGAGAGTGAGAGAATATGGTTGAGATAGTTTACTTTTGTGACATGGGCATAATTAAATATATTATTGAGGGATATTATAATTTTATCATAAATATATCATAAATCATATTTCAAATTAAAATACATTATATTCTGCCAGAGTCTCAAAAACCAAGTTGTGTGCTATCTGCATTTCCTTTGGGGGGAAATGCACAGGTGTTCTCATTCGCTCCTTTGACCTAGTTATAACTTTGATCACTAAATGAAAGGTAGTCAAGGATTACCTGCATTCAAAAAGCTCCTATAACCGTTCAATTTTATGGGTTTTTTTTAAATAGGGTTATCAACAAGTCTTTTTTCTTCATTTAACAACTCTCTATGTACAGCCGAGTACACACTGAAACTCTGTGTCTAAAAAAACCTATTTGAATATATCCGTACAGATTCCATTTTAAAACAATGACTAAATGTACACATTATGTCATTTCGGTCTCCTCCTCTCCTCCTCCAACACACTCTGTACAATTTAGTTTTATATTCCATGTGACTTGAAGAATTCAGAATTTGAAAGTTTTTCACTTGGTCTTGTAATCTATAGTAGAATTGGAAGAGCTAATTCCTATGCTGTTGTTGCACATACAATATGATATCTCCCCTGATAATATTGCTACTGATGGGGTTGTGCTTTATATACAGAGTATGTTATTGCCCATCCCTGAAAATATTTTATTTTCACTGATCTGTACCAATTCCCAGCAATTTTCAATGTAGTCATCAAATAAATTAGAATAATATTTTATTATAGCATACTAGAAATAAAAATATAATTCTATAAAAGTATTCAAATCAAAAGAATCAAAATAAATGAACAAATTTATGGCAGCATTACATATTTCAAAGGTTCTCTGTTTTCAGTGGTTTATGAGAAATTAGTTACGTGAAAGCTAAGTGAATTTAAAATATTTTTAGAAGCCAACAGAACACTAGCACAACTACTGAAGTTTCTGCATGGTTTTCAAAGGCTGACCATATATATCATCATTCACGTTTTCTAAAATAGTCACAACATGCATATGGAAAGCATGGGATGTCTATTACAAAGTTGCATTCTTCATTTTTCTAATTTTCCAACTGATGCCCCTGCTCCTTCCCTTTTAAAAATGGCAATACATCTAGACATTTTGGCAGCTGTGATAATTTAAATAGGAAAAGATAACAATTTGTACCAGGCTTAGATTATTCTTTTTCCTACATTTCCAATAGAATTCAATCACCTATTTAGATTCATTAATCATTGGTTTTCAGTTCCTGTGCTGAACACTCCAATTTTTCAGTAATTAACGACTACTGATTGTAGAAAATAAGTCATCTCTAAGTTGAATATAGTGTTAGAGTACCAATGCTCAACTAAATTTGGATTTGGAAACACACCAGTGCTTTCTCTTTCAACTGCATGTAATCCTACCTTCTTATAAGGATATAAGTTATAAGTATATGGTGTAAGCATGTAAAGATACACTGCTAATGGTATGGCGTTTTCGGTTTCATCAGGGACAACAAGAACTCCAAAGTCCCTTCCAACTCTGTTATTCTATTAAGACATTCATTCATTCATTTATATTCTGTATGTATTGTCCAGTTCCTTAATACCCCAGCTTTCAAGCTAGCTTCACACATGTAATAAAACCCAGTATTTACATAAAATTTTTATAGAATGTTGTTTCCCCCAAGATTCATACAACCTCTGCTTTGTTGGGGTTTCAAAGGGCCCTGAAGACCTCATTCATCGACCAGGCCTTTGGAAAGCATAATCGAAGAACCCTCTTCCCCATGCACACTTCTCCCCCCCCCCTGTTCCCATCATGCTTATACATTTTTGCCATCTTTATTTTTTGGGGGGGAGGGGGAGAATTCTTATTTTAAATGTTAACCATTTATAAACCATCCAAAGTAATTAGAGTTGGCCACCATATATATTTAACAAATTATTAATGTATCATTAGAACCTATTAATTTGCAATACATTTAATACTGTACAAGTCATTTTGGAAGTCTCAAGAAATTTCAGACCAGAGTCCTTTAGTTACATAATGTTTAATTTTTCTCCAGTTCATTCTTTTCATAATGAAACCACAATATTTCAGTCTTTTACTCTCAAGAAAGAGCAAATCATTTCAAAAATAGTACAGTTAATACCTTGAACATACTATTTGACTCTCTTTGAGAAAAAGAAGAAAAACATATTGCAGACTGTTGCAAGTGAGAAATCCCTTTAAGGGCAATTATGTATTAGCTACTCTGTGGCATCCTATTTTACACACATTCTTGCAGCAATTCTAACGATTTTGAATGTTGGTCTTGCCAAACAAATATTGTCTTAAATGCCATAATGGCTAAACTCTCTTTTAATTGAACAAAAAACAGCTTGTGTCACAAAATAACAAAAAGGCATATAAGAAAATACATGTAAAAATGTGCACCCCTCCTGCAGGCACAGCCATAAATATGGACTAGACAAAAACATTTACTTTAATGAAACTGTGTCATCTTGTTAAAGCAGAAATAAATGCATGTCATTTTTAGAAATGCACAAAAAGTTGTTGAACTACTCGTATATAAAGGATATTGAGAGAAACACAATTTTAAAGGACAGAGTTATTGTTCTAATTTATTTTCAACAAATACATATCTATTTTCACTTCACAAAAAAGCATCGAGTATAACTGGATAAAATATTCTTAAATTAGGTTAGGGCAGCAGCCTCCAACCTTTTGGGCACCAGGAACTGGTTTGGTGGAGAAAAGTTTTTCCACCGACCGGAGGAAGCATGGTTTTGTGTGCTGCCTGTATCCCACTGATGGAGCTTTGTTTGTTTGCACCGCCCAGGGGTTGGGGACCCCTGGGTTAGGATCTTTACATGTGAGCCAGAACTTGACCATCAAATAAAGCTTTGTGTCTTACCAGATCAACAAATCTGTTCACTTTACAACCAATGACTCCTCAAAACCACTATTTTGGACATGAAATTTATCTGTCTTCTTGTCTACGTTGGAAGGAAAACTAACAATATTTTCTGGGGTGAATACCAGCAACTCTTCAGTTTGTTCCTTCCAAAACTCTTCCAAGATTTCCAAGTCATTTGGGCAGTGAGAGGCTACCAACAGGATTTTAACTTGGGGGCAACCTTAAGACAGTTCTACTGAGATAGATTTTTCTTAAGTATGGCATTGATAGAAGAGTCTCAAAGACATGGTTTTATTAGCTGGCTTTAGACTAAGTAGCTTGTAATCCTGGTGCACTTTATGAAATACAACATATGACTCTACAGCACACACATACATACACAATTACACATGCATATTCACCCACACAGCTCATCTTTATACTATAATCTTATCTTCAATCAAAGTTAAAGCTCAGAGCAGAGTTCAAAAGGCAAGAACACAGCCTTGTGATAAGGCTACTGTTCTAGCTTCTGGAGTTGCTGCCTCAGCACCAACGCTGAGTTAGTCACATACAAGTTAAACAATTGCGAGATGCCATATAGGAATTTGCGTTCCTATTTAAGTGGCTATGTTCTTGCATTACTTGACACAGTCATCACCACCCCCAACAAAACTCACTTACTAATTTTTAGCAATTGATATCTGAGGAATGTGTGTGTGCAATAATGTTCTCTGAAGGACTGATGATTACATGCCATCAAGTTGTTGTCAACTCTTGGTGACCCTATAGATTTGTTTTATGATACTCTGTTCCTAATCTGGTCCCTCAGGAACTCTGATGGTACACTCATTGTTACGGTAACTGAATCTATCTACCTTGCTGCTGGTTGTCCTCTTTCCTTTCTCCTTTCCCAACATTAGAGTCCATTATATTACACCATATTAGTTTCAATTCTACAAGCCGCTTGTGTGTAGTTGTCACTATTCTGTAAAGGGAGCGACTTCTAGTCTGTGGAAAGACATCGTCCTGCAAAATTTACGGTGCCATCCTACTCATCAGCAATATTCCTCTTGGAGGAAGAAAGCAAATGGCTTTGATAAAAGCAGACAATATAAAAGTCAGCGCTGGCTCAGCCTTGCAATGTTCAGCTAACTATGACAGCTTGCTACTCTCTAGTGCACATGTTATTCTCTGTTAAGCAGACAATTCGTGTCCAGGTCATTTAACTTGGTTATAAAATTTCATCGTTTTCATTCATTTCCAATTACGGCAACACTTTTTTAAGCAGATACATGATTTAAGGGTAGCATATCACTACTAATGTCTTTGGCTGGCAAGGAGCCAAATTATTAAACTATGTGTCCATTTCATTTGTTTGGGATGGTTTATCCCACTCCTCAGTTCTTTAGTTGGGTCTTGCCAACTCCTGGGCCATTAATTTTGCAGAAGAGCCCGCGTTAGACAGAGCACCTTTCATCTTCAAGTAATCTGAATGATGTACAGCTCACTGTTCAGCCATGCTGCCACCAAGTGAAGACTTATCTTTTTAGGAGATATTCCTTGCATTTTACTTTGGAAGTAGTTAGACCTCCAAACATCTCTTGGGAAGCATATGTCATGTATACAAATCCATCTTCATCTTTGTAGTCTTGGTATACTTCGGCCAAAGTTAAAGACATACTGGCTAAACTCTTGTTGTTTATCAGCAAGTAGAAAGCTTGGGTAGCACTCAATGCCATTCTGCTTCTGGATTAACAAAGAAAACAGACATTCTTCTAAAATATGCAAACTCCTTCAGAGTAGATAGGCAGTAGATTAGCTACATACATGGTGAAGTGCAAAGTTGCCACCAGAAAATGGTATATTGTACTTTGAAAAAGGGTTAAGGAAGAAGATGGATTTTTAAGTTGTCCAGACTATCCAACATGCATTCCATTTTTCTGGGATAAGCTTTATAGTGTTCAGTGTAGCTTTTTACATTTATCATTAACGTTAGTATTTATTTATTTTTTGTGCCATCAAGTCGGTTTTTGATGCCTTGTGACTGCCTGCAGTTTTTTGGCAAGGTTTTTCAAAAGTGGTATGCTTTTGCCTTCTTCCTCGACAGCAACTGGCACTAAAGTCACCCAGCTGCCTCTGTGCCTAAAACATAATTAGAACTCACAGGCTCCTGGTTTCTAGCTGGATGCCTTAACCACTGCACCAAATTGGCTCTCAGATATTTATTTAGCTTGCGTGTTATTAAGGCATTTATTTAGGGGTTTAGATTCCATAGTGAGGGTGGTACAGGAAGGTTACAAACAGCAAAGATAATTCAACTTGTTCCTAGAGTGTAGAGACTAGGAGATGTTAACGGTGGAGTTCCTTGCCATTTCACACTAATTTTAGCTAATTTTATTTGGCTGATTAAATGCACACTACTTTTTTGTGTAGTCACAAAGCAATAAGCATATTTTTTTTTAAATGTAGTGTGCTTCTTAATCAAAACTTTTAAATATTTTTTATAATTCCAAGAATCATACTCCTGTAGGCAGAATTGGATGAGTGAAGATTAAATATTCTGAGCACTATTTGGGAAATTCTAATGGGTAGCACATATTGGATAAGTCTATGACCTTGAAAATGGCAGTTAATGAACATTCCAAGTTTCTGTAATCTCACTTTGTATGTACTGCTTTATTTCACTTGGCTATAAGAGATTCTAATCAATTTTGAAATCAGCAATAGTCATAGGAGCTTAAAGAGTTCTTGAAGCAGTAGAGCTGAGATAAAAATAATGTTATGCAATGAATTCTGCAGACCTGAAGTTTTTTTGGATTTATACTTAAGTGCCCTTGCCAGCTCATAGCAAGCAGTTTTTAAAATGAAGGAAAATTTAAAAGTAAATTACTAGATGGAATGAATAAAGGTAAAGGTTCCCCTCGCACATATGTGCTAGTTGTTCCTGACTCTGGGGGGCAGTGTTCATCTCTGTTTCAAAGCCAAAGAGCCAGTGTTGTCCGAAGACGTCTCCGTGGTCATGTGGCCGGCATGACTAAACGCCGAAGGAGCATGGAGCGCTGTTATCTTCCCACCAAAGGTGGTTCTTGTTTTTCTACTTGCATTTTTAGGTGCTTTGGAACTGCTAGGTTGGTTGAAGCTGGGACAAGTAATAGGAGCTCACTCTGTTACGCGGTGCTAGGGATTCAAACTGCAGAACTTTCTGATAGACAAGCTCAGCGTCTTAGCTACTGATGCCACGTCCCACTTTTCCAAATCAAAAATTCATAGTTACATCCTGGATTCTGAAGAATAAAATGTCAGTATTTATTCTGAGATATGCACATGCATTTAGGATAGCTTTTCCTAAAGCAGTACTTTCCCTATACTTTGGGCTGATGTCGATATTGGAATTGAAAGCTGAACATGTCTGGACTGCATAGGACTGGGGAAAACTAGCTGAGAATAAAAATAGATTGAAATGAATTTAAAGCACAACGGTATAGATTTAAAAAAATAAATCTTGGTCATCTGTTGTATCAAACTCTTCTTGGATGGTTAAAACAATCTAGGAACTTTAAAAAAAACAGAGGAGGAAAAAAAGACAGGACTGTATTAATCTAGCCTAGTTTTCTCACCATACCTTTGTGCAAATAATGAGGAATACTTTGCAAGAGGACTCAAAGGACTGAACCTCATCAAAGCAATGGAAGAAAAGTCACAGAAAGGTGTTGGGTAACAGAAGCCATACTATTTGCAAAGTTCCCAAGTTTTCTTAGAAGCCCTGTAGCAAAAATAGACAGGCCAGGGGGTGTGCGCACAGAAGCACTGACAGCCGACAAATAATAAATAGCCTATCTGTGGCTTGCTACATACCTAATGATGGTTATAAACTGTGTCATAGTTAACTCTTGTGGTACAAGAAACTTTGTTTTGTCCAACAGGGGGAGGTATTTTTCTTTCTGATATCTTTCAACAATTACCTGGTTCAAAAAGAAGAAAGCACAACATGTTTAAAAGCAGTGGACATGCTACCAGTGGAAGCATCTACTACTATCAGCAGGAGACAATCCTAAGCAGACTTCTTGTTATCTACAGAAGGTAATGATACCACTGGCCAAGAAAACCTGCCCTGAGTCAGGTACACTTAAAAAACAACAACAGACACTAGGCAAATGTTAGGAGTATTTAGCAGAGAAGAGAAAGAGAGGCTTACTGGAACTTTTGTCGGGAACTTCCCACGAATGCCTGCTACTTCTTCCACTCGGGTGGCTGTGAAAATAAAATGACAAGAAAGACCCATTAGTTTTCACCTAACGGGGGCGTGGAGGTGAAAAACCTCGACTCCCAAGGTAGCAGGTAGCGGACTGCAAGACGGTCAGCCCTGCAAAGCCGAGCTGCCCCCACGCAGGTCAGATCGCCGGAGGCGTTTTCCTTTTCTTCCTTTCCAAAGAGCGGTGGAAAAGCCGGCGCCCGGCTGTGCTTTCAGCAACCCCGTCCCCGATCCCAGAGCAGTCCGTCCGTCCCACGGAGATTAGCGGTTTCCGCCAGAATTCAGGAGAAATAAGGCGCCAGCCTGATTTCCCAACCAATCGCCTCGTACGTAGGGTAAGCCCACTTTCCGCCGCTTACCAAAACTTTTCCTTTGCTTAAACGGCCTGACGGGCTGGCAGTTCTGCTGTAAAGGTTGCATTTCCCCCAGCTTTGCAAAGAGCCTGCTTAGAAAAACACCCACTGCGGCCCCGCGACAGCTGCTCTCCGGACTGTACAGCCGGGGCAGAAGAGCCCCCTTTTTAACTAACGGCTTGCGACATCCACGTCACTCGTTGCCCCCCCTCCTCCCCCTCTCCCCCCTCCCCGCGGACGGTCTGGCCGGGACCCAAACGGGAAAAGTGGGTGTTGGAGACAAAAAAGAAAAAAAAAGAAATAACGCGCGGGACACGAAGGCCTGCAAGGTGGCAAGTCACAGCCTTTCTCTGGTCCAGAGTAGCCCACGCGCAATCTTCGTGTCCCTGCAGAGCTCGGGCGGGGGCGGGGGGATTCGCTGTGGAAGAAAACTATTCGCTAGTAAGAACGATTTGCCGTTGTGGTTCCCCCACCCCGGAGTGGAGGATCTCTAGACCGTCTTTCCTTGCTCTGGGAACAAATCCTGTCCACTCTGCTGCCGGGAAGTACTTTATGGTGAGGTAAACATCAAGATGAGCGCCTGACCCCCTTGAGATGACTTGACCATAAGCCTTATGACTTCTCTTCTCTAGTTACAGTGGGATAAATCAGCTGTTTGGGGAATGATGGTGACTTTAGTCAGTTCATCTCCCGAATGTTAGATGGCACCCGGAGTATCTGTTTGTTGCTGTTGACGGCAAAACCATTTCCACCCGTTTCGAGGGAACCCAACTTTTGAGCACCTATGGATAGGTTTAGTTGGGTAATAGTCTCTCACAGCTGGGTAACCCGGGGTCATAAAACATAACGTTTATTTGAAAGGAAATAGGTATTTGTCTCACAGGGTTCCTGCCAGAGCTGTATTGTTCAGCGGGGGCTGTAATTTCATCCGTTGTGGCTGCAGTCCTAGCTGCATTGCTAAAATTCGGGTTAATTATAGCGCTTGTTCTGTTCTGAGGAAAGCCCCCTTGAGCCCAGTGGCACAGCAAAGAAATACAGGATTGCACCCTTAATCATTGGCAGTCCTTGACAAGCAGGTAATTTCTTAGCTGTTACCTAGTGCATTTCATTACCAGGTAGGTTTTGCCAGATGTTAGCCAATCTTCAATTTCACCTCCTTTACAGTATATTGTTAAACTTCTTGGCAACGAATGGGTGTAGACCAGTGGTGGGAGTCAAAGAATGTAACAACCGGTTCTCTGCCCTAATAACCATCTGAGTAGGCATGGCTCGGTGGTCATGTGACTGGGTGTGCATGGCCAACTCAATGTCACTCACATCGATGGGTGTTTCTTCTTAGCTGTTACAATGTAATAAGGAGAAGCAGTTTCTGTAATCAGGACAATAAAGATTAGGCTAGAAACAATACCAGAATGTTTCCTTCCTGCCTTCCTTACAGGATTAGCCCTCTAAAGTGGAAGGAAACAAAAGGAGATTTCTTCCAACAACCGGTTCTCCAAACTGCTTAGAAAGTTAACAAACGGTTCTCTCGGATAGGTGAGAACTGGCTGAATCCCATCACTGGTGTAGACCAATGTTTCAATCAAAAACTATGGTTCATTGTTACCCGGTGCTGACCAGTTTTTGATTTCCTTTGATTACTCCACCATTTCTTCTGTTATTGCAAGTTCTCTCATTTCAACTTTTTTTTTTTTAAAAAAAAAATCCACTTCCAAGCTTCTGGATGTATTTTTTTCGGTTGCCCTACAGCTGTACCCAGAATGCACTGTTTTTTCCCCTCTGGCAGGTGTTGACTGGTTCAGTGCAGTCTCTCCATTAATGGATGGATAGAAACGTTTCTGAATTTGGAGGTCCTGTCTGTAGTGTACATTCAAGGTTTGTAATTGCTGATCTTTTAGTTATAGTTGTTTCTTGTTTTATTACCCAGTCCCATCAGAAGCTCATGAGAGTGTTGGCCTAATCTAGAGGTGGTATTCAGCCGGTTCTCTCTGGTTCGGGAAAACCGGTAGTGGCGACTGCGGGAAGCTCCACCCACCTGCCGCAACATAATGCGCGAGCACTGTGCGTGTGCAGAAGGCAGTGCACATGCACAGATGTGGCACATGCACTCACATTTGCGGAGCAGTAGGGAAGGTAAGTGAATCCCACTACTGGCCTAATTTTATGAAAATGTAAAGGTGAAGTAGGTGTAGGTGTAGACTGGGTGTAGACTGTTTAACTATGGCATTTAGATCCTGATAATTGGTTCATGGGCCATATCAGTTAACACAGAGACAGAGTAGAACCCTATAGCATCCCATAAGGTAAAAGCTGAGAAAAAAGCAGTAATTCCCCAGTTTGCCTATATGAAACCCTAATGATAGGCGTAGAACCACAACAAAACCATGTTCCCATCCATCAATTCCTGAAAGTGGTTCAGATGGTGTCAGAAGATGTCAAGATATATGCAAGCACAAGCACAGACAAATTACCGAGTTGTACCGTCTACTAGACCATCCATCAGAGCCAGGGCCGGATTTTCCTATAGGCTAACTAGGCTTCAGCCTAGGGCCTCAAGATCAAGAGGGGCCTACATTCAAATTGTTAGCAAAATTAAAATTACACTATTCTAAAAACAGTGAACACTAAAACACTGAACCGAAAATAAGGAGAAATTCTACGCATATGACTAATAAACAAACATAAAAATGTATTGGTTAAGATCGTTCCAGCGCCGCAGCAGTTGGGGAGCCTGCCCACGTTCCTGACACCAGCGGTCGGGCGAGAGGCGCGGCCGCTCCCAGTAGCCTCCCGTCGACGCGGAGCCCACCAGCGGCCAGGCAGGTGAGGGTGAGGGGGCCGAGCCGAGCAGCTGAGTGCAGCAGGGGAGGCAGCTGGCCTCACTGCCTTTGCCGCAGAGCAGAGCCGCCCTCCGTCGGGAGGCCAGCTATATATATTGATATATATTGATATATCACAGTAATGATGTATTTTATTGTCTCTCATGTAATTTACAAACTTAAAAATGGGAGGTGAAAGGGCCTCATAAGTGGAATAGCCTAGGGCATCTTTTCATCTAAACTCAGCCCTGATCAGAGCAACTAAAACTGGCCCTGAAACAACTGTAGATGAAGATCATCTAGAGATGCTCTACCAACAATTCTGTTGGCTGGAGCTTAGAACAGTGGATGGGTTTTATTTGGCTTTGGCAACACTATAGCAGATTGAAAGCATTTTGCTTCCTAGGATTCATCATAGATCTTATTTTGAGAAATAATGCAGAATGCATAATGATAACATATATCACATATACATACATGATATGGCATATCTCATGGAAATCAATGAGTCCATCTGAATGCTTACTTTCAATTTTGGCATTCAAATTGACCAAATTATTTATTTATTTCTGGAGAATATAATTTTAATTAATATAACTAATTGCCTTTTGTGATCTTACAGATGCGCTGAAATGCATCTCCCATTGCCTGAATTAAAACTGGAATTGTACTACAGTTTCGGGCAGACCATCCTTAACCCTGAGTTGATGTTCATTGTCTTTTATTTATTCAAGTGTATGCCATGCTGTATAACTTCATGGCACTTTCCTGAGTTGCAGGATTCCATTCCTTATATTTCTTTCAGCCCCCTTTACTTTCTGTCTCTACATCTGTCTCACTGTTGCATTAGTGTTTCCTGTTCAACTGATCTTACCATTTGAAGCATCCTCTCTTTTGAGGTGCATTCTTTCTTGGAACATCACTCAAACCATTTGTAGTCATAGAAGCAACCCAGGATTATTTTTCCACACAAGAGTTTGATACTTTTTCAGGAATTGGCAGGTTATGCCATCACTCCAGTTATCAGACTGGGTGTTGAATTACATGATGTAATTATTTGAAAATGTGTCTTGCATGCAGACAGTACTGAACAAAATGTTCCACAGAGATTTTCTGGAAGGCAATATTTCTAGTCTAGTAATCTTCTCCATACTTGTACTAGCAAAATAGGAAATTTAACTGGCATTGGCTTGAAGAACTCAAGATCAATTGTGGGTTCCTAACCGTTCAAATCGGTTCGGCCAAACCATTAGTGGTTTGGTGGCCTGGGTTGCAGGAACCGGCAGTAACCCAAGCCTGCCACACCCCCGAACTGGTTCTCTGGGCAGTGCTGTAGGCGCAGCCATCTTGTTTTGGGGTTCTGTGCATGCGCAGAACAATTTTAACTGCATTGCACTTGGGGCATGCAGCGTATACACACAGCACATCCACAAGCAAATTGTCAGTAGTGCCTGCCGGAACCCACTCCTGCTCAAGATTGTATGGATTTGTTCTTCACTGGGAGACCTGGAGAGCTTCTCAGTCTTTGGAAGAGATGACAAATATTATGGGAAGCACTGAAGATATGAAATAATGATGTATCTTCCTGGATGCAGCAGAATTTATTACGTGGGATTAAGGATGATGAGAAATATAAGAGATGAACTTTTTGATCTTCTTCAGAAACAAAACAATAATAAAGGCAGTCAGCTGGAGGGGACACACTTAATATACCATCATTCCATGGGTTTCATTTCCAAGTTTTCCCTGTCCTTCCCAAGATACAGGAAGGAACACAAGAATAGTTCATTGTGATTAGACCAATTCTTGTAACACTTCAATAACAATTCAAGAATAGTTATGAATTGAAGGCAGGCCTATTATTGATCACTGAACCGAATCTACTTCCTCAATACCATTCCCAACGTGGTCAGTTTTGAAGATGACCAAAGCCCTCTCCCATTTTAAACTAGTTGCAGTCATCTCATAATTTGCCAGGGTAGAGAGCACTGCAACAACAGAGCAGGATCAGAACTCTTTTGAGGATTTTGAAAAGGATAGGTTGGATTGGAGTCTTTTGTTCTAATATTGAGGTGATTTATTTTCCCAAACAGCCCAAGTCTTCTCTGGAGTTTTGGTTTCATCCAACTTGAGGAAATCACTACTGTTTGAGAGGCAATAGTCTACCTTTTTTTTTCTTAGTTGCATCTGTAGATACAAGTGGTAGACCCTTTGCAATGACATGCAAATCTTGTGAAATGTAATAAGGACAACAGCAATAGCACTTAGACTTATATACCACTTCAAAGTGTTTTACAGCACTCTCTAAGCCGTTTACAGAGTCAGTATTATGCCCCCAATGATCAGGGTCTTCATTTTACTGACCTCGGAAGGTGGAAGGCTGAGTCAACTTTGAGCCTAGTGAGATTCTAACTGCCAAATTGCAGTCAGCAGGCAGTCAGCAGGCAGTCAGCAGAAGTAGCCTGCAGTACTGTATCCCAACCACTGCAACACCACTGCTCTTATAATAAGAGTATGTGTGATCAAAGCAGAAGATAGTCATTCACTTTTTCATAAATTAAGTCTCTCACCTACAATTTGGCTAAGGTATCAAATCATAAAACTGTTTGTTTGTTTGTTAAGAAATTAGCAGCAGTTCAGAAATAGACTGAGAGCCACATAGAAACGTTTCATGATTCCTTGGCTCTAGGTTACTCATCTGAACCTGTGGCAGGAACAGGTACTAGACTGGGATGGATGATCACAAGTGTCATCTGAACCATCTAGATATGAATTAGGGATTTTATAAAATTAAAAAAAACAGCTGCAACAATATTTCTTTGAAATTCACTTTCAGGAATAAGAACTCAGGTGTATACAGTGTCTGAGTATGACAAAGTAATTTTGTACGTAAAAGAAGACAAAACAGAAAAAAGAAGAAGTTACCCAAAGTGACAAATGTTGATCTGATAAAGGGAACAGTTATCTTCTGGAATTCTTGCATTCCATTTTTTATGAGCTACATGTTTACAACCTACAGAAAGCAAATATTGCAGACATCTCATATCTTCAACACAATCATATGATAATTATTGAACTTAATGTTTCTGCCCTTGGAAACAGAACCTGTTTGATGCTTGTATATGAGAGACCAGTCTTGCTAATGATACAACATGTTTAGATCTTGTCAGAAAGCTTCATGTTTTTCAATATCTTTTTTCTTCCCAACAGCTCATAACAACTTTTCCATTCTGCATAGTAGTCTGTTGAGCAAAAAGAAACAACTTTCTGAAAGAGTACTTATTTTACTCATTCTTATTTCACACTATTCACTCTTGTGTTCAGATGATATTATTTTCTAAAACAAGTTAAAATTTCAATCCATTCAAAAAGGTTCTGGGAATAATGGAAAATAGAGTAGTTCTTGCTGTTTCTTCTGTTGTCTTGTGACAATGGTAATAGGAGTGGACTCCTTCTCCAGGGGGAGAGAATAGTAAGCACGCCAACACAAGAAACTGTCTGATGAACAGTTCCATAACTATGTATATGATAATGTAAGCCAGGATATAATGTTACCACATCATGTGGGCATTCCAATGAACTAGAATTAGTTTAATAAAACAAAATTAGCAGAGAAACAGAAAGGACTAACTGAGCATTATGAATGTCTGTGAAGCTCAGGTGCCACACTGTCTCATGTATTCGTAATGTTCAGTTAGGCCCTTCTGTCCATCCACAGTTTGTGCCTTTTCCAAGGCCCATGTATTTCCTTCCAGAGACATCCTGACCTTAGAAAGCATGATAAATATGTTAGTATTTAATGCAAGATCTTTGTAAAGCTTTTAACGGGAATAAGCTGGTGGATAAATACCTGTTCCTAACTATAGAACTTGCAGCTGTTTCCTTCACTTCTACCATAAAGAAATTAGTCAGTATGACCCGCCCCTGACTTGTGTATTTGTGTGTCTAGTACCTGAATTGTTTGTGAGGATAACCTTCCTCCTTCTTTTTTCTGTCTATAGATACAACAGCAAGGTCAGTTCAAGGATAGTTAAGTGAAATAAATCTTTTTTTGCAATATTTAAATGTTTCTCAGGTAAAATCAGGTATCTGCATGACACAGTTCTATTTATATCATCTATCTATTATCTATTGTCTGTCTGTTTGTCTATTTTTCTGTCTGTCTGTCTATCATAGCTCTCTCTCGCTCTCTCCTAATCTCTCATCTATTATCTTTGCAATCATTTTACCAAAATGTGGAAAAAGTTGAATAAGTTTTGAATAAGCACTTGTGTCATCTAAATGTTATCTAAAGCATTTAGCTATCAGGATCTGAGGATTTCCCAAGAGTTAAATTGAGTTGAGGCTGTAAACTGAGAATTGTCAACGCAAAAACAAAATAGAATTCCCAGATATTTGTTAAAACTTGATGTCAGACTTATTTTTTATTGCTTTGGGTTTTTCCTAAGTTTCCTAGGGTTTGGTCTTACCTTTTTATACAGTATTTTATCCCTAAAGCTCATTTTACCTGCATTTGGAAAAGATCAGAAAGTAGGAAAAGCATGCCAAACATTATTTCTGGATTCTTTCCAGCCAGTTTGTGTTTGACTGAATGTGCCCATTGGAAAGTATAGGATGGGCTGGGTACCCTCCCCTGTGGATCTGATTATGGAAAGAGGCAGAGGAGAGAAGAGATGGAAGCTTAGAAAAGAGCAGTTGCCACCATAAGGATGAAGGAATATTTTTCCTGAAATGTTTTTCTTCCCGGCCTGATGCAGCCCACTTTTCAAATTCAATCTTTCTTCTCATCTTTCTATAATGATTTAAAGAAATTTATTAGACTGATGGACCGAAGCACACCACTATCAACATTATTTCTTTCCAATATCCCATTGGTTGCAAAGCATATAAAAGGAGTTTATTGTGTAAAGGGAAATATAGGAGAAATAAAGGAATGTTACTATGGAGAAATCTAGATAAAATGACACAACTTCAGATAAAATCAATTCAGTCACTCTCTTTAAGTTTTAGCACATGTTAATTGCAGAGAGGATTCTTTGAGGGCTATCATCTGTTTCTTAGATGTTCATAGTTAAAGTTCCTTTTCCTTCCTTTTTTAATTAACAATTTTGTAATGCTTGGTGTTTATAGTAATTATATAGTTACTCTACCCCAAGATCATTTTTGCAACATTGATAGCAAAGCTGAATAAAGTATTCCAACTGCACAAAGAATGAGAACATCAACCATTTTTAGTCTCTTTCTTAATATTCCCTAATGGGAATTTGCCTTTTACATAATGTCTGTATGCGGCATCTGTGGTTTCTTCAAGTAATCCTACGCAGTCCCAAAACTTCATTCCAGTTAGATGATGCCAGCTTATCAGGAAAGGGAAAAAGTCCCCTACCTTATTTATATAATTGTGTGATTCATCTGTGAAAAACTTTTAGGAAAATATTTTTGTCAGTTTTGATTATTTCACCACTGATCCTTCCCCACTCAAGTAATTTTATAAAACATGACTAAACATTATTATAAAAATAATCATGAGTGCTATGCAATAATAAAGAGTTGCTGTTGTGTCAAAAAGATACCTAGTGAACTCCAGTGTGGACAAAGCCAACAACACATTTTAGAAAGTATCCTGTTTCCCTGAAAATAAGACCTTCCCGGATAATAAGCCCAATTAGGCTTTTGAGCACATGTGCTAAAATAAGCCCTCCCCCCAAAATAAGCCTTCCCCTAAAATATTGCAACATAGCAGCAGCCATGAGGTGACCACTCTTGCCGCCTCCTGCACCTCAAAAATAATAGGACCTCCCCAAAAATAAGGCCAAGCGCTTATTTGGCATCAAAAGAAAATAAGACTCTGTCTTATTTTTGGGGAAACACGGTAGTTGACCAATTCAACCATAGCATGGAATTAATATCCTACTGAAAAGTAAACAAATATGCAGCCATTTTAACCTCTGTAAAAATAATTGGGATGTTACACATTCTTCAAAAATCCCTTTGACATGTCTTATATTACAACCATAATGTAACCTATCTGAGATTCTGGGTTTGAGATACACAGTTTTTGAATGTTATATGTCCTAACGTTACACAAGAAGTGGATACATTTCTGTCATAGAATGGGAACACATATGATAAATAACTTTTTTACTAGGACCAAATAATGTTTCAAATTTCCAGTTCTTTTCTAATCTCAATATTGGGTTTCCCCCCCTAAAATCTAATTCTGCTCTTCTGAAAGTGAATTCCAGTAACTTTGCTGAGTGTAGGTCAGAAGTGGTATTCACCCAGCCAGTTCTGACAGATTCTGGAGAACTGGTAACAGAAATTTTGAGTAGTTTGGAGAACCAGCAAATAGGCTGGCCCTGCCCCCGTTGCCTCCCAGTCTCCCAGCTGATCTGCTTTTGTTGCCCCGAACAGGAGAACGGAACTGGAAAGCAGGTTAGTGGGGTGGGGAGAGAATGGGGATTTTGCAGTAACCTTCCCCTGCCAGGCCCACAAAGCCACACCCACAAAGTCATGCCCAAAGAACTGGTAATAAAAAAAATGAATCCCATCACTGGCGTAGGTATGTTCCAATGTTCCTATGTGCACAATATTATTAAGTAGTTAAATCTCTCCAGAACTTCTTACATTGTTGTCTGAAAACAGTATTTTCTTGTCTGTTTCTATTCATACATGTGATTGTTTATTATCCCTATCATAATAGTTGAACAAAGGGGCTGGAAAACCTGAACTTGCTGATAGCTGCAGTAGTACAATTAATATTTGGGTCCTTTTCAAGGTTTTATTATTAAAACCATATAATCCAGTATTACAATCAATTCATTGCTGGATCCTACTACAGTAACTCAGTGTCAGACCTGGAAGCCATCTTTTACATTGGGCCTTCAACCCCGCCACATTTTCTACTGTGGGAAAATGGGAGGGGGGATTATATGGAGTATGGGTGATATAGTCAAAATAACATTCTTTTCTCAGAGAGTCAAGGACATGTTGCCCTGCAGCTGCGCCGGAGTGACTGGGAGGCATCTCCAGTTTTGGACGATGCCTAATTGGATCATGTGATTGACATGGGTGCTGGGCAGGGACTTTAACTTTCATTTGAGTGGGAAAAACCTGGAAACTTTTCCCAGATTTGTCAATATGACATCTCTAATAAAATGGAACTTTGAGGAAACTCAAGCCTCAGAGTCTTCTTTCGTTGGGGGTGTTACTTGGAACCCTGACATTAACCCGAATTATGATTGTAAGATGATAGTTCCTGTTTTCAGTGAAGCTTAAATGCAGCTCATATTTTTCTTGTTTCCTCTTCACTTAGCTGTTTTTCTACTTTCAGAGAGATACTTTTAGCAAGAGAAAAATATTGAAAATATGCAATATGTGCATATTCAAAATATGGTCCCTCTTCATCAGAAATGATCCATTGCACTACCTCTTCTCCACTGCTAAGGATAATGACAATGTCCTTGCACATTGTCTCTCAGGTCTCTCTAACAGCGTTACCAGAGAATGTGAGTGTATGTGTTTATATGCCACATGCACACAAATGCATATGTGCATGCATATGCATATTTTGGGGGGGGGGGTGTTTCAATCAAACCCAATTCTTGGAAGCTAGCTGGACAAATTTCTCCAGTGTTTAGGCAATGTTTTTCAGGAGTGGTTTGCCATTGCCACTTTCTAGGGCTGAGAGAAAATTATTGGTCTTGTGCAGAGGTGACCCATTTTTGTTGGGTTGCAGAACCAGCAGTAATCCATGCTTGCCACACCCCCAAACTGGTTCCCCCATCACCTCTGATGTCGCCGCCATGTTGTTTTGTAGTGATTGCACATGCGCAGTTTACTGTAAATTGTTCTGCACATCCGTGAAGAACAATTTCCATTGAACTGTGCATATGCACAAAGCGAAGCGATAGTAAAATCAACAGCCTTGTGGCTTTGTACCTAATGTGGGCCCAGAACTCATGGTCTCCTGGTTTTTAGTCTGATAACATTTAAACTTTAAAAAAAAAAAACCTCTATTTTTAAAAAAAAATAATGGCAAATTGGAGAGAGAAACAAAACACAAAGATAAAAATATATACATTCCAGATCTTAGACCATATTCTCATATGAAAAGATCCAGCTGAGATATCAGAATACGGTTAGATCAGTACAATAAAATAGTTTTACAATCATAATTTGAATTTTTAACATTACGTTATCTCGGTAAAAAAAAAAACACCCTCCCATCAATCACAGGAGACTCTATTTTAAATAATATTTTTTCTGGTTTAGGGTCTTCTGACAGTTGTTGTGCAGCTGGAAATCCAACAGGTGAACTATTTCCCTGAGTGGGAGGAGCTAGGGTATTGAAATGGCTTTCCTTTGCCCATTGAGCAATTGGGGAAGATGTGAAAATTCTTGTTGTCTGAATCTCTTTTCCAATGAAATTGGTGAGATATCAATACAGGAATATACTGCCAGATTGTATTACTTGTTGAAATGAACACTATAAGTTCCTCACCATTTTTCAGCACATAACACTTGTCAGAATCAATAAAACAATAGTTAGGCACATTCCCAAATCAAGATGGCACCTGTGATTGCATGATTGAAGTCTCACCTCTTTTAACATGCATCACATACCCAACCAATGTTTTTTTTTAAAAAGGATCAAGACATAATCACCATCTTGACTTTTTTCTGACACCCATGGACACCCATCTTCAAATCAGAACATAACTTCTAAACCTTTTAGCTTTAGCTTTTATGGCTAAAGAGCCATAAAAGTAGAATGCTATAGACAGGTTGATCTATAACCCTTTTATCTTCACTTTGTTTTTCTTAAATATCATTGTTCCAAACAAATCAATGTATGATACTTTTAAAGAGATTCCTCCCCCCAATTGTTGCTTACTTCACTAAATGACTCTTGAGAAATTTCACAACATATTGCCACATTGTATTTGTGTAAAAATAGGAGTGATCTTGCCAACACCATTGTTTCAGGATATTAGGACTTCTATAAAGTATAAAAGAACGAGATTAGGACAGCTAAATATTTAACTAAGAGTTTACTTTCAGGTGGACGTCAGCAAAGACAAAATAACCATGACCGTACTCTTTTGCCTAAATAGAGTTGATTGCATTGTTTGGACATGTTAGACCATGCAGTTGTAAATACCAGAGTGGACAACTTGAAATTATTTGTTTTGGACATATATGGATAAAAAAGATACCTTTTCTGATCAATGATTAATTATCATTAATTGGAAACAATCATATAAAATTTTGCGCTATTAATTGCCCTATAATTAGAGTTGCTCCAGACTAAATTGTTACTTTGATCCAACCTTTTTAATTTTTGAGATTATTCTTCCAGTAAATGCTAGAGAACCTGACCATACTAGAAAAACACTGCATATCAATCAGAGTTGGTTAATATTTGGATGGAAGACCACCAGGAGGTACTATAATTGCAGGTTAGATTGAGAAAAGTTTAAAAAAAATCTGAAGAAGGCCAAGGACATGCTGTTTTCCTTGTTGTTGTCAAGAAGACAATATGAAGTCATAATGAAGTCACCAAAGATTAAGCTATCATAACAAGAACAAATAATTACCTTTGTGATTTGAAGAATCAAAAGGGATTGATTCATACTGAATAGAATCAATTCAGTGCTAGGCCTGTTGCTACACACCTTATATTTAGGCCATATTATCTGCTGAACCACACACTAGAGAACCCCATCTTGGGGAGGTTATCTTGGATTAGCAGTGGTGGAGTTAGAACAATGTCTATGGGATTCTCATTCATCCAAGTCATGGTTGATCCAAAGGTGCTTTTTCAAGAGGCAACTGGACTTCCTTGTTTTTCTTTGAAGACATTTTGCTTCTCATCCAAGAAGCTTCTTCAGCTCTGATTGGATTCCATTCGCCTCCATCCAGTCAGAGCTGAAGAAGCTTCTTGGATGAGAAGTGAAACATCTCCTTAAGAAAAACAAGAGTGCCCAGTTGCCCCTTCAAAAACCATCTTTGGAGTAAGAACAGTTATTGATTAAACCTAACATTCCTATTTTGACTGAATTGTATTGGATGCATGGAAAACCTCAGATCCTCAACTGTAGCACTAGACAGCCACAGGTTTAAGTGAACTTAATTGTGTAGTTGCGATCTTCATCCAGGCCTTTAAACTAAGATAGCATTAATGCTAAAACCTATTTTCAAATTCTATGTATTCTAGAGGCAAATGTGTACTGGGATGGGACTGTGTATAAAACAGCTGTTTGCCTGCCATATTTAATCACGATACAGTTCTTCCTGATACATATCACAGAAGGTTCTCAATAATTTATTTCCCATAATATGCACATTGGGATCTCTGACTGTTAGACCTTTGAAGTGGTCCCCACAGGAAGCATGACAATAAATATAAGATCTATCCAAACATCGATTTTTTTTCATCTACGGTAAAATGATAGTGAGCTATCTTCTTCCCTTGCTGCAGATACTTTGAACATTATTTTATTTCTAAGCCTGAGAAGATTTAAGAGGCGATGGAATTATGTGATCTCCTTTCTATTCATGTCTCCTTACTTTTTCAATTTCATATGGCTCTTAAGGAAATCCTCCCAAAGACAATATTATCAGCCCCATATATTTTCTGTCCCCTTGATTCTTTTCCTTCTTTCATTTGTGTGTCACTTTTTGTCATAGGCACATGATGGCCAACCTATGGCACGTATCCCACAGGTGGCATGCAGAGTGCTCTCTGCGGGCACATGGGCCATTGCTACAGCTCAGCTCCACCACACGTGCACGTACAGGCGCCTGCCACTGGCCAGATGGTTTTCTGGTCTCTGCCACACATGTGGGGGATGGGGTGCAGGCAGGAAAGGAGTTGCAGGTGCATGTGGGGGTGGCAGAGCACACGTGTGGGATTGCAAAGAAGGATGAGGCTCCGCTGATCTGGAGCCATCCACAGGGGGAGGAGTCCCCCTCGCGTGTCAAGAGAAAAGAGGGCAGCGCATGCCATGTGGGCTTGTGCAACTGCCAAAGAACAGGAGCTGAGGATTCAGCTCTGCCCAAGCCCAAGAGCACATGCTGTCCTCTTCTCTCTGATAGCCACCTGATTAAAAAGAAGGATGAGAGTCTGCTGGTCCGGAGCCATCCATGGGGGGGAGGGGTTCCCCTCGCATTCCTCGTCTTCCCGGATGGGGAAGGAAAAGCAGTGAGCAGGTGGGCACCGCCTGGCTTCCAAGTAGGAAAACAAGCACCTAGAGCCGAGGCTGCTGAAAGCAGCTAAAAAAAAATTGGTCCATTTTCGTGCCTTCGGGTGGAGCACAGAGCACAGAGCCAGGATGCCATGCAGGGCACGCTTCCCTCCACCCAAAGACACAAAAATGGAATGCAAAAGGAGGAACCCAGGGTGGGGTGGAGGCACTATGCATGACTGCAGGACACAAGCACACACCACACGTGCAATTTGGTGTCAAGTCCCATACCTGGGAGTGGAGGTGGTGGAGAGGCATGGAGAGGTCCAGCAGGACAATCTGCTAAACAGCAGCGGCAAGCTCAGGAGTTTTCTCCTGGATACCTCTCTGTCCTGCCTCCTCTGATCTCCCAAAGTTCTTTCCCCAGCATGTGATGCTCTCCCCTGGATTCCCCTCTGTCCTGCTTCCTCCGATCTCCCAAAGTTTTTTCCCCAGCGTGGATAGCTTTCTCCTGGATTCCCCTCCTCCGATCTCCCAAAGTTCTTTCCCCAGCGTGCAATAGCTTTCTACTGGATTCCCCTCTGTCCTGCCTTCTTTGATCTCCTAATTTTGACCCTTAATCCTCCAGTTGTCTATTTTTGGGAGTTTTTCCCCTCTCCTTTTCCCCCCTTCATAGGAGTCCCAACATTTTTTGTCATATGGCTTGGAGGGGGTGGTCATGTGACTGAGTGTGCATGAGTGATGTCAAGTTGGCCATACCCACCCAGTCACATGACCGCCAAGCCATGCCCACAAAATAGGCCACATCCACAGAATAGGTTCTAAAAAAATTGAAGCCCACCACTGGTGCACACATGCGCTTTCGGCATGCGATGACAAAAAGATTAGCCATTACTGTCATAGGTTGTTGGGTTGTTGCTGGAGAATTCAAGCATACTTGCACATGGCCCTTATTAAAAAAAATACTTCTTTGTATCTTCTATCTATTCCCTAATGTAAAGGGGAGAGTGCATGAAACTGACTGAAATCCACCAGTCCATTCATAGGAATCCATATTTAGGAAATTGTGATATTGTCTAAATTAGGCCAGAAATGATTCAGACATAAATAATAGAAATTGAAAAATAACAACAGTTGGAAGAGACCTTGGAGGTCTTCTAGTCCAACCCAATGCTCAAATAGGAAATCCTATTCCATTCCAGACATGTGGTTGTTCAGTCTTAAAAGCTTCCAGTGATTGAGGACCCACAACTTTGGGAGGCAAGTTGTTCCACTGGTTAATTGGTCTCATTGTTAGGGAATTTCTCCTTAGTTCTAAGTTGCTTCTCTCCTTGATTAGTTTCCATCCATTGTTTCTTGTCATTGATTGATTGGGTTTATTGCTAGTGCTGTTCATTGCAAAAATCTCTATTCTATTCAGAATATTATCGTATAATTCTATCCATATCAACCGCCTTTCTATCCATATCAACCGCCTTTGGATATAATGGATCTTATGTAGCTGTAAATGTAACTGAAGGAATCTTTCTCAGGATGAAGGGACAATAATTGGTTGAAACAGCTTCATCTTTTCTTTAAAATGGCTGGCTCCCCACAAAAGAGATGATTTAAGTGGTGGGGTCCAAATTCTATGTATCTAGGCTTTAATTCCTCCCAAGTTTCTATGTTCCAAGTTTTTATGTCCATAGCTAGCTGTGGCTTCTTGCACAACTAGTGTGCCACAGTGTAAAATAGGTCATGTTTTTCATTTCTGAGCAGGAGATCAGCATGGCTTTTTGCCCACCTTGCACTGCTAAAGTGAAGTGACATCATAATGTGAACTCCTTTCCAGAAGACAATGCTTGGTGAAATGAAAATGATCTTCAGCTTTGGTTTCATGCAATAAAAATTTTATTACAAATTTATCCTTGCCTAATATTTTATGTCACTTGATGGTTCAGAATTATGCAGTTGTAGTCCAACATTTTTTTTAAAAAAAAAACCATTGACCTTAAATATTATCTAAATTATTAGATTATATAAGAGCATTTTACTAGTTTTCCAGAAAATATTGGGGAATGGGATTCAGCAATTTTTGAGCTAGCAAATCCATTTTTTTGGGAAATATATAAACATTCCTGAGCCAGCTACAAGCTACTAGAATGAATTAATAAATTATAAGATGTCCTTTATTTTTTTTCCTCCAGTCCAATGCTGATTTGGCAATATTGTCTCCTCTCTCAGCATAGTAAATTCTTTAAGGAGACTTTGTGCCTGTTTCTATTTATGTGTTTATTTGAATCATCCCAATCAATGAGAAGAAGTATCTAGTACCAGGATCACACATCAGACAATTTGAGTACTGCTTAAGCCTCGGTACTTAGTCATGTCATGGGACTAACCTGCTAATCTCAAATTTATCTAGGAGCCTCATGCTTCATACCCTGGCTGTGATTTATGCAACTTTGATGTTTTGATACTGCAAGATACCCAGTAGCTACAAATTATGTAATATGGACTACATGTCATGGTGTCACATATTCTTTTGTAAGGGTTGGAACATCAAAGAAGTCTTGTTAGAAAAAGTGACACATCTCAATTGACACATCTGTGACACATCTCAATGAATCATGGAATGGCATACATAGACTTGATCACTAGGTGGCACAACATCATCATTTACTAATATTAGGAAGGAGGATGTTTCATTTTTACAAATTGGTATCCAAGTATGTTTTTCTATTATCTATCTAATACTAGAGATACCTCCTGCTGATATAGCTACGGCTACTATATTTTATATATCAAGGAGATAATTTGGTTTGTGGATAGAAGGCTGGAATATAGCACTTAAAATGCAGGCTGGGTTCTAAAGAGAAACATCAGTTTTCTGAATTATAATATTCTGAGTATAAAGTAACTTTGTACCCTTCCCTTCCTTTCCCTTTTTAAGAGACAATATTATTCTCTGTCAAGAACTGCTCAGGTTTTTCAAGGAAAAAGCTGATTTGCACATAGCTGCCACTTATTTTTTCATCATTTGTGTGCTAAGCTAAATACTTTTGAAACTATTGGTCATTATATTTGATTTATATTCAAATTGCACATCAATTTAGTTCAGCTATTCATTATCATATGATGTAACTATCTGAGCTTTGAACCGTAAAAATGGGAAATTTGTGGTTTCTCTAGAACATTACTGAATTATCATTTCCAGTATCTCATTTGGATTTCTCATTAGCCCATGTTGCTAAGAATTCAGCAGCATTTTGAGGCTCATATGTTCCCCAATCCTACAATATTTATTTAATTTGGATTAAAAACCACAGCCTTGGTCATTTATTCTTCTTAAATTCATGGTCAGAAGACCATCAGCAGGCTCAGGGGCATTCTAAGGTTTATACAACATAAAATGTCTTTTTGTGAGCTCATGGAAAATATAGGGTAATTCAGTAGCTTAAATGGCTTTAAAAGATGGTTGAAATAATTAGATCTAGATAAAGACTATTCCTGAGCATCAGCTATTGGGAACTAATGCTAGGAATGATTTCTGGTAGACTTTGCATAAGCATCTGATTAGATAAACGTTTAGCCTGATCCAGCAAGATGTGAAAGCCCATCCGCCCGCTCACACGGTACAGTACCCAGCCCATGTGAGCGACAGCGGATGGGCGGGGGAATGAATGAGCAGCTCACTCGTTCCTGCCCATCCACCCGCTCACACGCTACAGTACCCAGCCCATGCGACCGGCAGCGGATAGGCAGGGGAACGAATGAGCGGCTCACTCGTTCCCCGCCCAGCCGCCTGCTCACACGCTACAGTACCCAGCCCATGCGAGCAGCAGCGGATGGGTGGGGAAACAAATGAGCGGCTCACTCGCTCCCCACCCATCCGCTCGCTCACTCGCTACAGTACCCAGCCCATGCGAGCGGCAGCGGATGAGCGAGGGAGCGAGCGAGCTGCGAGCGCCAAAATAAAGCGGGTTTTTTTGAGAAAGGCCCGGGACGCGGGAAAATTATGAAAAGGCGTGCCTGTCCCGCCAGATGCGGGATGTCTGGTCACCCTATATTTATGTTTATAGTAGACTATAGGATAGAGTGTGTCGGTAGGCAAGATGTGTGTGGGAGCAAACTGCTACAAAATTATTTTGCATGAGGGGCTATGAAGCATGCAGACATAACAGGAATTTCTGAAAATAATTCTGCAAAAGACATACTGGACATGGAAGTGGTTTGTATTTTCTTTTAGAGGGTCCCTATGGAGCTTAATGAGAAAAGGAATAAAAGAAATCAGAAAAGGGTGTTATTCTAAAAATGCTGTCACATTTAGGCAAATATAGTGTTACCTACTGGGAAATGATACCGATCAGCTTTGTTATAATTTTTCTTACAAAACTCCTCTGAGATTTTACACACCATCATTTCCCCAACTTCATTGATATGCATAGAGAATCTAGCACAGTGGTTGTGAAATATATATAACTAATGTTTACATTAACAGATGGATCCCAGACTTTGAATTCCTGATAATTTCAGTTCACATTGATTTTTTAAGAACATTCAGATCACGAAGAGGACTTGTTTTATATGTAATTTCATTTTTGTGCAGGAGATGATTGTGAGAGACATTTGGGAAACAGAGTTGAAGTCTGTGATACTTTTCTATGGTGGAAAAATACAAAATTAAATATATCAAACTAACTTTGAAATTCTGTTTTGAAGATGTATTGAGTATTGAGCAAGTATTGCCATGAGCTCAGCGTTTTTCTCTAGGTGATGCCTATGGTTTAGTGTTGTGGGGGGGGGGGGTGTCAGAACAATTTAGCAAAGGATTCATTGAACAATCTGCTCATTTAAAAAAAACTTATCTTGACATGTTACTCATTGTGGAATGTGCTGTCCTCTTTCTTTTTCATCATGCACATCATGGTAGATGCAAATAGTTTTCTACCTCTGCTTGGATGTTTTCTGAATGACTTCATCCAAATGGCAATGTAAACAAAACACTGCTGTGTATAAAGGTAAAAGTCCCCTCACACATATATGCTAGTTGTTCCCAACTCTAGGGGGCAGTGCTCAACTCTGTTTCAAAGCCAAAGAACTTGAGCTGACTGAAGACTTTCTCCGTGGTCATGTGGCCAGCATGACTCAATGCCGAAGACGAATGGAACGCTGTTACCTTCCCACCAAGGTGATTCCTATTTTTCAACTTGCATTTTTACATCCTTTCGAACTGCTAGGTTGGCAGAAGCTTGGACAAGTGACGGGAGCTCACTCCATTTCACGGTGCTAGGGATTCGAACTGCCTAACTGCTGACCTTTCTGATTGACAAGCTCAGCTTCTCAGCCACTGAGCCACTGTGTCCCTTCCGCTGTGTATAACCTATGATTAGAATAAATGATCCCGAATTGTGTTTTAACGTGTGCAATTGCAAACTTAGATTGCACCCAGCGTTATGCAAGCAGACTTCCATCAATGCTTGGAGACATTTTCTTGTCCTTCCCTTTCTACACCTTGTATTTGCTGCACACATCCAAAGCTACTCACTATCTTCAGATGGTTTGGAGTATAGAAGACTTCCAAACTTTCTGAAGAGGAACCATAGTGCATGGAGAAAAGAAATTATTGTTATTTATTATACCTAGATTCAGTGCTGTCCAGGAAGTTCTATTTCCATTTCCCATGTAAATGTCCAGATTTTTTTTCTGAAATGTTGCCAAACCCATTCACAGAACTATTTCAATCCTGGATTCCTGGTCTAGATTTTTGTTGTAGCAGAAATTTGTCCTTTTCTTGGATTAAATTGAAAATCTGATAAAGACAGTTTTTGATTCATTTACATTGTTTTGATTTGGTTTCTATATATGCAATGTAATTAGCACACTGATTCTGCTATTGTTATTATGTGCTCTGGATTGTATTCGTTCACATTTCAATCAAGGCTTTCCTCTTCCTTCTGACCTTATTTCATTATTCTGAACAATAATAATGGATAAAAACATGCTAACTTTTCTCAGTGATGCTCTGTTTGTGATTCTGACAGTTGGATAAATAGCATCTCCAGAATAATCCTCACTTTGCACTTTTCAGATAATAAATATGCATATTTACATAGCAAAGCCTTCCCAACATTAATTACCAGCCTTGTAATTAAGGATGCTGGCATAATGTAACTAGCAAGAGGAGGGGGGGGGTGCTTTGGAAAGATAAATTGTTTTTAATAAGCCCCTATGAGAATTAAAATCAGATATACAGTTTTGCTCAGCATGGATACATTTTATTTATGATTGTTAATTGTGGTCTGCCTGTGACAATGTATAGAAGAGGAAGCTAAACATGTTAGCTTGTTGGAGGAAAAACAAAGACCCAGTCATCTCAGGAGGCATTTTAAAGGCTAGCCAATTTATTGTGGCATAAACCAGTTCCCCTCCCAACATCACATTTGCAAGAAGAATTTACAGCTAAATGAAATGTCAGCCAGATGCTCAGCAGCTGTATGGAATGTCAGGAAGGTAAGTCCTTTAAACTTTGCCCAAAGTGTGCCCAGTGGGAAAATTGATCACTAAAGCTGTTAACTAACCTACCTCAGGAGACTTCAGAGAAGCTGACGGCTCCTGACTGGCATGCAGGGATTAATACAGAGATGAGAACAGTTTCATAACTGGCAACAGGACTGAAATACTGATCTGGGAGACCAAGCCAGTGTGAGCTCACTGCAAACCTGAACTTTGAAGATAGCCAACATGTCAGAAAAAATCTCTATAGTTATGAGCAGCACGGCTGAACACATTCGTCTCTGCCAACTTAGGGCTCTCTTAGACTGAGATGTGAAATAACAGCTCATGAACTCTTCGTTAAAATGCTGAAGCTATTTCTCTCTCTCCCCCCCTCCTTTTTTAAAAACATTTGCCTTCTGCAGATGAATGCCAAGGAATGATGCATACTGAAATCAAAGGAAGCAGAATACATTTCTGTACATTTATGGCAATTTTCATATGTGTCTTTTTTAAATAAAGGGAACGTTTTGGCATTTTAATAATTCTGTAATTTTTCAGAGGTTTTCTAATGAAACATTAGGCAACAAGCATTTGCATGTTTGGTACTTGGTAGATAACATGTTTTGAAAAGAAAACACTGCAAACCTGGCTGTAGAAATCTGGAGGGCGGCAAAGAAATACTGCCCTCTATACATCATTCAGATTTCTGAAGCATTAGTGTGATAGTCCCAATTAAAAATCCCTACCCACATTTGGTGGGAGAAGCATGAGCACTTCTTGATGCTGAATGATGGTTGAAACAAGGGGACTTTGGTGCTCTCTGAGCTTGTTGTTTTTTTGCAAATGTTTCGTTACCCAAACTAGGTAAGTGCTGGGGGCACTGATGATCCTACCTAATTTGAGTAATGAAATGCCTGCAAGAAAACAATTAAGCTCAGAGAGCACCAAGGATTCCACATAGGAAGACGGTCGGGGAAATGGCCTAATTAATGCTGCACTCTACTTGAAAAATGCCCAGACAGATGCTTGCTTTTTACATTCCAGATCCTTAATGCAGGATGGGTGATTTTGAGTCAAATTAATGTGTTTATATGGATCACTTCATGTAATGAAACTGTCTGGTTATCTCTGGTGTCAGAGCAGGGCCTTGGCAAAAACATGATTTGGCCTATGCCTATTAGTATAGAGATGTTAGTCAAAAGTATACTTGATGGATTTAGGATTGCAATCTATTAGTGTATACATTTTGTGGGATCCACATTTAGCAAAACAGAAAGGCGAGCAGAGCCAAGCATAGTGAATATTTAAAGACCAATACTTAAAGCCTAAACGCCAAAAAAGTTTTATTGTGAAAGTTCCATGCCATGCCTGCATATGAGTTTCCCGTCTTCAGTTTGGGGGAAGGATCAGGAAGGATCAGGAAGAACACCGTCTATTCTTTCTGCTGACAGCAGGCTGCAGCTTCAAGTGTTGAGGCTCCCAATAAGTCAATAAATAGTTAACTGAAAATAAATGCTGGTTTTGTTAAAAAAAAAAACATTATTGTTAAATGCAGAAGCGCGGCTGCAGGATGCTGCAAACAGATGTAAATGTGGGCCGATTGCCCAAATGTGATCATGTGATTGTGTGGATGGGTGGGTATTAGAATTTTGAATGTGGCTAAACACCGACTAAGCGGCGCTCAGTTGCTGGCTTTTTAGGCTCCTTCACTGGTCTTGCCTCATCTCACATCATATCGCAATGCCTCATGTGCAGCCAGGTCCAGCACTGGCTTCCACTATCCTCACACACAAACACAGCTAGGTGTTTTCCACAGAAGTGGCACACACTTATCTATTTTCAACATTGCAAGGTTTTGAACTGCTAGGTGGGCAAGAGCTACGGATTGAGCGACGCGAGTTCACTCTTCTCCCACAGAGCTGGGTTCAAACCATTTCCAGCCAGCAGACTGGCACAGTGTCAGTAAGCCTGATGCTTATTGCAGCCTTGCAACAGCAAGATCTGTTGTAACAGTCACTAAACGAGCAGTCATAAGTTGAAGACTACATACAATGGGTCAAAGTTCATGTCTTGAATTTTGAAACTGACAGTTATAAAGATTTAACAAGAATATTTTCCTTAGTGAGTATTGTCACCTCAGATTGCTTTCTGGAATCTGCTACGGTGATTATGGGCATCTCATTGGCTTCAGACTGTGATTTCCTCTGAAATATACAAGATACCAATATTACATTGCAGTTGCCCCTAGACGCATCTCCACTGAAGACATCATATGTGGAGTTGAAGCTACACTCACCAAAATCAACCCAGATGAAGCCAATAAAATCAGACTTGCAGTCACCAACATCCTTTGCTCCAGTAATCCACCCAGAAGCGACTTACAGCAAGAGGAACAAGAAGCACTCACCAACCTGAGGAAAGACAACAACATAATCATTCTCCCAGCAGACAAAGGTAACGCCACAGTGGTGATGAACATGTCTGACTACCAAGCCAAACTATCCAACCTACTCCAAGACCCCGCTTACAAACCTCTAAACACAGACCCCACCACCGACCAGGAAAAAACCACCAAATCCAAAATAAAAGCCTCTCCCATCAGTGAAGATATCCAGCAAAGAACCATCCCCAGAGAGGGAATCTTCCAGATGCCCCAAACTCTATGGCCTCCCCAAGATACACAAAGAAGGAACACCACTCATACCCATAATCAGCTCCATAGGCTCACCTCTACAGAATCTTACCAAATTCCTCGCCAAACAACTCCAACCCTATGCAGAATCCATCACCTCACACGTACAAAACTCACTCCACTTCATAGAAACAATAAAGAAACAAAACCTACAACCCAACGACCTACTCGTGAGCTTCGATGTCATATCCCTCTTCACCCAAGTGCCTATAAAAGAAGCCTTGACAGCTATCCAAAACAAACACAATCCCCCTAAACACATCCTGGACCTGACCAACCACTGACTAACCAACACGTACTTCACCCATAATGGACAAAGATAAAAGCAGATAGAAGGAGCACCCATGGGATCACCCCTCTCACCTGCCATTGCAAACTTATACATGGAGCATTTTGAAACTAACGCCTTAGATAAATCTGAACACAAACCCAAACTCTGGCTTAGATATGCTGATGACACTTTGGTGATTTGGCTACAGGGGAAAGGAAAACTGGACAACTTCCTCACACATCTCAACAGCCTACACCCCAAAATACAATTCACTATGGAAATAGAAGCAAACAACCAACTTCCCTTTCTGGACATCCTAATCTACAAAAAGCCCAATGGTTTCCTAGGACACACCATCTACCGGAGAAAAACCACACCAACTACTACTTAAATGCACAATCCCATCACCACCCTGCACAGATCTATAGCCAAGACTCTCATCTACAGAAGCAAACGCCTAGCCGACAAAGATCACCTGAAAACTGAATTACACACTCTCACAAACGTATTAATCTCCAACGGATTCCAAAGAAAAACAATTACCAACCTAATCCAAAGGGAGACTCCCCCAAAAAACCGAGACACAGAACAGGTCAACGGCATTGCCCTCCTCCCTTACATCAAAGGCACCACAGATAAAATCAGAAAAATTCTCCACAAACACAATATCAAGACAGCCTTCAACACTGACCAAAAAATAGCCAACATCTTAAGAAACCCCAAAGATAAGATCCAGCTAGAAAACCAAGGAGTCTATGAAATACCATGCAAAATCTGTCCTGCAACATACATAGGACAAACGAACAGGAGAATAAATGCACACATTGCAGAACACAAGAACGCAGTAAGAAAAAAAGAAAAAACTTCCTCACTTTTCCAGCATATTAAAGCTACAGAACATGAAATTAATTTTGAAGGAACCAAATTAATTTCGAAAACTGAACAAAACTGAACAAGAGAATAATTATGGAAGCTATCGAAATAGAGAAACACCCCCACAACATGAATAAACATGACGATGACTCCCACCTGCAAGATATCTGGAAACCAGCCCTGGTAAGCAAATGAGCCCCACCCACGAAACAACAATGGACACACAGCCAGCACCAATCAGCACCAATCTACCAATCATGATACAACCACACAACCAATCACTCCATTTATTGAAACAAAGCCAGCACTCCATACCCCTCCAAGATTTCTAGAAAGACGGCAGTTCTGATCACACTTTAAGCCCCAAACCCAGCCTGAAGATGGTGAGTGAGACATTGCTGAAACGTTGCCAAAACAATCTCAATCTTACATGGGAAAAGACCTGAATACAACAAGACCAGCATATTTTTTTGATAGGGAGGTTTTTGTAATATTTTTCTGCAAAATTAGGGCTAAACCTGATGGCCCCATAACCCAGGGTTCCCCCCCTAGAAAATAAGAAGTGACAAGAAGATTGCTTGAGTGTATGGGTGTGTTGAGCCCAGTGGATTTACATTCTTTTCCCTAGAACATCTCTCTATCCCCATTGTAATAATTGTTGAAGATAATTAACCACTTTTAATGTATTTTTAAATACATCAGTTTTATATGTATGTCCCTAGCCCCAAGTAAATGCATTTAATTTCAAACCAGCAGAAACAATTCTATATTTTTTCAGCATTCATATGGTGCCATCATTGAAGTGAAATTAAAATGTAAGGCTGCCTATTCAGAATCACCTTTTTTCTTTTGTTCTACATTTTTTTTATCAAGAACTCCTGGCCTAGTAAAAAAGTGTTAGTTGTATGCTTTGCAATTAAAGCTATAGATATAACACCTAAAAGGGGGCCCCAAGCACACTGTATAAAGTCCAAAGTTTAAAACAATGTTGTGTAGTTGTTCCACTGGCTCAGGAAAGAATGCCTTGCTTATTGTCTGTGAGTCAGCCTGTCACTGGAAGTTCAAACAAATGAGCAGAAAAGAAGAAAGTGACACATTTATCTAATGCTACTGCATTTGATCTTGAAAAAGATTAAAGCTGCTGTTCTATACACACTTACTTCAAAATAGATTTCACTGAGCTGGGCTGAATTGTTTTGCAAACTTGTGCAATAGGATAGCACTATATAGTATGACGGCAAAGACCAAGTCCCTTATTTCCTTTGTGATTTTCCATCAATCAATTGTCTTTGGATTTATGTATGTGGGTAAACATGACTTGAAAAGAAAATTATATCACTCTCACGGGTTAATTGTGTGAAGCATTCTTAGCAGAGGAGTTATTTTTTACAAAAAAGAAAGAAAAAGGAATGATGGCTATTAGTTTATGTGTAAACATGGAGGAAGCCAAAGAATGCTAAATTCTGTAGAAACGTAAATGGAATTTATTAAAATCCAGCTGTATAGAGTGAGTGAGTAACTCGGGTCACCCAGTAACTCGGCCTGCCATGCCCCCGAACTGGTTTTATTGGCAGCATCACCATCTTGATTTTCAGTTCTGCGCACGCGCAGAACAATCTTAATTGCAAAAATATACTTCCCCCACCTTTTCTAACGTTGTGTGCATGCGCAGATCTTTTTAGGTGCAAATGTGCACATGTGCTGAGCTGTATTTTTGTGTGTGCTGAACTGGCAGTAATGCCAGCAGCAACCCTCCCCTAGTGGGTGATTAAGATATGTCAGCTATCTTTTTAGAGAAAATTGTAAAAGTACAATTTGAAGGAATATTTGTCAAGAGCTCAATAAAAAACATAAACCAATCACAATCTTTTCCATAATTTCATTCTCCTTCTACTGGCTTTCCATATTTCTCTTATGAGATTTATTTCTTCAGATCCCCCAGGTCTGCATGCGTGCATGTGTTTGTTATTTCTGTTTTGGATAAAATTTTGTTGGGAGTCCCCAGCTGAATTTTTTTTATTAATGGGAAAGAAGGCCACGGAGTAAGGAGGAGGTTTGCAACCTGCATGATTTTGTTGAATAGTATTGCTAAGCATTGGCTATACTGGTGAAATTACTGGGATTTGAAGTCCCCTTTTTTGCTTCTGTATCACAGAGGTAACAGATCAGAAATTTTAAGTTAAATGATTTCTAGAAGATGGAAACCATTTTTTTCATTGGAATTTATAGAAAATCAAATGAATGCATGATACTAATATTAGGAAAATGGATAGAACAGCTGCAAGTCATTTGAAAATGTAATCCACCACTGTGAAGAAGAGGCCTCAGAAGTGCTACGAACATGCAATAGTCTAAAAGGCCTCATTTCTATTGCACGGAAAAAGGAAATAATTTAAAAACCAACCAGCAGTCTTGGCTTCTTTTCTGTCAAGGAAAGGTTTTGAGTCAGTTTTTATTGTGCTATGTTCTTGTACAGTATGGGGCTTGATGGATCAGTGTTTAAAGACACTGACCTTGACAGCTGGAGAGCTGACAGACTAGGCTGGAGACCTGGGCTCCATGGGGTGAGCACCCCTGTTACTTGCGCCAGCTCCTGCCCACCTAGCAATTGAAAAGCATGCAAATGCGAGTAAATTAATAAGTACCACTTCAATGGGAAGGCAACAGAGTTCCATGAGCCTTGGCCAAGAAACAGAAATGAGCACCATGCCCTAGAATCAGACACAACTGACAAGGAAACCTTTACTTTTATTGTTGTTGCTGTTGTTGTACACTAATTTTGTCATCTCTTTTTATTGTTCTAATCATCATCAAATAAATTTCTCTCTGTAAAAAAAGATGAAATTGACCAAATTCTGTCAATTTCACTTCTCATTTTGCTTTGCTACTGAGGGGGTGAGATCTCCTTCAAGATCTGGATTCCCTTCATAATGGCCTGACTGAGCTAATCGTGGCCTCAACATATCTTATACAGTTGTTGCAATGGGCATAAAATGGAGGCCCCCTATGTAAGTAAATTTATACTTCTGCATTTTTGTATGTATGTATGTGTGTGTGTGTGTGTGTGTATATATATATATATATATATATATATATATATATATATATATATATATATATATATATATATATATATATATATATATATATATATATATATATATATATATATATATATATAATGTTATATTTGTGCTGATAAATAAATAAAGGAGACTAGTATAGATCTATTTCAAGCTATTTAGCTCTCATCAGCTAGCCATACCCTTACTGAGAATCGAGCCTGTGCTGTATTGCCTCTATATATATAGTCACAACCCCTGGTAAGCCCCAATTATGGGAGGAAGCTAACTGCTTCCATCATGTGTGTATGTATGTATGTGTATATACACATACATACATACACATACATACATACATACACACACATACATACATATATATACACACACACACACGCATACACACATATGTACGTACATACGTACGTACGTACGTACGTATGTATGTATGTATGTATGTATGTATGTACAGTGTATAGTGCTCCCAGGTACCGTTTCGGTACAGTGCTCTGGAGGGCCTGTCCGTGCTCCTTACCTGTATTTGAGCTGTTCGGGGCTTCCGCGCATTCATGTGGCGAATGCCCAGCCCCATTTCAACGGGATCCGGGATAGATAGATAGATAGATAGATAGATAGATAGATAGATAGATAGATAGATAGATAGATAGATAGATATATTTCAGTAACAAAAACAATTTTGCCTTTTAACAGTACCTCTACAACAGTTTCTGATAAGATTCAGCTGTAATACTGCGAGATGTTAGCAGTGATAGAAAAGACATTGGGATATACCAAAACATGTTGCTTTTATTTCTGTCAAATAAAAAGTTAGTCGGCTTAGCCTAAAAATTTGCACCTGAAAATAAAACAAAGGATAAACATGCTATGAGAAATACATTCTGGGTAATATCAGGAATTTTATATAACAAAGGTATGAGAAAAACTAATAACAATTGCATTAAAAAGTAATATTTACATAGCTTTATATTAATGCAATATACAATAATTTCATCAGTGTTATATAATTGACAACTTGGTATGCATTATAAGTATAACTTATAATTAGCATTATAAATATAACATGACATTTCTTTCAAACACGAATTCTAATTTTATGGAGACTTAAATTAATGATTTTTAAATATGAAATACGATAAAAAGAGATTTCTACATCAATCCATCCCTTTGGTATTCCCATTTAGGTTCAAACAAATAATCAAGTATTTTATCTTTGGTTACATTTAGTAACACTGTAAATCAGTTTCCCCAATATGATTTCCCATAGAGAATTATCTTTCTATTCACTCCTAACCCATTTGGATTGTGTTGGAGATTTCTTTATTTATTTGTCCAATTTATTGGCCCCCCATCTTATCACAGGGTAACTCTAGGCAGTTTACAATATTAAATGAAATGGTAGGAGTTCTCCAAGAAACTGAGAGCTCCAAAATAGGGAATTCTGCTCTCACTTCACAACCAGTCATTGCTCCTAAGACTGATGTTCAGTGACAGAAAACTCAAATTAATGGTCAACCTAAACAATAGTTTGAACCCTACGGAATGTCTTTAAATGCTTAATATTTTCAAGAGTTCCTCACCATAGAAAGCCTACCTTGATTTGGGATTAACGTTTTGCAACAATGAAATAAATAATTTTAGCAAATGTTCTAGTATGCATTTCAGTTTAATGTTCATCATATTGTTTAGTATGTACTATTAACAATGCCAAGAAAAATAGCCACTGCACCCTGCATGAATGACAACACTAAAAAATATTACTTAAAACTAGCTGTCCTCAAATATATAGTTCCCCTCATAGATTTAGACTACAACTCAGGGTTCTCAGCCAGATCAGCCTTGCAGTATCTGAATCCTAATATACTGTATCTGCAGGACACAAATTTAGGGAATGCTGGCTTTATACATTTCCTTTTTTAAGACAAAATGGATTTCCACCAACATATCTCAAAAGAAGAAAAAAAGAATTGCACTGTATTTGTAGTTATTCTACAAATCCCATTTTTTTATAATTACCCTTATGATTCTGCCAACACTAATTTATTCAAAGCCCTATTGAATTATGCAAGTGTCTCCAGGATTTGCTAAGGCCTCTAACTCCATATGAACATGGTATAACAAACACATACTGATTACTGACTCATGTATAACCAAGCCCACTATCTACTGAAACGGGCTTCCTATTACATTGTCTCCCATCTGCCTTTAAAGTGTTTTAACATCTAGATCTTGTAATGGATTGACGTTAACTACTGTAATTATTATGTTCTTAACATCACACGTTGCTTGGTTGCTTATATTTTATGCAGACAACAGAACAATTATGGAATCATGCAATATATACTTTTTTTTAAAAAAAGAGTATAAAACATTGAATATTCTTGTAATAAAGCAATTGCGGTGCATAGGCATTCATCAAAGTCATATCATAAAACTGAATTACATAAACATGTAGCAATTGCCTTGTGTTCAGCCTTTGGAAATTAAAGCCCATTGCTCATATACAAGGTAGATATAGTTTATAACAACTTGTTTTTGCAAATTACATTTCCCACAGGTGCACTAGAAAACACAAGATCATAGCAAATCTAAGCAATGCAAGGAACTCTTGTTTGGGAAATTGGTAAGGCTTATCTCAAATAACTAAAGTATTGAAGCGGAGCTGTCCTTTTCCTCTGATAAACAGTTCACATAAAAGAAATGTCAATCTAGGGATAAAATATGTGAGTAAATTATTTGTTTTTCATATGTTTCCCTCTATGAGAATTCCTGTAACACTGTAGACCATGGGTGTCAAACTTGAGGCATCATAGTGGCGTCATGTGACATATCGGGAATATTTCCCCTTCGCTAAACTGGGTGTGGGCATTGGCGTGGCCAGCGTGTGATGCATCCAGCTGCAAGTTTGACAGTCCTGTTCTAGACCATTTTACTTTTATTATAGTGACCAGTTTTAATTGAAAGAAGTGAGGGTTGCTCCAAAACATTTCTAGTCAATAGATGGCTCAGGATCCTTCAACCTTGGTTACAATTATATATCCAAACAGAGCTTTAGAGAAAAATATTTCCACATCAGTTACTGAACAAGGTAGCCATGTGATTGTAAGAGTTTAGACTTCTCTACTCTTTGACAACAGAAGTTATCACACAAACATACAGTTCTGTTCCTGTCACTTCTAAATTTTGTTAATATTGGTTTCAAAATAGTGATTCTGACCACTGCAAAAAGTGGATTTATTCCTCTTGGCACGAGAATGGCACGAGGATTTCTAACTGTCCTGGGTTATAAAGTTCAAAACCTAAGCAAGGAATCCCTCGGCATTATTTTCTAATTTAGCATGCAATTGAAAGCACGTTGATAGTGGAATCCATTATTTATTGGATAATAAACAAAATGCAACATCCATATCATCCTATTCTTTAAATTCCATGTTAATATGGTAATTATTCAACTATGAAATGTATCTTTTGCTGAGGTAGGATTGATATTAAAATTTTAACAGTACACGAGTAAGCAAAAATGATCCATATTATCACAAATAATAATCTGCCTGTCTATGTACCTACTGTATTAACAGATGTATCTTTTATAGCCAAAGGAATGGAGGTGTTAAAAAAAAGAAACAAAATCACACTGTTGTAAACTTACAACATGGACAATTTTGAGGGAGTTGGTTTGATCATATTAGTCAAAACAATTTTCTGGCCTTTTCTTCTTTTTCTTTAATTATGATAATGAATGTTGAAGTTATGAAAGAGTAGGTGTGTATTCATCACCTTGATTTATTTATAAAAATAATAATGGCAGGATTAAATAAATAAATAAATTTAAAAAAAGAAAGTTTCATATGATAAAATCAAATGTTAAAAGTTCAAAGTAAGTCCAATATAAATAATACACAAGGCTTAAATGTGTGATTAGGTTTTGAATGAAATAAGTTAAAAGTTGTATATTAAATATTCTGAAAAGTGCCCTTCACAAAGATGATATTTTCATGACAAGGATTAAAGAAAAGTTAAAAGTTTTAAAAAAATAAAACAAGATGAAATGGAACATTATTTTATGAAGTTTAGATCAAGAATTCTATCAAATTAAAGTGATGAATTATTGTCTCATACCTATAAGTCTGAGATGGAGAAATCAATGCAATTAATTGTATAATCTTTCAAGGAGTTTTCAATCTGAATAAATTTGGACTTGATTAAAAAGTCATGTACTGTATTTATTAAAATGATCTTTATAGTGCCCTTATAGGAATTAAGGAGAACAATTCTTTGAACTTCTTAAAGTATAGCTTGGTCTTTCTGTATATATTCACAAAAGTTCTTGGCTAAAGTTCACTTGTAAATATGGTTTATATTTAGTACAGTCTCTTGCATGGTATTGTCATAATGGTTTCCTCAATATATACAGGCCAAAGCAAAACAAATTCATGCCTAAATCAACAATTTGATATAGAGTAGCATGTATGCTCACTATATATTGGCCTGAATGAGCCAGTTTAGTCTGGAATGATGTATCCAGGAAGAGAAGAAATATCCCCCTATTAAAAACCAACTGAATAAACCATGGATGAGGTCAGAAGGTGAGCCAAGCCAAGATTTATTGTCAAAAGAGTGGTGTGTGTGTCTGTGTATGTGTGTCTGTGTGTGTGTATGCCAAAAGCCAGTGAGGAAAGGGTTTTGGTACCTTGCCTACTGAACTAGCAGTAGTGCCTTCTACTTTGTACTATTGTGGACAGGATTAGGGGAGGGTTGCTAGAGGAGAAACTCTTTTCCTACAACAGCAAAATATAGGATAATGTTGACATTTCAAACATCCAACCTATTCCCCTCCACGAAGATGAAGGAATATGAAGAGGCGGCAGATGTTACATAAGAATCATGCTGAGCTCCATCTGTCCCAACACCAGAACCCCCAGTCTGCTTTCCTGATGGAGATTCAGGAAGTCCTTCTATATGAAATCAGCAACTGTAATTATTGTGATTCGCAAGGCACTCTGATAGCTCCACAACAGCTAAACACAGCAAATTATCATCAATGTAGTACATCGTTTTTTCTGAAGTTATAGACAAACAGTTTACTTTGGTTTGAGTCTATCTTTGGACTTTTTATAAAAAAGAATTTTGAAAAATTAAAAAATCAGAGATTCAGTGTGGTTGGCTAGCTTCAGGGGTATTGTCTATGGTGTTTGTGTCACTATATCCATCCATGTACTTTCTGCGTTATGAATTTTCTCATATATAAGTATGCATTCATCCGCTTGTACACTGTGGACTGCACAAATCCTGTTTAAACATAACCATCTGGTGGGGTTTCTGGCTAGACTAGATGACTTCCAAAGTCCCTTCCAATCATATATTTATGTGATGCAGCTAGTGGTGCATTCTGCTGCAAAGCTTTTGAAGTTGGTTTGATAGTTGTGGCAGATTTTCTGTAGCACTTCAAGTGTCGAAGAGTTATTTGCTGAGCAATTTGAATTTAGCATGGATGGCAGCCTGCAAGGAGACACTATTTCATAGAACTGTTATGTCTAGCTTTCTTTCATATAGAAACCACAATCCATTTTTTTTAAGGAATAGGAAGGGGATGCCACCAGGCCACAAGATAAATTTTCTTTTTTGGTGTAAATATTTAAAGAATCTGACTCTTTAATCCAATGATCAGTTAATAGCAACAAAAAGTTAAGTTGTTCTGAATCTATTTATAATTATCTAGCTGCCCTCCCTTGACTTTTGCAGCCTGAAAATATCATATGCTATGTCCGTATAATAGAATAGAACAGAATAATAGAGTGCACTGATGTTTCCTAGTTTGGATAGTGAAATGTCTGTAAGAAAACAGCCAAGCTCAGAGAGCACCAAGGACTCCTCATTTCAACCCTGAGCTACAAATATTCTGTTCTATCAGAAATCACAGACTGCTAGAAGGAGCTCAGCATCATTAAAACATAACAATTCTAGACTAAAATAATGGATGTGATGGACAAAAGGAGGAGAATATGTCTGCAATATGTAGCTTTAAAAAATCAGCTTAAAAGAAAGCTTTACAGTGCAATCCTACCCACATTCACCATGCTGAAGTCAGTTTACTTCTGACTGATATGAAGAGACTATATGAATAGTCTTAACGTTTTTGGTGTTCCATTCATCTTCTTCCAGCATCATTGCAACCCTTACCATATATAACATCAGCTAGCTCTGAAAGTTGCTTTCACTTTCCACTTCAAACAAATTAAACTTTCCTGCTGTCAGAAGAAAGTAATTGAATTTATCAATGCTGAATACCTAGCCTTCAATATTAAGCAAGCTGAAATTTGGAAGCTCATATCTATAGTGAAAGAATATATGAATGGGACTGATGGATTTTTGACAAATGGCTACTTTTAACAATTTATAGAATTTCCCAGAACTTGACATTAAAATACAGATTCTGAGCAACTTTTCCAATCTATCACTACAGACTGGCTTTTATAATAACAACAAATTAGAAATATACCAGTAATTATATACATATAAATATTGCTCTAGAACTATGGCATAAGGCTGCCCTATTTTTCCTGGATTTTCACTTTGTAGGGGAAATAGATGGATTAATTTTAGTTAGTAGGAATGTATTTTAAAAATATTTTAAATACTAATGATAGACTTGCTAATACCGAGTTAAGTAGTTTGAATGTGAAATATTACATTTGCCTACAAAAAATTCTTTTGTCATGTTAATTAGTCTGCTTCCTTTTCTCAAAATTTAAGAATTTAAAATTAAATCCACTTTATAATCAGAAATTCTATAGATTATGTTGTAAGCTTTAGAAATCTATAAGGATTTGTTTATATTAAAAAGAGATACTCAAGTCACATTGTTATAGTTGGCTTTTAAAAAAAACAGTAAACAAAGTCATTTAGATGTTAGAAAAGTTAGTCTAAGAATATTTATCTGGAAAATGTTAAAGTGGGAACAATTATTTCTCCATGAATAGTAAAGATAAACATCTTAAATCACAGAAGAACTCACCATATTTTTTTAAAATAAAGCCCTTTTCTGCTAACATGGTATTCAACAATCAACTACCATAGTCATTTTAACTTTTAACTTCACTTTAAAATCTCTCAGAATCTTATCAGAAGCTTGAGTAAACCTCATATCACAATTCATTTGCATCACAATTCAAGGTTTCCAAGGGGCTCATCAGAAGGATACTGAGATCAAGGGTTGCTTAATGGATTACATGGGGGTTGAAGAGGGAGGCCTGCGTGAATGCTCATCCTCCCTTGTGGGCTGCTCAGGAAGGAAAGAATGGGTGAGCCCGTACTGAAGTGGTTGGGGAACTCTTCAAGTTTCCAAGGTTGAGAAACACCATCCTAATGGATTGTTCTCCATTTCTTCACAAAATAAGTGTAAGCTTTAGCCCTGCAGAAATGATTTTACGCAGAGACAAGTATTTTTCTTCAGTATGGCATGCAACCTACTGTTGTATCATATTTAAAAAAATAAAACTGTAAAGCATATTTTTTTAAAAAAAAATCAGAAAATTGAAGTTGATTAGCACATGACTGGCAGAAGATAATGGTTATGGTTGATTAGAACTATTCCCTTTACAATTGTTTGTCAAGTAATAATAGGTCCTTTAAATATAAATGGATTGGACTTAGTATTATAAATTCAGGTAGACAATTAGTATCTTAAACTGGGAATATACTATTTATACAATACAGGCTTTGCGTGTACTTAAATTGTGGGATTGAGCGAATTTATTATAAACTGTTCTAAGAATTTTTTTTCCATAATCAAACTTGCTTTCTATATACATTTTACTATATAGCAGAGAGAGGTAGAAATAACCTTTAAACTAAAGAATCCAGCATGCTTTAAAATGTGAATGACATATGTCCAACCCAACAGCAAAGCGAAAAAGACATTCATTGTCAGCAGTAACAAATCTAACATTTGTAAATAATACAGTATACAGAATATAGTTTAAAGAACATTTTATGTAAGTGTGCTTTTTTACTATAAATTATTATTTTTTAATTTTTAAAAAAAGTCTATTGTCCATAAATAAGAACATGGGAGTCCGCGTCAGTCCTACTCTACTTCTCCCTTGGCTGTGATACTGAACAGTACAAGGGCCGTCAGTTCATATTGCTTATGGCAGACTTATTGGCTGCAGCTTTGCTGTGTTTGTAGATTAGACAGTTTGAGATCTTTGCTGTTGAACTTTTAGCATAATGTGAGTACCAGTCCCTTTCAAACACAGCTTTAAGTTGCTTAATGATGCTGGTTTTGTTCCCAGTGTCTGCATGGTTGATAACAAGACCAGCTCCAGCATTCTGATTAAAATAGGTCCCAACCCAGTCAAAATTACCTATAAGGTAAATGAAAGGACAAAGTTATGTAACAATTGGAAAACATTCCCCGAGAACAACTCATTTTCTTAATTAAACTTCAGGCTGAACACTTTTGACATTTTATATCAAATATGGAGGCAGATTGAATTTATATGCTCTCCCTGAGAATCTCAGCTTCATACATAAGCAGATTGTGTCACATGCTAATTTTTTTCAAATCTAATGTTTACTAATAAAACAATATTTTATATAAATTATATCAATTAGGTTTTTATTCTTCAAATGCTTTATATTTAATCAATTATTCTAGATTCAAAGCTACAAACAGTATACAAATAATTGGAACTGGCTCATGCAATTATTTACTTACCAATATAAGCAGCTCTTTCAGTTACCACATATTTATTGCGATTTAGCTTGAGAAGAGAAGAGTTTTTTGGCTCCTTAATAAAACATGCACTTTCTGATTCAAGATCAAAGAATTTCTGTATTGAATGAAAAAAACTTCACTTAGAGATAGCTAATCTCCACATTGCTGAAGGAACTTTAAATTTAAACATGCTGACCTATCAGATTTGGAAAAGGGAAAATAAAATCTATAAAAACATTATGAAATAACCTAAGTTTTGATTGCCTTTTGCAAAATTTCCACATTAATAGACAAGTTGATTTTCAAAAGTTTGATACTTTATTGCTAGTTGTGATTATGTAAACATACAGGTAGTCCTCGAGTTATGACAACAATTGAGCCCAAAAGTTCTGTTGCTAAGTCAAACATTGGTTTAGTGAGTTTCCCCGTTACCACCTTTTTGACACCTTTTTGTTAAGTGAATCATTCAAGTTGTTTAGTTACATGGTTGTTAAGTGAATCTGACTTCCCCATTGACTTTCCTTGTCAGAAGGTCGCAAAAGGGGATCACATGACCCCGGAACACTGCAACCGTCATAAATATAAGTAAGTTGCCAAGTGTCTGAATTTTGAACACAGGACCACTGGGATGCTGCAATGGTGGTAAGTGTGAAAAAAAGCCATAAGTTACTTTTTTCAGTGCTGTTGTAACTTTGAACGGTCACTAAATGGACTGTTGTAAGTTGAAGACTACCATAAAGACAGTAAGTAGCATGTCCTCAAACTGATACCCTAATTCACTACTATTACTTTGATACAGCCTAAAATAAGAGACCGAAAAGTTTTCAGTTACAATTCATTGTTATTATTAGCTTTATTTTATTTTCTGGATTAGAGAAGTAAGCAATTCCCCAAACCACAAATAGTTTTCCTAAATCACATTGAAAACCTAATCCAGTTTTTCTGAGATTGGACATAGCTATAGTTTAAATTAGTTTAAAAAGAATCAAAACCTTCCTCTTTAAAATAAAGAGAAAGCTGTGCTCCACTCATGGGAGGGAGGGAGTTACAATAGTTCTTTTTAGAACTTTGCTATAGGAGAAGAATCATATTATTGAACAATACATCTGAACAACTCTTTAGATTTTAGGTAAAGAGGCAACAATATTCTTATACAATACTTCTGAGATATTATACAATACTCTAATATTCCAAGATATTAAACAATATTCTCCATTCATATTATGAAGAAAATTTTGAAAGTTTCATAGAATCAAAGAATCAACATAACAGTATACCACAACAGCAACCATGCTTAACTGGCAAGAGGGGAACCAAACACAATCTGAGCAGAAAATGTGCAGTGAGATTAATATGGAAACTTGAAATAATGACTCTCGGTTTCCATTATTATATTAAGAGGAAAGAAGACCCTGTTTTATTTTGCTGTGGATTTACATTGGAATTCATATGATTGAGATACAACACAATTGCTAAAGAAATGTACTAGAATATTGTTTTAGCTATGTAAACAAACAACACAAGGAATACTTACAACTTTTAAACTACAGTCAGAAACATCAGTGCAAATTGCTTTAAGAGATGAAATAAAGTTAAAAGTGAGGGGATTTGTTTCTTTGGAGAAACTTATAAGGAGTCGCACTTTAATATTGCGTAGAATCAGTGCTTCTCTAATCTTTCCATCCAAAAAAGGCCAATACCTATAAAAAAGCAGCACATGTTATTCATTTTTTTAAAATGAAAAGTCAGAATTTTGATGTAAAAACAAGACCGCAACCAAGCAATTCTTAAGTACCATGACTCTCATACAATATCTCACACTGAAACTCCTGAAAAGCAAGAAACAGGTAGATCTTATCAACTTGTTGAGAAAAAAAAAAGTTTAATAGCACTGTCAAGGTCAAACTGTACAACTAGACAATGAAGTAGAAGTCCAAGAATGGACAAAAGTAGAGCTAGAAATGTGATAATGATCCTAAATGTGTTATTTTAAATAGAAGTGTTATAGACTGATCTGTAATCAGCCTGGTAATACGATATTATATTTTTATCTTTTTTTTTCTTCAGTCAAAATTTAGAATAGTATTAATCAATGGGTGAAGCCCAATAGCATTTTATCAAATTTATTAGAAATTTTAGAATTGTGAGTATTGGTGTAAGTTTCTTTTCTTTTTCTTCCATAGAAAAAAAATAGAATATCTTGTGGTTATACTGACTCAAGGATACAAGGGCTGGTTAGATCGCTTTTTCCTTAGGACTTCACGTGCACATAAGAAAACAGTGAATCACATGAAGTTGACAGGTCACATTATTATCATAAGAGCCAAGGTGGCGCAGTGGTTAAATGCAGCACTGCAGGCTACTGCTAGATCAGCTAGATCAGCAGTTCAAATCTCACCGGCTCAGGGTTGACTCAGCCTTCCATCCTTCCGAGGTGGGTAAAATGAGGACCCAGATTGTTGGGGGCAATATGCTGACTCTCTGTAAACCGCTTAGAGAGGGCTGAAAGCCCTATGAAGCGGTATATAAGTCTACTGCTATTGCTATTGCTATTGCTATTGCTATAAATCAAATTATATATTTTCCCATTGAAAACATAATGCATGGTAACAAGTCTGAATAAATAATGTATTAAAAATAAACATTAAGTTGGAAAATTAGGAAATAAATTACATTTTTGATAGTACATGACCAATTGCTTATCAACATAATGAAATATGCTAGCTATAGAACTGCAAAGGAAGAAAAATTTTTTTGCAGGATTTGTGACTGAAGCTCAGAAAAATCTACAAAACCTTTTCAGGCTTGCTACTTTTCAATTTAGTTGGGTCTGACATTTTCTACAGTTTCCAGCCAACGTATCATAAGAATTCTGGAAACAGAAGTCCAATTACTACTAGAATAAATTATTTATTTGTTAGATTTATATCTTGTATTTCTCCCAGAAATTCCAAGTAATACATAAGGAGATGTTCTTTCATTCCATTCTTACAACAAACCTATGAAGTAGATAGTTGGCTTAAAGTTATCCAGTGAATTTGAATGCTTGAGGGTAGGTTTGGTTTTCCTCGATCATAGTCCTAACATTTTAATCCCTCTTCAACATAAGTTCCTGAATTTGCTAAACTGGAAAAGAGAGTTCTTACCAATGTTTTTCTCAGAAAATATAATGTATTTATGTTAATATAACAATACATAATTAAAATTTCTGGTTTCTACTCACCTTGTCTCATTTATTATATTAACAATAGGCAAATAGTCCATAACAGCTATATATATAAACTGTTCAGCATTATCTACCACACTATAGATTGCATCAGTATCCAAAGTCCTGTCTTTAGGGCATAAGAGCTTTGGAGAATTCTGTGGAGAGAAGGTTAAAAATATATTAACAGAAATATAGAAGATCTCATTTCAGGGTTTTTTATGTAGAATTATAAAATCATTGTACTCACACCTGTAACAAGATGGCCTGTATAACTTTTAATATTTTAATAGTGTTTATCATGACATCATATCAATATATTTTATGTTACTTATATGCTACCGTGAAAGTATTTCTGTTCTTAAAAGCAGGATATAATTTTTATCTCTGATTTCTCTAAAAGGGTATTGGTTGAATTCATAATTATTCTGCATTAAATAAATAATGCAGAAGTTATTTAAATCATGTACAGTAGTTGCAAAATCCACCATTAGCTGTAATGGAGTCTGGACTATAATTAAAAAAATATATGTTTGCAACATATATTTGCAACATATGTTCATAATTTTCTCTGGATAAATTGGGGATACTCCAGAGCAGTGACGTGCAGTCAGGGGAGGCAGAGCCTCACCAATGTCATCATGAAAAGAAAAAAAAATGTAAAAGGAAAAAGGCAAGAGCTGAGGTCAGTCTGCAGGGAAGTGCTCTCTCTCCCTAAGTGTAGTTTGATTGCAGACAGAGCCACGTTGTCTTTTCAAACCTGTAATCAGTGAAGCTGGGCTGGATCCTTCCGGGGCTGGGGGAAAGTGTGTGTGCTCCAGAATGGCTCTTTTACTGGCTTCCTGCTTCCTCCTGTGGTCTCCCTGACTCCCTCCAATCCAACTTTGTGTGTGTGTGTGTGTGTGTGTGTGTGTGTGTTTGAGATGGGGGAAGGGAGGGAGAGAGGGAGGAAGGAGGGGAAGGGAGAAGAAAAAGAAAGAAGGGAACTTATTTTGCAAAGGAGAAAAACAAATGCTGTCACTTTAAATCGGAATTGAGCATGCCTGGCTGTGGAATTCTGGGAGTTGAGTCCACAAGTCTAAAAAAATTTGTGTCAGTGCCTCACCAGCCATAAACCTCATCGCATGTCATTGCTCCAGAGTAAATGCTGGAGGGGCAGGAATAAAAAAATTAAAAAACCTTCAGCAATATCATTAGCCAAAAAGATTTAATGGTATGGTATAAGGCAAATATATATAATTTTCTATTAATTAAGCTTTAGTTGTGGTGCAAGATTTATTATGCTGCAGCTCCTATCTTCTGGAACATTCTCCCCAGAGATTCACCCGGCTCCCACCTGTATGACATTTAGGAAATTACTAAAAATTAGTTGTTCTTCCAGGTCTTGGGGTAGGGCAATAGGGAGCACCATAATTATACACATTAGTTTGCACACGAGAAATACTTTAAAATCTTATCTTTTCGCTTTTAAAGAAGGGAAGAAGTTTCAAATCAGCAATGACCTGATTGTCAAATCAGGTGTCAAATACTTCTATGGCTTTTGTCCTTAAGCAATGTCTGTAACTGAACATATCGATGTTCATCAGAGCAGCTTTCAGATGCTCAATGTATTCTCTGATTGATGTCTGACCTGAGTTTCAAATTTGGAGGGATTCACCTGTACCTTGATTAAGCTGAAATAGAATCTTTCCTTTCAACTGCAGGCTGTCTTCAACAGATGTATGGGAAATTTCTAATAATTTCCTTCATTATTGCGATAATGGTATCACATAATAATATCCAGAATTTTCCATTATGATCACCAGCAGGGCCAATTTTAGGATTACAAGATAAAATACTATAGAGAAAATTACACTTTAGACTGCAGCCAAGAAAGACTGTTTTGCTAAAAAAGGGATTTAGCAGTTATTTCTATTTTGGCTAAAATACAACTGATTAGTGACGTGAGTAGCCCGATCAATATAATAATACCTTGGCTTCTAAATCTTATAATTTAAGTATCTATTAAGGAAAGAAATATTTTAAGGCTGTAACTAAGGTAAGAAATATTTTAAAGGCAAGGAAAGAGGAAATAGAATGGGAAAGATGTAATATTCACTTATAATTACAAATAAAATTATCAGTGTTTGGTTTGGTTAATGTATTTTCTTCTAGAACAAAGATACTATTTTCTGCCTCCTTTCATAAGCCCAAAAGATTTTATAGGAGGGCCACTGTATTACCACCAAGACAGTTTCTAACATTGCTTTACTAATAAGGCATATATTAGATATATCTGCACCTCCTTAGAATCACATCTTCTCCTCTAAGTTCATTTTTATTCCTTATTGCTGCCAGAATTTTTCTGGGTAAAAGGAAATCATTGAAAAGTAGACTCTGAAGACATCCATATCATGTACCAATAAACTTCCTTCTTACACATAAAGATGCATGGTGTTGCTTCCTGCTTGTATTTTTTCACGCTAGTGGCATCTCTGAGGGAGATGTGTGGTTAAGAAGTTTGGTATATAAATAAATGCATGGCACTATTGGATTTGCAAATATTGTGTATGTTAGGGATATAATTTTAGGGGAAAGTAACTCAGGGAGCAGCTAAAAATTATCTAAAAACAAGAACAAAAATACTCACTGAGACAAAGATTTCTGACTTGGTTTCATTCAACTTAAGATGCAGTTTATTTTTAGTGCTATACACTGCATACAGTCTTTTAGACCAAGTGGGTGGAACTTTGCTCTTGGATTTCAAGGAACTGTACAAGGCAAATATCCTTTGTAAATCTAAAACCAGGCAACTGCAGTTGTATACGATGATGCCAAGCTCCTTCATCTGTGAAATGAAAGTATGTATTACTAGGCATATTGTCTATTAAAAGAGCTTCAAATGACAGGTTGGTGTGATTATTAGATGTTCTTTTGCTGCAAAGTCTATTACTTATGTTGAAATATATATACATATGTTGAGCATCTCAGTCTAAACTAGAATCCTGTTGTTTTGTCTTCCTTTGCATTTATTTGTTGGTGCTGGAAATAATCAGCAATAAATAGCAAAAAGAATAGGACAGGTTTTCATATTATAACAAATAGCTTGTAAGCAGATAGTAAATTCTGTCCTGAGAAGGACAGAGATTCAGCACATGCCTATTTTATTTTAAATTATTTTAAAATAAAAATTGACACAGTGAATATACAATGTAAGTTTTAAATGATTGCACAACAATTCCAATTCCTGGAAAACTATTCATTTATAAAATTCTTCTTGATTCACATTTGCAGGTGAACATAGTACACTATGTTTCTAGCATCAACTTCATTCATTCTGTATCAAACATGATGCTCTGCACATCCTGTATGCTCCACTAATTCTTATAAATCTCAACTAGCATGTCAAACCTACAAGGAAGGCTGCTGTAGTGCCAAAGAAAGAGCAATGCATGATAAGGAACAGACAGACCTAAAACTCTAGGAGGGACAGGATGATTGGGAAAGAGCTGAGCAAAATATGAGGCTGTAAAGTTTATAATTATGCACTCCTGAAGAAATTATTTGCTTTCAATATTAAACATATGTGCAAAAATGACCATTCTTCTACTTTGACAATCTTATCCTTTCAGAAGCTGAATATATTCATTAGGCTAATTTTAATTCACATATGGAATCATTCATATGGAATCATATGAGCTACAGTGATGCAGTGGTTAGAGTGCAGTACTGCAGGCTACTTTTGCTGACTACCGGCTGACTGCAATTTGGCAGTTCAAATCTCACCAGGGTCATGGTTGACTCAGCCTTCCAAGGTGGATAAAATGAGGACCCAAAAATGTTGGGGGCAATATGCTGACTCTGTAAACCATTTAGAGAGGGCTGTAAAGCACCGTAGAATGGTATATAAGTGTAAGTGGTATTGCTATTTCTTAAAACTATTATTTTTTACAACTATGAAAAAAGTAGTTAAATTTCATAACATATGAAAGCACTTGTCACATCTTATGCAGGCTTTTTTATATACACGAGTTTATCCCTTTTTTGAAACAACAGCACTAATCTGTTCTTTTAGAATCAAAATTATTTTTACTGATCACCTGTGTCCCAAGACGGCACATGAGAAACTGGAACTATTGTGGAGGGCTGCCAATGCTGATACTGACCCCTGCTGCCAAGATCCTGCCAATGTTGCCCATCCACCCAATGCTGATAATGCCTTGCCCTCCACCACCAATGTCTGCCACTGCAGGCTGGACTGGGACAGCCTGCAGGCAGATGTGGTCTGCAGGCCATAAAATGTCTGATTTATAGGAAACAATGAGAATTGCCTCTTGTTTCTTTTGATAATAGGGCTACAAAAATAAATGGATAGCAAACACTGCAAAAAATAATAATTCCCAGTCTTGCTAAAGAATAGAAGCCAGCAACAAAATCAAGACTAAACAACGCCCTTAAAAATATATTGGATTAAACTTGCATAGGGCTCACTTTCTGACATTTTTAAAAGCCCAAATTCACTTTTGCATTTAACAATTCCTCTGATAAATAAAACACAACACACAACGTACACACAGAAACAAAACCATGGCTAAACACATGTAAAGTAGCTATTAGGGTATCAGTGTTTAATTAGTGATTTCCTGACTAGTTTAGAAATTAATCTGAATGGCAGATCAAGATTGCAGAGAATATAAACAGGCATCTGTTATTAGTAAAGTGGAGATTTTGAGACAAGATCAAATTCAAGTCTCCTTTTCTGAAAGCTCAAAATCTGATCTAATTTGATCTATTTGTAAACTAAATTTACAATTTGTTCAATGTCTGGGAACCATCTGTTATAGCCTCATTCCCTGAGATACGTTGAGATATAATCGCTAACCAAGTTTGTCTTTGTCTCTGTGGCAGGCTGGCAGATGTAGTGATTTCATCTAAAGGTCATTTGATCAAATAATTCCATCAAAGCAGATACGTATATGAAACTGCACAGCATGATGAGACATATTTATATATCCATCTAGAATGGCCATACATTTTGTTCACATGTCTGGTCCTTCAGTCAGTAATCTTCTGCGTTGCAGCCATTTGGATTACCATCACTTTAATAGTTAGAACTTGTTGCGTCTGAAGAAGAGAAGCAACTTAGAACCGAGGAGAAATTTCCTGCCAGTTAGAACAATTGGAACAATTTGCCTCCAGAAGTTGTGAATGCTCCAACACTGGAAGTTTTTAAGTTGATGTTGGATAACGATTTGTTTGAAATGGTATAGGGTTTCCTGTCTAGGCAGTGGGTTGGACTAGAAGATCTCCAAGGTCCCTTCCAACTCTGTTATGCTATTCTATTCTATTCTTTACTGCAGGCAAGGGATAGATCATCTTGCTTTTCAGAGATATGTGTTGAAGAGAAACTTGCACAAGCCTAATACATTCCCTATGTCATCTAGAAGTTGTGGAAAAACATGATACTTTGGCCTGATGAATTGTGATGCAAAAAGAAAAGCAGTAGTGGAATAGGATCAGGATTCCATTGCACTCAGTTTCTGTCTCCCTTTATCTACGGTGTCATTTAGGTCTGCAACTGAGTTGCTTCAAACAATGATTTAGGTAATGGGTGTTGGGGAAAAACATCATCCAATCTGTTGCATTTTATAGTCGTGAAAAAGCTAGTATCTGCCAAATGTCATGTAGACCCACAGTGACAAAAGCATTAGCTCTAGAAAACAACATCATTGATTGTTGACCATAAACCTATAAACCTGCTGCATTGCCCTCAGAAATAATTATTCTGCATACAGACTATTAATTGCAGAGGGTTTTTTAAATGAATTTCCTAACAGCAGTATGAAAAAGAAATAGAAGAAGTATTGGAGGAGAAACACTTTGTATCCAAGTTATATGCCACTTGAGGATCTAATTGCTGAAGCAGAGGTGGTATTCAGCCAGTTCTCTCTGGTTCAGACGAACCAGTAGCAGCGGCTGCAGGAGGCTCCACCTACCTTCCCCCGACATAATGCACAAGCAACGTGCATGTGCAGAAGGCAGTGCGCATGTGCACACAAGGCATGTGTGCTCACATTTGTAAACTGGTAGGGAAGGTAAGTGACTCCCACCTGTGCTGAAGGTGTTATACATGGGAGAATAATGTACACACTGGTACATGGGCAATTGAACTGACCCTACTAAAATTAATAATACTAATAATAGTAGTAGAGGTTGCCATACAACCTATTGTATCATATTACTTTATCTAATTTTAGAAGATTCAGTTAAGAACAGTACAATTTCCAGAGTTATGTCATGAAATGAAATAATTTAGATTTAGATTTACTTTTTTTAGATTATTGTCATTGTATGTATCACTGTATACCCACACAACGAAATTCACATAACACCCAGAGACACACATGACCATAAATGAATAATAAATAAATAAATACATAATTATAACATAAATGATCCACATATACAAAAGCCAATGGCTGTATCTGCCATAACAAAGTTAATTATAATTTTTAAAGAATTTATTTTGCAGTTTAAAGAACTAATACCTGCCCCAGTGAACTCCAATCTAAACTGGCACTTCCAATGTACACATGTTGCTTATCCACAATCCAGAATGATGACTGCAAGTGACCACCATTATAAGCAATTAAGTTTACATATATCACTTCTGCACCTAAACAAAATAAAAAATATAACAATTAGAGCATATAATTAAATCATCCTGTCTTAAAGATAATGATCACATAAAGTCACATAGAGCTCAGTGAGACATAGTTCAAAATATCTGAGGCTGAAGTTGTTTTAAAAATAGACTGGCAGAAGTTATAGAATTGTAATTACCCATCTGCAGACATTCACAGATTAAAATGTGTCTAGAAAATGTTTCTCAATTCATTGTATTCATTTTGATTATGACGATGGCCTTGAGTTAGTAATTATGTATTGACTGACAGGTGGAAGAAAAGTATGCTAGGGTAAACAGAGCACTTTGAATTCTTGTAAATGAAGCTTTTCTCATAAAATAATGCCACATTTTTTGAATTTTACAAAAGATAGCATCCTTCAACTTCTAACCTCTTTTCCCTCTGTTTTCTTCTTACCACAAAAAAGCTGTCCAGGAAGAAAAAGATGGAATAACTGTTCAATATCTTAATTTACAAAGCTAGGACCCCACTGATCCAAAAGTATACTTTATCATATCATTACTATACTACAATATACTACTGCACACTAAGCACGGTCTTGGAAGACCCTGACAAAAAGTGGCTAAATGGAAAAAAGTTATAATACATTCGAAACACAGAAAGAATGAAAAAAAAAAAGCTATATCAAAGGTTTTAGGATGTAGCACAAGATAGGTTTTTTTTAGAAGCCTGACATAGTGCAAATGATGTATGTTCTCTCTAAAATGAATATAAACCCATAGTTTTTGTTTTGTTTTTGGTCATTCATGAAAAGGAAAACACTTCTAGCTTTTCAATGAAAATTTTAACTAAAAAAAGTATTCCTAATATTCAAATATTTTTAAAATGCCACAATGCAAATAAAAAAATAAGCAACTGCACAAAGCATTGTCAATGCCAACTTGATTGGAACTTTTAATATATACTAATAGAAGAAAACATTATTTAAAATATGGAATAATGGAATGTTATCTACTAGAGGAACACAATTGTTCCTGAAATCCCTCTAAAGGAGGGAAGTATGTCTACCAAATCAAAATGGAGCAATTGTGGCTTGATGGCCATAAGCAACCCAGCTGGAATCAAATGCAGCATTTTTGTCATGCAGCCATAACGAATGTTCCGGGTGTCACCTCTTTTGTCCCTTAACCAATTGCTTTCTCTAGGCTGAGACACCGAAGAGTGCTACTAGATGATGAGAAATGAACCTGTTGAAACACTGCTAACAGCCTTTATTAACAGTGATAGTATTACAATTAGAGCAGCAAAATGTAGTTATTTTTCTGCTTTTATTGTATCCATGGATTGCTGTCTGGTGGCTTCATTTAAGATAACCCAGTCCCAGAGAGAGAAAGAATTAAAAGCTCCAGAGAGATGAACTGGGCTGATCATTGAGGCTGTAGCTGATTCAGACAGATCTTCCACATGAAAGGAAGCCAGCAGAGCAGCTAAAAGATGTTAAAGGAAACTGACTGGTTATTTTGGCCAGCAGCGAGTGGAGTTGACAGAAGAATCGTAACTGTGCTATTATTCCGGCTTGCAGATATATAGCTTTCAAAAGAAAATGCTAAGACGCTCAGTTGTAAAGAAGCTGTAGCAACCCAGCAACCTGATGATTAGTGGTGGCAAGGAGAGAAGATACCTGTGACACAATGGTGACATTAATCTAAAAAGGTTTGTGTGCAAGTGGAGGAGGAACCTAAATTCCCACACCATCCTGTCCTCTTGTTCAACTTAGTGATGAGAAACAGAGGTCATCTAGAAGGGATGGGATTGGAGAGGTGGGAAAACTAGAGAAAAACACTAGTGATTGCACTGCAATGGCAAACACTCCTGTATAATTTATCTTAGAACTTGGGATAGAAAAAGCTTAAATGGAGGCAAGAAAAAAAAGGGGAAGGGGAATCAGAAAATCACATCCTGTCACCTTTCTTTGCTAAAGAATAGCTGTTTATTTCTTGTGAAAGTATTCAAGAGTAAAGCAACTGGCTGAAGAGTTAACAAGATACTACTTTAGTAAAACTGCCAGGATGTTGGATTTATATTTTACGCACAAAGAAATAAAGAGAGACTAGTATAGATCTATTTAAATCTATTTAGCTCTCATCAGCTAGCCACACCCTTTCTGGGGTTCGAACTCAGGCTACTTGCATATTAGATAGATGTATTAACCTCTAAGCCATGGGCTTTCCTCACTTTGTCAGCTATACCAGAGGGGAGATTAAGTGTTTTCTGGTGAAACCGGTCTATCCGGTCAACCTGTTCTACCCAAATATGGGACGGAGCATACTGCTTCCACTTTCGCCTTTCAGGCTCAGTCCAGAAGCCTTCACAGGTAGTCACTTTCATGACAAACTATTTTTTGTGTTGAATTTATATTTTACTGACAAATAAAGGGAGACTGGTATAGATCTATTTCAAGCTATTTAGCTCTCAGCAGCTAGCCATACCAGAAGTACAGGAAGAAGGCTAGAAAGATGTAGCTGAGGGGTCAGAGTTTCAACATGGTGCCGAAATGTCTATGGAGCTGAAGAAGCTACTTGGATGAGAAGTGAAATGTCTTCAAAGAAAAACCAGAAAGTGCTGTTACTTCTTGAAAAATCACCTTGGGACAGTACTGAAATACATTTGTCTATGTATTTATTTATTTAAACAATTTATACAGCATACCATCTCATAGCAGTGATTTTAATAAAAGCACATGTAACAGAAATAATTCAGTATGTTACTTCAGGCTTGTATCATCCAAATAATTATTCACAAAACAGCCCGACAATGATTTCCCCTTCAGACATCCAAAGTATCTTTCTTTTTCATTTCTTTGTTGATCATGATTCTGCATTCCATGTTGGAATCTTCTGCACCAGGATTGTCCCCAAACAGACACCCAAATATTGACCAGCCAATAATAATCTTTCTTAGTAAGATAAACAATTCATATACTGGTTACTATCCATGCCACCTACAGCATTTCTTGTTCAAAGTAAAGATAGGTTTATCTCATCCGTGTGTATGCCCATCTGTGCTAGCTAGGATCTCTAAAGACAATCAACAAGCAAGCCAAAAATAATTGCCTATTTCTTGCCAACCACAATCTACATACAAGCAGGGTTGGGATTCAGCCGGTTTGGACCAGTTCGGGCAACCTGGATGTTAATTTTACATCTGGTTCGCTGAACCAGTAGTTGCAAGGACTGGCTGGCCCCCCCCACCCTGCCCCTCTGCTCGCAGGAGTCTCTATGCAGCCCATTCATCATGCCAGGTAAGTACCCTGCAAGGAGGCTATGGGAGGGTGAAAAACGGGCCTCTGGGAAGTTCTAGAAGTCCAGAAACAGGCTTGTTTCTGGTCTTCAGAGAGCCTCCGGAGGCCAGGGGAGGCCATTTTCACCCTGCTGGAGACTCGAGGAAAGCCTCCAGAGCTTGGGGAGGTTGAAAACTTCCCTCCCACTTAGGCCACGTCCATCGACCGAGGCCATGCCCAGCAACCAGGCAGAGAACCGGTTGCTAACATTTTTCAATCCCACCCCTGCATACAAGATACCAACACCTACTTGGGATTGTTTTAAGAATACACATTGATGCTGTTGAGGTATGGTATATTGTAAATGTGGTTTCTAGAAAACTGACTCAAAGTATGATAATGAAACTGCTTTGTGTGTGCAACTAATTGATAATTGTAACTTTTGATACGCTGATAGAGCTTCTGGTGCTCATTTTGAAATATTAAAGAGGATTAAGATTTATAAAGGTTTAGTGAATTATTTCCTTATTTTGGCCTCACTGGGGGCCAAAATAAAATGTGGCTGGGGATCACAGACAGCCCATACCTGGCCTTAGTTGTAATAAAAAGAAAAATTAAATCAGAATGAAAACTTTGTGAGGTGTAAAAGTATTACTTTCTTTTTAATGTATTATTTATCCCACAAGAAACAAATAATTCAATACAGTAAAGTTTGTATACTTAGTATAATTTGATCCCAAATTATATTTAATTGTTAGTTGTGTATCACCAATTCAAAGGAACTTTCTGAAGAAAGAAAGTGATATATTTTAATTAGTTCTCAGAGAAAAGGAATTCATTGTTTTTTAGGAGACACATTATTTCAAAAAGAGATTAACCACAATAAGAAGAACCTTTTTATTTGGATGTGTTCCAATGGCTCAAAGATCATATCTCCAGACATTTTAAGCTTCCCTTTTAGCATTTTTGTCAAAGGCCTGGAGATGTTCCAGAAATTCCATTAATGCAAAATCTTTGCACTCAAATAGGTTAAGCATAAAAATAGAATACTCATATTAACAACATAAAGCTATTTTATTACTCATCCAATTTTTAAACTGAAAATTATTTTTATGTTATCCAAGACTATGATATTTAAAATAATTTAATTTCTAGTAATACATTCTATTTAAAGAAAACCCACTGCTCTGTCTCTCCTCACTGCTTTCTCATTTAGTAATAGCTTGGAATAATTCTTTCCCGCTCTAACTCTTTTTCCCCTTTTCTATACACACACAAATACAAAACACTACATTTTCAAAATGGAACCAAGCCTTGGAGATCTTCTAGTCTAACCCCCTGCTCAGGCAGGAAATTCTATACCATTTCATATTTGGTTTCAGTATTTTTTACTGTTTCACATAATCACTGTTCTTTTTCATTATATTTCTATTGACATATAATGCATGTTTCAGGAGGTCACTGCTTATAATAACATATATATTATTATGAAGTACATATTCAGTATTTTTTCTTTTTCTCGTTAATTCTTCTTATAGTCCAGTGGTTCCCAAACTTGGCAACTTTAAGACTTGTGGACTTCAACTCCCAGAATTCTCCAGCTAGCTCTTCTGGCTGGAGAACTCTGGGAGTTGAAGTCCACAAGTCTTAAAGTTGCCAAGTTTGGGAACTACTGTTGTAGTCTAATGGTCAAGTCAAAAAGGTGTAATTACTTAACCCAACACACAAATTAACTCTAGAATTTTCTTTTTTGCACTACAGGTATTTCATAAATTCTTATATGTGTATGATGTTTGTGTGTGTCTGTGTGTGTGTGTGTGTGTGTGTGTGTAGACATGATTGTTGCTGTTTTTCTGAGTATTTATATCACTTAGTTGCAAAGTCTACTTGTTTTGCATTGCACTCACCATAACTAGTCCTCATCCAATTTAACAAAATTTAACACTAAGCTGAGAAATAAGCCTTTTAAATATATTATAATTCTATAAAGTCAATATGGAAGCTGCACACATGCCATTTGTCCTCTTCTAAATATCAGAATACAGTAGTAGTGTTACCTATAGGAAAGAGGCCTTCACCTGATACATTGAACACACTAAAGCTCCAATATAATCTCGGATTTTATTAGCACAGGAATCCGGTTTTCATGAAGCCCTCCCAGTGTAAAATTCTGCACAGGAAGTTTTATTATATATAGATCTTCTATATAATACACCGCTCTAGATCCTGGATGGCCTCATTTAATAATTTCATGCACTATATCTGTTCATGTGACAGACCAGAACCTCATTGTGTAAACACAAGGAACTAAGAGACTTCCTCTATCAACTGTAGAGGGGGCATGCATAAGTACAATAACATGCTTATCGTCCCTGTCATTGTATTTTTCTTTTATTCTTGTTCTCATTTTTATTTGACAAATTCTAATAATATATCCGAGTCCATCAGCAGCTCAACCAGATCCTGCTGGGCCACAACATACATACATACATGCATGCATGCATGCATGCATGCATACACACACACACACACACACACACACACACACACACACACACATGCCCAGCAGGATCTGGTTGAGCTGCTGATGGACTCCGATAGTGAGGAACCATATGAGTCTGCCATGGAAGATGAAGAAGACCCTCGGCAGGGTTCAGACTCGGAGCAGGAACCAGAGAGGCTGGTTGGCCACCAAGAGGCGCCTGAGGCTTGGAGCAGTGGAGAGGATCTAAGGCAGTTTTTCCCTGATGCTAAAGTGCGTCGAGCTGAGAAACGGAAGCAGCAACTCCGTAGGCAGTCTCATAGACGATAATTACGCACCGGTGGTTGTGCCCGAGCCCCTCCCGAGGGTTTATAAGGAAGGGCATTGGGAGGGGACATTTGCAGGAAACATCCATTCGAACTCTTATTGAAGAAATCTGCATTCTAGTTGTGTCTTGTAGAATTATCTGAGTTGCTTTCTTGGAGCTTCTGGGTTGCTGTCAACCGATTATCTTGAACGTGAATTTGCCTGGGCCTTCAGCCAAAGGACTGGTTATTGCATTCATTAAATATTGGCAAACAGCCACTCTGTGTGTGTGTGTGTGTGTGTGTGTATATATATATGTATATGTTGTATTTGTGCTGATAAATAAATAAAGGGAGACTAGTATGATCTATACTAGTCTCTCTTTATTTATTTATCAGCACAAATACAACAAATGTAACAAAAGGCAACAGTAAAAATATTGGGTTTCTGTCTGGATGGTCTCTTGTGACGAGCCGAAGGACAGAGAATGGAAGTAGTGATCTTCCTCCCATATTTGGGCATACCGGGGGTTATTTAGCTCTCATCAGCTAGCCATACCCTTACTGGGATTTGAACCTGGGCTATATTACATACTAGGCAGATATCTTAGCCATTAGGCCACAGGCTCTTATCTGTTATCAGCGAAGCCAGGGTGAAAGGTATCTATTAGATTTTTACAACCCCCGGTATGCCCAAATATGGGAGGAAGATCACTACTTCCATTCTCTGTCCTTCGGCTCGTCACAAGAGACCATCCAGGCAGAAACCGAATATTTATATGTGTATGTGTGTGTGTGTGTGTGTGTGTGTGTGTGTGTGTGTGTGTGTGTGTGTATATATATATATATATATATATATATATATATATATATATATATATATATATATACATATATATATATATATATACATATATATATATATACACACATACATACATACATACATACATACATATATATATGTATGTATATATATATATATATATATATATATATATATATATATAGCTAGAACTGACAGACATACTGAAAGCTTCAGAAGTATAAACAGATTTATATCTCTTTCCCAGCAAAGACTTTTTTGGGGACTCATTTCCCAATAGTCTTCACTTTCTGAGACTGCTTCAGTTTTGAAGGGGAATTACTACTTCCTGCCTTAATTAATTATATTTTTGTAATAATTGCTATTAACCCAAAATTAATTGCTATTAACCAAAAATTAATTGCTATTAACCAAAAAAGTGATTGGTATACAACAAGCCATAAATTATCAGGTACCATGGTTGAAGAAAGTGTTCCAATGGTTTGGATTTATTTAATAGCTCCATAGCGAAATCCATTTTTTTAAATATAGTAGATACTATATCTCTCCTAAACTATTCATACAGATCAATTTACATTGTTCATATATTTGAGTATTAGCAGCTTAACATTTTCTAATATTGACCTACTTCCCAGCACCACAGTATATCTCTATAATCATAAGAAAATTAATGTTTTCTATATCTTTTCTTTATCTACCTCATTACACTGTCACATAATCAATAAGCATTTTGCAAGTATTTATGCTCAAAGACGAATATGGCACATCCTATTGAGAATTAAAGCTGTCTAATATATTTTTCTCTCACACACATATAATATACTTCCCAGTTTAGACTTAACATTTGCATGGCAGATTTTTTGTTTTCCCTTCATCCTTTATGGTGATTCCCCACCTCTGATAAACACATATACATCATTCTATTCCCTTTGGCAGAATTTTCACACTGCAGAAATGGAGCACGAACTAGGACGCTCCTACTTTGGCTGAACTGGTAGTAGCAGCGGCAGGAGGCACCACCCAGAAGCGTCACGTGCGAGCGGGCTGGTAGTAAAAAATTTGGAAACCCACCACTGGGCATGACATAAGACATGTACAAGAAGTATTATAATATCTAGTTTATACTATAATTCACTATACCTTAATACAGATACCTTACAACAGACTGTTTAACTATCCTTTGTTTTCTACCAGCATCTGCATGTCTTAAAACCTTATCTATTCATCTTCTAATCTTGAATAAAGACTGTCTTAAGGTACATAAATTCATCTACTTGCTTTAACTCTTCACATTTATACATAACATATACAGTGAGTCACTCCATTTTCCTGTCAGATGCAATTTATTATCTGAAGCATTACCTCTGGGCCATTCTCTCCATTGTCTCATATAATCTATCTTAAATTTGCTGCAATTTGTTTGGGCATCTTCTGCATACAAAAGTATTCTACACAGACACTGACATTCCCAACTAACATATCTGTAATGTCACCAGAAGTATTCCATTATGCATTTCTCCATAAATGCCTAAATCTTATATAGGTATTATCACACACACTTCCTGTTCTAAGAGTTCCATTTAATCTGGGGCAAGTTTACTTCCATGATTTATTGCTTTTATTCACTTTTATCATTAGTTTTCTCTAACACAATGTTCCTACTCACATTACTGTGTTTCTGAATAACCTCCTAAAGTGTGGAAGTCTGGTTCTGCAAATCCCTTGTCCAATAGATGTCATAGCTTCCCAAAGTTATGAGACATTTAACAGAATATCCTATACATATTTTAGGTTATTCTATGATACATTTGAATAGGTTTGCTTTATAATTTGGAATTTCTCTGTCACCCTTCCCCATTTCAGATACAATTGAACAACAAGATAGAGATAAGCTTGAAACAGAATCTGTGGGGCATACATTCCATATGTCTTACTTTTTTTTTTAAGAACTCACCATGCGGACCTGCAATTTTAAAATACTCTTACTGGCACTTGGTAAAAATATAGAGAAAATGTTTGTATAGTAGCAGCATGAAATAAAGTGAAAAGCCCACTACTCTAATGCAGACTCAGATAGATTTCAGGTTGTCTGTTCATTTGAATAGGACTTAATTTTTTCCCCATTTATGCAGAATGGCAGATTAATGGCGCCAGATCAGCTAACAAGTCTTTGAAAGACCTGGAAGTAAAATCAAAGTTTACATCCAAGTACAAATGCAATTTACTGGATCACACCGAATCCACAAGCGTCAACATTCAAATATAGAAGCTCCATGGGAATTTAAGGGAGACTTTCCAATTTTTCTTTTCCAAATTTCTTTTTCTTTAATTTATGCATGTCTAAATTGCCACATTATTTTCTCATTCTAGGATAACTTACCACCATTCTGTTGGCCATCTCATCACAGCATCTGGTTTCACACCTCCCTGCAAAGTGAATGAGAAAATGAGCCTGATTTTGATGTGAATTCAAAGAAGTTCCAGAATGGGAGTGTTTTTTTTAAAAAAAAAACTTTTACCTCCCACCTCCCAAATAGATGCAGTGCATCTAACCTTAGGCTTCAGAATATTTGCTAACAATAAAAGCCTTGAACTTGTTTTTCTCCCTGTAATATTTGGTTAATGAAACTATGTATAAAAATTAGCTTACATTCCCATAGAGCATCTTGAATAATTGAATGTTGACACGATAATGGTTTAAAGTATTGGTGAGTTGAATGTTGATGAATGTTTATCTTCACTAGGTAACACAGTAGACCCTTTTAGTGCCTGGCATGGACATAGTAAATGAGAGTAAATTATGAGTTACATAAAAGCATAAAAACCCTATTAAAATAGTAACAAGGATAGGATATAGAGATATAACTGCAGTAGTTCTGCATTTCTGTAAATGCAGTATGAAGTACAGAGATAGGTTATTAGAAGGAGAAATCTGCACCTGATTTAAAATTATGGAAATTTTAAACTGCTTACATATTATTTTCCTATTAATAAACATTACCATTCTGAAAGCTTTTCCATAAAACAGATTATAATTTCGGCACGTACTATCAATGGCCTCCTTGCTAGTTTTGTATTTTAAAGAAATTATATTTGTTCAAATAGCAATTGTAAAATAGTAATGGTAAAATATTGTAAAATAAAATACATGGGACAAAAGAAAAGTTAGGGTTTCAATTTTTGATTTTTTAAAACTATTTATTTAGTAATGTAGTTATATTATTTAGTTATCATATATGACATGTATCCTTTATCACACCAGCAATACAAGACTATTTATTTTTAACTGATTGCCACTACAAGCAGACAGACTGACCAGTAGAATATAAGAACCACTAGATTTGGATCTAACTTAAAAAACCACACCATTTGGCTAACTTCTTAACTTTGTCATATGCCACATTCATGCAAATAATGCTCTTAAATGTAAATGCACATAGTGCCAGGATTAATTGTACCTATCAGGATTTTTATGTAGTTTCTAAATTTAATATTAATGCAATTGAAATACTTTTTCGTTAAAGAAAATAAATGTATAGCTTTGATTTGTTTGGCTCAAAATGTTTTTATTTCAGAAAAAAACTGGTTTGTTAAACACTACAATCTTCTAGGTCTTCAGTACTGTATAAACACTTTACCAATAAAATAGTTACATTTTATTGTAAATGTTGAATATCCAATTTTATTTCATTATACATCAATTACAACATGAAAATTTATTCTTTGACAGAACTGAAACAAATAAATATTATAGTCCATAAAACAAATATTTTAGTAAAGTTGAACATTTCATCAGCTTAGGTATAAAATTGGCAAAAAAAATCTGAAATCTATATAATGGATTAAAAACTATATTTGGATTTTGTAATAAACAGTTACATTTTATTTATACATTTTGTACGACTTATATATTACTAAATTGCTGTATCACTTGGACAGAAAAATGTTCAGGATCTCTCATCATACTAATAGACTTTTATTTTCCAATATGCAGAGAGATAAATTTCAATTATTTGTTTAAAGCTTATTAATACAAAATTGTATTATGAATGTCTCCTCTCAGAATGTGCCATATTAAAATATATGGTTTGTAAAGTATATTTCCATTTGACTTCATTGTGCTCTGTTTTAAAATCATGATGATTCAAAATTAAGTAACACAGAGAGACAGATTTCACTCTACCACCATGAAAGTATATACCAGTAGCTGTCATATATGCCTGATGCCCAATTAGGGAATTTGTGATATTGCAGAAAAAAATTGAGCACATTCATAAGTTTGTTATTTGTTTACTATCAGCATCATTTTGAAGATTTATAGATCTAACAACACTGCTTTCTGTTTTAATATGGATTGCCATAATTTGATCAAAGTGAAACCAGTGGTGGGTTTCTACCAGTTCGGACCGTTCGGTTAAACCGCTGGTGGTTTGGCAGCCTGGGTCACTGCTGGAACCAGCAGTGACCCAGGCCTGCCACACCCCCAAACCGGTTTTCCTGATGGTGCCTATGGCGCCACCATCTTGTTTTTTGCTTATGTGGTTGCGCAGAGCAATTTTTATTGCAGTACGCATGTGCGTGCAACACACATCAAGTGCCCGCCCACAAGTGAACCGGTAGTAGTCCCTGCCAGAACCCATCAGGGAGTGAAACCATATACACAAATACAAATACTTAAATCGTGTTCAACTTTTCCACAGAACTAAATGAAAATCAAAAATGCTTGACTTTACAAGGCATAATCCAGCAATGGTTTTGCATACCACATCAACACCCCATATGTATGATGTAAGCAATATAGCTTTATCATTATAATAAGACAAAACAAAGTTCATGCCCTTACCCTTTTTTTCCAAGTCATTTAATAATTTGGACTTCTTGTGAAGAATATCACTCACTAATTTGATTTCAATATTTTGAGACAACAGTTCTTCCAATTTTTCAAAAATTTGCTGCCCCTATAAGGAAAATATTCATTTATTTACTTATGTAAAACATTGTTATGGTCACCCATTTTAAACCAAACTTTGGGCAGTTCACAACCCAAAAATAAAAACAATGTATAAACATGGAATTAAAACAAAAAAGGCTAGGTGCTACAACTAAATTTTCTCATGCATCGCATAACAAGTTCATTCCATGCCAATCTCAGCAGTTGGTGGAAAACCTAGGTCTTAAGTGCTTTTCAGAAGTCTAAGGAGATGGGGAACTTCTAGACAGAGGCTGCCATAGAAAAGGCACACTTCCTAAGTCCCATAAGATTAAGGTGACCAGATTTTCAGATTGGAAAAGAGGGACACCCTTTACCGGGGGGGGGGGGGGGGGGCTTGATTAAAAAAAATTTTTTTTTGTCAAAAGGTCACCCCAGGACACTGAAACCAGCATAAATACGAATCTGTTGCCAAACAAAATTTTGATCACGTGACCATGAGGATGCTGCAACGGTCGCTAAGTGTGAAAAATGGTCGCAACGGTCGCTAAGTGTGAAAAATGGTCGCAACGGTCGCTAAGTGTGAAAAATGGTCATCAGTCACTTTTTTCAATGCCATTGTAACTTTGGTCACTAAATGTTTTCCCCCTCCTCGAGACTCCTCACTTCTTCCTTCATTCCTCTTGCTGATCTACCTTCACCTTATCTGTCTTCTGCTCTTTCCCTCTCTTCCTTCCTTCCTCCCTCCTTCCATCCTCTTCTTTCCTCACTCACTCCCTTCCTCCTTTTTTCTCTTCCTTCCTCCTTCCATTCTTTATACGATATAAAATTCAATGAGGGTGAAACACACCAAATCTGGCAAAGCTGCCTTGCACCAACCTGGCCTGCCCATAGAATAGCAGCCACTTTGAGACACATAAACCTGGTCTGAACATATTGCATCACAAAGATTTGCAAAGATCACATTTGCAAAAAGGAACATTTCTTGTAGTAAATACATTTTATAAACAATTTAAAAGTAAAAATCCCCCCAAAATAATAAAAAAGGTATTCTATAAATAAAAGAAATCCTTAAAAACCATTGTTAAGTATTACACCAGCAATAATTTATACTGTCACCATTTCAAACTATCATCAGAAATACGAATCTGTTGCCAAACATCAACATTTTGATCGCGTAACCATGAGGATGCCACAACGGTCGCTAAGTGTGAAAATGGTCGCTAAGTGTGAAAAATGGTCATCAGTCACTTTTTTCAATGCCATTGTAACTTTGGTCACTAAATGTTTTCCCCCTCCTCGAGACTCCTCACTTCTTCCTTCATTCCTCTTGCTGATCTACCTTCACCTTATCTGTCTTCTGCTCTTTCCCTCTCTTCCTTCCTTTCTCCTTCCATCCTCTCTTCTTTCCTCACTCACTCCCTTCCTCTTTTTTTCTCTTCCTTCCTCCTTCCATTCTTTCAGCTTCATTTCTTTTGCCTATCTACCTTCTCTGTCTTTCTGCTCTTTCCATTTCTTCGCTTCTGTTCCTTCCTTCTTCCCTCCTTTCCTATTTCTTCCTTCTTCCTTCCTTCTGCCTATCTACCTTCACCTTCTCTGTCTTTCTACTCTTTCCCTGTCTTACCCTTTCCTCCCTCCCTCCCTTCTTTGCTTTCTAGTTCCATCTTTTCTTCTTTCCTCTCTCCCTCTTTTTCTTTTTTCCTTCCTTCCTCCTTCCTCTTGCCTATCAACTTTTTTTTATTTTTTTTTTGTTACATAGACGACACATACCCACAACAATAAAAACAAAACAAAAAGAAAAAAACCCATCATCACATATAGCATGTCATTTGGTTACAAGTGTTTTAACATTTATCATTCTTATACATTTATTATTTCATTTAATAGGTTATAATATACAGTTTGGGTTGCTTTGTTTACCATCCCTTCCTCCTGTTATAACACCACCTTATTTTCCCTTTCTTTTCTCCCTTCCTCCCTTCTCTACTTTCTTCCTTCCTGCTCTCCTTTCCCTTCCTTCTTCCCTTACCTTTCTCCTACTCCTGCTCTTCCTCTTCCCCTTTCTACCCTCTCTCCTCCTCTTTCTCTCTTTTCCATCCTCCTCTCCTTACCTCTTTCTTCTTTCCATCATCCTTTCATTCTCTCCTCCTTTCTCCCTTTCTCCCAACTCCCTTTCTGGGAGTTTAAGTCCACACACTTTCAAGTCTCCAAGGTGGAGAAAGACTGATCTATCTAATTAATATAATTATTTCTCCCTCTCTTTTTCACTCTCTTTCCAGCGCACACACGCAAATGCATAGGGCAGCCCACCTCACACACAGGTAACTCCGGGCGGCTTGCTTGCGGGAAGAGGACAGCCTACCACTCACCCACGCGGGGGGGGGGCAGGATTTCACCAAGAAAAGTTAACTTTCCTGCAAAAGGGGCCGGCAGCCTCTCAGCTCTTCCCGGCTGGGAAGACCTCCCCCCACTTCCACTCCTGCGACCCTCCTCCCGCCTCCTCGGAGCTTCAAGCAAGCTAACTGGGAAGGCTGGGAAAGAAGAAGAAACGGAGGCGCGAGGTCAGCGGTCCTTGGGGGCGCGGCGGAAGCCCTTCAAAAGCGCCCATTTCCCGGCTCGGCTGCCGTTGCTGCTGCTCATGGCAGAAGGGGAAGAGGAGGAGGAGGAAGAGAAAGCAGCGGGGCGGTCCCTACAGCCGCCGACGCGGGAAAGGTGCGCTTTGACAGGGCTCCCACAGCCCTTCAAAAGCGCCCATTTCCCGGCTCGGCTGCCGTTGCTGCTGCTCATGGCAGAAGGGGAGGAGGAGGAGGAGGAAGAGAAAGCAGCGGGGCGGTCCCTACAGCCGCCGACGCGGGAAAGGTGCGCTTTGACAGGGCTCCCACAGCCCTGCCAAAGCGCCCATTTCCCGGCTCGGCTGCCGTTGCTGCTGCTCATGGCAGAAGGGGAAGAGGAGGAGGAGGAAGAGAAAGCAGCGGGGCGGTCCCTACAGCCGCCGACGCGGGAAAGGTGCGCTTTGACAGGGCTCCCACAGCCCTGCCAAAGCGCCCATTTCCCGGCTCGGCTGCCATTGCTGCTGCTCATGGCAGAAGGGGAGGAGGAGGAGGAGGAAGAGAAAGCAGCGGGGCGGTCCCTACAGCCGCCGACGCGGGAAAGGTGCGCTTTGACAGGGCTCCCACAGCCCTGCCAAAGCGCCCATTTCCCGGCTCGGCTGCCGTTGCTGCTGCTCATGGCAGAAGGGGAGGAGGAGGAGGAGGAAGAGAAAGCAGCGGGGCGGTCCCTACAGCCGCCGACGCGGGAAAGGTGCGCTTTGACAGGGCTCCCACAGCCCTGCCAAAGCGCCCATTTCCCGGCTCGGCTGCCGTTGCTGCTGCTCATGGCAGAAGGGGAAGAGGAGGAGGAGGAAGAGAAAGCAGCGGGGCGGTCCCTACAGCCGCCGACACGGGAAAGGTGCGCTTTGACAGGGCTCCCACAGCCCTGCCAAAGCGCCCATTTCCCGGCTCGGCTGCCGTTGCTGCTGCTCATGGCAGAAGGGGAGGAGGAGGAGGAGGAAGAGAAAGCAGCGGGGCGGTCCCTACAGCCGCCGACACGGGAAAGGTGCGCTTTGACAGGGCTCCCACAGTCTGCTAAAACGCCCCTTTCCCAGCTCAGCTGCCGTTGCTGCTGCTCATGGCAGAAGGGGAAGAGGAGGGAGACCTCCCCCCACTTCCACTCCTGCGACCCTCCTCCCGCCTCCTCGGAGCTTCAAGCAAGCTAACTGGGAAGGCCGGGGAAGAAGAAATAGCGGCGGTGCGGGGGCGTGGCGGAAGCCCGGCTGCCGTTTCTCTTGCTGAGGGCGGAAGGGGAGGAGGAGGAGGAGAAAGTTAAAGTGGGGGCCCGATCCCTTCAGCAGCCGAGGCTAATTCTCTGCACGAACGAGAGCGTGGGGGCAGCGGCAGCCGCCCGCACAGAACTTCCACGCGCTTCAGTGGCTTCTGCCGGGCGGCGGGAGCCCCGGAAGTGAGAGGAAGTTCTCTGCGGGTGGCTGCTGCTGCCCCCACCCTCTCCTCCTGCCGCGGCCAGCGGAAAATTCTCTGATTAGATTCATTAGAATTAGATTAGATTACTCACCAACAAGCGCAGCTGCAACCCCAAAAGACGAAAGGAAAATGGAGACTCACGCAGGAGTCCTCAGGGTAAGGAGTCCAGCCAATCAGTGAGCTGGTTGGGATGGAAAATTTTCCATCCCAGCCAGCTCACTGATTGGCTGGACTCCTGGCCAATTAAATCACTGAGCGGCAGGCTGGGCTGGCTTAAATTTGTAGGTAGCAGATAGAACAGAACGATGAGCCAGCCCAGCAAGCTAGCAGCTGATGGGCGGGAGCTGCGAGCGCCAAAAAAAGCGTGCTTTTTAAAAAAGCGTGCGGGACGCGGGAAAATGCATTAAAAAGCGGGGGTGTCCCGCCAAAAGCGGGACGTCTGGTCACCTTACATAAGATGGCAGCATTTATAGGAAGGGATGAACAAGGATTACATTATATATAAAATCAATGTGTTTATGGAATCTGCAGAGGAATTTATTTTTGAATGGTTTTCATATACACAAAAAGAGATTTAATATAGATAAAAAGGTAATTGGGAATTGAAACTGAATTGTATAGAAATGATGAATGCGGGATGTACAAACTTTTGCTGAGATTTGAAATGGAGGAAGAGCATATATATTCTTTTCTTTTTTCTTCTATCTATATTTCCTTTCACACTTTTCTTAATTTTTCACCTAATCTCATTTTTCCTGTTCTTTAACCATATACTATTTCATGTTTCTCTTTGATCTATGAAACAATTTTTGATAAACATTTTTTTTTTAAAAAAAAAACAGTACCATTGTGTCTGTGTGTATGTACAGAGGTATATAATATGATAGTTTTTCTACAAGACTTTAAAACTATTGCCTGGAAAAAGGACTTGAAGCTTACAAAATCATGTAGATAGTATCAAGCAGAATGATCTCTTGCAGTCCCCTTAAATAAGAACACCATGCAAGATGTCTAATTTTAAGCCAAAAAGTTAAAATAATTGGAAGCCTTTACACGATCACAAAAATCAGTGGGCAATTTTGAAAAGCAATTAGATGCTAAATTTTGACAGCATCTTTGGCATGGAGATTGCAAACTATATTACTTCTAAAATCCATCTTACATATTCTGACTTTTTAAAAGAATTGCAAGGTAGGATACTATTGCAAGCTTCTGATTACATTAAGTTGCTAATCAGCATTTTAGAAAATTTGGTGGTGGTTCCTCTACTGAATACAAAAAAAGCTTTGATTCAATCCAAATTACATTTTTCCTTAACTTATGAACACAATTGAGCCTCAAATTTCCATTGCTAAGCAAGACTGTTGTTAAGTGAGTTGTTGATATAAATAGATGACTGAAAATTCAATGAATTTATGAGAAAGAATAATTGCTATTAAATTAATATAATTCTAGGTTTCTACATGGATACAAAGAGAGATCCCTTAGTATGGGGATGGATAGATACTGATATATATATATTCTATTTAAATTGCAGTTTCTGTAAAAAGATTTTTCTAGATATCCATCTTTCACCATGGGATATAATTTTAAATGGAATCTAAATGATCTGTCTCAAAACCATTATGTGAACAACTATAATGTTGATCTCACCAATATTTCGGCAGGGGCTTGGTTGCAAAAACTGATTTTTTTCAATTTTGTGATAGTTCAGTCTCTATTTATATGAAGAACTGACAAATTGGAATTACATCATTTTAAAATTGCAGGTAAATCCTTCTTAAGAGTGTAAGAGCAAAATGTAGTATTAATGTTTGGGATTACCTTAATTATTCCTTATAAATGTATTGATATGCTAAATATGCTAAATGCCAGAGTTGGAATAAACAAACATTCAATTAATTCCTAAACCTCTAAATCACTTGTTATATTGGAAAGTGTTTTGGAAGAGTCTAAACCTTCCAAATTCCTGAGTCTGTTTGGATTGAGGTAGGTTGTAAATACAATATTTTAAAACAAACAATCCTACTGAATTTCTGATAGATAACTGAACAATATTAGATAGACATTTGTAATTTATAGGAATTTTGACTCATGGAGCAGGAATACCCTAGTTTAACCAATTTGTGATCTTGTATTTAAAGAATATTAATTACATTGCTTATAGCCTTAACTTGAACTAATTCATCAAAATATAATTTTTCATGAGTTGTATCTATGTTTTTATAAAAATAATGTAGACAATAAAATTTCCTTTTCATTACTATGAGACTTCACAAATAGCACAAAAATTACATTTTCCATATATTAGAAATACTTTTTATTCTAACTATAGAAAAAAAATGGGATTGTTTAAAATTGCTGTGATAAACTAACATATTACTAAAGAACAAACCAAAAGGAATTTGACTGACAAAATGGGCACTGTTTATCCTTTTATTGCAACTTCCCATCCTCATTAAATAACAATTCCCAGAATCGCAGCTGGCATCATTGCAATCTGAGAATCAGGAGAGTGCCAGGACAGTTTATCAGAGTATGTAAATTAATTTAGTAATTTTGAAATAGGTTTCTTTAAAAATAATTTTATTTTTTGTCTAAATACATATGAAAAATATCATTATATAAAACATGAAAAAGTCCATGATCAAGTTAGGAAACTCTTTATAATCTGATATCACCATTTTCAGCATTAAACTTATATGATCTGAAATATTAATTCTTATTCTGAAAGGCTATTCTACAGGCAACTACTTCAATCTCACAATGGGAGTAACAGAAAATTATTTTCTTATTTAAATAAAACCTGAAGGATTCAGACTCAGGCAAGATTGAACTGTAAAACTGTAAACCAAGAAGACAATAAGACTTGAAAAAGTTTTTTAAAAAATGTACCTGCCATGAAGTTGGATGGCTGTGACTGAGGTTCCATTGGGAAGACACTATGTCAACAGATGCTTTAGCCATATTAAGTAAATTCATCCATCCCTGGAAAAGAGACAAGTGGGATGGCGCATTGTCTGAATAGTTTATGCCTTCAGGAATGTTTTCCACAAGAGTAACTCTGAGAAGACACAAAGAAAACACAAGACAGGTTTTCAAATGTTCCCATTTTATAAATTCATCAGCTCTCTGGGGCTTTCTTCAATCTCTGCCTGTCAAGTGCTGGAGAAATCAGGAAATCCAGGCAATTCAAATCAGTATAAAGATTTATTGCAAGTTTAAGCTCTTTACAAGAATCTGACCAGTTGGCTGTCAAGGGGAATGAGCGGGAGATAAGAGAGGCATTTAAGGTAGGCTGGACTTAGATCTCTTGCGGGCATGCAGGGACTGGTGACTTATGACTCCTTTGACCCTTCCCTCAGGCTCAGCCTGGTCATCTGCTACACTGCCTTAACTGGGGTTTGAATTGGGTGTGGGGTGTGTCTGTTGTGGTACATTACTCCACACATACTTGCATCTCTGCTAGCCTTCCTGCTTTGTTATGTCATATTTTGTTCCCAAAGTAGCATTAATGATTACAAAGACTATCCGCTTTCACTTTTAAATATGTTTAGGATTATAGAGAATTGTAAGTCAGACATATTAGAATCTATATTTGCCTTTCAATTAGTATAGTGCTGCTTAACTTAAATTGGAGTTTGACTCTCTAACATCTCAAGACACAATCCTTTACTAATCTTGCTACACTTTCTATTGCTAAAAGCAGAGGTTATGTGGAGTGTAAACTAATATTTTATGTGATCTTTCATTTAATCTTCATCTATATCCTCAAGAATATTACATTCAGTGTTCTATAGAAACAAAGAAACTTGGCCATGCATTTATTTATAGCTTAATAATTCTTTGAACTGAATAATTCTTATCCTTTACTTGTGAAATTTACCAGGCAGCCAGGTTAAAAGGTGCTGCTTTTTATATATTAATTCATTACTTTTCATCTGATAGTTTATCCATAATTTACATGGGCTGGTATTAAATACAACAATATGACATGAACTCCCAGTTAACCATATATTAATATTAAAACATTTTAAAAATGATTTTATTTTTTTAAGTCAAATGACTTAGATTTCAAAAACGTTGAAATTTTATTATAGTATCTGGTTGAAAATAAAATCTAAAATGTATTGAAGTATAATTTCTAAAGAGTTTCTGCTACTCAATGCACATAGCATTCAGTTAGATAGACCAATTGTTTGAGTTCTATCTTCCAAGGTTGACCATCTTCCAGAATAAGATTTAAACAGCAATGAGATAACAATAGAAACAAAAAGCACAGGGTCATGTTTTGCATTATATTTTCACTACAAGATAAAACATGTTTTTGCATTAGAAGAATTTTTTTCTGGTTAAGTAGCAATAGATTAAAAATGCAAATTGTTTCTGGGGGAAGGGTGACTAAATATTGATGATTAAAAATGAAAATACTGACCTGTCTGTACTACACATTGCAAGGAAGATAAATATGGCCAAGAAAAAAGACAATCAGGTCAAGGGCATCTATACTGTAGAACATACTAAAATGATATATTAACTTATACTGAAACTGACAAAGTATTATCAAGATAGATCTTGGTCCTTGATAAGGAAAATACAGATTGAGCATCAGTTATAAATAAGTGGTGAAAATTAGAGCAAGTAGATGAATGCCTACACCTGGTTGGAAGGTTTATTAAAATATTATTAATGAGAAATTTAAGATGTATAAATATAGGTAAAGGGGTTGTGAGTAATATGTAGCCTTTTATGATGAATGTTTATTTTAAAAAAAACGTTAAAATGGACCTGTATGACAATATGCTTCTCCCAGTACATTATATGGAAGTGAAAGCTAGGTATATCAGGAAAAACATAAAAATAATCAGAATGTAGAACAAGAAATGTATTTATATGGTAAGCATGTAAGTGTAAATATGATATGGTTACAGTATAGATATGCTGCAAGGAATGACAGTTTGCAAGGATAGAGAAGTATAATTAGATATATAGTGAATATGTTGAGGTAAATTAGATTATGCTGTTTCTTTTTTTATCTCAGATCTTTAATTTCTTTGGCTTAGTATTTTTTTTACCCTTTTCTGTACTCTCCCTACATTGTTTACCCCAAATGGAAAACCTGATGGGTATGTATCCAGTATCACCTTGATCTAGAAACCCATGTAGAGAGAGGAACAAACTTATAGGGTATGGAAAAGCCAGGAATAAAGAAGAAAATGCATTTTTAGCATCTAGTTTCCGAAATCCATCAACTCTAAAGAAGTAATGAAAGCAGAAAAAGATGCCTGGATTTCAATCTCCCTGCCTTTCAAGTGTAATAACTCTCCCACAGCATTAATCTACTAATAGGAAACAGAAATGAAAGATTACATATATACTGAGCCTAGCTTGATTCTTTTTCCTGCACTTTTCCGAATCTATTTAAGAATATTAAGGTTAAGAAGGATTATGGGCAAATAACAGTCTATGTAGTCAAAGAACCTTCCTGTTAAGGAATTGTCTTACTTAATATGATTTGGTTAGGACATCTAGAGAGGGTCTGCTCTTGGCAAGAGGAGCATGGACCAGAAGGCCAGACACATTCCCCAGGAAATGTGTGTGGTCTTCTTAATTTTAACATGAAGAAAGATTTTCTTTTATAAGCAGAATTTCGATACATCTGTGTATTAGGGAGCCATTATAAATTTTAAATAATAGTACACATTTTAAATGAGTTTCAATTGAAATATTATTTTGGATGACAATAAGTCAATGCTGTGAGGATTAGGTGTTTAGCAGAGTGATGGCACAAGGGAAAAAACTGTCTATTTTGGCATGCAATGCCCAACAATGGGAAGAAGTTGAATGTGTACCGATGGCTGCACTAGATACTTGATTAGGACCTATGCAAATGGAAACTCAAGGGGGAAATTTTTCTTTAGGTTTTATGGTCTTGAAGCTATTGCTGAAATTTATGAAAATCATTTGCAAGACATTGTTCAAAATACTGGTCATTAGCTACTCATCCAGTTGATAATGACAGAATTTTGCATGGCTTACTGAATCTCCTGGCTTGGGAAAATGAGGTGAAGTTTATTGCAATTGCTTCTAAGACAAGAGAGGGGAGGGTTGCACTGAGAAAGGTCTTTGGAATAGTTCATTTGGTATCAGTGAACTGCTGAGTGTGAGAGTAATAAGTGGGTGAGTAGGTGGAGATATATGTGGGATGAATGGGTGAATGTCTGTATGTATTCAGAAGTTACTTGAGAGTACTGAGAATATACACTAATTAAGAAAAGATTTTAAACATTCTAAATTCTTACCAAATTTAAGAACAAGAGAAGGAACACTAACACATTTTATCATGTTTTACTGAAATACAAAAATGTAAATGTGAATGAAGTCTATTGTCAATATAGACAAAAACATATTTCTTTTTGCATAATCAAAAGGTGATGAGTCATGGAGACTGCTAATGAATACCATATAAAGAAAACAAATCCTTATAAGCCATGTGGTTAACTTATTTGTTGTTTCCTATGCCCAGAATGTCATAGGTATCTATGGCTACTCATCTCCTTTGTTACCTAACATGTAAGTGTGCATCAGTCCAGCAAACAGTAAAATAAGCAGCTCAAATACAGCCAAAATTCCAACATACAGAAGACAGAGGACTACAACAATAAACAAGAGAAGAGAAAAAGATAAAAGTTGCAATTTATAAAATGTACTTCTGTATTACAGTGAGTATTTCTGTAACACACCTGATAAATTTCATATTATTTTTATCAAGGGTTTCCCACTCTGTATGTATACATGGAATCCATTGATGTGCAAGAATTATTTGGATGCTGGTTCCAGTGCTGTTTCTCTTCTGAATTACAACTAAAAGCCATACACTTTTGACAGAGCAATTGTCTTTTTGCCTGACATAAAAATAATTGGAATAATGGTATATGTGCCTGTATATGTGTATGTATATATATGTAGGTATGTGCATGTAATAATATCACATCATATCATATTCTTCAGATATGAAAAAAAAAGTGGTCTATGCATAGCTCTCAATATAATGCTCACTTGCACAATACTAACGCAAAATGCATGCTTTTTTTAAACCCTCCAGAGCCTGGGGAGGGCGAAAAATGAACCTACCAGAAGTTCTGGGCACATTTCCGGCTTCCAGAGGGTCTCCAGAGCCAGATGAGGTCATTTTTGCCCTCCCAGAGGCACGGCAAAAGCCTCTGGTGCCTGAGAAGGGGGAAAATATGCCCCCAGTGAGCAGGCTGAGGAGGCCATGCCCCCATTGCCATGCCCCCCACAGCAACCGGGCACAGAACCAGTTGCTAAAAAATTTCAATCCCTCCCCTGCCTCAGAGGAATGATTAACCTAGTTGTGAGAGTATATTTCAATGACCAAGGTACTTCAAAAGTAAATCTGACACAGAATTCAGCTCAAGTTGAAAACCATTCTTGGACTATAATTTGAAACACAGATTTGTACAGCAACCAAAATTAAATTACTCTATGTACAGAGTCTAAGTTTAACTTCATGGGATATTCAGATTAGAATAGATTTTCAGTATGGGTTTAATTAATTACAGCTGATAACATCAGACATGATTTATACTGTATTGATTGAAGTTCTTGATATTTATTCTCAAGTCAAACTTAATTGTGATTCATCTTCTTTTAAAGAGATATAATACATTTTAATTATTTTAAAGTCATTAATGATATGTCAGACTTTTTAGATCTATGATACTTTAATTTCTTTATATTTAACTCTTAATTCTTATTTATACTTTTTCTAAAAGAAGGGTTCCCAAACACTGGTCCATAGACTGACACTAGGCTGCAGCATACCAGAAACTGGGCCATGCAAACAAGCAAAGTCCCATCCATGGGATGCAGGCAGCACACAAAACCACACCATTCCAGTCTGCAGAAAAATCTCTCTCCACGGAACTGGTTCCTGGTGCCCAAAAAGTTGGGGGCTACTTCTCTTCTCAAACACATACACATGAGATGACTTTTTCTGGTTATTCCATTTTCCGCTTTTCTTTTTTGTTATTTTATTACAGGTTTCTATGACTCTTTTGTTCCTGTATTACTTAGATAAATAATTTTTTTTTAAAAAAATCTCGTTTGCATTGATTTACAAAATGTACATGGCCACCCATTTTAATATAATTTGGGGTGGCTAACACATCAGTACAATATAACATTTTTGTATCAATTCAATTTATTCAATTCATTTGGAAAGATCTTTTCTATTTCAAGACAAAGAAGCTATATTGATGACTCTCATACAAAAATTGCATCATTTCAGTGATAGATGTTCAAAATCTTCTCAGTCATATTGTAGCAACACCAACAATAGTGAACAATGCTTGCCTTCACACATGGGCTTTCCAGTCCTTATATCTATTTCCAACTACCAACTTATTACTAGAATGGCAGGCTAAACTTCTGCACCAACTTCTGATCTTATTTGAATTTGTTTTTGTATAGGAATCTTGTCCAGGACTCTCCCAATGGATTCTTCCCTATAGGGCTGGGAGAGCATTGCAACTGATGTCAAACCTAGAGTTTCTGAAACAAAATGGAGAGGGCCTAAACTTATAAAAGTACTATAACTTCTAGCAAAGAGTTTCTCTCAAAGCCTTCAAATTAATCATTCATTTGGATATTGATGGACAACGCTACAGCCACCATTATCTCAATAGACAAGGTGAATCCATTTTTGTATTCTACATTCCTCACCGTCAATTTGAGCAATTGCATATTTCCAGAAGCATTAATCTCATGACGTTCAGTGGAAACAATATTTTCTTAACATTTGAGCCAAGCCTGACAGGGAGTCCACAATAGTGATTGCACTGCAGTGTCACCCAGTTTCTATTCCAACACTGTGGGCTCCACAGATCTGTTTATACTTGAGTACAATATAAAATACAACAAATATTCCAATTCGTTCTCTTCCCCAAAGATACTGAAAGCAAGCATTAAAAATTCCTGTTTTGTATAAGCATTGTTTGTATTGACTACTCTATGTTACCCACAGTCACTTCTCATGAGATGGGTAGCTACCATATATAAATTTTAATTAATAAATAAATAAAACAAGACACACAGAGACAGAGACACTAATCATAGAGGTAAAAGTTTATAAATAAGTTACATTCAGCTGCTAATTCCAGAAATCCTGTCCAGAAGTGTAGAACAAAAACAAAAACAAAACAAAAACCCTAGTACCATATCAAAGAAGGGTTAAGGTAGATACATGGTTTTGGAATAGGCAAGATACAGTGTCCTGTATTCTTTTTTAATGAACAGCATGTTCCACCTCCTGTAAGTATACATTATTTTTACATTTGTGTAAAGCACAAGGATCAAGAAAAGAATTTTTATGGCTTTTTTTCAAGCTGTCAACTGTACATTCACTTTCTAATTCCAAGCTTACTTTGGCATCTTTCTCATTCCAAAGTAGACTTGATTTGCATGGGTTCAAGAAAATAAGGGAACAGTGGAGCTATCAACAACAGCATGCATAATGGGCTGAAGGAGTTCCATTTTTTCCTCTATAAACTTTACTAGAAACATTCTGAATTATATTCTGAAAAGGCCCAGGAAAATACATTTGAAAGCATGGTTAACTACAGAATCATGCCTGCAGGTAAATCACATTTTAAATATGATCCGTATATTATATTCACCTTTATTTCTGTTATTTGTTTGGATGTTTGTTTGTGTTAATATGAGAAAGAAAAAATTGTAAAATGACCATGCCATCTGATCAATTTAAACCCACATTTAAGAATGTTCTCTATTGAGCTTTGGATTCAAATGAATGTTGTTGTCGAATTAGAGATTATTTTTAAAAATCTGACATTCACATTGCTGTTACAAATGAATTGTAATTCACCTTGTTTTTGTATCTCTAAAGATAATTTTAAACTTTCTCTCGGTGTATCTTTTGCATCGCAGCAGCCATTTATCCCCAAAAAAGAAGCTTTGTTTGTTACCTCTTACCGACAGTTATTTTGACAGTTTTTTTCTGTGAGTCCATATTCATCTTCTCCCATAATATCCACAGCTGAAAATATTAGTGCAACCAGAATTGCAAAGCAACAAACCAGTGCAAAAATCACGATGCATTTTTGCTGGGACTGAAAGACATTAAGGAGAAGAAATTGATATCAGAATAGTCAAGTATCTTTCCAGTTATTGCAAACACTATATAGTTTAGTCTAAAAATAGTTTGCTTTGATCTAAAAATTGCTCAAATTTGTATCACACACATCAAAAAAGGCAAAGCATTGTCTTTGTTTTGATTATTTTACCACAACCATGTAAATGTTTCTTTTTTTACTATACATCATGTATGCCATGATATGGACAAAATTAAACTTTAACCTTTTGTCAATTATCCTTAAAGAAAGGAAAAGAAAAATAAAGAAAAATAATAGTGCTGAAGAACTGACACAAACACAACCACCCCCACTCCCACACACTTTCAGGTTATTTGGGGGGGGGGGAAGCATAATAAATAATAGCCATAGGATGCATAAAGAATGGCTCCTATTCCATTCTAAAATTCAAAGCACATCTGCCTTGGAGCAATAGACTATTATTTATTGTCTTACAGCTTATCATTATTGAGAACTCCACCAGCTGATGAGAAGTTTAGTAAGAAATTGAGGGCTGCCACCTGAAGGAATTTAAACTTTTTTTTGAGAGAGAGAGGAGGGGTACTGATGTGTACAGAATCTAGCTGTGCTGGGTACTGCCATGCAACAGCTTTCATTTTTCTTTTACTCACTGTTTACATTTCTAAGATACATAATTATATGTCCTAAAACCTACTGGTGAAAGAGCTTATATTCTAATTCATATCAAAACTAACAAATATAGCATAGATGCTGTATAGAAACTATACAATTTCTTGAAGTAAGACCAACTCATTTTATTGTATAAGCACAAATTATACAAAATGGTGATGAAAAGCATTTTATTTTTTTCCAACAAGAAATTAACATATAAATCCATTTGAATCAAATTTTAGGCAAATATGTGTACCAAAAACATGCATGTTGGCGTATACATCTAGAAGTTGGTCAGTCTGTCAGTTAAATAATAAGTAAATGGCCAATTAACCCAGACCAGCATCTCTTGCATCCACTGGGGCAGACCTGAGTCAGTCCTTAAAAAAGTATTAGGATCCATAGACTCAGCCTAATTCCTTCCATCACAATGATCCATCCAAAGAAATCCTGGGGAAGAAGTCTCAGCCATTTTTCTCTCTCCCACATCATAGCCAAATCCATGGAATTCCAGAAATGACTAACGATCAAATGAACTTGATAATGATGAATATTGTCAGTAGATATTGTCAACACCACACTGCATGCCATCTAATCAGCCAGCAGGTTGGAGAATGGTGCCATCCTTTGGCCACCCTTTGACTAAATGGCCAATGTCCAAAATACAATTAAACTCTCTCTATATATATATGCTCAGAGGGACATGTTCAGATTATTTTGTCCAAACCCCACAGCCTCTCCATAACCTCCAACAATGATGCAGCTTGATCTGCAGTAAGCAAACAACTTGAAAGCCTCTCATGGGAACATGGCAAGTTCCACTGCAGCAACGAAAAACTGTCCCAAGAATCTCCCAGAGTTTGGAACCAATACCCTAAAAAAATACCAGATAACAAAATATAACTTGCAAAACAAACCAGCCAAAATAATAGTGATAAATCCTTCATAATGTAATATAACCTAAACAAAAACTCTCCCTTTTACTAAAACCAGGTGACCTCCATGATGCCATTTTAAAAATTAAATTTAGTAGTAGACACAATTGAAGTAATTTATGTACTCTTCCTGAAATCCAACAAAAGGAACAAATTAGATAATATACAAGTAGGAGAGCCAGTTTGAAGATAGACTCTAGCCCAGGGGTGAGTTTCGGCAGGCACTACTGCCGGTTCGCTTGTGTGCGCTGCGCGCGAATGTACAGTACGATTAAAATTGTTCTGTGCATGTGCGGGACCAAAAACAACATGGCAGCACCTATAGCACTGCCCGGCAAACCAGTTCGGGCGTGTGGCAGGCCTGGGTCACTGCCGATTTCTGCGACCCAGGCCGCCAAACCACTACTGGTTCAGCCAAACCAGTCCAAACTGGTAGGAGCCCACCACTGCTCTAACCCCACTTTTCACAAAAAGCCAGCTGGGTGATCTTAGGCCAGTTATTCTCGCTCAGCCTTAGGAGGATGGAAATCACAAATCATTTCCCAAAAAATATTGCCAGGTAACCTGCAGAATATTGCCTAGTCCAGGCAGTCACCAGGAGTCAAATACTGACTTGAAGATACATATATATGTATATTTACGAATCTCTGGACAACTATCCTAATGGTTTCATGTTAGTGCAAATAACACTGAGATAAAACAAAAAAATATAGATCCCCACACTGAAATATATTATTTTGGATTTAGATTTAAAATTTAAAAATCAACTTAGATGGCTTCCTTCCTTTTTTTCAGTCATGAATCAAATACTTGTTCCTCCAGATCTTAATGAAAATTTCTATTTTAAATATAAATTCTTCACCCCACATAAGTCAATTATAGTTTCTCTAAGATATATATTTGAAATGATTAGAACCCTTAGCATATTTATGCAGTTATATTGAAAATATACAATACTAACGCAACTTTCCCCCATCTGCTTTGCTCTTGCAGTATTAGGACTGCCAGCTGGGAACAGAAATTGCAATCCTAACACATCAGGAAGGATCTAGCTTGGAGGTTGGCCTGATGTATTTATTTTGATAGCATGACAGTAGACATAATAAATTATACTGCAAACGAACTTGGATTGTTTTTCAAATGCACTCCACACATTTCCTCCTTTATAGCTAAGTGTTATCTGTAGAGAAAACTGCCATCTGTGTACTGAAATATATGCTAATTTCTTTCTTTCAACCTCAATTTTCTAAAGCTATCTAGCTCTTATTCAAAGCAGAAATGTAAAGATTGAACATTGCTTTTGGGAATCAGTCAGTGAATTGAAATGAACTGGAATGTGCTACTTCACATCAGAAGAGCAGTAGATCTTCTACTGCGAACAAAAAACCATAGAAGAATAGAGTAATAATAATGGTTTAAAAAGGGATGTCAAAATTCATACTAAAATATTAACCTCCAAAATCACAGAATGATGTCAATTCAAGTCCAAGGCAACTTGGTGCTGCGAAACAATGTTCCAACCATAGATATGAAGCAAACAGAAGATGAACAATTCTATGCTAATTCGCAGCACTATATCAGCACACCACCAGAAAGAAAAAAGACAACATGCTAATTATAGTAGACTGGAATGCCTAATCTGAAAGGAAAATATCATCTGAAATAAAGCAAGCACAAACATGGTTCTGCCAATTAAATTCAATATTTATAACCAATTCCTTCTTTGAACAACCTAAAATAAAGACCTTTCAACAAATTCTTAACATGACTATCACTAGACTCTATATGAAAAGATGGAGAAGTTTTGTTCAGACAGCAAAAGCCAAATTAGATGTTGTCTGTGGGTTAGACCATTACTTTCTTGCAAAATTCAAACTAAAGAAAAGAAATAAGGTCACCAGATTCACAAGAAGCAACATCAGCAATGTTTCCTTTGATTATGCAGTGAAGATAAAGAATAAGTTTAATGGATTAGATTTGATAAATTGAAAGTTTAAAAATCTCTGGACTGAAATTTATAACGTTAACAAACATATTTAAAAAAATGACTGCATAGGCTACAACAACAAATTGTGAACCACTCTTAAAACTAGAGGTGTACTGGACCAATTGAACAATTAGTATAATATCCAGGAAACTTCTTACAGAAATTAATGGAGCAGTTAAATCATAAAAGTACTAAAATTGTACACAATGACTTTATTTAACTTACATGCAGAATATGTAATGAAAAATGCTAGTTAGAAAAAATAAAAATTGTAATTAAAATTTCTGGAAGAAACATCAACAACCTTAAAAAGCTGTTTATACCACTATGATTGCTGGAAGTGAAGAAGATTTAAGGAATTTCTTTTTGAAGATGAAAAAAACAGTGCAAAAGCCAGTCTGCTGCTGAATGGTTTAAAAAAAAAAAAACTAAAAAATAAAATTATGCCAACAATGGATATAAGCAGAGAAAAAGCTGATACTTATCTTCCTAGACTCAAAAATTCACAGGGATTGTGATGGTGAAGCGATGAAATGAAAAGACATCTGCTACTTGTGAGAAAGAACACAGATCTAGACAAAATATTCAAGGGCAGAGACATCACACTGACAATAACAGCATGAATTATAAAAACTATATTTTCCCCAGTTGGAACATATGGCTATGAAAACTGTACCATCAGAAAGGCCAAGTCAAGATAAATTAATGCCTTTAATTTATGGTGCTGGAGAAAAACGGTTGAGAATATCTTGGACCATAGGAAGCAAAATATTACAATACTAAAATAACACAAAACTGGCTTGTTTGCAAGAAACACTAATAAGGATACTGATGTTTAAACATTTTAGAACCATAATGCAAAGGTAAAAGACTCAAGAGAAAATTCCAATACTTGGGGTGGGGAAATCAAAGGAAGTTGATGGAAGACAAGGTTACTAGATACTATCACTGATGACACAAATATGAATTACAAGAAGAAAACAGTTATTGGCAGATGATCCTTGTGAAATGATATCCATCAGGTTGCAAAGGCTGAAAAGCAACTGAATAACTGAGTAACAACATCATATGAAAGTTTAAAATTTACCTCTCTGTTCCTTAACTTCATTGTTCCATAATAATTATAGCTGAGTTTGTCTTATTTAATTAAGGTGACCAGATTTTCAGATTGGTAAAGAGGGACACCATTGACCGGGAGGGGAGGGGGGGGGCTTCATTAAAATTTTTATATTTTGTCAAACATGACCCCAGGACACTGAAACCATCATAAATACGAATCTGTTGCCAAACATCAAAATTTTGATCACGTGACCATGAGGATGTTGCAATGGTTGCTAAGTATGAAAATGGTCGCTAAGTGTGAAAAATGGTCATCAGTCACTTTTTTCAATGCCATTGTAACTTTGGTCACTAAATGAACTGTTTGAAAGTTAACACTAGCTTGCATTATAATGCCTTATGCTAGCTTACATTTTCAAGAGAGAGAAGCTAAACTCCTTGTTAGAATTGAAATAGAAATGAATAAAGTAGAGTAGAGTAAAGTAGAATAGAATAGTTTATTAGCCAAGTGTGATTGGACACACAAGGTGAGTATGCTCTCAGTGTACATAAAGAAAAATAAAATAGTAGGATAGTGGGATCCTTGCTGCACCAAGCTCAGAAAGCAGCAATCCCACTCTCCCCCACACATCCTCATTCTGAAAGAGGAGGTGGGGTGGGGGATCCTTGCTCACCAAGCTCAGAAAGCAGAGATCCCACCATCTCCCCCACACCTCCTCTTTCTGAAAGAGGAGGTGGGGTGGGGGATCCTTGCTCACCAAGCTCAGAAAGCAGCGATCCCACCATCTCCCCCACACCTCCTCTTTCTGAAAGAGGAGGTGGGGTGGGGATCCTTGCTCACCAAGCTCAGAAAACCTCCTCTTTCTCCCTCGCCGTGCTGCCGCCACCAGAAAACCGTTGGTCTCCCTGCAGAAAAACGGCGTGCGTCGGCATGCACACGCACAGGAGAGGAGGGAGCTTTGCTCCTCGTCGGGTGCTGCAAGCCGAGCGGAGAGAGGGATACCACTGCCCTCTAAAGGCCACATCGGGAACGACACTTCAGAGAAATAAAAAAAATTTTTTTAACGGCGTCCTTTTAAAAATTGTTTTCTTTCTTTTGAAAAATCGGGACTTTTTGAACACGCTGCGGGACACGGGACAAATTATTAAAAATCGTGACTGTCCTGCCAAAAGCGGGATGTCTGGTCACCTTATATTTAATAGCCCTTAGTCTTTAGCCCTTAGCCTTATGTACCGCTTCACAGTGCTTTCTAGCCCTCTCTAAGCAGTTGACAAAGTCAACTGCCCCCAACAATCTGGGTTCTCAACCTTGAGCCTGGTGAGACTCGAACTGCCAAACTGCTGGCAGCTGTAAGTCAGCAGAAATAGCCTGCAGTAATGTATTTTAACCACTGTGCCACCACAGCTCTTATCACTAACTGCCTGCCATTTAATGTTACATAGTTATAGTGAGTTATTTGACTCTGCCCAGTTGAATAGCTTTAACAAATGTATAGTAGTACTGAATGTACTCCTGAACATTCATATAAAGTTATTAAAAGCTTGGGTAAGGGACCTGAATCTAAAGTATATTGATAGTAAATTTGAGTAAAGGATTATGTGGAGTCTTCAGATGCTACATTACCAAACTATTTATATATACTAGTTGTTTATTCTATCAGTGTTGGTAGGAGTATCCCTGATTATTCCTATTGTTTAATGTTAGCTTGCTTTTGTGAGTTGGCAGTTCTTTGACTGGGATATTGTTTATTTCTAGACTATTGATCTAGGGTTAATTTTGATATTAAACTCAGCTCATCTGGGTGTGGATTGCTGGTGAGGAGGTGTTTTGGTCTTTGTTTCCTTTTTGACTTTTGATTGCTTCTTTGAATAGCATGTAGATATTATTTATGTCTGTTGATGGCTGATTTGTCTGAGTACCAGGCTTTCAGGAATTCTCTAGAATTTTTGGACGTGGCTTGGTCAAGGATGCTCATAGTTTCCTATTTGAAACTACGTCTTTTCATACAGTGTGAAATTAAGGAGTTTTCATCATGTATTTTGACTGCTAGTATTCATGGATGTGCTCTGTTAGTCTTCTGCCTGTTTGTCCTACACTGTTACAGTCCATACACCATATGTTGTAGATAACTCCTGGTTTTTTTTTTTCTGGGGCTGCTGGATCTTTTGGTTTTCTTAGGATGTTTTGGAGGGCTTTAGTTGGTTTGTATGCTACAGTGATGCTGTGTGGCTTTAATAGTCTGTTGGTGGTTTCGGAAATGTTTTTGATATATAGCAGTGTTATACTTTCCACAGCTGATGCATTTCATGCTTTTTCAGAAATAATCATCTGTAACTTGTGAAACTTCCTGAATTAGGCTGAATGCTCAACTTTCAAAAGGCTGTTTTCATTTTTATTTATTTTCTTTTATACACCAACTCTCTTTTCTGAACTTACATCATCTATGCCTTGATAAACTCTGTGTTGGGCTATTTCAAATACAGGAATTTACAAAATTTATGTGGTTATTTATTATTGCCTTTCCACTCTTTTTTTTTAACTTTGTAAACTGCGCAGAGTCTTAAGCAGAGAGATGGGCAATCATATAAATGCAATCAATAAATAAATGCAATGCAATAAATGCAATAAAATATAGAACATAGAATCAAAGGGATGGAAGGGATCTTGGAGGTTTTCTAGTCCAACCTCCTGCTCAAGGCAGGAGACCTTATAGCATCTTGGTCAAATGGTTGTCCAGTCTACGTATGAAAACCTCCAGCGCAGGAGAACTTACAACTCCTGGAGCAAGCTATTCCATTGATTCATTGTTCTCACTGTCAGAAAATTTACTTACTTCTACTTTCAATCTCTCTTGAGATCCAACCTAGTTTCAGTTTGAACAATATTGGATTGATGGATATACTACAGCAGGGGTCCCCAACCCAAGGCCATGGTCCACATGAGCGGTAGACAGGGACATGTGTATGTACAGCTTGACTTCCATGAGCAGCAGGCTGGTGTGCACAAAGCACCAGTTTGCATGCACACTAGCCAACCACTTTTGCAGCTCAGTTTCCCTCTCCCCCTCACCAGGCCAAACCATAAAGATTTGGGACCACTGTACTACAGTTAGTAATAAATGTATTAAATGAAATGTTTTAAAAGAATGTTATGTGCATAAATGTAAGAAATGATGAAGTGGACAAGGCCATGGGAGCAGTGAGTGCCGCCACATGTGTACTGGACCCGTGCCCCTCCTGGCTGGTCGCGAACAGCAGGGAGGTGACGCGGGGCTGGATCCAGGCGATGGTGAGTGCCTCTCTTCGGGAGGGTTTCTTTCCACCGGCATTGAAGGTAGCGGTGGTGAGACCCCTCCTAAAGAAGCCATCACTGGACCCAGCCAGTTTGAACAACTACCGTCCAGTCTCCAACCTCTCCTTCATTGGGAAGGTTGTTGAGAAAGTGGTGGCCTCGCAACTCTGGCGGTCCTTGGATGAAGCCGATTATCTAGACTCCTTTCAGTCTGGTTTCAGGCCTGGCTACAGCACGGAAACCGCTTTGGTCGCACTGACCAATGATCTCTGGAGAGCCAGGGATGGAGGTCATTCCTCCATCCTAGTGCTCCTTGACCTCTCAGCGGCCTTCGATACCATCGACCATGGTATCCTTCTGCGACAGTTGCGAGAGGTGGGGGTGGGAGGCACCGTTTTTTGGTGGTTCTCCTCCTACCTCTCGGACAGGTCGCAGTCGGTGTTAGTTGGGGAGGAGAGGTCGACCCCTAGGCCCCTGAAATACGGGGTTCCTCAGTGTTCGGTCCTGTCCCCCCTGCTATTTAATATCTACATGAAGCCACTGGGTGAGATCATTCGACGGCATGGGATAAAACACCATCAATATGCAGACGATACACAGTTGTATCTGTCCGCCCCGTGCCAACTCAGTGAAGCAGTTGACATGATGTGCCAGTGCCTGGAGGCTGTTAGGGTCTGGATGGGGGTTAACAAGCTTGTACTCAATCCAGACAAGACCGAGTGGCTGTTGTGTTTCCCTCCCAAAAACTTGGTCAATATTCCATCACTCAGGCTGGGGGGTGAAAATCTACGCCCCTCAGACAGGGCTCGCAACTTGGGGGTCCTCCTGGATCCACAGCTGACTTTAGAACACCATTTGTCGGCTGTGACCAGGGGGGCATTTGCCCAGGTTCGCCTGGTGCACCAGTTGCGTCCCTACCTGGACCGGGAGGCGCTCGCAACAGTCACTCACGCCCTCGTGACCTCAAGACTGGACTACTGCAATGCGCTCTACATAGGGCAGCCCTTGAAGAGTATTCGGAGACTTCAACTCGTCCAGAATGCAGCCGCGCGAGCGATTGTGGGTGCACCTCGGTACACCCACGTTACACCTATCCTCCGCGAGCTGCACTGGTTACCGATCAGTCTCCGGATACGCTTCAAGGTGCTAGTCGTAACTTATAAAGCCCTTCATGGTATTGGATCTGGGTACTTGAGAGACCGCCTGCTGCCAATTACCTCCCACAGACCCATTAGATCTCACAGGGTTGGCCTCCTCCGGGTGCCATCTACCAGCCAATGCCACCTGGCTATTACCCGGGGGAGGGCCTTCTCTCTGGCAGCTCCGGCCCTCTGGAATGAACTCCCCGCAGGGATTCGGACCCTCACCTCTCTCCAGGCATTCCGAAAAGCCGTCAAAACCTGGCTTTGCCGGCAGGCCTGGGGGTGATGAGTTCCCTCCCCTCTCGACATGTATGGTTGTGCGACTGTTGTCTACTTTTATTATTTGTATTTTGTCTTTTTATGTTCCCCTTTTTTTCCCCCTTGAATTGTTCGCCGCCCTGAGTCCTCCCGGAGAAGGGCGGCATACAAATAATAAAATACATAATACATAATACATACATACATAAAAGAATTTAACACCATATGTATTATGATGATTTTGTATATTTCTAAAACATAATATAATTAATTAGTCTTTTTTGTTGGCATATTTATGTTCAATAAAAACAAAGCAAAGATAAATAGGTATTTCACATACAAGTTCCAATTTGCCTTTCTCAATGTTCTTTCAGCTATATTTTAAATATAAAACTATACTGAGACTCTCTGCTTTATATATTTAAATTTATTGCCTATAATTTAACATAGTTTATAAGATATTCTATATAATTTAACATTAAAACCTTTCTCTGCTTAAGATTATGTTCTTTTTGGCACTAATCACGAATATTGTTTCTGTTCTTTCCCCCCAAGAATGAGATTAAAAGTATTCCCTGTCAGGTTTTGAGTTGGTTACCATAGTAACTCCCCCCCCCATTCAGACTTCCACAGTACAAGTTTTACTCCTGTAAGAATAATGGGAAAACAATAAATAATAAATCTGAAAATGTAGGAAGACTAAAACAATAATATTAAGGAAGAGTGATATTTGTGGGATATTCCTGTTTTTAAATCTATATACAAAACAAGTATTGAATCTTGTAAGTAGATTACACATAATAGGTACACAAGAGAATGGTATCAAATGGTGCAAATTCCTTATATATGGGGCTGTTTCTGAATATTGCAACTACATGAGTAGAATAGTAAATCTTACCCCCAAAGGTAAAGCAAGCCCCCACTGGCCTTATGGAGGCTCTGCCTGTTAAAAGATGGGGTCTAAGAACATTATACAACCCAGGAGATGACTGATCCCTCTCTCCTATTAACCTTTTAGCCATGTTAACTTTTTAACTGTTTTTTTTTAAAAAGTGTATGTTTTAACTTTATTTATTAACTCTGTTCTGTGCTTTTTAATCACAGTTTTACATGATTTTATGATGGACTGTAAACCATTTAGTGAGGTGGATGCTGCAGAAATTAGATAAATAAAATATAATAAATACAATAGAAAGAAAATTCTGTTTTGCACAGGGCAATAGAGAAAATTTCATACACTAGATGTTTATTATAAAACTACATCTTAGTGGATGTCATGTTGAAGAAACAGTAATGCCCATTGCATTATCTACACATTATCTACACAGATGAATGTTTCTCACATCTATATATACTTTGTTACTCGGTACTACAAAATATTTCCAAACATGTTGTTTCCCTACATTTGTGTATTAAGATTGGACCATTTCTTGACTTCTTTGTCACAAGCTTTAATATTTCAAAACACTGTATAAAAATCATTAAATATATAAGTAACACATGAAAGTTTGAATTAATTTGGGATTTTTTTATTAAATTAAAAATATGACAAAACATGCAGGCTGAACTCAAATGGTTTCTAACTAGGACATGGTCACATTAATTTGGCTTATATTTGGATGAGATATTAAGGTGTACTCAATTTAATAGTATGGTATTCCATTATATGTGTTACTTATATTTTACCACATCCTGAAAAGCAGTTAAATGCTGCCCATCTCTACATATCCTATCATTTAATACAGCTAAGAATCATAATTCAACTTTCCCCACTAATATTCAATAATTTTAATGAATATGTACTGAATATGTTACCAGAAATGACAGAAATAAACGAATGACAGACACTAAATAAAATAATTACAGAATCACTTGTATAAAATGGACTGTGCAAATAGGAAAAATGAAATCATTCAAACTATGATGAGTAAGTCATGTCATTTGGAATAAACAATCTCAAGAGCTTTGTGCCTGAATAACAGGATGGAGTACAAACAAGCTGTTTTCCTATTCATATCAGAAGCTACTAGGAAGATGTTACAGACCTGACTTTTGAACCAAATCATATCATGCTGTATATCAGCTGATTTATTTGGGCATCTTAATTCCAGGATTATCAAAACCACATATGCGTACATTTACTGTCCAATTTATTTGGGAAAAATATATCTGGCAAGTTGCACAATATATCTGTTCAGCTAAAAAAAAACATGCCTTAGCTGCTTTTTTATTTCAATTACAAACAGTAAAATATCCTTTTCATATGTGACATAATCAAATACGTATTGCTCACTGTAGCATGTTTCTTTTTCTCTAATAGTCTCGTGACTATTATAAGGTTTTCAGGCAAGAGGCTGTTTGCATAATTTAAAAAATATGATCAATACTTTTGCAGTTGGGAAAAACAGTGCAACCTGCGCCCCCGTCTCTAATCTAAAGATTCAAAAAATGGACAAGCATTACCTCCCTAATGAGACACTTAATACTGATTTCTGCTTTTGCTGATTTCTAAATGTAGTAAAGTAAAACTGTCCATCTTATTTATTGATTTAGTATACTTTGCTTTACTTCAATTATTAAAGATGTTATAAATGGCAGGCAAATTTAACAAACTCATTCAAAGTGATCCAAAAGCAGCAGGTTTGCAATCAAACCTTTAGACGTATATGTAAATCAGTATTATCTTTGAATACTTGTTTTATTTACAACCAATGGAATAAGTCAATATTCACCAGATATTTTCTTAAACAATTCCCTAAAGGCTTCTGTTAAAATATATATGATCAGGACCATAGCATGTTTGTTACCAACTTGCTGTGCCTTGCCAACAAAACATTGATAGTATTACTGATTTTCAGTTGCACCATGCTTTAATTAATTACTCTTTGTTGTTCTCACTCGCAGATTCTACTGGATAGCATTTTGCATTTCAAATACGAACAATTTATGGGAAAAATATGAAAAGCATCTTACCATTCTGATTCTGTAAATTGCAGCAGTATCAAATGAGCTGTGGCCGCAGTACTATTCACAGGAGCCAGAGATATAAGAAGCACAGAGATGTGTGGAAAATGTATCCATGCAGCTTACATTACACTCATTCAATTGCTAGCCATATTGCTTTAAAATTCATCAGCCAATCAGGATATAAAAAGTAGAGCTTGCAACAGAAATCTTTGTTTATACAGCATAGTTAAGGATGCTGTTTTTAAAAGATGCCTGTGTATCTCCTTCCTGTATAAAAATACAGTGTTGAAGCTTCATCTAAAAACTGACTATGCAGTCTACGTGATTACACAAATGTTTGCAACCTATCCAAATCCTGACTTGTAAATAACCTATGACCTCATACGTGGGCTGCTCCCAAGTTCATGATTTCTTTAACTAAGCCAGAAAATGGAATAGTTTTGCCATAGGCAAAATATGCAGTTATATAATAATAGATCATGATTTTTTACCCTATGCTTCTTTTTAAAATTACATTTAAACATGAGGACAAATAGCAATTAGATGACTCAGACACTTAAGAAAATAATAAATGATTAGAATACTCATAATTCAATATAATTCCTTTCTTTCACTTCAAAATATAAAATTAACTAGTTAATTTCCAAAAGGTTTTATGACATTAAGTCTAGAGATTGTATTCAGCCAGTCCTGACAGGTTCTGGAGAAACGGTAATTTTGAGTAGTTCGGAGAACCAGCAAATAGGCTGGCCCCGCTCCCGCTGCCTCCCATCTGATCTTCTTTTGTTGCCCTGAACAGGAGAACAGAGCTGGAAAGCAGATTAGTGGGGTGGGGAGGGAATGGGGATTTTGCAGTATCCTTCCCTTGCCACACCCACAAAGTCATGCCCACAGAACCAGTAGTAAAATGTTTGAATCCCACCACTGATTAAGTCATATTAAATAGCCTGCTCAAATTAAAAAGACAGAATGCAAAACAATATCTTGTTGGAAACTCTTTCTCTGAAGAGAGAAAGAGAGAGAGAGAGAGAGAGAGAGAGAGAGAGAGAGAGAGAAAGAGAGAGAGAGAGAGAGAGAGAATCTAAGGAGTGTATGTAAAGGATCTATTCCATACACTTGTTGTACAAAACATCTCAGAAACAACAAACCTTCTTCCCCCCAACAAAAAAATTACATTTCCCTAAAACCAAGATTTTAGAACATCTAAGCTCTGAACTATTAATTCTGTTTCCAAATTGGTCACTTTTTTCTCTTATTCACTTGAATTCCTCTCTTCCCAAGCTGTTGTTTTCTACTTAGTCCTAGATAAGGAATAACTAGGTTCGTATTCATCATTCCAAGAAAGTCTTCATAGCAATGTATCTACAAAAATTATTCTGGTTGTCCCCACTATCCCAACATAAATTCAAAGGACAATGAAAACAACCACAATGGCTTGTCATTGTGTTCCCCCATTTCTTAATAGGAAATATCTGCAACAATGATATATCATTTCTTTTCTGCTGTTTCTATAGTTAGCCATCCACAGCCATTCTGCCTCTTACAAAATGAAGTTCACATTTCATTTTGTTCCCCATCTCCCAGGCTCTGAAGAGCTACCTTTCTTTGTACAGGTCTGATAGCATGTTTTTGAATCTTGTCTCTTTCTACATTTAGAGGTTACTGTCTGCCTCCCCCAATTCAGCTGCTAGATCAACATACAAGCATGGTTCCATAATTGATGGTGGTTCGTACACGAACTTCCTTTGACAGCTTCTATGATTCTGAAGAAGTAGCACTCACCTTCTCTGAAGGCTCAAGCAAAGGACCCTTTAAAAGCAAAACCATGAAGAGAGGCAATTTTTTAAACAATAGACTAGAACTATATGGCTTTGTTATTTTACTAATAACAACTAAACATTTGTTAAGCACAGTGTGTTAAATTTGTTCAAAACCAAAAACAATGAACCATGTGGTCAGACAAATGTGCATGCCCAAAGATCCCAGAAGGGTTTCCACAACTATTGTTTGCTTATGCATTGGACTAGAAAGCTTACTTTTTTGTCCTGATCATTCAGCATAAAAGCAGGCACACTCTGCAAATGTTTACAATTCTTCTTAGGAATAGCAGAAGAAAATAAAAACCTTAAAGGAACTATTTCCCTTAAAAAAGATTTAACTATTTCAAATTTTAATATTTTCCCCTTGCTTTCTATGCTCAAAGAAGCATCTTTGATGAAACAAATATTCATCACATGATATGTGCTGAAAATTGCCTTTGGATGCTTCAGTGGCTCCAGTAAACAAGGATGCACTCTGATGAATTCTCTCCAGTGCCTCTAGAATAACATTCCTGAAGCTATAATAAAGGAATAAGAGAAAAGTTAAATACGTGATTTTGTTCAAAGGGCCAAAGTGCTGCTCTTGCAGAACAAAGTGACAAAGTAACAGCACTTGGTAGTGCCACTTATTTAGATCTATTTCAGACTGATTTTGGGTCTTATTCCAGGACATACAATATAGAACTTATTATCTGCAGTATGAGAAGAAGAAAAATTAACTTGCTGGTCTTGGGCATCTCAGCATGATTAAATATGAAAATTAAGACAGTGGGTTAAAAATAGATTTCTGTGATTGCTTCACTTTTTTCTGAAGAGTAGTTCCAGAAGTCCATTTTCAGAAGTCAATGGTGAAAAAATATTTCCTTCTTATAGAATCTGTATTAATGCAACTTCCCTTAATGTCATGCTACTGAACTGGGTTCAATTCTGTCAACATGCAGGGAATCACTCCAATCATTTGGCTAAACGGGATTAGGTATAATCAGGGAGGATGACAGTTTTTTTTTTCTTCTTCTTTTTTTTTTTTTTTACCAAACCTTGATTTTAAAAAAACAGATTCCTTGAATTGTTGTTGAAATTTGTTATGAGCTAGTGAAAATACATTTTATTTCAGTTAGTGCAGGACAGAGATAAAGTATCTGTTATGCATTGAATGTGTATAGTTGTGTTAACTGTGCTAAAATGAAACTAGCCTTTAGATGACCCTGTTGACTGTCCTAAAGTGAAACTAACCTTTAGATGACCCCAACTGTTTTGGAGGGAAAATTAAAACATTTATATTTGGGCGGGCTTTTTCTAGTTCTCTGATTGGTTAAGGCCCTGTGGGCCTAGAGTATACATCACAGGCATTTGCCTGCAGTTCCTCAATTTCATTTTTGAGTCAATAAATGCTGTTGCAGCTATGCTGGTCTGGTTCTTGCCTACTGAAGCCCACTACAGAATAGTATCTGTCAAGTTCAAAGTGTGGTTTTGCTGTGGCAGCCATTTTCCCTTCTCACCTTGCCAAAATACCAAGGGGGGAGGGAAGACCAGGTTTGGAACGCTGATTAGATGACCAAGGTCATCTAATCCGATCATCCATAAAGACTTGGACCGTTTCTAAAACAATATCCAGATACCTAATTGTATGTGAACTGTGCTAGCGGGGAGGAGGGGAAAAACTATTCTTTAACTATATGAAAACTGCAGGAATTAAGTAGAGCTGGTTTTGCTTTCATACTGTGCTGAAATGATGTACTCAATAAAGCTTTGCATTAAAGGATTGGATCATCTTGTCAGTGCTTGCTGTGTTGGGTTTGTCAATCAGAACCTTGACAATATGTTAACTGGAGAAATATCGTGTCTTGATTATGAGATAACCTAAACCTTAAGAGAGAGATTTATAGGCAGAGGATGTTAATATCCCCAAATATCTTTCTTTTTCTAACGTTGCTTGGTTCCTCAAGTGCTGCTTGAAGATACAGATTTAATTGCAAGTATTCAGATTCTGCTGACTTCTAAATTAGAACATTGCTCTCTGTTCTACAAGAAGACTTGAAGGCTATTCAGAAACTGTTTGTAGTATAGAGTGGTATTATTCAACTGATGCACACAGATACAAATGCATATACACACAAAAACACACAGGTATAACAGGAAGAAGGCAATACAAAATTCTGAAACATGCTCACTAATAATCTGTTTATTTCGGGATATAGATTAAGATACTTATTTTGATATGTAAACTTACATGTAAACTTTATTAACAGCAAATATATGCTTTGCTGATAGTAAGATATTGCAAAAGCTGTGATCTATATTAGCTTTTCCATGACTTCCAAAGTTACCTTAACCTGCTTAAGAGAATAGGCATATTTTTAACGCAAACAAATGACTAATTTTAATCAGAGCAAAATGGAATGGCATTGAACAGTGAAAGGCATTGAAACACAACAGGTAGTGATCGCTGGGCAGATAACAGAATGATTAGCAGCAGCTTAGGCAAACAAAAACAGAATAGCAGAAAGGCTAAAGACTGGCAATTTCCTCACTGTACATAAGAGAGAAAGCAAATAACACAAATCGTATAAGCTTTTAAAAATAAATAAAGAAATGAATGGCAACCTGCCAAGAGATTTTGTTAGGTCAACTCAGCAATATGCATTCAATCAATCAACCAGCATAAATGAATTAACTCCTTTTTCTCTATTCCTCAAAGGATTTGTTTTGTTTATTCTTTATATATACCCTCTAGTGGCCACTAACAAGAATAAAATAATACAATCCGTTACACAAATTATAGCAATGCTTTCTTTTATTACATAGCCCGAATTCTCTCTGGTGAGACATTTTAATACATAAATAGAATAACAGAGTTAGAAGGGATCTTGGAGGTCTACTAATCCAAGCCCCTCCTCAAGCAGGAGACCCTATATCATTTCAGACGAATGTCCAATCTCTTCTTAAAAATCTCCAGTGATGGAACATCCACAATTTCTGTAGGTAAGCAGTTCCACTAATTAATTGTTCTCACTGTCAGAAAATTTCTCCTTAATTTTAGATTGGTTCTCTCCTTGATTGGTTTCCATCCATAGGCCCTTGTCTTGTTTTTAGGTGCTTTGGAGAATAGAATGGAAAATCATCCTTACTAGGTGATGGTAACAAATCTCTGAATAATTTGTTTCCTTTAGACCTGGCCTACTTTTGTTTTCATTGTAGTCTCTAAAGCAGGACAGCCCATACTTAAATGATACCATACACTATCCAAGTCACACTTTTCGAATTGTAAGCCGCCCTGAGTCCCCCCAGGGAAAAGGGCGGCATATAAATAAATAAACTACTCCAACTACTCCATACACTATCCAAGTCACACTTATAATAAGGATCATGAGGATGATATCTCTGCAGAATTCAGGTTCCCAGTCCTTTCAGGAGCCAACTAAAATGGTCATAAAAGGTGAGTTCAGAAGGGAGGAGGATTCAGGGCGACCTGAGCTAATCAGCATAGCAAGAAAGATCCCAGCTCTTGACCATGTGATCAGCTAAATCAACAAAGAGAAATTCTAGATTATTTTTACAGGAAGGCTTGCACTATGAGAAAATAAAAATATTACTTTAAAACTGAAACAGCCAAGGGAAAATTAAGAATGCCTGTTTGATGTTCCGGGAATGATATGACAGCAACATGATGAAGATATGCTCTTTTAAAGCCATTAGTGGAACTTAAGGATTAACCTTAAGCCAGTGGATCACCTAGTTATCTGCTGCAAGACGATCGCACAGACTCACTGCAAACAACAGCAGTCAGAGATGGCAATAATGGTGCATTGGAATATTCACAAGAAATACCATTTGCTCACAAGCAAGAACTGGTGGGACTACAAAACAGAGAAAATAATAGAAAATGAAGAAACTAAAGTCCTGTGGGATGTTAGAGGACTGCCACACAATACTCCATATTTAACAATTGTCTATAAGAAAAAATATATGAAGGCCATTATTTATTGTTGCTGGTTGAAAAGATGATGCCATTACGATTTCTTTATATTGAAGAGAAGAGAAAGGTTACAAGAGTTAATACAAAGCTATAGGGAGATTATTTTGTCAAGTATGCTTGGAAAGTGTCAGCCCTCCCAGACAAACAACACAGGAAACACAACTAAAGGAGCTAATTCTACTTTACTATTAGACCACATTAACAGAATCTTACAAGTTTGAAAGTACAAATCTCTTCCTGTGTGATTAATTAAGGTCGATCCCTCTTAAGTTTCTTTCTCTGACCATCAACCAACTGTGGATTGTTTCCCCTCTTTTCTGAATGTTCCCTAGGCAGCATTTCTTCCCCTCAGCCTCTCATTCCCATATAAATTACAGGATAATAAAAACAGTAGACTGATTTCAGAGATGACAATGAACAAAGTTCAGCAGGAGCTTTATACTGATTATGGTAAGTAGTGTACCAATTTTTGCCCTTCAACTAAGTATAAATAGAACTAGACAAGCCATACTCTGTTGGTTCACTATTTCAGAGATCTACCTAAACAAACTGAATGATCCAGGGGTGGGCAAAAATGCAATGGGAGTGAGATCAATTTCTATCTGTCAGTTTCTCCTTTGAATTCCCTTGAGGGAAGCTGACAGGGAACATTGGAAAATTTCCTTCCTTCCTTCCTTCCTTCCTTCCTTCCTTCCTTCCTTCCTTCCTTCCTTCCTCCCTCCCTCCCTCCCTCCCTCCCTCCCTCCCTCCCTCCCTCCCTCCCTCCCTCCCGCAGCTCTGAAGCAATTGACACTTTTCCAAATTCCATTCCCTCAGGATTAATGTGTCCCAGCATTTGGTAAATTAACTTATTTGAGATAACTTTGTTGACAAGGTTATGCCCTATGACGCACCATTTTGCCCATTTCCAGGTTACAGATATGAGAGTTTTAGCAGTATGGTAGATTGTAAGTGGTTTAACACTGAATACAGAATTACTAACAAAATTTATAGTATTAATCAAAGTAATAAGTTAAAACCATAAAAGCCAAAAATAAATGAATGGAAATTGGCAACCGAAATTGGTCAAAACACAGGGGTCAATCTAACTTCCTGACTCTCACACTCAGGAAAATAGCTAGGTCTTAAAGGCTTTTAGAAAGGCCAAAGTAAGACAAATTGGAGATATTTATCTCCGCAAAAGATCAAACATTAATATGCAAAATTATTATCATTAAAAGGTTTGTAAGGGGAGTGTACTATTTCTTGCCTATATATAAATAACAGTAGCTGGTAGGAAAATAATTAACAGGCTGCACTTGCTTCAGAATTCATTTTAGCAGTTGCTATTGCCTCTTTTTATAAGACAAGAAAGGGGATAAAGGAGCCATTAACCACATTTCTTAATCCATATTTTTGCTTTTGGCAAACATTGAAAAATTTTTCTCTCTGACCACCAGAGAGAGCCACAATGTCGCACAGTCCTATATTCAATACATTTACAAGATTTGAATGGAGTTACATTGCACATATTTAAAACATTAAGCTGTGCAGAGATCTGGATTCAAAAAGGAAAATGTGCTTAGAGAGCTGCCTTAGGAACTGTCTACACTTCCTAATTCAAACACAGCGTTTTTTTGCAATTTTTTTAAGGAGCTGCTGGTTGATGCTATATACATGTCCATTCAAAATTACAAATCACCTTTTAGGATTCACATTAGTTTAGTACATCTAGAAAATACGTATGTATAGTATCAGAGGTGGGTTGCTGCCGGTTCAACTGAACAGGTAGTGGCCCGGAGCAGCTGAGAGCAAATCGGTACGGTGACTCTTTTGGCCTATTTTTATGGCAAAAGACAAATTGCGCATGGACGCACAGCATGTGGCACCTGCGTGAGATCCTACAATCAGCTGGTTGTCGCAGGAGCAGTGGATTGTACACATGCGTGCAGCGTCAGTCAGGCGCCGGTGCGAATGAAACACGCTCGTGCGCGATCAGCGAACTGGTAGTGAAGGTAAGTGCAACCCACCACTGTACAGTATATATTTACTGCATATATAAACACAGTGACCATATTTTATTAGAAAAAATAAAGGAAAAAACTGAAAAAGGGACAAATCTTAAAGAGGTTCATAAGGGGACAATTTTTTTAAAAATGTTTAATTTTATAACTTTGCTTTATAACGGAAAATTTAAGAACAAAATGAATAAAATAAATAGTTAAATTAAATCTAAAGGACAGCTTTCTGAAATAAAGGATTGTCCTTTACAATAAAACATGTATTTATAAACTAAATTTATAAAAGAAAAATGGACCAAAATTCCTGATCCACCATCTGTTCACTGCAGCTCTTTAAATAGCATTAAAGAGCTCCTTAAGTATTTAAATTGTAGATATTTCTTACTCAAACATACATTATTCATCATTCTTTCCTTTCATTATTCTTTCCTTAGAGAATTAGCTAATACATTGGCAGCAAATTCAAAATTGAAGTTGGATGGCCAATAAGTTTAAATAAATAAATAAATCCCTGGTCAAAGCAACAGGAAATATATCTTCACATATCCAGTATACAAGGAGATAAAAACTTCATTTCTTTTGGAAAAGATGGTGATGCATGTGAATATGATTTTTGAGACAAATGGATGAAATATTCTTGGAAATTATCTCAATATCAATAGCCATCTACCAAGGTTAAAGCTAAAATTATTATATGGTTCTCTCATGCCTGAATATTTATTCATCGCATATGCACTGAATATAAAGAATTACATTGCTTTTTCAGTTCTGCAATTCAGCAGAATTGTTCACCAGGAAAAACAATCCTTGGCAAGTAGGATAGTGTCTATTTCATGAAATTTCAGGAACTGAGCAGCCTATCTTGGCTTGAGAAGATACTCTTCTAGTCTTATGAAGTCTGATTTTGCATATGGGATTTATTTATTTATATCCCATCTTTATTATTTTTAGAAATAACGAAAGGCAGCAATCATACCAAACACTCCTTTCCTCTCCTATTCTTCCCATAAAACAATGTCATTTATTTTAATGAATATTAAAACAGCTTGCCTTCAGAAATTGTGGATGGAGGTTTTTAAGAAGAGTCTGGACAGCCACTTGTCTGAAATGGTATAGAATCTCCTACTTGAGCAGGAGGCTGGACTAGAAGACTTCCAAGGTCCCTTTCAACTCTGTTCTAGTCTAATAAACAAAAAGTGGGATGCTACGAATGTTGCAGTTTCCAGACATCATTCTTCCAAGGATTAATGGGAAGAAGTAATAAGTTATCATCGATCTTTCAGACATCCTAGAATTCAAATGTTACTCATATCAATCTCCATCCTTCAATGAAATATAGAACTTAATTGATTTACTTCCAAAGGCCAAAAACAATGCTCAAGAGGAACCGGGTTAAAATGCAGGTTAAGAAAGAGATTAATAATACTGGTACATTTATATACACAGAATGTGTGTGTGTGTGTGTGTTTGTGTGTGTGTGTGTGATGGGTTAATGAACTAAGATGAGGTTTATTGATTCAGTTCTGATGCTATTAGATCCTGCTCTAATGAGAACATGTTGAGAGTAAAGGCTCAGCTTCAGGAAGTATAGCATCCTTTCCTTTAATATATATTTTCAATCTAAAGGATATAGTAATACACATTTCTTAATAAATAAAATTATTATAGTTATATTTAGCATGTCTTTTCATCTTCTTTTAAAGACTTTTAAAGGTAGTATCAGATTTCAAGAATTGATTTTGTATTTTAAAAACTAAAATTATGTATTCATCTCTAGAATTAATTAATGTATTGCATGTCATAGCTACTGTTAACACAATATCTATGGAGATTCTCAATCATGTCCCAAAGATGCTTTTGCAAAGGGTAACTGGATTTTCTTGGGGTTTTTTTCTTGGAAACATTTCATTTCTCATCCAAGAGCCTTCTTCAGTTTTCAAAAGAAAAAACCAAGAAAGTCCAGTTGCCTCTTGGAAAAGCTTCTTAGCGATATTCTTAGCACAATCTTAAAGATTTAGAATAGTCCTTTGTAGAAATCTATTAAGTACAAATATTCCAAGGAAGCTGATATTTATCATCATCTTTTTTATTTGAACTTTTCTTTGAGGATTGCTTGTGCATTTAGCATGACATTTATAATTGTTCATTATTATTGCTACTTGTATTATTTTCTGTGACAAGTAAACTCTGATCAAGAGAAATAACTGATAGTGAATTTGGTATGGTGTTTGAAACTTACATTGAGTGGAATTGGTGTTAGGGAAAGGAGGAGAACCAGAACAACTCTGTACCTCCCAACCCCAATTCCTGGGTCTGGTCTAGAAAGACACCATGATGGATGCTTTGAAACTTGTTAAGAGATCAAGAAGAGCCAGGATGGATGCACCACTCCAAGCCCTCTCCCACCAAGAGTGAACTGTATAGGCAAATAATGGTGTCTCAGTCCCATGTTCAGTTCTGAAAACTGATGGAAAAGGATCCAGATAATTTTTGAATTCTCTAAGGATCTCTCTCTCAACAATCTTCCCTAAAAAAAGAAGATTGGTGATGGGGTAAGTTATTCAAACCAGCAATGGCTTCCTGAAGAGAAAATAAACCACTGCCTCTTCAAACAGCAGTAGGATCACTCCTTCTATCAAGGATGAATTCACAACTGCCAGGATCCAATAGCCTGTTACCTCTCAGTAAGCCTTAAGTAGACAGGAGGGAGATAGGTTCAATGTACAGGTAGACATGTTAAAAGTTCCAAGAACTCTGTACAGTTCATAAGGATTAAATCATCCCAGATAATCACACAAAAACTCAGTCATCTCCACAGGTTCTGTCTCAAGCTCAAAGTTTGGAACAAATCTGAGTCAATTCATCTGACAAATACTTAGAATACTTCTCATACCAATCCTGGAGAACCTCCTCCAGAAAGGGCAAAGTCACTGGTAAATGTTAAAGGTACCCCAGGTGACTACCTAGGGACACAATAAGAACAGAAAGATTGACATTTCATTACTTTTACCACCATGAGGTAAATCTTAAAAGGGGGCTCTATTTCATTCCAATCAAATTCACTCCTTGTTTTCCTCCATCACATTGCTTTCCCTCACAACATAATGATGTTGGGTACTGAAGCAATGAAAAGTCTCTGCTGGCTGGCTTGGAGTGAAATACGGAAAAGCTGTACATTACAATTGGAGTCACTGCTTAAAATATTGTATTGTGGGAATAGTCAAAGGAAAGGCAAACAGGGAATGACATTTTGAAAGTGCCAAGCAATTAACAGGCAATTAGAAATTTCTATTCTTTTTCCTCTTTAACCTGCCATCTATTACACAATAGCAGAAATGTCAGGTGCATGAGGTCACTGACTGCACGAGCGTCACCAATTTAATTGGATGTCTGATGTCATGGAGTCACAGATGATAGATGATCATAAAATGTTGCCCCAATAACTGTGATGAGAGCAGTCTGATTATTTTAAAACTCAGCATGAAGTCCTTTACTGCTTTAAACAAGGCTGAAAAGAATGTAATTATAGCTTACCGGTGAATCTTGAATTATATGTAACCGATCACCCCAAAAATATAAAATTAGTAGACTAGAAGAACATCCTGGAACAATTAATCAGAAAGGTCTAAGAGCACAGAAGCTGAAACTGATGAAAACTGAGTTATTTAATTGGCTAGAAACTCCCATAGATAATATTTTCAGCTTTCTTTAAAAAAAATACTCAACTCTGCAGAGACCTCATTGTGTGCTTCAACTCCCATTCCAGATTTTACAACTGGAGATTGTAAAAAATTGTGTTTGCTATTATGAAATCCACATAAAAATTTTAACCCAAGCAACAGAATGTTAAAGATAAGCAGACAACTTGGATATTATAACAAATATCTTTATTCTAATAGAAAATGAATATTAATAGCCTATTAATATAAAGCATGTTACTGAGAGCAACTTTAAGCAAGGCAATTTCAAGAGAAAGAGGACAGAATCAAATGCTAAAAGAGATTTTAGAATATAAAAGCCCTAGATGAAATAAAAAAATGAATTTTAGAAGCTATAGCATTAATTAATAACAAAACTAAATATAACGTAAGATATAATTAGAGGTATACAATGAGGAATAACAAATAAGAGCACATATAATCTTGATAAAATTTATTCTAATACTGCAAGCATCTCATTGTTCAATTGGGAGAAAGATATTAAATGTCTAAAGATTACTTTTTAAATATCTTTACATCCAAATATCTGGTTAATGAATGTTAATGAATAATTGAATTATGATTATGTGGAGACATAAATTGAATGTTATATGCCAGAAATGCTGTTATGATTGATAAAAGAAAAATTAGGAAAAGAAATAAAATTCATATGACTTCCACATAACCTCTGCAAAGAACTGGTGTAAGCTTCATCAAGAGAATAGACCTGCTAAATTTATGCAAACCAAATCAGGAAAAAAACTTGAGAAGCTTATTAGAGTGCATCCCTCAGAGGAGATAAGATTTGCGAAATCTGGAATTGTTCTTTCTGCTTTCCTCCTTCATCATAAATTTCCCCTTATTATATTACTTTTACATAGCTTTTCTATCCAACAAGAGGATGAAGATGGTTAACAGAATAAAAATACAATTAAAATAAAACAAAGATACTTAATTTATTGATAGGAAGGTTAATTTTTCTGCAAATAATTATTTCTGAATGGGAAGCCATCTTAAGTTTCCCAATAACAGAACAAGCTGCTGAAAATAAAAGAACACAAAATGTAAAAAGCTTCAGAAACAATACAGAAAAGCACAAAAGCTTTCAAAGATTAGTCTGAAGATTAGCTTGAACAGGCTCAAGAGGCACTGTTACCTGATAAATTTAACAGGTAAATAGAGATTTTTATCTTCCACTTTCCTTCCCTACATAATTATGTCTTCTGCTTAGCTCATATCCATCCATCTTAGCTCATTCCCTCTTCTTTTTCTCATTCCTTCCTTCCCATTTCAGTTATTCTTTCTCTTATCCATTCTCTATTATGTCTCCTCCTCCACATATATATTCTCTGTGTGTGTGTGTGTGTGTGTGTGTGTGTGTGTGTGTGTGTCACATGGAGTATCCTACAAGAAAATAATTTTAACTTTTATACACACACACACATACAAAATCCAGAAAATAACTAAGTTCTACATCTACTCGCAACAGACATTTATAAAACATGTGAATACTTAATAGCAATAGCACTTAGATTTACTGCTTCACAGTGCTTTACAGCCCTCTCTAAGCTGTTTACAGAGTCAGCATATTGCCCCCCAACAATCTGGGTCCTTCTTTTATCAACCTCAGAAGGATGGAAGCTACAATTTGAGCAGTACACTTCTACACCTGATAGTTTTTCCCACTCTCTTATATAACATCAAATTTATGTTCCATTGTGAAATCTTTAAAGTGATATCTCTCTCTCTCTCTCTCTCTCTCTCTCTCTCTCTCTCTCTCAATTTTTAGATAACAAATATAGTCACAATTCATCATGCTTTTCCATATGTCTCTATGTATCTATGATATATATTAATTACCTCCTCTGGAGCTAAAGTATTTCCTATGGAATATTTAAATACTCCCATGGCAGGAATAACTAGCTGTTTGGGAAGAATAATCTGTTACTGAAAAACAGTACCATTAAAATATTCTTCCTTGGGGCTGCTGCCTAATTTGAAATTAGGGAATGGGAGCAGCAGATAAATTTATCATTTACACATTTGTGTAATCTATGTCATTCTGGTTTCCTTGTTTCATACATACTGTTGTGAAAATTAACCTGTATATATAGTCCAGAAAGCTAGAGGAATAGCATGTCATACTGAAGGATTGACTTTTCATTTATAAAATATTGCTAGATACTTCTATTTAAAGTATTGGCTGTTTATGATGTAGCTAATTGATATGCACAATCATCAGTGGATCTGCGTAGTTTATGATGTAGCTAATTGATATGCACAATCATCAGTGGATCTGCGTAGTGGATCTGCGTACTTGGGAGACCGCCTTCTGCCAATTACCTCCTCTCGACCCATAAGATCCCACAGATTAGGCCTCCTCCGAGTGCCATCTGCCAGCCAGTGTCGGCTGGCAACTACGCGGAGGAGAGCCTTTTCTGTAGCAGCTCCGACCCTCTGGAACGATCTCCCCGTGGAGATTCGTACCCTCACCACCCTTCAGACCTTCCGCACAGCCCTCAAGATCTGGCTATCCCGCCAGGCCTGGGGGTAAAGACCATAGTTTGCCCCCGCCCGAATATTGAAGGAATGTTGTTTGATCTTAACTTTATATTGTATTTTTATGTTATTGTACGTCTTCCCCTCCCATAAGTTGTTAGCCGCCCTGAGTCCCCTCAGGGAAAAGGGCGGCCTATAAATAAACGCAACTGATAACTGATAACTGATCAACTTAGTAGTGTATGCAAGTGTGTATGTGTGTATGTAATGTGACATACACAAACACACAATACACACACACACACAGTGTTACACAAAGTATTTTTTTTTGCTTACACAATAGATTCACCCCAAGGAGAAAAAGAGCACATCTGCTATTTATTTTTGACTGTAGTTTAAGTAGTACTAGAGGGGGTGCTCATTTCCAATTAAAATGTTATCCCTGTGGTTTCTACTGGTCTAATTTTGTCTACATGGTTGGGCATGCTATGGATCATGTCAGACAAGGAAAGTCAGCTAGCAAGGACTAGTCTTATCTGCCATAATCTCTGCCTTCTGAAACATTCTTCCTTCAGAGTTGAGGATGACTTGAGCCCAACTCCATTGGCCTTTCACAAAGCTTTCTGCCAAGGATGGAAAGGGCGCAGTTTCCTGTATTGACATCTATGATGGTGTTTGTTTCTTGGCTGTCATATATATTAAATTCTGTACTATGCTGTAACTATTTTTAGTTGTTTTATGATTGTTCACTGCCATGGATCACTTATTTGAGATGGGTCACTATAGAAATTGAATGCATTATATAAATGAATGAATGAAAATCAAGTCTCTGAATAATGCAGATATTTCTGTTTATTGTTTTGGCATATTAAAGATGACCCTTTCTTTCTCCATCTACTTCACCAAGAAATTAGACCAGTGCAGTAGAGAAAATGAATTGTATAGTAACTATGTACCATGGTATTTTAATGAAATTAACAATGAAATGAAATTATCAGTCAAATGTATTTATCATGCCAGCATATAGAACCAGTTTTCTGAAAGTGACAATATCATAAAAGCAAATCAGATTTGGAAAAAAAACTTAATATTATATTGAACATAGTTCAAATTATTAGTTTTTCAAATAAGTTTTATTAAGTTAGCTAAAACAGTTGCTGAGTTTGGCAGATTTTGTTCATCCCCACTACATCAGATTGATGACTATGTGCCATTTAATGTATGGCAATTTTAGCAAACATATAGATAGATTTTCCCTAGGATTTGTATCAGATATACTGAGTATAATTCTAGCCAACTTTAGAAATATCTCTATACATAATGCATCCATTCAAGTGTCCTGCAATTTAAAGAATAATGAGCTTCTTAAAGGATGTCCTTTCTTTAGTAATAGTGTTTTCGGGGAAATTGTTTCTATTTTGATTGTCACATTATTTGGCATTGGTATAGTCTACTTCCATGGACCTTCTTCTTGATATTGAACCTCCTATATGCTGAATCTGTATTTCTCCACTAAACAATAGCACCACAGCCTCCTCTATCAGCTTGAATCCATATAATATGCTCCATGAGGTCCACCTCAAAGCAAAAGCTCCATGCCTGCTAAAGTAATCCCAGGCTTCCTGCAATCTTGCTGAAAGCTGCCAAATATTCTAGTTCTGCAATGCATAGAAATAGCCCCTTTCCTCCAACTTACTGTCTGCATAGTGCTTGTCTCCAGTCTTTTTCATTCTGTCTAGAGATATTTGTTCCCTTCCACGTCATTCCTCTTTCCCACATTCCTGTGTCCCAGCCTGAAGCAGTAGAAACAGTGCAGAGGATCCACAGACTACATTGCATGTGAGACAAGGATCCATACTATGGGGTGGAAACAAAAGAGAGTGGCCTAGGGAAGATCCCACATGACTTTGCCTATTCCAGTTTCCAGCCTAATGGATGGAAACTAATCAAGGAGAGAACCAACCTAGAACTAAGAAGAAATTTATTGATAGTTAGAACAATTAATCAGTGGCATGACTTGCCTCCAGAGGTTGTGAGTATTCCAACACTGGAAGTTTTAAAGAAGAGATTGGACAACCATTTGTCTGAAATTGTATGGGTTTTTCTGCTTGAGAAGGGGACTGGACCAGAAGACCTCCAAGTCTCTTCCAACTCTTACTCTGTTATTCATATCAAACACAAAAAGTCTTTATAATCAACTCTTGTTTACATTCTTCCTAATTTATTTTATTGCATTTATATATTATCCTTCCTAAAAGGAGTGGCATATTTTCCTCTAAATTTTATCCTCATATTAAAATCTTAAAAATATTAAATATTAAAATATTAAAATCTAGTACAAGATCATCCAATGTATTGTGAAGCTATGGGAAGTTTAACATAACTTTTTCTGTTGAAAAAAATCTTACGTTTACCATTTATTTCTACACAAAGGTGATAAAGTACTCTTGAAACTCTTGAGCTATAAATGCTGTAATGACAAATCAATGGCTTTGATTTTAAATACATTTTCTATTAACTTTGTGAATTAAGGTGAGATTAATTCATCAAAAGTTTATTTTTTGTGTTTGATGTTTTAAAATGGATGGGTATGAATCTTTTTACATTGGAGATATATTCTGACACAAATGATTAAGGTTTGTTGTATGGTTCTCCTATTTGGGTATAATATTGTTATTGTCTAAATACAGTTAAAATAATTTAAAGAAGGTGAAACTAAATTATATATTGAGACTTGGAATCTTTTCAGTCACAGTCTTAAATTTAATCTTTTCTGATGAAATTCAAAGGCTCAACCACATGATCCTGTGTAGGAATTTTTCAGATATGCACATACAATTCTTTCTTTCTTAGCTATTGATTAATTGATTGGGTCAGTGTTGACTCCTTGCAACTTCCTGCAGTTTTTTTGGCAAGATGTCAGAAATGGTTTGCCATTGCCTCCTTCTTAGAGTTGCGAGAGGATGGCTGGCCCAAAATCACCCAGCTGGCTTTTTTCCTGAAGAGGGACTAGATCTCACAGTCTTTGCTCTTTATTTAATATATACAGTGCTCCTAGCTTAACACACTATACAATTTTATTCAGACCATTTCAAGTGGATCTTTATTTTATCTGTTTCACTCTATCTTCCCCTCTCTCACACAGCTTCTTTTTATGCCTTCCCTTTGGAGCTTGCTTCTACCCAAGGAAGGAGACAAAATAACTCTGGCTTCTTTGTCAAGCTGACCTTGATGACCTCTGATCTGTTCTGTTAAGGCTTTCCTTTCCACCAGCCAGTTCCCTCTACTGATCTCTCTTGGATCCTCTTGTTCCTGCTGGGTCTTCAACTGTGGGTTTTTTCCCCTCCCAGTTACACACAGTATCACCAGATCATGCTGTACCAAAACAACTCCAGAACTGGTCCGCATCCTCCTCCTCCCTCACTTAATGCTTTTGCCCTTTTAGATATTTACCACTAAAAGGCAGGCACTCAGTTTTGAAGTTTGTTTCCTCTGGATATCTTCCTTGGACAAATGTAGGAGATCTCACAAACTTCAACGTTACTTTTTCTATTAGTCATAGACTCTGCTTTTATACTAGCTCCATTTCTGCTGGGCCTTAACTTCGCTATTTATGCTTGGGGAGCTTTTTCTTTCCACATTGTCTCACATTTGGGGATTTAGGCTTACTCCCTCTGAACTCATCTCATTTAATGTTATTAAAGGAACTCTTTTCAGAAGGGCTCCTTGTTTTTCATACTTTTTATTTCATATTTGGTTTCAATTTCTTTGTATTTGTCTTTTTGTTCTATTTTCCAGTACCTTGTAAAAAAAAGGAAGTAAATATTAAAATCTAGTACAAGATCATCCAATGTGTTTGAAAGCGCAGTGGGCATGCAGTTCTGAATTCTTTGTGTCTTTGTGTGCCATTAACCTATCATGCTTTGAGTTCAGACATTATAATGTAGCTTCTTTGATTTTGACTGGAAATATTGTGCAAGCCCAGCCACTATGTTTTATGGATCATAGCTATATGAATCCAGGCAGTAGGATTCATTTTCCACTCTACTGCTCCTTCCTTTAGCATGTATTGTCCTTGCAAAGAGATTGTTTCACTTACGCAATTCATACAAACACTTTCTGCTTATTTATTTGAAGAGATTTATATAGTGTCCTTCATTGCTAATTCTAGGCTGGGTTACAAAAAAAGCCAGTTGGGCACAGCACATTTAATAAACCATGCATAAAATATATTTCAGGTAAGGAAATATCAACATGCAGTGTTGTTGTCATCTTTGTGCTGACTATTGCTTTTCCTAAATTATACTAAAGAAATCAGTTGACCATATTGTGATTAACGTTAAAACTTTTAAGAAGAATGAAGTAGTTGCTATGTTGTTTGTTTTTATAGTCTTCATTTTCTACTGGGTAAACTGAGATGACACAAAATGTAATCAGTGAGCACTCTTTCTTCCTTCAGTAGTGATCTTGTTACTTTATTAAGGGATGCTTTTCTTTTGACTTTACTAAAAAATACAATTTGAAGATATAATGAAAGAATTGTGACTATATTAAGATGGCATTTGTGTATCAGCTATTTTCATGGGACTATTAGAACAACTATAATAATCTTTATTACTGTCTGTAAATCAGACTAAAATTAGCATTGAAGGAAGCTCTTTGAATAAACTGTACTTTACTAATTTGCAAGTTTATGATAAAGTATGGGTGCATAGCCTTTGCAAGACAACATGACACAAATTTATTGCTCATATCACATACTGCTTTACATATTTATAACTTTCTGCACAGGAATCTGTGTTGAAGTGATGAATAAAAATGAAATAAAAGCAGAAGCACTCTTTATATTTTTGCGTCAATAATTTGATAAGAATTCTGATCTTGTATACATCTGGAAGCTATCAGCTTTGGAGAAGGAGATGGCAGACTGGAGAGACTTCTATGAAAAGTCACAACCATGAAGGAATGAAGGTTTCCTTGGACATACATAAGCTTGGTGCTTTAAAAATCAAACGGGAATTACAAATAATAAACCAACCGAGTGTCCTGAATAATTGAATTTACAAAAGAAGTGTGTTAAAGCTTAAAGAATCTTGTGAGAAGAAATTAAAAAATGAAAAAGTATTTGATATTAATTAAATAAAGATTAAGATTGTTAGAAGAAAAATGAAAGGAATATAAATTTGGTTTACTTGATCAAGTTTGCTATTTCCTTAATGGGCTTTTGCTGATACTACCACTGATGTGACAATGCTTTATGGTTTGTTTAGAGATAAGAGATGGGACATTGAATGAAGAAATCATTTGTTATAAATTAAGAGAAGCTGAAAAGTTACTAAAATTGCTTATACTTTGTGTGATGAAGGGTGGAAATCACTTTTAATATATTTCTTATCTTCTTTACTATATTCTTTCTTTACTTTTTTTCTGTTGCACTTATTATTCTTTCTTTTGTTAATTTTTATTATTCATTAAATTTATTTTAAAGAAAGGGTGGCAAATTATTATTAACAAGCAACAAATTCTTGATCTGTAAATGATTCAAGTGTTTTTAAATTTTAGAGAAAGTCCAAGAAACACAAAGAATCTGATATCAGTCCAATATGACTAGAACATGGTATTTCTAAGTAATTAGAAAGGAAATACTTACTAGTTCCTCTATGGACACTTCATGATAAACCAACTGTAGCTTAATATTCATTCATATGAAGAGGAAACTGCAGATATTTTTATAACTTTAAACTTACCTTACATAATGAACCACATGGAAACTGGATTTAAAAATAAACAACATATTATATATTTTTTTAAATGATTGGTTATTATTTGTTATTTACCAAATAGCAGAATCCTTTTTAAACTTGTCAAAAATGATGTTAATTTCAAAATCCATATTTTTAAAAAATGTTTTAACAATGTTGTATATGTCTTGCAAAAAAGCATACTTATTAATATATGTCAATATTAAATAGCTTAATAATCAGTCTCTTTTTTTAAAAGGACCAAAATATTAATTATACTTATCCGAACTTTTTTCCTGAATATGACTTAACATCCAGATCTTCTCATGTATACTTACCTTGCCTAAAAAGACACAAAAACTTCACTAATATATGACAATAATTAATTAGATGAGATTTCAAAAAATTATAGAAGCTGCAGCAATTAAAACGGGAATGGTTGTTTATGTCATGATCAATATATTTATATACTTTCCAAGGAAAAAAGTAATTCCTGACAATTCCAGAGCATAGGGATAAGCCAAAAGAAAAAATCAGACATGAGAAACTTAAAAAAAAAATACTGTACTGAACTAGCTTGTTTAAGTTTAACAGTAAAGGTTCATATAAAGAAAAGAAATGGGCTTTTTCTTGCCTATCAACAATTACAACCTGGTGACAGCTTGAGGAGTTGCACATAACTGTGCTGAGCCATGTCACAGAATGTGTTGGAAATACCCTTAAAGTCATCAAATCAACCCCTCTGCAGAGTGATGGAATCTAGTATTATAGTTTTCAGGCTGGGGAAGAAAAGACCACATTACTGTAGATGTTAGAACCATCTAAATCTGGAAATACTCCATCTCTAACCTGCAGCTTCAAGAATAGGGGGAAATCTGTTGGTCTTTGCACAACTTCATCTGGTTCACCAGTTTCAGCCTTTCTTAAATCAGATCATTTTTCAGACAGACACTCATGCCCTAATCTCGATTATTGTAACATGCTCTCTACGGAGTTGTCCTTAAAGACCACTCAGAAGCGTCAACTGGTCCAGAATGCAGCAACATGGGCAATGATTGGCGTGCCTATGTTACTACTTTACTTCACAAGCTACCCTGTTTGTCAGGTGTGATTCATAGTGCTAGTTGCAATCTATACAACCCTGCATGGTATAAGACCTTGTTACTTGAGGGACTTCCTATGTCCCTGGATGATTGTCAATTCAATCTGACAGGGTTGGCATGCTCCAGGTTCTTTTAATTAAACACTGCCAACTATCAGCACCCCACTACTATGCTTTTTCTGTCACAGCACCTCCCCTCTGGAATAGGCTTCTCTTTGGAATACAGGTGACTCTCACTCTGACATTCCGGAGGATCTCAAAAGCTAGCTCTGGGCAAGTGTGATTGTAGCCCCTTGCTGGGTGTGTAATATATGTTTTGTTGTTTCTGGCCAGATCTACCATCTTGTTTAATGTTTTCTATTCCAACTATTTATTTGTTATTTTATGTTTAAGTTTTGAGCTGCTCAAATAAGATAAATGAAACCAGCCTTCCTTTTCCATGCATGATAGCTTTATTTTATTTATTTTATTTTTATTTGTGAAATTTATTAGCCACTCATCTTGATCACACTTCAGGAAGTAAGATGTTCCAGATGGCAGGTGCAATGGCAGAGAAAGATATTCAGTTTAGCTGAAACGTCCTTATTACCTACAAAGGTTTGCTAAGCAACACCCCTTTTATTCTTATTGGAATGGCATGCAACAGTGCTTTCTGTAGCTTATATTTTACAAGTTTCCAACTCCCCTGAATTTATTTTATCTGAACGATTTCTGCCCATGCAATCCTTAGTATTTCTTTAACCTTGTTAAAATTGGTTCTCCTGGATCCAGTGTGTTTTATGCTAAAATTTCTCTTTCTCTAATATTTTACTTTCCAAGATGATATAGCAGTTCCTTCCAAAGTTTCCAAGGCTTTTATCTTTTCTACTACCGTTTTCCTATTATTTGGGATCATATCTAGGACATCCAATCCCTTGTCTCATCTGAAAACCTCTTGAAAATGAAGTAGCCTATTATTGCACTTTCCAGGGGGAGAAATCTGCTTGTCCTACTTACCTAAAGATAAAGCTCACTTTATTTGCAGATAAAAAGCCAAGATAAGTGAGCACTCAGAAATGAGGCTATATTTTTGTAGGGAGCAAGTAATTGCATTAGACATTCTGGTATGTTTTAGTTTCTGTATTCATTATTTCTAGAAACCTTTTTCATGATCAACCTGAAAGAGCTTATGAAATGAGCAAGACAATGTGTACGGTTCACTAACAAATGCCGCTCGACAAAAGCGTGCCAACGAAACTGCGGCGATAAAACCGCAAGTTCGAAATGGCACCGACGAATGATCGCAGAAGCACGCCTACAACAGCGCACCGACAGAAGCGCGTTCTAAACCAAACCCTAAACCTAACCCTAAACCTAACCCTAAACCTAACCCTAAACCTAACCCTAAACCTAACCCTAAACCTAACCCTGAACCTAACCCTAACCCTTACCCTTACCCTAACCCTTACCTTAACCCTAATCGCGCTTCTGTCGGTGCTCTTTTGTCGGCGCACCTTTGTGGGTGCACTGTCGACATCACGGTCTTGTCACTGCGATTTTGACGGCGCACTGTTGTCGGGCACGCATTTGTCAGGTCACGAATGTGTACTGTATGTACACATACCGTAATTCTTACTTACTACTAACAGATTGATTGATTGATTGATTGACTAATTGATTCAAGTCAGTCCAACTTGGCTAATAGTTTCTCTCCTCTTCCCCACCACTTTGCTATCGAGACCATCACTCAGCCTCACCCAGAGAATCCCAATATTCCTTAAAATTTCTACTCATCTCTCACCTGATCATATCCCATGCAACTTGATCTAAATTAATCTTCCCTCACATATTCCCCATGTCATTGGGGGGGGGGAATTCTCCAGCTTGGTCTACCTTATCTCATTTTGCCTTTTATCTCATTTTGCTTCCCGAGTCTCTTCAATGTTGAATTCTTCCTCAAAGCCATTAAAATATTCATAAGGTTAAAGCAGCTTATCTGGCAGTTTGATTGTAATGAACAGTAAACAGGCAGTTTTCAGCCTTAGATAGTTCACTCATCACTTTGCTCATTTGAGTCATTTAAATGATGTATGTTTTTATTTTATTTACTCTCTGCGTCTCTCTCACTGTTGGTTGTCTTTGTTGTATAGCACAACTCAGCATAATTAAAAATGGGATAAATAAAATAAAAACTAGATAAATAAATTGGGAACAACAGTCATCCACGCCCTTAAAGAGTGCATATGAGATATAGAAAGTGAAGAGATAAGGAATGGGAAGAGTCCCATTTTATGTGTGTAGTAGTACATTTATACAATAAAAGATGTAGCTCCTGGACCATTAATATCGTATATTTTAATCTCATAATTGTTATCATCAGTACTGTGATGATAACTACTGAATATGAAAAAGTTACAAAACTTTATTTTATGGATTATTGCCTAATTCCTAAGATAAACATCAAGTATTTCTTGAATATTTGATCGGGACAAAAGGGGAATTCAATAACTATAAAAAGTTTGATAATACCTTCATGTGCATAGACATAGACAGTTTTGGAATATAACATAGCCTTGTATATACAGGTACTCCTGGACTTACAACAGTTCATTTAGTGACTGTTCAAAGTTATAATAGCACTGAAGGTTTCAAGGTTCATTACACTTGTATGCCGCCCTATTCCCGGAGGGACTCAAGGCGGCTAACAAACCAAAAGGGGAGGGAATAATACAGAAAAAAGCAAAAGGCAAGCAAACAAAATACGGAAACAATTTAAAAACAGTCAACAGCCACACAATTCGAGTGGGGATGGGAACTCATCAGCCCCAGGCCTGTCGGAACAGCCAGGTCTTGACGGCTTTGCGGAAAGCCTGGAGGGTGGTGAGGGTCCGGATCTCCATGGGGAGATCATTCCAGAGGGCCAGAGCAGCCACACAGAAGGCCCTCCTCCGGGTGGTCGACAATCGGCATTGGCCGGCGGATGGAATTCGGAGGAGGCCTAATCTGTGGGATCTAATAGGTCTTTGGGAGGTAATTGGCAGAAGTACCAAGTACCCAGGTCCAATACTATGTAGGGCTTTATAAGTGACAACTAGCACCTTGAAGCGTATCCGGAGACCGATAGGCAGCCAGTGCAGCTTGCGGAGGATAGGTGTAACGTGGGTGTACCGAGGTGCACCCACAATCGCTCGCGTGGCTGCATTCTGGACAAGCTGAAGTCTCCGAATGCTCTTCAAGGGCTGCCCCATGTAGAGCGCATTGCAGTAGTCCAGTCTTGAGGTCACAAGGGCGTGAGTGACTGTTGCGAGAGCCTTTCGGTTCAGGTAGGGACACAATTGGTGCACCAGGCGAACCTGGGCAAATGCCCCCCTGGTCACAGCCGACAAATGATGTTCTAAAGTCAGCTGTGGGTCCAGGAGGACTCCCAAATTGCGAACCCTGTCTGAGGGGCATATAATTTCACCCCCCAGCCTGAGAGATGGAATACATGGCCAATTATTGGGAGGGAAAAACACAAGCCACTCGGTCTTGTCAGGATTGAATGCAAGCCTGTTTACCCCCATCCAGACCCTAACAGCCTCCAGGCACTGACACATCACGTCAACCGCTTCGCTGAGTTGGCACGGGGCGGACAGATACAACTGTGTATCATCCGCGTACTGGTGATATTTTATCCCGTGCCGCCGAATGATCTCACCCAGCGGCTTCATGTAGATGTTAAACAGGAGGGGGGACAGGACTGAACCCTGCGGCACCCCATAATTAAGGGGCCTAGGGGTCGACCTCTGCCCTACGACCAACACCGACTGCGACCTGTCCTGAAAAATGTGACTTATTGTTTTTCACACTTACAACCGTTGCATCCCCATGATCACGATTCAGATGTTTGGCAAGAGGTTCAGGTTTATGACAGCTGCAGTGTCCCAGGATCATGTGATCAGCTTTTGCGACCTTCTGAAGCAAACTCAATGGGGAATCCAGATTCACTTAACAACTGTATTACTAATGTAACAAATGCAAAGATTCACTTAAGAACTCTGGCAAGAAAAGTCCTAAAATGGGGCAAACTGACTTAGCAACAAAACTTTTTGGCTAAATTGTGGTTGTAACTCGAGGTCTACCTGTACTTGTTACAAAACTGAAAGATCAACGTATATTCAGCAATATATTCTGGCTAAGGTAAAGCGTATCAACTCAGCACATCTTCCCAAAAACCTAAGAATAACACAGTATTTCTCACCTACTTTTTCCAGCTCATTACCTTAAAAGTATTCTTTGAGATAGGTAAAAATATGAAATTAAGTAGGACATTGAAGCATGTAGTATATCAATGTTTAAAGCTATACATGTATTCCTCAATTTACGATCACAATTGAGCCCAAAATGTATGTTGTTAAGTGGGAAATTTTTTAAGTGAGTTTTGCCCCATTTTATGATTTTTCTTGCCATGTTTGTTAAGTGAATCACCATAGTTGTTAAATTAGTGACACACTTGGTTTTCCCAGATTCCCTTTGCTTGTCAGAAGGTTACAAAAGGGGACCCCAGGACACCACAATTGTCATAAATGTGAGTCAGCTGTCAAGCATCTGAATGTACATCACATGTCCATGGGATGCTGAAACTGTCATAAGTGTGAAAAATGGTCATAAGTCACTTTTTTCAGTGCCGTTGTAACTTTGAACGGTCACTAAGCAAACTGTTGTAAGTCAAAGACAACCTGCATGTAAATAACTTGCAAATATCTATGAACTCAGAGAACCATATTAATTGCTCCTCAAAGCTACCGCAGGACTTCCAACTCTGTACCCATGAAATCCTAAAACTAGTACTGTGCTATATAGCATAAGACAGTATATCTCAACATGTCTCACAGTTTTAACACAAAAGATTGCTGCAGGAAAATGGAATAGGGAGTTGCAAAATGCATCTTCTTGAAAAACCCTGTGGAGTTGTAGAAGAAAGCATGGTACTGATTTAGACAAGTAAAACAAAGCAAAATATCCCCTTCCCTGAATTACCTTCTTAGAGATTTGAGAAACAACTCTGTTGGATCCGCTATGCCAAGGAATGTTGATAAAACAAGGAGATAATATTAAGAAACAAGCAGAGGCTCTGAACCATGGCCAATTGAGCATAATAGAATAGAATAGAATTCTTTATTGGCCAGGTGTGATTGGACACATAAGGAATTTTGTACATAACAAGAATAAAATACATTAATCAAGAATAAAAACCCATAACCTCAACTGATTAGATGGCAACTCATGGAATGTCCTCTGTATTCTCTCAGTATACTATTCTTTTTGTTATTCCACTCTATTATCTATAGAGTCCACTCCATATCCAATCTCACTGATACATAAGCTTCTCCTATATCCAATCAATTATATTTAATTGCTTTGCTATATCCAATCAGAAGCTATTTTAATTTACATAATTATCTATAGAAAGATTGCATCCTCATCACTTTATATTGCTTCTAGTGACTCCAGTAACATAATTAACAATATGAGCTTCAATAAATTCTTGGGAAATTTATGTGAGAGATTTTTTTTTCCTACGGAGTAAGCTTGCTAAATCCAAGTAAAATTATGCTTCTTTGAAAAGAAACGTTTCCCACGTCTTATATGAAGCTGAAATGTTATTGTTCTTGTAGTTGCTGCTATTGTAGTCAAACTCATTGTACATGCTTACAAGGCTAAATAATCATGCCTTGATGGAATACGGATGCTATATAACGCTCTAACCATCTGATTTGATACTTATCCATTTGATACAAAGGAGGAAAAATAATACAGTATAACCTGGAGTTTAGATGAAAGCATCATCATAAAAACGTTGCCTATAAAACTATGGGGCATCCTCCAGCCATGGTTAGAAAAAATATCTATAGATAAGTACTAACAGAGCTGATTTAAAGCAAGAAACCATGTTATCTCTGTTGCACACAGCAGCCCAACTAAAGGAATCATCTCTTTTTTGCTGTACTGTTTTTTCTGATTTTGGGGATTAAATAACTGTACACATGGGAAGGATGAATAAAGCATGAAAAGATGTCCTCATCTATTAAAAAAATAAACATTGGATTCAGAGCTGATGCTATTTTTCTTCTGTTTCAAAAATGGCTAATACCAGAACTAATTTTAAAACACCTATTAAAACATGTTTTAACTTTGAAAATATAACAACTCTATAACTGCAGGAACCCTGGTCTGTGTATGGACTGAAAATCCAGGGTAAAAAGCTCATACTTATTAAAATATGGCTTTAAATCTGATTGTTTTGTTTACTTTTAATGAAATATGTTAATTTGTAAAGTCTCGTGGACCTATCCCTGTTTTCAATTGATATTTAGATTATATTTTAATTATTAATGCCAATCCTAACCATAGTGATATGGAGAGGGACACAAAAAATTGTGAAGTCCCAGAGTGATGGAGCATGGAGAAAGAAAGATGCATAAAGTTAATTTAGAATGTGTTTCATTCATTTTCTGCTTCATCTTATCTAAAGGCAAAGTTTTCCATCTTGGGCAACTTATGGATTTCCAACACCCAGAATTCCTAACAATTCCTTCGCTAGCTGAGAATTCTGGGGAATTTCCATACCAATAAAGGAGAGTATTTGTAGCTCAGGGTTAACATGAGGAGTCCTTTGTGCTCTCTGAGCTTGCTTGTTTGCTAGTCTAGACTAGTACTAGATAATGTTACCTAGTTTGGGTAATGAAACGTCTGCAAGAAAACAAGCAAGCTCAGAGAGCACCAAGGATCACTCAATCCATACATCCATGCCATTTGGATGTTGTCTAGTTTGAAAACACTCTTATAACCTAAGAACTGAAAACAAGGGGATACTAATTTTATGGCATTGAAACTATATTATAGTAATTTTTTGCTTCTTCTCCATCACAAGATTTTTTTTAAAAAAAAAATCTATACGATGGCACAAGTTTAGACCATCTTTATTTTTATAGTCATAGATATTTACGGAGCAATTACCAGGACAGCAAATGATGAAACATCATTGTGCCATTGAGATATAGAATATATTCTTTGTTCCTACGTCGTGATGTCTCTTACACATATGAAAGGGATGGAACATGTATCAAAATGGCATGATGTTGCTTTCATCATTTTGAGGAAAGGATTGGATTTATTTATTTTATGTATTAAAATTATATGCTGCATGACTCCCATCCTGTGCATGTCTCTGGCTTGTAAATATTCATAAGGAAAAACTGATGCAGCTATATTAAAATGATTGCCATTAAAAAAAAAGTCCTTCAAATTCAGCATATTCCATGGCTAGCATTATCTAAGTGCATGGCTAGCAGGTGGTTGTTAAAACTGAAGAATAATGTGGCCAGAATCCCCTCCAAGATTTTCCCCCTCCTCTAAGCACACAGGAAAAGGAGGGAAATCAGAATGTAATATTTCAGCCACATGATCAAATTGGGTGTATTTTGTTCCAAGGATATTTTTTTTAAAGAAACACTAAGTGAGTCAAGGAATAAATATCAATGCTGATGTTGCAAACAATGCAGACTGTCACGTCCCTCCTATCAATGCTATTCTATTCATCTAATATTGTTTTTCCTGCTACCACTGTTTAATGAGTACAATAGCTGATGAAGTGTGCTCAGCTTGGTTCCTGTATTCATCCAACAGAAGGAAGACAGATAACTCATATACAGAGATGGCTTCAATTCCAAATCAGACTGCCCAATCTAAACTCAACAATAAACCTCTTAAGTGGATTTCATGCTGAACCACCACTCCTACTGTCATCAATTACTACCTACATTTCACATGAACTTCTAAAAAATGCATTATATTTACAAGGTATTTATTACTAGGTGGGTTGCATATTCATTGTCCCCATGTATTGGTTCAGATTATTTTTTTAAAAAATTGCACTATTTTGAAATGTTTAAACATTGGAATGATTAAAATGTTTTAAATCTAAATAAAATAAAAAGTTGCTCTAAAGTAGGAGTAGATGACTTAATACACTCCATTTTTTTCTTTATTTCCGTTCTTAATTACACAGCCACTTGGGCAAATGGCAAGAGTTTATGGAATTTGTAGTCCAAAATACTTGGAATATACCAAGTTGCCTATGGCTGATAGCAGATTGTCAATTACAAAAGCATCAGTTATAAACTATTGCATGTCGTGAAACAACTTACAGAAAGGTTTGTACATTCTTTGTGAGAGACTATCTATGCTTACAGATTTTTCCCATTCCAGAAATATACATATGTAGAATACTCCTCCAAATAAATAAACAAACCGAGTTATCACTGAACTCAAATGGCCATGACCATTATGCAGACAGAATTACACTCTTAATTTTTTTTTAAAAAACCACAATCACATTAATATCCGAGTTTATGTGTCAGTTTATCCACCTTAATTCACTGCAATATTCTCAGGTCAATAAATTTATTTCAATAAATCATCTTGCCATGGCTCAAGATTAAGTATATTAGGGGTGTGTGTGTGTGTGTGTGTCTGTGTATACATACACATAGACACATAATAAATGTGTTTTTAACCAAACCCGATTACAATTACCTAGTTCTTCTTTATGGTTAGGGTTAATAAATATGCTACATTTAGTTAAAACACTGATGCATAAGAGTAACTAATGTATTGTCCAAACTTAAACGTACTGAAGCAAAGTCAGTAGTTTTGCTTTAATCTGCTAATTAGAACCGCTGTTGATTCAAGATATATAAAATTGCTATAAGGTTGCTGAGAATATTTCAAGAGTTTCCCACTGTTGATCATTCTGCTGTGATATAAATTACTAAAATACAATCCATATTTGGGCATGGATATCTATTATAATTTACTGATATTTATTTTTTCCAGATCCCTTTATTAAATAAATAGCGGTATACAATATTGTCAGAATGCAAGGCTTTCACCATTCCAGTTACTGCACCTTTGCCTGTATTTTGGATTACATCACTTGGCACTAGTGATGTTCATGTACTGTAGCTATATACAAAAGTCAGTGTATTTTTCTACTGTGATTTCTTTCAAGGAACTAACTTGCATAAACAGCCCTTTATTGTTCATATATTGCACATAAGGAACACAGGGACTCTATTTCACCTTCTTTTGAGCAGTACACAGCATCCCTTTAAGCAAGTCTGCTGCATTATAAAACTTAACCATTTCCTTGCCTGCTAACATACATGCAACAAACTTCGCATTAGAGTTAAACTCCCTTTCTTCCTACAAGTACATACTTAACTTAATATCAAAATCAAAATATGCTGTTCCATTATTCATATAACTCATTAATGCCATAAACTACACAAGAACATGACAATCCATTGCTCTAAAACCTCTGAACTACAGGAATATTTCCAAGTACCTTAAACCCAACATTAAATATTCATTGCAGCCAGCCATAGCTTCAATTGTTTCCTGATCCTTAAACCCCTTAGTTAACATTATTCCTGCAGGAATTGACAGCACAATCAAATCTACTTTGCAGAACCTTACATAGCCATGTAAGAAATATATCTAGAAAAAAATATACCTAGAATACAGCATGTCTATACTTCTAAATAAATAAAAATAAAGGATGCAAATCAAAAATCAGCTATATCTAAATCATCATAACACTGCAGGATGCATTCAGTTGGAGAAGTGTTCTACAACATTCCAGAGTTTCCAGGACCTCTCAGCAATTAGATCCCTTCATCAGAGCTAGATGTGAAAACTGGTTTGCAGCAGACAGTGGTTTAAAAGAGAGAGAGAGAGAGAGAGAGAGAAGCATAGAATATGAAAACAGAAAAATATTTGCATTTCTGAGAGGACTGAACAATGACCTAACTATTTGGGCATCATACTGGATAAAGTATATTTACATCACATGCAATCCTATATATGTTTATTTGGAAGTAAATCCAGGTGGGACATGCTCCCCAATCAACATACATGGGATTGTCATTTAAATGCTGTCCCCAGATACTATGTTTTTCATTCACTTTAGGTATTGGGAGGTAGGTTTAAGTAGGGGCAACCTGGATTGAGAGGTAGTGTAGATATCAAGTTGGTCTTGTGCCTAGTCGAAGTAAAAAGCTAGTCTCATCCTGACTTCACAGTACGTCTATGAGTCCTGGGTGCGAATTCTCCCTCAGCCCAAAACGCCGCAAGTCGCCAAGAAGTTTCCGTTCCGGCTCACAGCTTTCACACCTGTAAAATGGGTCGATTAACCCGCCTGGCGGGCTTATCGAAAGAAGGATTTTAAAGGAAACGGCGATCAGCCTAGCGTTTCAGGAGAAAGCAAGAAAAGTGGCTTACATGCTCCAATTTGTCTTTCCTTCTCAGCCAGACGCTGGCACTGTAGTCCTGCTGCTTGACGGCGCTGTAGAAGTTGGAGCCCACTCGGGTCAGGCTGGGCGAGGGTTCCCGGGGTCTGCTCTTCAGCCTCATCTGCTCGAAGCCCTCAGGACGGGTCGAGGAGGCGAGCCACTCGCTCCTGCCTTCCATCTTGACATGACAAGGCAAAGTCCACGGCGGACCCAAAGAAGACACCGGCAGGAGGAAAGCCGCGAGGAAAGGCGGCGAGCGTGCGGCTGGGTTTAAGAACAAAGCGCCGACGACGAGGAGGCGCGCGGGGGTGGGTGGGTGGAACACCCGACGGAGGCAAACGCCAGGCAGGCTCGAGGGAAACGGCGCACCCAAGTGCCCGGTGGGGAAAATGAGCCGGAGGGAGCCTCAGCTGGGGCAGGAGCCTCTGGCCCCCCGTCGAGCTGCAGTTCGCTGCCAGCGCAGCCCTAACCAGCTCTTTGCGGCACTGGCTGCTGACAGAAGCTCGAGCAAAGGAGGGTAAATCCGAGAGCGGCTACACACATTCTCGGGCGGGCAGGGAAGAAAGGAGGGAGGGGCCGAGGCGGGAGGGAGGGAAGGAAGGAGGGAGGGAGGGACGCAGGCAGCGGCGGCCACGGAGAGCTGAGGGGCGCGCGCCCCCTCCCATCCCACGGATTCCACCAGCCTGCAGGTTGGTGCAGTGGCGGGGCTGCGTCCTTCGCGTCCGTCCCGCGCCTCCGCTTCTTGCTCCGCGGCTGAGGGGGAAACTTCTGCCGCCGTCGCCATTCGTACCCGCCGAGCAGACATGCCCTTTCGTGGCTCATGCTCTAGCGGGAGGACACGAGAAGGGGCAGCCGGATATCGTTTCAACGAGGTTGGGGCTCGCCACCAGCCGTCGACGGCTGAAGCGTCAACTGGTCTCCATCAAAAGTTGCCAACGCTTGTATATATGCGGGCACACATACACACAACACACCGCTCGGACCCTGGGCGAAAAGTTAAGCAGTGGAGAGCTGGACCGCGGCCCGACGCCGTTGGCGAGCGTAGCCCCGGGAAGATATGCAGGCAGAGCGAATAGCGGTTAAATGGAACGGGACTTTGTTAAGTTGTGGGCCTTGCAAACGGCTCACTTGGCAATCGTCTCCCCCATTCTTGAATCTGCAAGAAAACTCAACGGGCAGGAAATATGCCAACCGCCCCCCCCCCCGCCGCCCCCTCCTGACTTTACTGCTTCTGTTTCAAGTCACTACCTTCACTGGAATTCTCTGTAAGATCATAAAAGATAAACACGAACCGATGATGCTTACCTTGAGGCTGTCCTTGAACGGTCTCAGCTAAGAGGGGAGTGGGGGAGGAATACTGTAACGTGGTAATAGAGTTAAGGATGATTTAATACTAACTCTGGGCTGGAGATGACAGCAGTGTGGCCTTGCTTTTGCTGAAGTACTTAGGGGGCTCATCAACATCATTGTGTGATCATAGATTTGCCTTGAGATGTCAATAATAGACCCCTTTGCCTTGACAACCTCTACTCTGATGTAAGATGCTGCAGAGTTTGGCCTGTCCCTCCTTACTGAGGGCATCATCTCCATCCACCCCAAGAAAAGATGTGATCAAAGTGTTGCTGTCCGGGTGGCTGGAGGGCTGAGTTTGGATGGGGTGAAGCCAATTTAGGCTTCCTAAGATAGACTGGTTATAGATTTAGAAACCAGAATAACAGTTGGAAGGAACCTTGGAAGACTTCTAGTCCAACTCTTTGCTCAATCAGGAGATCCTATACTGTTCCAGACAAGTGGCTGTCCAATCTCTTCTTAAAAATATCGAATGATGGAGTACCCACAACTTCTGATGGCAAGCATTTCCATTGATTGTTTTAACTGTCAGGAAATGTGTCCTTATTTCTAGGTTGGTTCTCTCCTTGATTAGTTTCCATCCATTGCTTCCTGACCTGCCTTCAGGTGCTTGGGAGAATAGATTGATCCCCTCTTCTTTGTGGCAGCCCCTTCAATATTGGAACACTTCTATCATGTCATCCCTGGCCCTTCTTTTTATTAAACTAAATCAAACCAATTGATTCTGGAGGAAGGAAGGAGTTGCAATATCCAGGTTGATCAGGTTCTCCGTCTGCAAGTTTCCTGGACTAGGAGAAATAGGTTGAGACATCTGCATAATTTTCTCTTGTAAGCCAATTGCGGTCACACATGCTCTTACGGCATTAATTTGACTACTACAATGAATTATACATAGGGCTGCCCTTCAAAATGATTTCAGAGTTGTAGATGGCTGAAAATGAAGGAGCTCGTATAATAATTGCACAACTTAGTTTGCCCATGTGACACCTCTATTTGGGAACTTCCCTAAGTTTTTGGGTGCATAAAATATTTAATGCTTTGCCACCCCAAATTCAAGGAACAGGAAGTACATTGGGAGATTTGAGCTAATCTCTTCCTTTAGATCACTATAGAGATTTGTTCCTCAGAAGTAACCATAGATTTGTCAAGAAATCTTGCCAGATTTTTTTATTGAGTAACTTCTTTAGTAGATTGTGAGAATGCTATAAACACACAATATTTTGATTTCAACAAAGTGTTTGACAAAGTACCCCATGACATGCTGATTAGTTTAAGTGTAAGCATGACAATTAAATGAGCATAGAGTGTGCTTGGAAGTTGAATTGGGTTTTCAAGGTTTGTCAAAAAAATTCAGATCTCTAACTAGCTGACAGCAGAAATTTCAAAGTCTCAATGAGGATAAGTTATTTCTTTGCAGAGAATAAATGTTATATGTACACAAAACATCTATCTATTGCAGAATTCAGGAATCAAACCCAGCACACAGATGATACTTGAGTCCTGAACATTTTCCACCAGTGGATTTTTCCCAGCCTGAATCATAGGTGACATATCTTCATCGTTTTCATATTTGCACAGCAGTTCTGTCTGATTTGGGACTCCATTACTTCCCATCTTGCCAACTTCAACCCTTATATCACCTCACTATTCTTTCCCCTCCCTTACTCCAAATGTGGGAGACTAGAGGGCATTATGTCCCACCTTCCATTTCCATTTGTTCATCAAATTAAGCTGACATTCGTCTCATCTTCAGATTTTCTAACCCTTCCCAGGAGCCTATACTAATAGAGTGGGTTTTTTAAAATTTCTTCTTTGCTTGAAATTGAAAGATATTTCACTTTGTACCCCACCCTGTACACAGACACATGCAAAACTTTATTAAAGTCTACTCATCAGATAGGAAAGATGCATCAGGTGGAGTATCACAGAGCTTAGCCTTGGGTTCTCTTCTCTTCCATATGTCATTAAAGATTTGGAAATATAAGTGGAAATAAAGCTTGTCAGATTTGCTAATGACACATAAACTGGATGTGATAGATAATAATCTAGGAGATAAAAATCAAAATGATATTGAGAGGCTGAAGAAATAGATGGAACTAACTATTGGAATGCAATTAAACAGGAAACTACAACATTTTAAATCAAATGCTTGTCCTCGTGCCTTCTCATATCGGTAGTATGGAGAATACTATACTACTTACTTGGTATTAGCACTTGCAAAAATAGTATATTAGGAATACTGTAGCAGCTTATTTGCAAGCTGAATATGGGCCACCAATGTGATATGAAAAGAAGGAAAATATAATTTCAGGCTTCATCAACAGAAGTATAATTTCCAAATCATGAGCAAATTACAGTACATTTAATCAAGAGCAAAAATGACTAAGTGATGATGGATGGAGGGATGGACAGGTGGACAGACAGAGAGACAGAAATCTTCATATTCCTAAAAGAACATTATACAGACAATCAAGACCAATTCTCTCTTGTTCAAGAGTACAGGACACAGAATAATAGGTTCAAGTTATGTGAAATCACATTACAACTGAATGCTAGAAAATAAATTCCTAAGAGCAATTTGAGAATGGAATTACTTACACAGAGAGGGAGCAGCCTCAGGTTCATTGGATGTGTTCAAATGAAGGCACCTTTCTCAGGTATTTTAATTTGGATTCTTGCATTGCTTGATAGGCTAAATGGCCCCTTCCACCTCTATGATTCCAACAAAGAAACACACACATGTACAATGTGGAGAAGAAGAAAGATGTTTTATGCAATTTTGTATTAATATAATTCTGAGATGGTATATGTGGAATCTTTTCCCTATAAATGTGATAGTCTCAGGTTTGATTACTGTGCTGTCCTGAGAACAATGTCCTGAGAATTTATCAGAACAACATCACTTGATTAGGGACTTGCAGGATAGGAATTGGTGATCATGACAGCAAATCCTGTATTGTGCTGACAGAAGGAATGGTTGCTCTTTAGCTCAATAATGGGGAAATAGACTAATATGGCTATCTTTTTTGGTGATGAACCTTGTTTTGGAATAGAAATATTAAGACAAATTCTTAATCTGGAAATTTCCCATTGGTCTGAAATAGATCTAAGTTTGTGGGGCTTATGTACATGTAAACCTAACATGAGACTTGGTTCCATGTAATCGGTATAACTGATGGAAAAGAAAAAGCAAATTTTCGGAAGAGTGCAGACAGATCATCTTGTAGTGATGGAAGGGGCTGAGATACTACAGTAGAATCTGATGGAAGAATCTTGTTCAGGTGTGTTTTTAAGCAAAGTACTAATTTCTAATAATTACTGCTATTATATTTTTAATGAAAGCTAAAATTGACAGGTGACCCATATACCCCATGGCCAATCTCAACCTTGCCTAATAGGCTTCTTATGGCTGAGTTGCAGGGAGTCTATAACAATACTCTATAACAATTCTCCAGAAACAGAGTACCTGTTGCTTCTATTTCTGCCTTATTTCTCCTGAGATTTGCAACAGCATTTGCTTCAAGCTAGGCTATCATTTCACTTCCCTTCATCTGATTTCTTCATTCATCTGGGAGTTCCCATCATTAGGAACATGATGAAATTTTGTTAGTATTCCCTCTTGACAGGCTGTTTCTATGGTGAGCCCCTGACAGCAGCCTATCTGCCCCAAGAGACTCTATTGTTGCCAAGGTGAAGAACAGAATGCCAACAATGACCAGAAGGGTTATGCAGAAATGTGGAACAGTAGCAGTAGTAAGGTTGACTGAACAGTAATTCACAAAATGGGTTCATTTGCGAATATATGGCACGTAAATTCTTATAGAAACTGTCCCCATTTTTACATTCAATTTTTCAAAAGAAGTACAACCATACTACACATCAAAAAAAAACCTTTGCAACCTGCAGAAAGATGGGCTGAAGAAAGAAATTGCACTATGTGTTATACAGAATGCGGATGACTTGATCTGAAAATTTGTTCCCTATTGAATTTACTAAAAAATTGTATTAGATTTTTAAGGCTAACATCAAAATCATGAAGAATGGGCTCTCTTATACATTTTAATGTATAAGAACTGCTGATTAAATATCTCAACTTACATTGTTTTAATATTCTGTCTCATCTTGAAGATCAAGGGTAATATTAATTTTAAAATTAAAAGTGTATGTATGTATGTATGTATGTATGTATGTATGTATGTATGTATGTATTGTGTCACAATCCCTGGTATGCCCAAATATGGGAGGGAGCATACTGCTTCCCTTTTCTGTCTATTGGCTCACTCTGGGAGTCATTCAGGCAGAAAGCCATTTTTTATGTTGCCTTGTTACATTTGTGTTGCATTTGTGCTGATAAATAAATAAGTAAATAAATAAATAAATAAATAAATGTATATGCATATGTATATGTATATGTGTATATGTATATAAACCGATGAGCACCAATGTAACTAAAACACAGTTATCACATTTGCATCTCTGATTTTTGAAAAGATCTTGAGTATATACCAAATGCATATAAAGAAGATGAAGGAAAAGACTGTCACTTCAGTTAGGAAGTGTATCATAGAAATATAGCAAAGAAAACTGTATGAACCACATAATTATTCAGAAGTAAAGCAAAGTATTGCATTGATTACAATTTTTTGAAAATTACTTTCACAAATAAGGAGATATCTATACCTCAGACAAAAAGACCGAGGTAAAAGATGAGGACAAGAAAGATGGACTTACTTTTTAAAAAATGAGCTCAAGACTCCTAAATATGAAAAAGCCTTTGAAGAGTTAAAAGTTAAAAGGGTCGAATTTCAATTTTCCATTTATTTTGATGTTGATCAATCTAATGAGGATTTGTGCCAGAGTTTGAAGAAGATATGTAACATCTACATTTTTGTCTTTCAAAAAAGTTATTTCCTAAGGAAAGATTCTACAGCACCATAAAGAAAGAGGCTTGCACTGTGAAATGGGAAGTGGGAAGCTTCACAGTTTACTTGTAGGGTCATGAAGTCACTGGATTATCAACTACCACCTATCAGTTGGGTTACCAAAAATGAAAGGCACCAACAGAAAGCTTAACCATACGTATCTTACCATGCACCCATATATCTTTGTAGTCCAGCATCAATCAGGGAAACAGCATCAAGTTGCTGGTTTTCTGTCTAGATAATTGAATTGACCCAGATATTGCAATCTGCAAGACAGAGATTAATGAAGCCAGTAGAAGGAATGGAGAAGATTAAAGGGGAAGAGTGACAATATGTAGCTGACTGACATCCTATCATGAGCTTGCAAAGGTACATATTGCTGATAACATAGGCTGGGAGCAGAAGAGATAACCTACTTTTCTCAAAGACTAAAAAAGGGAGCTATTGTACTGTTCAGAGGGAGGATATTGCTGGGAGACGTGAAGAGAGGTTGAGGAGAAAGAAGGATAATGACCCAAAAGTGATTCTAGCCCTTGTTGGGTAATAAAACCTTGATCCCAATGCAGACTGAGGCAAGATTCCTGAAGCAGAGCTGGGTGGGGTCCAAAAGCCACCAAAGAAGGATGTTGGTGTTTTCCGTGTAGAATCATTTCCTACAAGACCTTCATAATCATTTACAAGTTTGCATCAACTAATGCAAGCTTTTGCAAGATAAGAGCTTCCTTCTTTCTTTCCTTCCTTCCTTCCTTCCATTTTAATTTGCTTTTCCAACGGGATCTTCCAAAAAGTTTCAGTCGTACAGCTAAACATAAGGAGGCTCTATTATCTTATAGAATGTGATAGAACTCAAAGAAGACCTTTATTTTATTTAACATCTTTGGTCAGCATTCTTTGAAAAGTCAATGAATTCACCGTTGCTAAATATTGCTGCCGGCAGGAACAATTCATCATTTCTGAATGCCTCCAACACCTCTATTCATTACTGATGTTACCAGCATCTTTGTTGCCACCATTCCATAAGCCACCAACAATTAATTGGTGCACCAGGTAGTTTTTGCAGCTCACAATTACTTTTAATTTATCAGTTTAACCCTTTCCCCTAAACAAGTTTTACAGGCCTGCTTTACGCTAGCCTTTTTTCTGTACTATAATTACAATGCATAATTCACCGCTAAAGGTGCTACATGCTTTCCTTTCTCATCTAAGTAGGAACCTATTTGCAATCATCTTTCCAGTTTCTATCAGATATATTTTAAACGCAAGCATGTAGTAGTAGATTATCAGGACTGCCTTCATCAAATAGTTTCCTAAAAATCCTGCTGCTTTAAATTAATTGAAATATATGTATTAGATTTATTCATTTGTAGTTTCTACCCACATAGGGAAATATGGCATTAAACAGAACAGAATGTTATCTATTGCTGTGTTCAATAACAATAGTTGAAAAATGAACATTCTTAAGGATACATATATTTTTTCTTCTTTCCTGCATTTCATATGATACTTTGCACTGTGCCAAGAACTTACTACTCTCTACAATGCATATAACACATTGCAAATATTTAAGAAACAAATAAGAATTCTTCCCCTATTTGTTATTGTTAATGCTTTTGCAGTGTCATAGAATAGAAACTGCATATTAGAACATAATGTAAGCAGTTCAAGTACCAGTTCTCACAGTAGCCAGCCAATTGTATTACAATTATTTTTTGTTTAATGAGTCCTTCATTATGAGAAATGGTTTGTTTCTCTAAGCTCTTAGGGAACTCCATTACTAAGTTAGAATCTGAGCCAAGATTTCCTGTACCAAAATCTAACACCTTTTTATGCTTTTCTTTTTAGCCCAAAGGCTAAAAGTCTATTGATACTAGGAAGAACTACTCTAGACCCAATTTAAGGTAGAACTCGAGAGAAACCAGGCCTCCTGCTTCAGAGATAAATCATCTCATAAGCAAAACATAATTCTTAAAAAAAACACAGGGAAAAATAGCAAGCATTTCTTTTGTTGGTTTTGTTGTTATAATCGCAGACAAAAACAACCAATGTTGGAGAAACTAAACATATACTGCTGCTGAGATACTGTCTTAAAAGAATCTTCCATTGAAGGTTATAAAGAAGAAGATAAGTCTAGGCCAGATCTAATAATATAGCAGATGAGCCTTGGTGACACAGTGGTTAGAGTGCAGTACTGCAGGCTACTTCTTCTGGCTGCTGGCTGCCTGCAATTTGGCAGTTCAAATCCCACCAGGCTCAAGGCTGACTCAGCCTTCCATCCTTCTGAGATGGGTAAAATGAGGACCAGAATTGTTGAGGGCAATAGGCTGACTCTGTAAACAGCTTAGAGAGGGCTGCAAACACACTGTAAAGTGGTATATAAGTGCTATTGCTATTGCACAGATATCCTAACATCCTATTAAACATAATACTGAGCTTGTTTAAATAAAATAAACAGAGAAGCAATACAGATCTTGAAAAGCACACAGAAAATAAAAATAACTTTCATGAAATGCTAGATCTTTAGAACCAGAAATTCCTTTTTGGTTTAATGTTGTCTTGTACTTAGTTTTGAAGGTTCTGAAAATTGCAAACTTAAATATAAAGATGAAGGGGCCTCTCTTTTCCTCTTTCTTCCTTGGTTCCATTCCACTTAAAGTTCTTCCTGATTTCAACTCAACAATTTTTTATTTAGACAGAGAGGGGCTGTCTCCACAAGTCACATTCAGAGGCACTTCTGCTCAGTGGACCATAGTGACAAATTTCACATTGCACTTTAAGCCATTAAGATAGGATGCATCACATACATCAAAGATAGTTTATGTGATTATAAAGAGCCACTCAACTATAATTGTATCCATTACTGCATCATTCTGTAACAAAGCTTCATTGCATCTTTTGCTATGACTGTAATCCAGGAATATTAAAGTAATCAATCAAAATTTGTTTGGTACATATAGTAGGCCTTGCCACATGCAAGAACATTTGCTTTTGTGCTCATTAGTAATTCATTCAAACCAGAAGCCAAATGCCAAACTTCTTAGAAGGGCTGATTATTATGCTTGATAAAAAAGTATAAACCTAACAGATTTTGTTTCCATGAGTCATTAATATTAGAATCATTAATAATGCTTGCTCTACTGCCATTTTTTCTACAATAATGAGAGATATTGGGAAATGGTAGTCTCCTGCTTAATCAGGGGATTGGAATAAAAAACCTCCAAAATCCCTTCCAATTCTGTTATTCTGTTAAAATGCTCATATATGTCCAAGCATGTTTGTATCTTCCTACAGTGTATGTTAGGGAGGTGGTGGCTCAGTGACTAAGATGCTGACTTTGTCAATCAGAAAGGTTCGGCAGTTGGAATCCCTAGCACCGTGTAATGGAGTGAGCTCCTGTTACCTGTCCCAGCTTCTGCCAACCTAGTAATTTGAAAGCATGTAAAAAATGCAAGTAGAAAAATATGGACCACTTTGGTGGGAAGGTAACAGTGTTCCGTGCACCTTCGGCCACATGACCACGGAGATGTCTTCAGATGTCGCTGGTTCTTTGGCTTTGAAATGGAGATGAGCACCACCCCCTAGAGTCAGGAATGATTAGCACATATGTGCGAGGGAAACCTTTACCTTTACCTTTACAGTGTATGTATGTTCTTGAGCAGCTGTATTCTGTCAAATGACATTTTTCTAAAAATAAGTTTCCTCAGTCTGATTCTCTCTAAAAGCACCAATATTTCTAGATTTGGAATTATAGTAATTCAACAGAAGTCTGGTAAGCAACAAATAAACATATCTGAAAAGCACCAGACTGGACAAGGCTATTTTAAAGAAATTTGTTTAAGAAGTTGTACTCCATGTACCTCTTAAGCATTTTTAAACTTTTTGAAACAAAAGATTGGATTCTGACGAATTGACTTTTACTATAATTTCATTGGAATAAATGAAATTGAAATCATACCTAACTCCACTGATTTCAGCCAGAAAAAAAATCAGAACTCTGTAGCTTATGAAAGAAGACATAACAATAGTAAGACAGTAAAATCTATTTCTTGTTGTTTCACGCCAGTATTAATTGATTTGTTCAACTCAAAGCAATTGGCAGAACACAGAAAAGAGCATCCAGCCATTATCTTTGCTTTCTTCTGTGTTGATGCCTTTCTACAGCATTCAATCCCATTCTTCTCCCTGTAGTCCACAAAAAGCCTGGTCATATGTTTGTGGGAAAGGCTAAACCAGATGTGTCCAACCCACTGCCCATCAGCCGCATGCAGCCCTGGTTAGCTAATAATGGAGCCCCCCAAAAATCAGTGTGGTACTCCTAAATGCTTTCTGGGTGTGTTTGTCTACTTCTATACATGAATCTTCTTTTGGGGTTAGCTCTTTTTTTACCCCTTCTACTGATTAAGTTTCCATCTTTTAGTCATCCAGCATTCATGATGGCAAATACCTGGATTTCTATGTTTGTTCCATTACAACTTTCACTTCTCTTTCCATTGAAAACAAAAAAAACACCTTTGTCCACATTAACAAGAGAACTTTGAGATGAAACTTTTATTGTGCAATAGCTAATGCCTGATTGTCTAACTTCTGTAAACATCTGAAGTATTCATGCCATTTTTTCCTATCATATTTCTTACTGCAGAAGACCCATTAACAAGAGCAAAACTGATCTTCTAGTGCACTTGTTTGCATAGGTGAAGAAAGAAAAACACCTGATGGGGGCATATTTTTACAGTAGAAAATATCTATATGGTTGCTTCTGTTTCTATCACCATTTCTTTTTCTCAGTTTCTTAAAAATGGATGCAATTCTAAAGTTTCATTAAATCAAAACCATCTATGGTAGGAGTTTCTTTGTAATGGTGAGTTAAATATCTGTAGGAGAAGGAGTGTCAAAGCATGGGGATGGCATCAAAAGAGGAATCAGCCTAGAGTCTTTATGCTATCACAAATGGACTAAGTCCATCCCCTCTTGAATTCTGTTAACCCTTATCTAGTGCCAAAATAGTGTTCACCATTAGGTGACTAGATTCCTGTGCATTGGCATCAGCAATAAATCACTTTAATTTGATTTTAATGTGTAGTCCTGATCTTTCAGACCTGACAATATCACCCCAAATATAATGAGCTTCAATTTGAATCTAAGTGTGCATAGTTCTTCAGTAGAAATAATAAAATGTGAAATTAGCTCTTTTAGCATATAGGAAATGCAATCCTATTAAGTCTTACCCATTTAACTTTATATTTTATTTTCCATGCTCAACCATTCTCTGGTTGATTGTTTAATACCCATGCCTAGTTTCTTGCTATTGATTTTTCTATTGTAAAGAATACACAAAAGATATAGAGAAATCACACATAGTCCCTTATTTTATCTTTGTGTCCAAAGTGAAATTGTTAGTTAGAGTAAATGTCCTTGAGTTAAATTGAATGATTTATAATATTTCATCATATATATATATAAGATATATACAAAAGATCCAAAGTTGATGATGGCCAAATTCCACTTTTTGGATTCACTTTATGTAGAATTTGCTCATTATATAAATCAGGAAAATGGCAGATGATATAAGTACAGAAAGGAAACAAGGAAATGAACCTCTATTATTTCTTCAGTATTCACTTTGCTTAATTAACTTGCTCCTCATTTTTACATAATAGTAAATAACTGGATTTTTAAAAATCTTCTAATTAAATGATATGCTTTTATCCTTCTTGAACTCAATTGACTTAGTTTTTAGCAATTAAAATGGTACTAAAACATTAAAGATTTTTTTTTTAAGGAATTGGAAGACTTTGTGTATAGAGTCCTCCCTCATCATCTTTTATTTCATTATTATTGTTTTTTTAAATAAAATTTTATTTAAATAAACAGTTCCTCATAAGACATTTTTCCTCATCCAAATGAAAATAAAGGCAAGATTTATACTAATGAAAAAACCCAGAACAGTATATGTGGAATTTCTTGCAGATTCCAGCAGGGAACTCAATTGTTCCATTTCAAGTTTCAAACTCTCACACATTCCCTTGCTAGGTGAAAATAGCTATTTAACTCAAGGCCCAGTAGATAATAGCAGATTTTTTTAAAAAAGGAATGTAATTCAAACAGAATCTCTGGGAAAAGAAAGCTTTGCTGGATAGTTTCATTTTCAGTAGAAACACACAGAAGTCAAATCCAGTTCAGAGAACCAAGTTATGTTTGCCAGTCAGTCCAAAGGTCAAAGTTCAGGAATCATGAACACAGGGGCAGGAGCAACACAACAGAGCAGGAAATCTGACAGTTTCCAATGGAGAAATCTGAATAAGGATTGCCTCTTAAATCAGGCTGTAACCAGGTGTCTTTACTTAAGAGCTACTTCAGACTGTAAGACTCACTGGAGTATAAGACGCACCATGATTTTGAAGAGGTAAATATTAAAAAAAAAAAGGTTTTGCATTCTGCAGGCCTCCCAAACCCTCTGTGTGCCTCGTTTTTTGCAAAAAAAGAAAGTCATGCAGAGGCTTTGGGAGGCTTGTAGAGTGTTCCTGGGGGGTGGGGGTAGGGGGCAAAAATGAGCAAAAAAAAAAAAAAAAACAGTCCAGGAGCACTTTGCAAGCCTCCCAAACCCTCTGCATGTCCATTTTTGCAAAAGGGGGCGGGGTTTTGATAGGCAAAAATGCTGTATTCAATGTATAAGACGCACCCAGATTTTCACTCTCTTTTTTGGGGGGGAAGGTGCATCTTATACTCTGAAAAATATGATACTTTCTTGTTTGGCAAGGAGCCTTATTGAGCATCTTTGCTCTGCTCTTTGCTCTACTCTCCTAGGGCTTGGAGGCCATATATAATCATCTGACAACTCCAGATATTCCATTGGTGTCCATATTTGATTAGACTCAGATCATTCCTGGCTTGGTGTCTCCTGAGGCCAACAATCTACAGTTCAGCCAGAGCATCTTCAGAGTCATAGTCTGAATCTTGGGCCATGACACCAATTAACACTAAATGCTGTCCTCTCAATACTGGAATAATCATCTTTCATACAGTATCTATATAATATTTGGGGCATACTTGAAAATTGATGAATGGTTGTAATAAGGAAAGGTTTACAAGAAATTTCAGTAGACACTGCACTGATCTACTACACTTCCAGTATGTGATCTAGTTTCAAACCATGACTCATTGCTGTACAATAGAGAAACAGGCATTTGTGCTAATGTAAAGGAATTTTCAGCCTTTTGATAAAGGAGGGCACATTTGGCATTCTCAGAGTAGGAGCAATTAGTGATTAGAATGGTTGAATTAGTATATACATCAATGATAAGCCAGGATACTTGCAGAATCCTTGTCTATAGCTTTGCATAAGCTCATTAGAATTTATTTGGCAGTGGTTCCAGCCATATACATCTCTATAATGCCTATCAGTGTGCCTGCAAATTCCACTCTTGTCAAGCTCTTAGTCTCACCTGAATTTTAAAAAGTTTTTTGTTAATGAAAAAATGGAAGCTGGCGTGCTGCAAATTAAGCTTCTGGCTCCTCTTGTTTTCTAAATGCCTCTTAGAAAATAAGTGTCTAATGTTTTTAGGAAATGTGCTGATGTTTCCAGGAGGAAAAAAGACAATGGTAAGAAAAGGTTGTATGAAACATACTGTGAGGCTTGTTAGATTGACTGCTAATACATTTGAAAATGTCTGTGGTGTATTTGTTAAGGTATTAGACTACAATAGCAAATATGTTCTGTAGCATAAAAATGCTGTTTGTGATGGGTCTTTTTTTTTTAATAAGAATTTTTTTTTATTTTTTGTTACATAGACAACATAATCACATAACAATAGAAAAAGAAAGGCAGAGGGGAAAAAAACCCACACACAAAAAAGAAAAGAAAACCCATCATCCCATACAGTATGTCATTTGATTACAGGTGTTTTAACCTTTATCATTCTTATACATTTGTTGTTTCATTTAATAGATTTTGATTTCGTATCGTTTCTTACTCCCCTGCCTGTAGCAATCCAGCCCTACTACGTATCCCTCCATACACACACCCCGTATCTCTCTGTTATATATTTAATAAACACCACAATAACCTAGGGTTAAAAGAAAAAAGAAAAAAAATGCTGTTTGTGATGGGTCTTAATACAGAGTGACGCACCTGGGAATCATTCCCCTAAATATAATATGCTTTATTTCTTTAATGAAAAATCAGAGTGTATCAGATATGTCTTAAACCATTCTAAAATTTGCTCCATTCTATTGTTTTATCATTACCCATTTAATCCAAAAAGAACTTCAGAAAAACTGAAAAAGCTTCTTAGAGGAGAAGTGAAACATTTAAAAAAAATAAAAAACAAATCCAGTTGCCTTTTGGAAAAAGCAACTTTGGGATAACCATGTTCTGGATGATTGAGAATCTTCATATATATGCAAAAGACATTAACTTACATAATTGAGTTATTCTAATCATCCTTTATTATTCTAAAATGTTTATTTTAAAAACATAGTAAAAAATAAATTTATTTACTATGTTTTTAAAATAAACATTTTAGAATAATAAAGGATGATTAGAATAACTCAATTATGTAAGTTAAGGTCTTTTGCATTAACTTCCTGTAATTCCTGAAGTTCTTAGAAAACCCTGATTGTTAAAATAACACAACTCAATTTCATCTATTTTGCCTGATTCCACTTTGTCAAGACTACAAATTTTCCTAAAATGCTTATTTTCTCCTTCTTGGAAATCATACTTATTTTGTTATCCAACAGCGATTAGGACGGGTCTCTCTTTAGTAACAAATGTCTGCAGTGGTACTTCTCATACTATTGTTGCAAAAGATGCTAGTGAGGTTTTTAATTAAACTAAAACCTAGTCATGCCACTGTATAAACAAGACAAGATTAGAAACAGGCAGGGCTTGTGCTGAACTGATTTGAAACTGTTGGAGTCAGGGGTAAGGAAGCATCCACAAAATAAGGTGTGTTAGAAGTTCAGTTAGAAATTGAGATCAATAAGGGGTGCAAAGTACAGATGATGAGACAAATGATCTGGACCTCTTTCAGTCAGGTTTCAGGCCTGGATATGGAATGGAAAGGCCATTGTTCACATGCTTGGATGATCTCTGGTAGAAACAGAATGGTGATAGTGCTCTTTTTTATTGTCAAAGGCCTTGGTAGCTTTCAATACCATTGACCATGGTTGCAGGTCATGGGCATAGTTTTGTGTTGGTTCACTTCCTTCCTCTGGGGCCAATTCCAATTGGTGTTGATAAAGAGCAAGAGGACCAGCCTGTGGCTCCTGCTTTATGGGATACGTCAGGGTTACGTGTTCTCTTTGCTTCTTTTTGACATCCACAAGAAGGTGCTGGGTGACAGCATCCATCTCCATGGGATGAGTTATCACCAATATGCTAACAATACCTAGTTGTATATTTCTGTCCTTGGTATCTTTTTCATGGTGCATGAATTCCATGACAACCTAGATAGGGAACAACAGGTTCAACAAACTCTGGTAAGATGAAATGGCCATGGGTAGGATGTCCTTTGTATCCAGGAGCTTACCATGCTTAGGGATGGTGTTGTACTGCCCCTGATGGACAAAGTGCATGATCTGGAGGTCCTCCTGGACCTATGACCCCCTGGAGGAGCAGATAGCAGTCATGGCTATGAGGACTTTTGCTGAACATTATGTTGGGAGCCAATTATGCCCTTTCCTTCATCAAGAAGCACTTCTTTCAGACACTCGAGCATTGTTATCTCCCTTATCAACTACTGCAATTATTATCCAGAAGCTGCAGTTAGTTCAGAATGCAATGGCATGAGCATTTCTGGGCATCCCTTGGATTGTTCATGTAACATTTCTGCCGCACAAACTGCATTGGGCGCCAATTTACTTCCAGGTTCAATTCAAGGTATTATTACCTTTAAAGCCTTTCAAGATATGGAACCAAGTTACCTGAGAAATTATCTTGTCCCAATTACATCAATTTGTCCCACCCAGTAAGGTAGGGAGGGCATGCTGCAGATGGATAGGTTAAGGAATTTTGACTTCTGAGATCTAGGAAGAGTATCTTCTCTGCCCCTGACCCTGTTGTTTATAACATCTCAAAAGGTGAAGTTAGTCCCCATTCTTCTGACCTTCAGAAAAACATTAGGAGCTGGCTCTGCCAATTAGGATGGTGGTCTAAGAATGATATATGCCAGCGATGGCAAACCTGCCATAAGGGGGGAGCACAGGGGGAGGGTCATGCATGGGCATGCTGCACCCATAATGCAAGATGTGAAACACCCCCCCCCCAGTGTGCACGCATGCATGAGAGATGCTCCCCCCCATTTTTTGCATGCTTTCCCCTCTCCCCAGGCTCCAGAGGCTTTATAGGAGCCTGGGGAGGGTGAGAACCTCCAGAGACTTCAGGGACCTTCAGGAGGCTTCTCTGAAGCCTCCAGAGGGCTTAAACCGGCCCTATGAGCAAACTGGAAGTGACTTCCAGTTTGCTTGTAGGGCCGGTTTATGCACTCTGGAGTCTTCATGGACCTTCAGGAGGCCATAGTTATCATAAGCATTGTCATCAGGATAGGAAGAAAGTACTGATAAGATATGCCTCAGTGAGAGATATGGATCCTTGGTAACTAAAGTAGTTGTTTACATAGACTTGTTTAAATATTGTGGTTCAGCTTTCATTATCTTCCAAACTAACACTAGTTATTACCTCTGACCAGCTTACCATTTTTCCAAAATCTCTTTGTTTACTCAGTCTAAATTACAACATGAACTAAAACCTTCCAGATGCCTGCAAACAAAAATATATTTTCAGTACTTAATAACTTGAATGAGAATGTAATCTATGGGTACATAGCATTAACCTTGGAACTAGAACAACTGAATGGCAATGGGCTAAAAAATATTTGTTAAATCTATTTGTTACAAGCTTTTTAAAAACTCCTTTGACTTTGTGTTCTTAATAATTCACTAAGAACTACCTCTACTTATTATTGCTTTGAATCTTGCGTTTGAATGGGTGGTAGGAAAAGTACTCTATCATGAATAAAAAATTAAAGTTATAAATTAATGAAATTCAATTCCATTATAAATTTCTATGTGAAACACATATTCTAAAAATATTTTCTTCCTCTTAATATAAGTCAGAAATATGGAGCGACTGGGAAGACGGAGCTTGACATCGCTACGACATGACATACAATCTTGGGACTCCAGGATTGCTGTTGATATCTCTGTTGCTAGATGATCCTTTTGGATCTAAACCGTTCTGAAGGAACGGTGATAGAGAAGGGCATGCCCTGCTGATTTCAGAGGCATCGCAAAGCCTCTGATTGATCCAGAGAAAGCTCTTTTTGCTGGCTACAAATGAAGCAGCCAAAATGGCTGCAGAAGGTTGGGACAAGCCCCTGAAACGGAAGCAGAATAGGAGAGTATGTCGAAATGGTGAGAAAAATCTTTATTATTAGAAAAGAGAAAACCCAAAAGACTTAGAGTTAAAATAAAATTGAAGACAGAAGGAAGCAAGCGGCAAATTAAACCTGGTTTAAAACTATTGTGTTATCTTTTCCACTTTAATTTTGTTTGTTTTCTATGGATGGACTTTTTACAAATGCCTCTACTTTTAAACTGGACTGATCTTTTTTTTTTTCCTTCTTCCTCTATACTTTTCCCATTTTTTGTATTCATGGATTAAAAGCCTCTTTCCTGGCAAGGCTCGGCTGGATCGTATTCTTTAAACAATTTTTTTCTCTTCCAGAGTTTGGAGCTTAGAAAAGAGAGGCAAAAACAGAGGGAAAAGATGTAACACTGTCATCTAGACGTTAGAGGCCTGGCAACATCTGATATTACAAAGCTATTGTTTAAACCTAGCAAAAGCCTTGGATGTTTTAGTGGCAGTGTTTATAATTTGGAAAAATGGCAGAATATGAAGAAGAAAAGGAACTAACATTGAAAAAAAATGTTAGAAGTTCAAAAAGTCTTAATAATCACAGAGAGAATTGAAAAAAGACTTTTAATTGTAGATCAAAGTACAGAAAGTATGGAGGGAAGAGTTGAGAATACTTATAAAACAACGATGAAATTTGAGGACAGAGTTCAAAAAATCACAGAGACATATGAAAGTGATAATAAAATTGTTGACACTGACAGCAAATTGAGTGCGGAGGGAAATGATAAGTGCAAAATACGGAAAGGAGAGATCGATGAGCTGGAACTCTATCTCAGATGTCAAAACATAGATGAAGAAAGGGGAGAAAATTTGGCAGAAACAATGAGAGTAATTTCGGTAAAAGTACCAGTAATAACAAAAGTCAAGCTGATGAAAGGAACAGATGGTGGATTTCGAATTCTTATAAGATATGCAATAAACAGCAAGTTGTCAAGCGAAGTCCACATAAGACTTATCAAGAAAACACTTAGAATACAGATTCTACAAATGGCAAGAGATATTGGACAGCACTATTTCTGGAAGGATACAGGATGATGAAATGAAATGTCACAATAAAATTTAGTTAACTGTAGTTAAACTTTGAGTACTATGTATAAGACAAAGTAATAATAGCTACAGTCAAATAAATGATCAATAATGATAATAAAGCATTTATATATACTAGATTGATAATATGAAATTTTATACAAACTGTAAGTGAGGATGATGGAGATGATGTTGAAAAGCCTTTTTATAAAAGATAAATAATTCTATATAGAATAGAATATAAAGATGTAATATCATTGGATGATTTCAGGATGATGTAATGAAACGCCATAATATAAATTTACTTCAAATTTAATATGCCTCATATAAAAAGGATATAATAATAGCTATGCTTAATGGATGTCTAATATAACAATTTGTATACATGTATATTAGATTGATGATACTAATAATGGTAAAAACATGGAATTGAAAATTATTAGAGAATATTATCAATGCTAAAATAATAGAATGATTTAGAATAGGATATAAAAAATTCTTTATTGTTGGATATATTGAAGATGATATAATGAATCATTATAATATAAATGGATACATATTTAGAATACCTTGTTTAAAATGGAGAAACAATAGTGATAATCAAACAAATGAAGTATAATAATAATGTATACAAAAATATTTGATTGACAATATGTGATTTTTGATAAAGCTTAAGTGATGACTATGGAAAGGACGCAGAAAGACCTTGTAACCAATCGACACACCGTATGCAGTTGAAGAGGTTTTTATGTTATATGTTTTGTGTGTTTGTGTTTGTTTGAAAATAAAACTTTTATTTAAAAGAAAGAAATAAGGAGCTGCTGGTTGAACAAGTTAGCTATACTTATATTATTTATCATCTAATGAAAACTTTTGACATAATTAGTTTTTTTTTTTAGTTTTCATAAATTCTCAGAAGGATTATGAAAAGTGTAATCCTCCTGAGTCATGTAAAAGGCCTCTGGTACTCTATTAGTGAATCCACCCTGCCTAACTACTTCTTCCCAGAATAGGGCATCAATTGTTTCTGAATGATATAATGGACAACATTGCCTTTCATTAATTCTGCACTCCACCAAAGTGATTTCAGGTCCATTTTTCTAATTGTTATGGAATGAGTGGATGACCTTAGGGGATGTGGGAAGTAGATGCTGCTCAGGAAACAATCAACAAAAGAGGAAGGAACCACTTACTAGTCAAAGACCGAAACTTAGGAAGTATCTGCCCTAATGGATCACACAGTTAAAAGTTTGTAGATTCAGACTTGCAAGATTCTGTCGATGTAGCCTTGCAATAAAGGTGAATTAGGTCATCTCATTTTGTTTCCAATCTAGTTTAGCTGGGAGGGTTGACACTACTTCTTTTTTTATGTTGTGTCTTGAAGGTGTATGTCCATTTTGGAAAGCATGCTTCAGTTTGTTGCACACTAACCTCATCAGTTCATTGGCTACTTTGCAGACAAAGGAACATCTCTTCAGTTAACAGATTAACAGAGTTGGAAAGGGTCTTGCAGGTCATCTAGTCTAACCCCCTGACCAAGCAGGAGACCCTACACCTGCCTCTAGATATTGTCCATGATCTCTAATAACTTCTATGGCAAACTTTTTTTACAATGAATACTATTATGTTTAGAATACTTTGTTAATAAAAGTTTGATTGAAAATGGACGGAATTTGCTGTTTTATTTTTCTTTCCTCAACTTTTCCTATTTTTTACTTTTTTAAAAAGAGATCCAGCAATATGTCACATCATTACTTTTCCAGTCACCTAAGGTAGAAAAGTTCTGTCCCTATTCCCAAATAAGTCTTATTGGTAGAGGGTGAAACCATTTTACCTAAATTCTTCAAAAACAATGAAAAGATGCTCTGCTGGACCTTCATTAAAACACACACACACACACACACACACACACACACACACACACAGAGGGAAAACTAGGAAGCTCGGGAGAAGAAATTTTTTTTAAAAGGGTTTTGCTGAATTTTGAACCAACAACCTTCTTTTTAGAACGCAACAGCTACAGCCGTTATTTGTACCTAAATATGAAGTAACTTTCTGAATTTACAGAACAGCACAGAAAAAAGTATCAATGCAAGAACATTATACTGTGTTTTGTGCCTGGAGCCATGGATAAGGCTATTCCAAGTTCCTATTATCTATAACATTAGCTACGAACATTTTCACGCTACTCATGATTGATCTCACAAGGGCAACATTAATTAAATGTAATGTAATAACTCTCCTTCCAAACAAGAAATAGTCAGAAACTCCAGAATAAAAACTGGTAATTATTAGTACTAAAAGCAGGTACAGAATAGAATAATATAATTTATGCAGAAAAAGGCAGCTATAAAAGAATGTTAATATCTGACCTTTGAGATACAGTATGATGTTGCAATTTATTGTGTTGATTCTCCAGACTCCAGAAGCAATGGAAGAAGCACTTTTTATTATATTTTATATTATTTTGAAAATGTCAATATGCCATCCACTTCTTTAATTAGTCTAGGTTACATAACAATAAAATTCATAAAAAGACCCTGAAAAATAATTTCCCATATCCTTCCTAAACTGTAATGAAAAAAGGGTACCTGCTTTAATTCTAGTTACAATTTATTCTATAATACAGGTTGCCTCATGAACAAAGCTCAAACCATTCTTAATGTCAAAGCCCATTGTTATATATGTTTTGTGATGGTCAATGACAGCAATAAAGATTGATTTAATTTGAAGTCCACCCAGAGGGGAAAAAACTTGTGGTCTTTAAACAGCAGTTTAGGAACCACCATTGCCAGGGATGTTAATCCTCAACACATCCTCAGCCAGTACATCAGCAGAATCCCTGCTTTCATCTATTTATCCAGAATGCAATACATGCCTTGAGAATAACAGAATAACAGAGTTGGAAGCGACCTTGTAAGTCGTCTAGTCTACACACCCGCCCAAGCAGGAGACCCTACACCAGGAGCAGGGATAGGTTGTTCCTGGCATTAATACGGGTTTGGTGCGCATGCAAAAATTTGGTTTCGGGGCATGACAGGCCTGCGTCACTGCCGGTTCCAGCATCCCAGACTGCCAAACCACTACTGGTTTGGCTGAACTGGTCCGAACTGGTAGGAACCCACCTCTGACCGGGGTGTGGAGCTGGCAGCCTGCAGGCCAGATGCATCACATGCAGGCCACACCTCCCCCAGCTCTGCGAAGGGGAAAAACATCACGAAATGTCACGTGAGAGCAATGTAATGTGGTGAGTTTGACAGCCATGTCCTACACCATATCTGACCGATGGTAGCCCAATCTCTTCTTGAAAGCTTCCAGTGGTAAAGATCCCACAACTTCTGAGGGCAAGCTGTTACATTGGTTGATTGCTGTCCCTGTCATCAGAAAATGTCTCCTTAATTCTATGTTGAATCGATCCTTGATCAGTTTCCATCCATTATTCCTCGTCTAGCCTTCAGGTGCTTTGGAAAATAGGTTGACCCCCCCCACTCCTCTCTGTGACAGACAGCCCTCCAAATATTGGAACACTGCTATCATCTCTCCTGGTCCTTCTCTTCAATAAACTAGCCATTTCCAGAACTGTAAAGTCCCCCAAAGAAAGGCAGAACCCTCAGGCCTGCAGCTTTCTTCTGAAATACTTGGCTGGCAACAAATTATCCAAACAAGCCCTCCATCCAGTCCTGGAAAAAAAAATCTCTATAATACACAACTAGAATGATCCTTTGAAACCAGGAATTGTGTCTCTTTTATTAGCGATTGACCTAGTATTCAACAAAATATAGTAAAGGCAAGACCAGATGAAGCTTGACATGACTTTCTAGAAATAGGATAGCAGATTGAAGAGCCAAGGGTAAGAAATTTTATGATGCATTATCCTCTTTAATGCATCTGCCTCTTCCTTTTTCAATCTTTTTCTGCTCCATATTACTGTAATAAAATCGCCAGTACTACAGCAGGAGGAGGAGGAGGATTAAAGCAACTCTCTATTATAATTCAATACGACTAAACTATGGAGGAAAGTATAGGAATAAAAGCAAGTTGAAAGCTGGAACATACATATTGTAATCCGATTTGCTACTAGCATGTTAAATGTCAGAATTCTTCCTTCCACTGTGGTTGAATGGATTTGTAATCTCATTAAAGTAGGTAAAATACTGTCGTGCATATGTTCTGGATCTATATTTCATTGATTTTTATAGCAATTCCAAGCAGACATGTTAAGGGTTGTACAGTGATAAGCAATAGGAACAAAGAATAATATCAGATGCCTTCTATTTTTCATTTGAATATGTGACTATCCTACATCACCAGTATCATTTTATGTGAAAATAGAACGTAGTGCAGTGATGGCGAACCTTTTTCGCCTCAGGTGCCAAAAGCATGTGCGTGCAGGCTATCACGCATGCTCATATGCCCACCCCATAATTTAATTCCCCCCGCGCCATGCCCCCTACGCATCCGTGCATGACAGCCCCCCCCCTGCCCCTCGTATATGCTCATGGCTTTCTAGGAGCCTGGGGAGGGTGGAAACGTTCCATTTTCTGACTTCTGGTGGATCCAGTAGGTCAGTTTTTCACCCTCCCCAAGCCCCAGAGGCTTTCTAGGAGCCTGGGAAGGGCAAAAAACAATCTAACATGCAAACCGGAATTTCAGGAATGAACTTCTGGATTCCTGCTGGGCCGTTTTTCTTCCTCTGGAGGCTTCCAGAGGCTTCCCTTCCCCTTCAGGGAAGCCTCCAGAGGGTGAAAAATGGCTGAAAATCAAGGCCAAAAATTAGCTAGCCAGCCTGTGCATGACCCATAACATGCGCGCTGGAGCTGACAAGGCAATGCCTCGTGTGCCTTCAGAAATGGCTCCGTGTGCCACCTGTGGCACATGTGCCATAGGTTTGCTATCAAAGACTAGTGATACAAATGTACTTCATTCAGGAAATGTCAATAAAAGTAACTCTAATATAATCTTGATAGAAGACTTTTAAAATATTCTCTTCCAGATATTAATTTGTCACTCAAATTAAAATTTCATGTAGTGAAATTATGTTGTTATATAATACATCGCTTTATTTTTTTTATATTAGTGAGCTATAAGAGCCGAGGTGGCGCAATGGTTAGAGTGCTGTACTGCAGCCACTTCAGCTGACTGTTATCTGCGGTTCAGCTGTTCAAATCTCACTGGCTCAAGGTTGACTCAGCCTTCCATCCTTCCGAGGTGGGTAAAATGAGGACCCAGACTGTGGGGGCAATATGCTGACTCTGTAAACTGCTTAGAGAGGGCTGAAAGCCCTATGAAGCGGTATATAAGTCTAACTGCTATTGCTATTGCTAACTTGAATTTACAATATGTTGGAGCACTCAAAATAAGTACCATATCAAAAATCATTAAAAAATATCAGCTTCCATTGGACTTAATTGCTGATATTTGGTTTAAAAATATATAAGGTAAATTTACAAAATACAAATATATATGCCAATTTAGTTTTTTTTAATTTATTGCCTCCAGTTGAGAGCAATTCTTCCTAATTTTTTGAAAGTGTGTTGTCAGGTGCACTGTCTCTCAGCACTATTACAACCTACTAGTCAGAAGAGGCAGTAGCAAAGAAAAAGTTGAAATTTCCTCTGTGTCCCATCTTTATATCTTACCATGCCTGATCTTAGTTTGGTAATCTCCATATCTACCTGTTTTTCTACCTTTCACATGTAGGAAAACTTTCCTCTTGATTCCCCTCCTTGTGGGATAAGCCTGCTAGGTGGTTTTCTGCCTAACATGTACTTCCTGAAAATTAACTATCCTTTGAAGTTATTGTTTCACTAATCCTTGATCAATTTAGGTCCCTACTCCCCAAAACTTACATAACAACTGTCTCTTCATATAACTGCATCCAATGATGATCAAGAGAAAGGTCGTCATCTGTGGGATATTATGGGCAAAGTCCCATAATGACAAGCCTCAACCTTATCTACATGTTAATATAAGCAGTTTTAAATATATCTTGATACAATTTTTAAGAGCATCACAAGAACAAGTAAGGAACCAAGACTGAAAACATTCACTTATAGTTCTCTTTTTAATGACAAAAACTTGTAACACCAGAAGTCTCCAAGTCCTCTAGGAGTCAAAACTTCATATAAAGCTCTTATTTTTCCCTAATGATATATTTTTGTATTATGATCTATGTCAGGAATTATGTACATATTCTCATATACTCCCCTTTTAGTTGAAATCAGAGTGATACTTTATCTTTCTTTTCAAATCTATATGCAAACCATGAGTATAATCTAATAAACCCAACCCTAACCAATAGTACCGGAAGATAGCAAAAGATGAATACATGAGTTCATTAAATCTATCTCTCTGTACATTAAGGTCAGAAATTCTCAGCTTGACCATGGTCCAGGTTTTCTCTAAGAGCAGTGTAAATAGATATTGAGGAGAAAGATCAAAGTAGATCAGGTCAGATACTATTTCCTTCACTGCAGCAAATGTAAGTCTAACTACTGACTTGTCTCCATAGATTTGTTTGAGCTGGAACTTTAGTTGTCATAGCTTTAGACAAGCACCAACAGAGTCATTCCACATTCTAAGTCAGGGGTGTCAAACTCGCAATGACATGTCATCGTCACATGATGTATCACAACTTTTCCCCCCTTTGCTAAAACGGGTTGGAGTGGCCAGCACATGATACATGTGGCCCACAACCTGCAAGTTTGACACCCCTGTTCTAAGTTGAGGAGTGTATTTGTGACAAAGTAAGAAACTCAAATCAGGTTTCTCAGAAATACATATTGAAGTACTTACTATATACCTGTGCCTTCACATTGGAAGCAGAGGTGGGTTCCTACCAGTTCACACCTATTCGGTAGAACCAGTTTGTCAAATCTACCGAACCAGTTAGAAGAGGTTCCACCAGTGGACCCGGAAAGCAGGCCACACCTACAGAAGAGGTTCCAAAAATTTTTGAAACCCACCACTGATTGGAAGCCATTCACACTGGCACTCTTAGACACTTTCCTCTCAAAGGTTTTGACCAGGAGCTTCAGTATTCCCTATCTAGAATATTTAAGTTGAGATTCTGAAATTGAGATGGTCACACATGTACTTTGAAATGCCCCCTCTCGCACCCTGGTGCTATTCTTTCCCCTAATAACAAATTACTTGGACTGGTCCCATCAAGCAATTGTGTGCTTCCAACAAAACAAAGATGGCCAGATTCTGTACCACAACAATCGAGATCAGAGACAATTGAGTTTGAACATAATACATGCATCCTTATATTCCACTGTTAACTTGGATAGTTTGTATTTTAATATCATGTTCTTTATTTAGGTTTATGATTGTAAAAAATTTAACAAATAAATAAACTAGGTAAGGAATGCTATTGCTTCAGTTTTCTTGGCAAGATTTTGTAACTGGATTGCTATTGCCTTCTTCCTAGGTCTGAGAGAGAGTTACTGGCCCAAAGCCACCTGGCTTTGTGCCTAAGGTGAGGCTAGAACTTACAGTCTCTTGGTTGATATCCTGTTCCTTTCAATTAGTACACTAAACAGGCTCTCACATATCAATGCTATGATTTCTAAGATCCTCCATTACTAGATGTATTATTAAATTTATTCACATCATGCCTCTTTGTCAAAAAATAAAGTGGCTTACAGGAATTATATACAAGTAAACAATAATATATCAATGCAAACAATCGTAGCATTAAATGAAAACAAACTTTAAAAAGTAGAAGCTAGAATAAAAGCAGGAAATAACTTTGAAAAATTAAGCAAAGGGCTAAATACTGCAATAAATAGTGCTTCAGTAGCCCTGGTAGTTTCTAATTTATGAACAGTTCATCTATAAATGATGTTTGGGAGAGCAAAATGGCAAACTGATTGCCTCATCAAAACTGTGCTGGCTGACATCAATCAGGGTAATGAGAATACTATTTATTTATTAAAATGGAAGGGGGAAATTTTTGTGCCAGGTTCAGGTCAGCATAGAAGAGATATTCTGTCCTGGAGGACCTTCAAGGGAATGGCGGAGCTTTTGATCTGGTAAATCGTATCCTTTCTTCTTCACTAATGAATCACCCATTACTTTGTCATTATCTCATATGACAGTAAATGAATTGGGACCTGTAAAAACATTTACTGTCTCTGTTTTCTTTTACAGGAGTATCTCTTCACTTCTGGTAACTTTATAATACTTTACATGTTATACAACTCAGATATTTTGAAATGCACAGCTTCTTTTTATTTCTAAATCATGGCTTGTCTAACATGATCTTCTGAACAAACCATAATTGGCTGCATTCACAAACAAGCCAAGGGATGCTCTATAATTCATAAACATGCTGAGCTTTAAAAAAAACTGTCTAATGACTTGGTGTGTTGTGAAAAAAGAATATATGCTAAAATTTATACTTATCATTTGATCTTGAAGACAGACGTTGTGTCTTGTTTGATAGCTACTGGCTGGACAAACAGTTCCATTTAAGACGGCCACCCAATACAATCAAAGCTAATTCATACAGCCATTGGCCCATATTTTGTGCACATGGCAGAGTTGCAATCTGTTTGCAAATGAAGGCATATTATATGAGACAACATGAGCTCTCATGATCCTTCTATAACAAAATTCATAGATGAGTTTTTCTTCTCCTGTTACCAAAGATGACACTGCAGGATTAGACTGACAACTAGACTTAGGCCAAGTCATTATTTTACTTGAGATTAAGCAACTATGAACCAATATTTTCCCCAAGCCACAATGCATGTAACCCCAGGCTATTCCTTCCTGTTGTTTGACATGATTCACGGGGATGCAATGGTGCAGTAGCTTAATGACACTGGAACTGCCTGATAGAAATTGTCTGCACCAGAGGTGGGTTGCTGCCAGTTCGGCCCAGTTCAGCCGAACTGGCAGTGGCCCAGAGAAGCTGAGAGCGAATCAGTATGGTGGCTCTTTTGGCCTCCCCGTCTATCCCTGTTTTTATAGGAAAAGACAAATTGTGCACATCCACATAGCATGCAGCGCCTGCACAAGACCCGATAATCAGCTGGTTGTCGCAGGGGAAGTGGATTGGGCATGCGCGCACAGAACAAGTCAGGCGCATGCACAAATGGAATGCATGTATACATGATCAGCGAACCGGTAGTGAAGGTAAGTGCAACCCACCACTGGTCCGTACTCATCAGTTTAAGTCCACCAGCTCTATGAGACGGGTTGAGCTCCTGCCGCTCATTCCCCGGCTCCTGCCCACCCAGCAGTTCAAAAGCATGCAATATTGCAAGTAGATAAATGTCTATGGAGATTTGCAGTTATCCAGGTCATGGTTGTCCCAAAGCTGCTTTTTCAAGAGACAACTGGACTTTCTTGTTTTTCTTTGAAAATGTTTTGCGTCTCATCCAAGAAGCTTCTTCAGCTCTGCTTCTGAGAAGAAGCTTCTGAGCAGAGCTGAAGAAGCTTCTTGGATAAGAAACAAAATGTCTTCAAAGAAGAACAAGAAAGCCCAATTGCCTCTCGAAAAAGCACCTTTGGGACAAGTAGATAAATGGGTATCACTTCAGTGGGAAAAACCTAGCTCCGTTTGTGTGTGTGGAAAGTGGAAGGCAGCTCTGGACTGACAGGATGCAAGGCAAAACAACACAAGGTGAGACCGGCAGAGGAGCCTGGAAGAGCCAGCTACCCGAGTGCCGTTAGTCAGATGGTGTAACCTAATTCATTCCCTGTGGTCCACCAAGCATAGGAACACAAGTGCTGGACAAAATGAATTAGCAATTTAGGCTGTCAAGGCTGAATTGCATGTAGCATTTGTAGATTTCCCTGAGATTGTATGCCATATGCTAAATAAATAAATAATAATATGATTCACTCTGTTTAAAGTAGGACAGGTTCATAAATGCAGAACCATCTCATCAACTATAAAATGATGAATAATGATGCTGTATACTTTGCTGCCTTATAAAACTCAATTTATATGAGTCTGGAAGGCGCCGCGACCCAGCTTGGTTGGAGACGTTTGGGTGATACCGTTTGGGAGTTTTTACGATCCAGCTGGCCTGAGAGAGCTTCGACTCTTCTCTAACTGCTGGCTGAGAGAATCTCGCCCCCCCCCCTACTGTTGCTTTGTCTGCCACAACTGCTGCTGTGCCTCTGGTTTGCTGAGGCCGTTTTGAAAACGCCGCGGCTCAGCTTTAGAGGACGCTGTGGCCTAGCTGCAGAGGGGGCTTGGTCTCCTCGCAACTACCATTCTGGCTTGGTGACTATGACCATTGCAGGGCTGCTGTTGGCTTGTTAGACCTTGGCTTGCCGATGCAACTGGGAGAACGCTGTGGCTAAGTTCTTTGGAGGACACCGCCCCCCCCCCCCCCGTTGTTGACTGCTATGACTGCCGCCCTGACTATCTTAATCACTGTTATATAATCCAGGGCCCAACTCACTCGGCGGGTCACATGCTCGACCTCGTATTTCTCTCGGAGCAGTGGAGTTGTGACCTTGGTCTGAGGGGTAGTGAGATCTTACCCCTGTCATGGTCGGACCACTACCTACTGAGGCTTGACTTTCAGAGACCAAACCCCCACTGTAGGGAGGAGGAACCGACCAGGTGGTTCCGCCCCAGGTGACTTATGGACCCGTCGGGTTTTCAGACGGAGCTTGGGGTTATTCCTGATACTCTCGCCCGCAGTCCGGCGGAGACTCTGGTTGCTGCTTGGAATTCAGCAGCGACAGAGGCTCTTAACTGAATTGCGCCTTTACGGCCGATCCGAGGCAGTGGATCCAGGAGGGCCCCTTGGCTTACTGAGGAACTCCGGGAGATGAAGCGCCGAAAGAGACGCCTAGAGCACCGATGGAGATCCAGCAAGTCCGAGTCGGACCGAGCACTTTTAACATCCAGCATCAGAGTCTATATCCGGGCAATTAGGGCGTCAAAAAGAACACACATTGCCTCTCTGATTGCTTCCGCTGAGTCGCGCCCAGCCGCCTTGTTCAGGATAAACCGTTCCCTCCTAAATAGGAGGGATACGAGCGATCTTTTGCAGGGCAGAGCTGAGGACTATGTCCAATTCCTCGCGGATAAAGTTGCTCAGTTTCGGGCGGACCTGGACTCCAATCCTGCAGAACCAGCTGAGGCACCAAGGGATAATCTGGTAGGACATCACTGGATTGATTTTCAAGCTGTTACCCCTGAGGACGTGGACAAGGCCATGAGAGCTGTAAGTGCCTCCACATGTGTACTGGACCCGTGCCCCTCCTGGCTGGTTGTTAACAGCAGGGAGGTGACACGGGGATGGATCCAGGCGGTTGTTACTGCCTCCCTTTGGGAGGGGGTCTTTCCCCCCGCATTAAAAGTGGCGGTGGTGAGACCCCTCCTGAAGAAACCATCTTTGGATCCAGCTGTCCTAAACAACTATCGTCCAGTCTCCAACCTCCCCTTTGTGGGGAAGGTTGTTGAGAAGGTGGTGGCCTTTCAGCTCCAGCGGTCCTTGGAGGAAACCAGTTATCTAGATCCCTTCCAGTCGGGTTTCAGGCCTGGCTACAGCACGGAAACTGCTTTGGTCGCATTGATCGATGATCTCTGGAGAGCCAGGGATGGAGGTCATGCCTCCATCCTAGTACTCCTTGACCTCTCGGCGGCTTTCGATACCATCGACCATGGTATCCTTCTGCGACGACTGCGGGAGGTGGGGGTGGGAGGCACTGTTTTACGGTGGTTCTCCTCTTACCTCTCAGACAGGTTGCAGTCGGTGTTGGTCGGATGGCAGAGATCGACCCCTAGGCCCCTAACATATGGGGTGCCGCAGGGTTCGGTCCTGTCCCCCCTTCTTTTCAATATCTACATGAAACCGCTGGGTGAGATCATTCGATGGCACGGGATAAAATACCACCAGTATGCGGACAATACACAGCTGTATCTGTCCGCCCCGTGCCAACTCAATGAAGCGATGGACGTGATATGCCAGGGCCTCGAGGCTGTTAGGGACTGGATGGGGGTTAACAAGCTTGTACTCAATCCAGATAAGACCGAGTGGCTGCTGTGCTTCCCTCCTACTAATTGGCCAAGTGTTCCACCTCTCAGGCTGGGGGGTCAAATAGTACGCCCCTCAGATAGGGTCCGCAACTTGGGAGTCCTCCTGGACCCACAGCTGACTTTTGAACACCATTTGTCAGCTGTGACCAGGGGGCATTTGCCCAGGTTCGCCTGGTGCACCAGTTGCGTCCCTACCTGAACCGGGAGGCTCTCACAACAGTCACTCGTGCCCTTGTGACCTCCAGACTGGAATACTGCAACGTGCTCTACATAGGGCTGCCCTTGAAGAGTATTCGGCGACTTCAGCTTGTCCAGAATGCAGCCGCGCGAGCGATCGTGGGTGCGCCTCGGTTCACCCACGTAACACCTATCCTCCGCGAGCTGCACTGGCTGCCTGTTGATCTCCGGGTACGCTTCAAGGTGCTAGTTGTCACCTACAAAGCCCTTCATGGTATTGGATCTGGGTACTTGAGAGACCGCCTACTGCCAATTACCTCCACTAGACCAATTAGATCCCACAGACTAGGCCTCCTCCGAATTCCATCAGCCGGCCAGTGTCGACTGGTGACTACCCGGAGGAGGGCCTTCTCTGTGGCTGCTCCGACCTCTGGAACGAACTCCCCGTGGAGATTCGTACCCTCACCACCCTCCAGGCCTTCCGCATAGCCCTTAAAACCTGGCTGTTCTAACAGGCCTGGGCCTAAAGACTCGCTGCCCCACTTCGAATGGTATGATTGTTGTGTTTTTTTTTAAACTATGTATGGTTTCTATGTTTTTTGTAACTTTGTTTGTTTTTTTTCCCTCCCTTTGAGTTGTGAGCCGCCCTGAGTCCCTTTCAGGGAAAAGGGCGGCATACAAATAAAATTAAAATGAAAAAAATGAAATGAAAATATGAATTTTTTTATCTTAAAAATTCTCCAGGTAATCTGAGTAAGATCTACAGCAGTACTTCCCAAATAGGTACGTATATTATCTTAAATTGGGTATTAGTGGATTTTTCTTTACCTACATTAGATAAAATGGATTTTCTGAAAAGCAGCTTTGGGCAATGTAGGAAAATATAACTTTAGCCTTAGCCAATAGTTATATTAAATTTAGAATGCTGAGCCTTTTAAAGTTATCACTGCTTTTGCACTGAACAATTACAAAATATTTTTCTTGGAAGAATGTTGCTACAGTGCATAATTTTTGTTCTTGAAATGCTGCAAAATGCCAAAACAGAGAAACTTAAAGGACCATCTCTGGACACTTATTAGGGGATAATTCACTGAATATGTCCACTGTGTACTTTAAAGTTTTATAGCTTCAAATCTTTAAGTTTTAATATATTTACACATGGAATCAATAATATTTCATTTTAAGGTTCTTAAAATTAACATTCTGCTTGATTTTAGCCTGCTAAATTTAAAATTCCTCAATTTTTACAAAGACTAGATATGCAATTTTGATTTTTACTTGGTCAGTCCTTTCTTACTGCATTTATGCGGAAATTGGAGAAATCATTTTTGTGATATACAGAAGTCATATTTAAAATATGAAGAATTGTTATTAGCATCACTACCAACATCTCCCACAGAAATGGATTACAAGTACAGTAGTATAGTCTGGGCTGATAAAACAGGACACTGAATAATCAAATTTTGCTCCTTTTAATTCAGAACTATTATACTTTTTGTGGAAAACACATCTAAATCAACCCCCAAACAATAACCATAAATAGGATAGCCTAATTTGTCAATACTTAGAATATCTACTTAACATTCACTGATGATGATCATTATCTGAATTCTATGGTCACAAACCTCCAGCAGGAATTAAATAACTTCTTTCCTGCCAACAGCCTGAAACGGTAGCTGCACAATAGATATATAAGGAAACTACATAATAGATCCTACATATAAAACCTTAAGATAGAAATACAGCTTCCAGTTTTTATTCAGAACACACTGCAACATTCATTGATTACAGCCAAACCTTAGTATAACTTATTATACCTTTCCATTCAAACAGTTAAGAGACATAAACCAAATATTTCCTTAAATCAAATACATGTCCAATGAAGTTTTTTTTAAAAGATTAAAAATAAATAAATTGAGTCATACTGATTCCGAGCCATGGTGGCGCAGTGGTTAGAATGCAGTACTCAGGCTAACTCTGCCCACAGCCTGGAGTTTGATTCTGAAGGGCCTTGAAGTTGACTTCCATAATCTTCCATTCTTCTGTGGTCAGTTCAATCAGGACTCAGATTGTTGGGGACAATATGCTGACATTGCAAACTGATTAAAGAGTGCTGTATAGCACTATGGAATGGTATATGTTATTGCTATTGCTATTCTCAAAAAAGAACCATCTATTATAAACAGATTGAGAAGAGAAAATAAAACTTCCCCACTCTCTAAAATACTCAAACACACTGTACATCCCAGTGGTGGGATTCAAATTTTTTTTACTACCAGTTCTGTGGGCGTGGCTTGGCTTGGTAAGTGTGGCATGGCTTGGTGGGCATGGTAAGGGAAGGTTACTGCAAAATCTGCATTTCCTCCTGATAAGATGGGTCTCGGGAGGCATAGAATAGATGGGGGTGGGGCCAGTCAGAGGTGGTATTTACCAGTTCTCCAAGCTACTCAAAATTTCTGCTACTGGTTTTCCAGAACTGGTCAGAACTGGCTGAATACTTTCTCTGGTACATCCTATCCTGAATAATAACATTTCCCTTACAAGCCTTGGATGGCAGTCCATACTTGTTTACAAGGAGCCCCTAAGATGAAACTGCTGTGAATAAGCAATAGCATACCATGCAAAGGTTGAAGATGATGAGTTGGGGACCAGAGGTTCCCAAGCTAGAGAAGCCATTATCTAAATGTATGGCAACCACTGAAGGCCATCAAACTGCCAAGTAGCGCAGAAAGGTGAAAGAAATAATTTAACCACAGGAGTCTAAACATTTAAAAGCTTTGAATTATTTTCTCTGCAGTGGGAACTGGACAATTGTGTTAAGACCTCATGCTTCTGTGCCATTAAGATTTTCAGCTTAGCTGAGTCATGTCTGGGAATCTTCTGCCAAATCTTCGCCAGTGCAGAGAGCTGAATTAAGGATTAAATGTCTGGAAATCCATAATTTATTGCCTAGCTTTATTGCCTAAACTAGATATGAAGTTCAACAGAAACAATATAGAATAATAATAATAACAATGTAAAAAGAGGAGCAAAACTTTGTATTAGACACAGCTGACAACTTTTGATAATGAATTCCCATTAGCCTGTCCATTTAATAATGAAACAAATGTTTTCACAGCAGTTTTCTACACCATGCCTTTTGAAATCTTTTCTCTACCCAATTAATTTGCAAAACTTACCCATATGTGGTTTTCCCTCTCTCTCTTCAGATTAGGAATTCTTCTTAACTCTTAAATAGTGAACTAACCACTTCATGTTTTAAAGGTTGACTCAGCCTTCCATCCTTCCGAGGTGGGTGAAATGAGGACCCAGACTGTGGAGGCGATATGCTGACTCTGTAAACCGCTTAGAGAGGGCTGAAAGCCCTATGAAGCGGTATATAAGTCTAACTGCTATTGCTATTGCTAAATGCTGGTTGGATTTACACATTAAACTGAACCATAAGATGGCTTGCTTGGTTTTTGGTTTACTGTACTTTTGGGAAGTTGGTCATTGTTTATCAGTAGCCCATGGTTTGTGATTTAGTATGATACAGTATATGAACTCAAACAATGGTATTTTAGATAAGAAATCAGAATAAATAAAATCAGGACTAAGTATGATATCAAGAACAGTAAACATGTAAATTTCTTATTTTAACTTCTGTTTGACTTGGCAGCTGAAGAAATGTGACCAACATTTTCCCCTCCAAGCATATTGAGAGGTAACCTTCATCAGCCAAATGTTATACCATCCATCACATTCATGAATTCATTATATGTGCATGCACAATCAGGAGAAGAAAGTATTTTAAGACTTTGAAGTCATTATTCTTACTTAAAAGTTCTTTTCCCAGTACCCAGAAGTACAAATTTCATCTATGTCAGCCAAATTAAGGGGTGGGGTGGGGAATTAAACATTTAACAAAACACCATTTATCTAAAATATCCAGAAAAGCAATAGGTTGCTGTTACTGCTGCTCTTCATTCTGGCAGATGAAGAAAAGAATTATGGTTTAGTTTAAATCATTGTTTAAAAAAACCCAGACCCACCATGTATCTTCTATGAATAGAGAAGAACACCAAAATAAAAAATTTCAATGTTTCTTTGGAATTATATAGTAAAACATAAGATTAGATGCTTCTGCAGTTTGTTTCTGATCAATTTAAACAAATGAAAAACTGCAGCAACAGTGCAGTCCGATTATTTTGAGGGAGTGATTTGGTACAGAATATTGACAATAGTGTTTGTAAGAGGAACAGCCTATGCCAAAATACTTTAGAGAAATAGATTTTGTGATCACAGGAGTTTTAAAAAATCATTTTATAGTATTGGCCTCAATCTTATTTTCCAATATTACAAATTGAGTAAGTCTGGGAAACATTAATAACAGGAGGATTAAGAAGCAATCAAATCTATAAAAATTGTTTACATTCAAAATCGAAAAGACAAAACTAATGACAGTAATGTTGATGACACTAAATGGCTTCCCAACTTACCAATCAGAAAGATGCTTGTACAAGAATTTTTTACTTGGCCAAAAGGCAAAGGTAGGTATTTTTCAAAGTCAAGAAACTGCCATTAAAGAAAGGTCTGAAGCAGTGGTGGGGTTCACTTACCTTCTCTACTGGTTCACAAATGTGAGTGTGCATGCACAGAAGGTCACGCATTACGTCGGGCAGGGGTAGATGGGGGCGGAGCCTCCAGCAGGTGCCACTACCGGTTTGCCCAAACCGGTAAGAGCCGGCTGAATAGCCCTTCTGGTCTGAAGACAAAATTAGGCAGCCCAAACTGAAATGTGATTGAGCACATATAGAACTTTTAAAATAACATTGAATCAACAGTAGTTCAGGTATAGGTCCAGCTACTAAATAGAGTTTTTGGGGTAATATTGAGAACTGAAGTTGAAAGGGATCCCATTTCAGGGGTACAGTGTATGGGAAGGGTGAACATCTGTCATTTTTCTATTCTAAGGTAGTATTACTATATTCCTTTCCCTTTTTAATACATATCCATCTTCCTTTCTTCTGTCCTCCCTCCCTCTTTTTTCTTCTATTCTTTCTTTCATTCTTCTTTCATTCTTATTCTTCTTTCTTTTTTTCCTCTTCTATTCAAGTTTCTTCCAAATTGCTTTCTCTCTTGACAATCTATTTGGGTTTTCTTTCTGCCTTATAAAATGTGCTTCTATATTCTATTAAGATCTTAAATGCTATCAATATTAGGATAATCTTTGTTGTTTTCAATTCAAGAATAAATCTTTTGGATTTCTTAATCTAAGATTATTTTGATGTTAAAGCAAAGCTACAAAATATTTTATCCCTGTTTTATGATTTTTTTAAAAGCTACCTACAAAATATATATTTTAAAAAACCTTTTAAAAAACAATCACATAGATGCTAAAGGCATATTGAACAAAGGTTCTATATCTGTCTGTCTATCATCTATCTATCTATCTATCTATCTATCTATCTATCATCTATCTATCTATCTATCTATCTATCTATCTATCTATCTATCTATCTATCCATCCATCCATCCATCCATCCATCCATCCATCCAGCCAGCCAGCCATCCAGCCATCCAGCCATCCAGCCATTCATCATCTCATATATTGTAATATGTATTTTTAAATGATGAGCCACCCATTTGCTGAGATAAGCTATAGAAATCAATTAAGCAAACAAACAAATAAATAAATAACCACAATAAGCAAAAACAAAACTTTTGCATTCTTTAATTTTGTTCTTATATGCTGAATATTACAAGTTTTGCTGCCTTCCTAATTAAAAAAAACAAAATGTCAAATTGTTATAAAACATTTTCATCTGTAAGAAATACCTTTTAAACTTCTGTGCAAACCACAAATGCCTGTCATCTAACAATTTTAGCATTAATGAAAATATTTAGGAATTCCTTAAATTTAATTCCTTTGATATTTTCTATTTGATTCATTTCTCTGTTAGTGATATCACTGCATAACAAAGCAATATCATTCTGCCTGTAGACTTGTTTTTAAATATCACCCTCATACTTATTTTAGCAAGGAGAAAAAGTAATAACTTGTGGCAAAATTCTGCTGAAGCTAAAGCTACTGTAGGTATAATAATGAAGAATTAAAGCAAACAAAAACCCAAACAATTATCACATTATGAATGTAATGCTCAGGAGAATAAATATAATTGGCCAAATATATATTTAGTTCTATTATTACTTCTATAATAATAGCTATGGCCCACAACCTTTACCTTTTATGAACTCCAATTTTAATTTCTTAGCTTTCCTCCTTACCATTTTCATGGATAAGTCATGTCTCCTGTTTAGAAACTCAACATCAGTAAAAGGATATATTAGACTTCAATTATAAGCCAGTAAACTTTCTAGTGGAAGAATATTTCCTTCTGCAATTTCTTGGCAAAGTGATCCCTTCAACTTTAAATTCCTTACCTTTCTTTTTAATGTTATGTTTTATCATAGAATTATATATAGTTATACATAACATTATATAACAAACATACATATATACAGACTGTTTAATGCTTCAGTTTTGATGCAGAAAAGGCAGTTCAGAACATATGTAAGTATGACTCTACAACCTATTAAAGCAAATAATGTTAAAAGATTAACAGAGTTGGATGGGACCTTATAGGTCATCTAGTCCAACCCTCGCTCAAGCAGGAGAACCTTACACCATTTCTGACAAATGGCAGTCCAATCTCCTCTTGAAAGTCTCAAGTGATGAAGCCCCCCACAACTTCTGAAGGCAAATTGTTCCATTGGTTGATTGTTCTCACTGTCAGAAAGTTCTTCCTTATTTTTAGGTTGAATCTCTCCTTGGTCAGTTTCCATCCGTTATTCCTTCTTCTGGGATCTTCTTCTGGGATCATGCTGCTACTAGAAGAGACTGCTTCTGCATCCAGAACAGAGGTGGTTGCCAATTTTTTTACTATCGGTTCAGGCACACACGCACGCGGCGCTTCTGTGCATCCGCAGAAGCGTCCGGGCGGGTGGGCGGAACCTCCTGCCACTGCTAGTACTGGTTCGGCCGATCCAGTCCAAACCAGCGGCAACCCACCTCTGATCCAGAATAACAGAATTATACAATTGGAAGGGTTTTTGGAGGCCTTCTAGTCTAACTGCCTGCTCAAGTAGGAAACTATATCATTTCAGACAAATGGTTGTCCAATCTCATTTTTAAAACCTCCAGCATTGGAGCACCACAACTTCTGAAGGGAAGTCATAGCACAGATTAATAGTTCTAACTGGCAGGAAATTTCTCCTTAGTTCTAGGTTGCATCTCTCCTTGATTAGTCTCTATCCATTACTTCTTCTCTTTCCTTCTGATGCTTTGGAGAATAGATTGACCCACTCTTCCTTGTGTCAGTCCTTCAATGTTGAAACATTGCTATCATGTCAACCCAGTCCTTCTTCTCATTAAACTAGACATACCCAATTCCTGCAACCATTCTTCGTTTGTTTTAGCCTCCAGCCCTCTAATCATCTTTGTTGCTCTTTTCTGCACTCTTTCCAAAGTCTCAACATGTTTGTTATATTGTGGTAATCCAAACTGGATGCAGTATTCCAGATGGGATCGTACCAAGGCATTATAAATTGGCACTAACCCTTCTTGTGATCTTGATTCTATCCCTCTGTTAATGCAGTGTTGGCTTTTTTGGAAGCTGCAGCACACTGCTAGCTCTTATTAAAGTTATTGTCCATTGGAACTCCGAATTCCCTCTTGCACTTATTATATTCAGCCAGGTACCACCTATTCTATACCTGTGCATTTGGTTTTTCTTCCCTAAATTTAGAACTTTACTTTTCTCACCATTGAATTTTATTTTGTTAGATGGGGCTCAGATCTTTCTCTATCTTGACCCTACCGTACTGAGTCATGTGATTCTAGAAATAATCATATTTTTTGTCAATTTAAAATGTTCTTTAAGACAAGAGAATTAACATAGGAAAGTTGTGGCTTTGGTTTATGGCTGTTAGAGGATTTTATTTAAAAAGTTTCATAAATTTAATGTTTCAGTGTCTATTTCCCTTACATAAGTTCTCTGTATTTCTATTATAGTATAATTATATTATAGTTATATTATACTTAATATATTAAGCCTTAAATACTATGTTTTAGCATATAGTTTCTGTACTACTATAACTCAACCTCCTTTCTTATTACTCTTTTGGACTTCTTATATCAATTTACATTATAACTTACAGTACACCTTACACAGTATTTTAATTTCTACTTAGCATATTTAGGAACCCATGGTGTAGGTTGTACTGAGCAAATGAGGACAAAATTTCCACCAGGGAGAGAGTTTTCTGTAGGGTATGGGACTGAGAAATGATCAATGGTTTCTTACTTCTGTGAAGCCAAGCTTATCCACAATTTAATCTACAAAAAAGGGATTTGGTCCAGTCATTAGTCTTAAACATGAATTTTTTTTCATGGCCCAGTTGTCCCTTCACCATGATAGACTGACAAGGAATGATATAGTGTAAACATGAAAAACGTTAGATATGCCCTGCCAAGATTTTAAAATATTGTCTCCAGCTCTTCTACAGTTTGAACAGAAAGTAACATGGGATCCTTGAATAAATTCCTACCGTGGTTCTAAAGCTAGTACTTTTTATAGTAATGCCATATGGAAAAGATAATAATTTTAAAAATATACTGAATGGCTGCTTCCCTTCACTTATATGCCACTGAAATGTCTTTATGGATATATTCAGATACTGCAATATGTGCTTCTTGGCTCTCTGATGCTACCAATTTTGTATCTGGCAATACCTTTTAATATAAAGATTCATTCAACGAGTTCAAACAAGACATTCCAATCACTTTAGAAAATAAGTGTTGACTGCAAAATGAAAACTGTGAATGATGTACATTGTTCTATTGCAAAATATTGTTTACCCCAATATGTCCAAAACAGAAAATATGTTTCTCTGTGTGAGATGAGATTTTTTTTGGCTGCAAAAAGTAATTTCTCAGATGAAAACTCTGAATGAAGTACATTTTTCTATTGCAATATATTTTTCCCTCCAATCTATCCAAGGCAGCAAAATGTGTTTCTCTGGGTAAGATGTGTAGGTTTCTGTTGCTTGGGTGTGTGTGTGTAGAGACTAACTATAGATAAGGCGTGAAAATCCAAATTTCCACTGGGCGCTATTGCATCTGTACAGATTACAAGATTCACAACAATGTGAATTCAGTCTCCTCAGGAATGGGTTGCCTACATTCGTTTAGCATTAGCAAGGAGACTATGATGAGGAACACTTCCATCCAGTGGTGGGTTTCAAAAATTTTTAGAACCTCTTCTGTAAGTGTGGCCTGCTTTGTGGGAGTGGCTTGCCAGCCATGTGACCGAGTGGGAGTGGCTTGACAGTCATGTGACTGGGTGGGTATGGCCAACTTATAAAATGTGGTGAAACTCACTTAACAACGCCCTTGCTTAGCAACCAAAAACCCCCAAGGATGACAGCTTTCAGATTTGTGGACTTCAACTCCCAGAATTCTTCCTCCAGTCATGTTGGCGCAGGAACTCTGGCATTGAAGTGTGCAAGTCTTAAAGCTGTCAAGGTACAAAACCCTTGCACCCCTAACCCTTTAGGAAAAAAAAACCCAGGGATGTTCAAACTTGACAGCTTTAAGACTTTAAGGTTTAGATAGGACTCTTAGAGATGGGCGGGGTGATTGGTGAGCCAGCCAATCATTGAGTGGTGGATGGGGCATGCGTGGTGCGGACGGGCGGTGGGAGGGAGCTGGAACCGGTTCTAAACAGCATGGTAGATTTGTGGAACCTCTTCTATAGAAGAGGTTAGAACTGGCAGGAACCCATCCCTGCTTCCATCCTTCAGGTGATCTCTAGAGTCCCTTTAAGTACAGCATTGCAGCTCTTTGTAATGCTGTCACATATGCTTGTTATGATATACACTTCTGTCATGTTACTTCATACCACTAGGCCCTCTCTTTTTTTAAATAGTTTTACAGTGTTAAAATCAGGGATGAAATTCAGCAGGTTCTGACAGTTCTGTAGAACCGGTAGCGGAAATTTTGAGTAGTTCACAGAACCAGAAAATACCACCTCTGGCTGGCCCCAGAGTGGGGTGGGAATGAAAATTTTGCAATATCCTTCCCCCAGGAGTGGAGAAGGAATGGGGATTTTGCAGTATCCTTCCCCTGCTACTCCCACCAAGCTACGCTCACAGAACCAATAGTAAAAAATAATTCACTACTGGTTAAAATATAACAGAAATCAGAACAAGAATAGAAAAAAAAGAAATGCAAGAAGAAAAAGAAGAAAAATAGGAGGAAAAAAGAAGAGTATTCCCACCATAGGAATATTTCAATAGTATGGATACCATTAAAAGAAAATTTCCTCAATATTTCATAAATCCAGAAGGACATTGGTTCAAAATGATTTCCTTAATTTGTTATATATCTCTGTTATGAATGCTATGTGATTATGATAAAGACGATGATATATTATTTTAAACCTCCCATACACCATAATCTGCTTGCCAGTCCATCATTTTCAATATTCAGAAAATATGAACACAGGTATATTAATCTTTCCCTTCTGCTATCCTGAATTTACTTCAGAGGGAAGTAATGAGTATTGTCACTACAAAAGGGCAAACAACAGGAGCTGTGGGAAACAGTTGATAAGCTCACCTGCCAGGAAAGTAATAAATCTATAGATCTGGATGCCGAACTGGGTCTGCAAAGTCCTGGACCCGGCATTCATGACTGACGGATTGACAAAAAGCTTGGTGAATTATAGATGGGACAAGCCTAGAATCTGGTTACATTTGAGTGACTCAAACAATGTTCTGACAGTTTAGGGAGCTCAGCAGATTCCATGGTTATTCATAGACAGTAGGGTAATTACTATATGCCGATGCAATGCAGAGCATTTGAAACTATTACAGAGATGAATTAATATAAAAGAGCTCAGTGTCGCTTTCTGGTCATTTAGAATCTTGGAGGTTGTAGATCCAACACTTCTAGAGAGCGCCAAGCTACAGAAAATGATGTTATTATAATTAATATTCATTACATTCTTGTCCCAAAACAGCACTTTTTAAAAGAAAAAAACTTAAATTCAACATTTTAACCTCAGAAAGTAAAATATACAGCTCAATATAGAAGGTACTAAATTTTTGGAAAGTGAATTGTGATGTTTGAACAAATCAAATTGCACTACTTGATCATGTTTAATCTGCAGGATATGATTGGAGGCTGTTGTTTTCCTGAAAGAAAATGGAGGAATAAAGAGGCTGCTTGTCTACTCCATCAAAAGCTGACTCCTATGCCTTTATTAGATGAAAGTCATGATGGAGTTGGATAAAACCATCACCAAACCCAAGTTGGGTCAATAGACACTATATTTTATTGGTATAGTAAATACAATTTATTTTATTTATTTATGGAAATAATTTATTGTGAACAATGTTACAATTAAATAATCATTATAAATGACTTATAAAGAAATAGATCATTAGATACAGTGGTGGGTTGCAGGCGGTACACCCCTGTACGAGCGTACCAGTGCCTGCTGGGAGTACCAGGTAACGTTTCGGTAGGGTGCACTGGAGGGCCCACCTGCCCTCCTTACCTGTATTTGAGCTCTTCCATGCACGGAGCATACGAGGCCTGTGCGATGCTCCACCGAGCAGCTGGAGCATCACAGAAGTGTCACAGGAGGTAAGGATGCAGGCGCGCACTATGTGTTCATGTGATGGACGCTGGGCCCTGTTGCACTGTACTGCTTGCACCGGGATCTGGATCCCACCACTGATTAGATACAATCAAGTTGGGTTCACTTCCTGTGAAAACATGAACAAGTGCTCATTGCTCATTGTCTTTTCCCATTGTTTTTCCAATGACATTTCAGTAATCTCTTTGAGCTGAGCCCACATCTTATCTGTTACCATCTACTTTTATTTCTTGCAACTTTGTGAAGCAAAGTATTTTTTTAGTGTGTCACAGATGTTTGCTGTTAGCCTTTATTTAGTTTCAACTTAATTGTGCTTACCTTAAAGTCGAGATGATTGCGCGTTAAGTATCTTAAAACTTTGATTCGGTTGCCACTGTTTAGAATCACAATTGCTGATTCATAATCATAATTGCTGTTCAATTATTCCCTAAAAAGATTTGAGAAGGTAAAAATATTTCCCTAGCATAGAACAATTTAAATATCTAAATGTCCTTCTGTAATGGCAAAATCAGGGTCTGCCTTTCTACTTACGTAAGAACATGAGACGATACCTTTTTTCCCAGAGAAGAAAGGTTTATTATTATTGAATGCATTCAAGAGACCAGTAGATTTCCACCTAACTGATCTGACTTAGGTACATTTTGACAGAGGTTTTATACCTTTGAAATGGTTATTACAAATCATATAGACGTCATATAGGCGTGCACTAGTCCAGGTCATAACTTCTCACCTAAGTCAGCACAAGGTTATTTCGGGTAAATTACAAATATTTAAGGAAAATTACAATACATGATTCCCAAACCACAATAGGGAAGTAAAGTGAAACTAAAAGAGAAGTGAATCTTGGTTACTCATGCAGAAAGAGGAAAAGTCAGAACGCCACTCAGATATATTGCTAAAAATATGGTTAACCTATAGCTTGTTTACAAGTTGAACTTTGATTATCCTAAACTGCGCTCTATGACTAAGATAATGTGGTTAACTGCCCACCCAGTTGTTTCCTACTTGCGAAAAAACTATTTTCCTGTGTTTCAAGCAGAAAGAAATATGTTCCTTATTTCTTTTCTTTAGGTGAAAGAGCATAAGCAGAGTTTTAATTTTGAAGTTCTGAGTTAGAATAAGACAAGTAGCCTGATTAAGTATTGAGGGGTTCAATGGTGGACCCCATGCTGTTTCACTTCTATTGAATACAAAGAAGATCACAGCCAAATATAGGATCTGTTAGATATTAGCATATTCAATATGCTAATATCAAACAGATTTCCCTCAACAAAACTTTCTTTAGAAAAGCAAATCTAGGAAGCATGTGAATCACATTTATCCCCCAAACATTGTCCACACGAAATATTATGGAATATTATACTACTGGAAGTAAAACATGGCAAGAAAACATAGTAGATGTTCACAGCAACTCTTTAAGACAATTTTAAAATGTTTCTTGATAATCTCAAATAAAGAAGAGAAAGCTATATTTACCTCTAAGACAAAATAATATATAAATTCCATGAAAACATTTGCTTCCTGTGGAAATTAACATATATTGTGGTGCCTTATGATTTCAACACACAAAATTAAGAAAATATGGTGTTGAAGAAAAAAGATGATGTTAGCAAGAGAAAAAACAGTTTACTATTATCAGAGCAATTAGTAAGACTGCTTTGGCCAGATCAACACTTAGCCATGATCTACAGATGTGCATGAGAGAATATAATATTTCTTTTCTTTTATATTTACAAAAATTACTAATTTCCAAAGGTCAAAAGCACTTCAAGTCACCAAAGCTTTTCCTTAGAGGTGTGAATGAATTTTGTCAGAGTAATTTCTTAAACATATATTTAAGCTATAACTCCTTTATCAGATTTCTCTCAGAACAAGGTGAACCTTAAAATAGCTTCTTCTACACATTTACATTTGCTCTCTGAAGCTATTTATCCACAAAAGACATTTGAATCATGAGTTTTTTCTTCTCCTTCCTTTGCTAAAATTTCAAGAAAATGTAATTTTAGTGAACTTGCAAGAATTGTAGCATATTCAAGCAGCCCAAGGTAAATGAGAAACTATATTGGATTGCAGGCATGCTTAATTAGGTAGTCATCATAATCTAATATACTAAACTCCAGTATACCTGTCAGCGCTTCCAGGTAAACCAGACAAGAAACAAGACCAGATGAGCTCATTGTACTTTATTGTAAGTCTACCTAACAGAATCTTATAAGAGTACAAATCCCTTGCTCCGTTTTTCAGCCTGATCAATTAGGATGGATATTATCTAAGTTTCTTTCTCTGCCCATTAAGGAATTAAGGGCTCCTCCCTTTCTTGACTGATTGTTTCTTCCCTTGTCTTTCAAGGTCATCCCCACATACCAATATAAAACCACATATCACCACTATTTTTTCATCTATTTATTCTGCATTATTGTAGATAGCAATTGATCAAATTATCAACACTAAGTTTTAAATTACAATAATGTGATGTCTCAAGAAACAAAGGAGACAATATAATTCTTTCTCCAAGAAATCTCATGGAATTTGGCCAACGATCAATAGTTTCTTATTTCCACATTCATGACAGAATAGTATATTTTGTTTTGACTGAGGATAGCAAGCTACTTTAGAAGATGAAAAGTTATATCTAACTCTGTCCTCAAGTGCCAATATTTATTGCTGCCTGGGACCAAAATATCACTGAAACTAAGAGCAAGGCTAAGCCTGATCCAAGAGTCAAGTCTGGCCATCATGTTCTCCTCACTGAAGTGAATATAGTGTTTTCTACTCATTTGATGTATAAAAGCTAATTGGGTTCTCATTTCAATCTTTGTTCAATACTACTGTTAGATTAGTTTTGATGATATTTGTCCATCGTATTCAAAGAGGACCTTGACACCTATCAGGTTGTGGGCTAGCCACAATGTGTCTGCAGGTGGCTGATAAGGCCTATATTAGCATGAAATGTTCTGCCACACGTCGGGCAAATATGTGTGGACACCATTGTTGTAGCATTTGCAGCTCTGGCTTTGCAGAGTGCTCACTTCTCTTGTGCTGTGGTTATTCTTCTGTCCTCTGATGCCCGGGAGCCTTGGTGGATCAGTGTGTGCCATGTTGATTGATCTTGTGCCACGGTTTCCCAGGAGGTGGTGTCAATTTGAAGAGGGTTTCAAGGTGTCTTTGTATTGCTTCCTTTGTCCCTTGTGCAATCGTTTTCCTTGAGACAGCTCACCATAGAGTAGTTGTTTAGGGATGTGATGGTCCGGCATCCTTGTTACATGGCCTGCCTAGTGTGTCTCAGCTTTCATCAGCAGGGTGTGAACTGATGGCAGGCCTGCTCTGGAGAGGACTTCTGTGTCTGGCACTTTGTCTGGCACTGGATCCTCAGTATTCTACGGAGGCAGATCATGTGGAAGTGGTTCAATTGCCTAGCATGCCTCCTGTATACAGTCCAAGTCTCACTGGCATACATCAGGGTAGTTAGCATTACTTGATCAGTAGTTCTACTACCTCTGAAAATACAGAAGTTAATTTATATGGCTGGAATAAGTCCTTGCTATCTTACTGCTAGCTTCTAGAATCTGAAATGTTGTCTTTACTTGCCTTATGGTAGGACTGACCCAATAGGCGATTTGGCCCAATTTCCTGGTCAATCAGAGCATACTCCCTTCACTGTTTTCCTTTTAAAAGCAGGAGCAGACTGACAGAATGAGCTATGCACAGACAAGAAGATATGTGAAAGAGCAAAAAGTAAGGATTGTCTTCCAACAGCAGCTGCACACATATACAATTTTCCTACCTAAACATCTTGAAAAGTGGTGCTAGATTAGTTCCGTATTATGTTTGCTTCATCTTGCTGCCTGAATTTTATTCTGAGATCCCATTAGCATCAAGAAACAGAATAGCGATACATGTAATGTCAAGGTCATATTTTCAAGACAGTCTAGGAAAGATTTAACATTATGTTGTGACAGAAAAGATAACACTATGCATACTAATTACCAACAAGCAAAGTCAGTTCCACATTGTATGGTAAGCCACACGGTCAGTCTATTAACTTTAAAATCCACATTCTCAGGCTAGCAGTGACCTGATTTTTTTTAAAAAAAATGCAATTTACCATAAAATAAGTAACATAAGAATGAAATCATGCAACAAAAATCAAGCTTCAAACTGTGGGAATTAAAACAGGGAGCTAGGTGCTTTCTGCTTAGCCAACATACATAGAAGAAAAGGGAAAACTGACACATCACTTCTGAAGTGTTGTGAACCTGGTTTCTTTTTTGACTGGGCTATTAAGGGAGCTGCAAAACCCTCAAGCCAACATTCCATTTTCAGGACCTGAAAGTCAAATGCTCAGAAGATTGAGGCAAAAGATTCTCCAGTGAGAAAAGTAAGCAAACACTTGTGAAAAAAGAGCTTCATTATAGTTTCAGTTCCACTATATCTGAGTCTGAAATAGATCAGTTGAGCCTCTTCATCAGAGATGATGTTCTGGGAACATAGATGTCTGAAGCAATTTTCTAGGTCCTCGGAAGATTCCACAATTCTTCTATGGAAATGAGCACAGAATTAAGTTAGTTGATTTCTTGCATCTACCTGCTGAAAAATTGATTGACTGGCTTGGAATACAGAGTAAGTGCATCCTTATTTGGAAAAGGTTGCAACTTTACAATATAATTATCATTTAAAACTACCCTGAGCTGAATACAAATCACTTAAAATATCAGATAGAAATAATGTAAATGGATAATTACAGTACTGCATTTTATATCTTCTATGATTCATAAAAGAGAATTCCAGAGGATACAGGTCTCTATGGATACACCTCTACAAACTTTTTGCAAGTACTTTTGCAAATATTTCTTAATCAACATAACAATTATAGAATAAGGTAATGAGTGGGAGGTTGATTTTACATCTGCAGACTTCCTGATGCCTTGAGTTAAATTCCATTTTGGAATCTCAATTCAAGATGGATCCACAAGCAGAGACTACAACAGCTTGATGTTATTTGCAATAAAATAAAGTGAAAGTTGAAAGCCAGTTTGGTGTCAAGGTGAAACTACCGGGCCAAAACCAGGAGACTCTGAATTCTAGTTCTGCCTTGGGCATAAAGTCATCTGGGTGGTCTTGGGCCAATTACTGTCACCTAGCCCTAGGAAAAAGACAATGACAAATCACTTCTGAAATCTTTCCAAAAAACCTGCAGGGACCTGCCCAGGTTGTCTCCAGAAATTATATTGGCTTGTTTTTCATGTACCAACCTGGCTTATATTTATACTATGGGACTATTTAGAATGACATAATAAATACAGATTATCCTGAACAGGCTAGTATTGAGTTGAAGAATAGTACATTTGTGTGTGCTGCCCCACTCACTCACATTTACACGTCAGTAGTGGTGGGATTCAACTAATATAACAACTGGTTCTCTGCCCCAATGATTTCTTCCAACAACCAGTTTACCAAACTGCTCAGAGATTTAACAACCGGTTCTCCTGAAGTGATGCGAACTGGCTGAATCCCACCACTGCATGTCAGTGTGATTTATGGAGGGTTTTATTTATCTTTCCCCAACAGTTAACTTCATTTAGTGTTAGAACTGTCCCAACCAAAGCCAGCAAAGAGCAAGCCCTGATTAATTCCCCAGGCAATGAGCAATTAGTCCATAACACAAATAGCAAGCTGCTCAAACAGTAAGTCCAATAAATGGACATAAAGCCCCCAGGCAAAACTTAAACTACATCCACATTAGCTCACGGGTTATAGAAAGTCAGAAACATGAATGAGCACACAGCCACAACCCACCACATTGCTTCCAGCAACTTCTCCCTCTATCTAACTTGCTAAATAGCTCCCAGTTCAGTCCATCAAAAGCGGTGGGACCTTTTCCAGAGCAATCTGTCAGACCTCCATTTCTCTGCCCTGCGTGCTCTGAGATCTACCACTGCAGGCAGCTCCTCCCCTTCTTCTTCACTGGCAAAGCCAAAGCCTATTCTGCCAGCAGTTCAAGGTCAGTAATTTCTGACATGCCAAGAATGATCTCATTCTCCCTCAAGCTGGCCTCTGAGGAATCATCGGAGGAGTTGTCCAAAGGAGACATCACATTGTGTAACATCAGAGTAATCTCATCATCTTCATGGCTGGTTATGTGCCACTAGTTCGTGTCAACATAGATAAATTTTCTTCATGACAATCTGTCTTTCAAATATTCCGGCTAACTGCACCCATCTCTGCTGAAACTCCTCCTCCTAATAAATTCTGCTCTAGGAAAAGTCCAGAGAATTGTCCCAGTGTTCACAAGTATGGATTGGTTGAGCTCTGATACTAACCCCCATCCAATCATCACTTCTATTACAGCTTGAATGTGTGCCCTATAACCCTTAATATTTCCCTTTATCTAAACTTACAGGCAGCACGACCAAATGACAGAAAGGATCCCTTTATCTGTTTCATTTTCAGTATGCTGAACAGCAGATATGGATCATCCATGTTCAGCTGGTGAATTAAATTTAGCCTGCTTTATAGATTTTTTTTAATGACTTCATCTTAAACAGTGCTGAGGATGGTGGAAATGTGTGAGACCTCTGACTGAATCATGAAGTTCACACTCAAGAGTTAGCTTCCAGGATGTTATTCATTTAGGGAACAGTTAATATTAGGGTTACTGTTTTGTTTTGTGTCCCCCTCTCTCCCACCCACTCCAAAAAATCTGCAGTGGCAACACAGGAACACAAATAAGGCATTTATTCTTTATTGCAACAGCCCTTCTATCGCAGCCTTGCTCAAGAGGCACACTTATTTAAATTACTGACCACATAGCCTCCACCACATTCCACATTCCCGGCAGTGTTGGCAATATGGGAACTTAACTAAGCTGCAAATGAGAAAAGAAATCTTATTAAAGCTTGTTCTAATAAAGAAAACAGAAAATCGACACGACATACACAATTGACTACGTGTGCTGTGGAAATGACTAGGAAGAAGAGCTTTGTATCCTGTGTGAGCACAGCATTTCTTCTGCTATGCATTAAAGCAGCCCAGCAATTGTAGGGTTCCACCTGAGTCTAAAGTTGGTAGGATAAAGAAATGAGATAACCAGTGTTTTCCTGCTTTACGCAAAGCATAAAATCCAGCCTTCAAGCCAAACCCATCAAGACCAGTGGTGCAATTCAGTTGTTTCTATCCAGTTTGGGCGAATTGGTAGCAGTAGTGGTGGGAGGCTCTGACCTCCCACCCGGATGTCATCACATCCTGTTTCTGATGCTCTGCACATGCGTGGAAGGTGCTGCGCATGCATGGAGTGGCACATGTGCGCTCACATTTGCGAACCAGTGACGAAGGTAAGTTGATTTCACCCCTGATCAAGACATATAGGCAGGTGAGAAAGAGAAAAACTAGGAATTTAATATTAAGAGAGAAAGAATTTTAGATACTGAATATAAGTCAAGTCAAGAGGAATCATGTAATGGACAATTATTTAATATTGTTAATGGATCTAATCCTTGAAAAACAATGTTCTGGTTCAGTTAGTGTAAAATCCACTCCCCAGTACATGATCTTGAGGCTGGATGCTTAAATACAGTATGTTATATATTAGGAAATGTCTACTTATTATTTAAATTTTATCTAGTTCTCAAATTTATATGGCCACTCATCTCACAAGAAGTAATTCTGGGTAGCATACAACAAATATATATATAAAGTAATAAGCATGTGAAACACAGTCATTTTTAAAAAAATTAAAACACACACACAAGGGATTCAATCAGCAAAACTGTTCCTATCTCCCATTATACATAGTAGACAAATTCAAATCTTTCTGATGCAAAATCATTGTTGCAACAGTGATACTATTAAACTGTGCAAGGTCTTCTGTGAATCAATTTTCATTAGCTGAAGAGCTAATACAAAATAACTTGACACTAAAGGAAGATTGTTTTTTGAACTACATTTGCAGGGAAATACAATCCATAAGGCAACTGTTGCCAAATTCTGAGACTATACACTGTTTTAGCACTGAAAAAAACAGATGAGCACAGATAGTCATTAAAAGTTAATTTTATATTTCTCAAGATTCCTATGTGATACAGTCATTCTGAAAGTATAATTGAGTTCAATGACTATGGAGATTCTCAGTTATCCAGATCATGGTTGTCCCAAAGGTGCTTTTTCAAGAGACAACTAGATTTTTAGTTTTTTCTTTGAAGAAAAGAAAACTTTTTCACTTCTCATCCAAGAAACTTCTGAATTATATACCTAGTACATGGAATTTGACAATTGGACAACATAAATGACCAAAAGTGCTTTTCCAAAACTGAACTGAACTGAAGAAGTTTCTTGGATGAGAAGTGAAACTTCTTCAAAGAAAAAATTGAAAGTCCAATTGCCTCTTGAAAAAAGAAAAAAAGAAAAAGAAAAAGCATCTTTGGGATAATTGAGTTAACTTTGAAGGTACTATTATAATCACCAAAGATTTTTCATGAAGCAAAATGTTTTGGGAAAAATTGCTGTCCAATGTAATAAGATGCACAAAGGGATGCTTTCCCTGTATGGAAATCCAAATGAGGAGAAACCTACTCTTCTGAATTTCCTGCATATTTGGCTCTACAGGAATTGGGATGTACAGATTTTGACCAGCAATTAGTGCACTTAATATTGTTTTTAGGAGAGCTGAAAATTATTACTGTTTTTCATTGCAGAGGTGATGAGGTGGAGAGCTGAGTATTCAGTGAACAAAAGCATGGTGCAGAATGGAGAAACTATACATTCAGAGCTGGGAGCAAAGTCTTCTGGTTTTCTTTCTAATGTTTTGAGAGTGACAATCTTTCTTTTTCAAAACGATGATACTTTTACAGCATGGGTAAAAAAATGAAAACTGGCAGCGTAGAAGCAAGTAAAACATGCTTGTATATGATTCTTGGATGACTAATTGCTCATTCTCCAGTACATTTAATAGGAGCTTGTGTCTTAAAGTAGAACAGTGATGCAGAAAACAAAATATTGAGAACCATAGCAGAGGAGAAAAAAACCCCATAAGCTTTCAAATTATTTTCTGAGTAGAACAAGGCAGAAAACAAACGACCACTAGAATGTGTTTTTATGTTGCTTTAATCAAAGATGAATATACGTAAATGGCTTAGAAACAATATTTCATTAATTACTAGACAAAAATATATACAATTCATCTTTTTCATCATCTTTGTCATCATCAACATAAGAATAACCAGCTTTTAATATCTCTCTGGTCTCCCAAAATGTTCACGGTTGGACCACCCATCAGGCCAATCAACAAGGACAGTAGTAAATTGTTCAAAATACATTGAGGGCACCAGGATGCCTCTACCTGAAATTATTCTACTTCAAATATATTATGCAAAGACACAGTTCTCTGAAAAGGCTTTAATGCAAGAAAAGGGGAAACAGCAGCAAGATAGATGGACTCAGTTACAGTGGTGATGAGTGCATTATTTAAACACCCAAAAAACCAGGATAAGGACAGGTTGTCATGGAGAAAATCTATGCGGTTCCTAAGAGTGGGTCATGATATGATGGGACATCATCATCATCATAATCATCATCACATCCAGGAGGACTACTTATTTCCTAATCCTGGCAACTGGTACAGATTTTCAGTTCAACTGGTGGCCTATTCATTAGTAAATTGATCAAATATCTTGATGCCTTACTACTGAATAAAAATAATCAATACTTATGTATATGTAGATTGCCCTTTAAGTGTTATTGCAAAGTGGCAATGTGAACAGATATATAGGAATAAGGCAGTGAATTATGTATATATATATATGAACTTGGATATCCTCTTTCATTCCATCTTCTGTTCTTCAATATTTGGACTTGATGTCATCAGATGGGATTCCATTTCCTTCTGGATAAAATTTGAATTGTGTTTGTCACTTGGGTTTAACAGCAAGATATCTTCAGGGCTAACTTCTCTGGCCAGAATCAATCTGTCTGTCTCATATGCCCTACAAAAACTACAGGGGCCATTGTAGCAGGGGGTCACTTGGCATTGCAATGCATTTGTACAGATATTCAGCAACTCTGACATTTGCCTTGATCTGCCAGTCCTTTGTCATTGATGAGGAGATGATTGAATTCTATTCTGGGCTGCATGTAAATTATGCTATTGTTTCCTGTAATTGAACCTTGGAACAGAACACTGGGGAGATAACTGTCAATTTTAGTATAATTTCAGTCTTATTTTCCATAATTTTTCTCTGTTTTATTTCTGTTATGATTTAGCATAATATCATCATATGTGAAAAGATTGCATGCATCTTTATGCACATTTCACCTAATATTTATTTGATTTATGTGCCACCTATCTTGTCTAGAGGCAACTATGGTGGGCTTTTTTTTTTAGTACCAGGTCTGGAACTCTTAAATGAAGGACTGCACTCCAAGGACTGCAGAGCACAATATCAAAAATATGTATGTATAACGTTGCAAAAAGGAGAGAAAAATGATGAAGCTTCTGCTTGAAAGAAGTGCTTGTGAAGAATAATAGTTGAAAAGAAAGCCTCCGAGTCAAAAAGCTAAGTAGGACAAGGGACCTCTCAGAAAGCAACAGACAAGGGCCTAAATGTTGTGGAGTAATTTTTAATGATGGAACCACAGTTATTTTTTAATTAACTTAGACATACAACATTATTTGTATCTTTTATCTTTTATCTGTAATCTAATGCAGTGGTCCCCAACCCCCGGTCCGCGAACCGGTGCCGGGCCGTGGAGTACCTGACACCGGGCCGCGCAGCGGCCGGGGGCCATGATCGCTGCAGCGGCCGGGGGCCATGATCGCTGCAGCGGCCGGGGGCCATGATCGCTGCAGCAGCCAGGGGCCATGACCCACTGCCCCCCTGTGTCCAGCGCCGCCCTTCTCATTCCTTTTCAGCACTTCAGCGCCATACTGAACTGCGCCTGCGCAAGGCTACGCTACTAGCGCTGCCTACGCTAGCCCTACGTAGCTGCTCAGGCGCTCTTAGTTTTTTTTTCCGGTGTACATTTAGGTGAGGAAAGTGTCCACCAGCCTGTGAGGGTGACATCGTGGGGTCACTCAGATGTAAGACCATACGGTGCGGCCGAGAGATGGCTCCCTAGAAACTTGGAGGTGACCCGAGATAGGAGGTGGATCTGGGCTGAAGTTGATGCAGGGGCCGTGGTAGACAGTCTTCACATGGAGAATGCCATCTAATAACCAAATCCCCTGCTAAAAGTTTTCCAGCGAGTAGATCTCGCTGGTTTGATTTTGAAGGCCGGTTGGTGAAAGAGAAGTTGAAGGCAGCCATGAGACTCGCTCAGAGGAGCCCTACTGCCAGTGGTGGGTTGCTAACCTCTTTACTACTGGTTTCGCTCATGCTTGTGCATGTGCTCGTATGCAGAGAAGCATCTGGGCGTAGCCTCCTGCCACCACCACTACCTGTTTGGCCAAACTGGGCTGAACCAGGAGCAACCCACCTCTGCCTACCGCTCATATAAGCTGAGGAGCTGCCTATAAGAAGAGAACACAAATAACTCACAAAATTAAAGGGAAAACGTTTTGCCAGACAAAGGGGCTTCATGTGTGGCTGGTTAGATTTTAGAAAGGGAATATCTTCCCCTTTTGGTGGATCTATGCTCTGTGAGCAAAGCCTTTTGCAAGGAGCCTCCAGGAGGGGCCTCTGTGAGGAGCAGGTGGGTCCTGCCTCTCTCACACATTCCTAGAAGAGCAACCAGGATGATGAGGGGACTGGAAGCTAAAACATGCAATGAAGGGTTGAAGGAATTGGGCATGGCTAGTCTAGTGAAGAGAAGGACCAAGGGAGACATGAGAGCAATATTCCAATGTTTGAGAGGCTGCCACAGAGAGGTCAACCCGTTTTCCATGCACCTGGAGGTCGCGAACAACGCCCCCCCCGCCCCTGCGCGCGCTCAGCGGGCCACAGTAAAATTATCAAAGGCTGACTGGTCCGCGGCGATAAAAAGGTTGGGGACCACTGATCTAATGAATAGTGTCATTCAATGAAAATGTAGGAGTTAATAAAATAATGATATATGTATTCAATTTATTTCATAATTGCTGGGCTGCTTTCCTCACTTATCCCAGTTATTGAACTCTGAGATATTGCCGATTTGTTCTGGGAATGTGCAACTGAGTGGAATTAACTACAAAATCCATCACAGAGAATGGGAGAGGATGAGAATACATGGCAAACTTCAAAGCCTTGAAGAGGAACATGGATAGCAGCTTATACTGGAAAATTGTAAGATAGATACTGACCTTCAACTTTCCTACCTTATGTTCGATATCAGGGGTCTCCAAACTTGGCAACTTTAAGACTTGTGGGTTTCAACTCCCAGAATTCCTGGTTGGCTGAAGAATTATTATTATTTTTATATAAAGTTTTTTAATTTTTTTATTTTCATAACATATAATCACATGCCTACTATTGAATAGCCAACATCGTATTATATTATTAAATGTTTACATCAATTTGTCTTACCATCAACTCCCCAAAACAAGTGAACAATTTATTGGCTCTCCATATACCATCCATCACTTTCTTCTCCCTCTCTCCTCCTCCTCCCTACCTCCTTTCTTCCCTCTGTCATCCTTCTCTTATCTACTTCCTCTTCCTCTCTCCTTCTCCTGTCTCCCTTTTCCACTCCTTCTTTCTCTCCTCCTCCCTTCCCCCCTCCCCTCTATCCTATCCCTCTTTTTTCTCTTACCTCTCTCCTCTACTTCACACTCTTCATCTCATTTACTTAGTGTATTTCAGCTTCTGAGCAAGCTCCATTTTATGTTGTGTATTTATAATTCCTTTTCAATATACATATTTAATTTTAACATATATCTTCCTTCTTCTTAAAAAGAGAGAAAAAAGTATACATATTGTGTTTTTAAACCCCCTCCCCCAGCCTATTTTTTGGCCGAGATATAGACCTAGTTACAATTCCCAGCTATTCTCATCATTACATGCCCCAAATTTGTGATTCTCTTTAAATCTCAATAATTTCTCATTGTAAGTATATTTCATGTTCCCTCCCCATTTTTCTATATCTTGGCTTAGATTACCCTTAATTGTCTTTAAATAACAATCCTTACTGTTCAATGTTCATTACAATTCCATTAATCTACTATGTTCATCATCTTAGAAGTTCTATATATGTCCATGTTTTATATTTTTTTAACCCATGCTTAATTGTCTTTCCATTGTCATATTCAATCAATTAGCAACTCAGTTTAATTATCAGGTATAAAAGTGCATCACAAACCTCTGCTTTACAATCTCCCCATAACAATTTCATATTTGTCCATATTTCATATATTTGAACCTTTATTGAATTATCTTTCCATTATCATATTCAAACCATTAGGAACTCAATTTTATTGTCATGTTTAGGAGTAAACCACATATCTCAGCTTTACATTTCCCCATATAACAATTTTTAATTGTCTGATTTTTTCCTAGTAAGTATTTTGTCCCACTTCTCTATTCCTGTCTTCTCCTTTTCTTTGTTTTAACATGTCCACCTTTTACAATTTTCCCCAAGCCAATGTCAAACCCCCTCCTTCAGTTTTCCCTATGCCACTGTCAACCTCTGTAAGATCTTTGGTCTCTTTTCAATTTTCCCTATACCACTGTCGAACCCAATGAAGATTTTTGTCTGCTTCCCCCCCCCCACTGTTTCTACCCCTTCATTATCCCTCCCCCTTCTTCCTTCAGTTCCCGCTTCTCTGAGTTCAGAATTCTATTTAGACTTGATTTTAATGATTTATGCATATTTTTTATAATTTCACATAGTTCTTCAAATTCCCATCTTTCCATAATGTTGAGTTCCTAAGTTACAGTTAATTATACAATTCTTATTTCAGAATTCTGGTCCACCTTAAATTTAGCTAGTTCAACTGATGTGGCGAAGAAGAGTGGAGGAGCCATCTTAGTCTTTTGTTCTTCCTTAATGTCCAGTTCCAAAATTGCAGTTACTTATATAGTTCTTATTTCAAAGTTCTGGTCCACCTTAAATTTAGTTAATTTAGCTAATGTGAAGTGGAAGAGAAGTGGGAGCCATCTTTATCTTTTGCAAAGAAAAAAAAAACCTTTGTATTTTCCCAGTTCTTGATTTTTTTCCCCATGTTACCTTCCACCTCTCATTGGTTATAGTTGCTCAGAATATATAAATTGGAACAAACCTGAATACAGCCAAACATGGGTATGTTTCTCTTCATCTCCAGAACTTTTCCCAAGGTCTGATTTATGGCAGTGGGTTAATTAAATCTTTCCTCGCAGGCAAAATTAGGTGATCAGTTATCAGTGAGAAAATAGTGCTTTTTTCTTGATTTTCCCCCCTTGTTACATTCCACCTCTCATTAATTGGAGTTGCTTAAGACATATAAGTTAGAAAAAATTCAGATGAAGCAAATGTCCTTGGTATGTTTGGTTTCTATTTCAAATCCAAAACCATATAGTGGTGGGTTGCAGGCGGTACATCCCGGTACGGGCATACTGGAGCCAGCCGGAGCACTGGATTCCATTCTGGTATGGTGCTCCAGAGGGCACACCTGCCCACCCGTGCTCCTTAACGGTGTTTAAAAGCTTCTGCACTTCCGCGCAGGCGCATGGTGTGTACAGTCCCTGCACAATGCTCCGTAGAGCAGCTGGAGCATCACAGAGCATCACAAAGGTGCTAAGATGCATGCGCGTGCTGCACACATCCATGAGGATGCCACCGGCCCCGTTCCAACCGATACGGTTTGCAACCCACCACTGTTGGAGATCCTTGTTCTATATGAAAGGCAGGGACAGGATTCTTATTGACAAAATAGTCAAATAGGTTAAAAAAAAAAATCTTTCTCCGGGCAAGATGTTATGAGGATAAATTTCAGTTCCACTTTGTCTTAGCTTGCTAGATCCTTCCTATATTTTTTTTAATCTTCCCAGACAAACATATTCTTCCAAGCCAATATGTTTATGAGGAGACATAAACATGCCATTGCGTTATTAATCTCCAAAGACCATTGCCGACATTATGCAGATACTTGAAGAACAATTCAAGAATGGACAAGTCACAATAATCTAGGGCAGCTGTATAAAACTGTCAATTGAATTTGCTTTTCAAATTCTACTTGTTTTTAAATAAAACAAGATAACTCATTTTCTGCCTGCTTTGATATTTTTTATAATATAGTGAACATTATTAACTGTCACTGAGGATTTGTAAACAATTACAGTAGCCATCTTAAAATAAAGAAATCAGAAATAAATTCCATTATCATTTATATGTCAGCATGTAGATTTAAAATATAAATTTAAAGATAGTTTAAATTACTAAAGTTTTTTCAGAAAAATCTTTCCATGGGGAGGAAGAGTTGCTTGCTTCTGATTTTATAAAATCCTATATGCTGGAAATTCTTCACAAGCTATGAAGATACTATCACTATATAACACAGAATGCATCTTTATGATATAGACTTTTCTGATCATTTTGTTAATGTATACAGAATCATCTCTTCCCCTTTCTTCACCTTATACTGATTAAATACGGGGATTTCAATCATGTTGCTCATGTTGTAGCTGCCAGCGGCCAGCAGAGCTGGATGCAGATTCAGACAGTAAAAAGGTTTGGGAGGAACATGAGCCAGTCCTGGAGTCTGGGGAAGGCTCTGATGATGGCTCTGTGTCAAAGGCAAAGAGGGGGCTAGACCTGTATGCCAGTTATCAGCTGCCTTCAGAGTCAGACATCAGTGAGGCAGACAAACAGCTGGAGCCTGTTCCCAGTGTGTGCGTGCACAGAATTGCCAGATGAAGGGAACAGCTAAAGAACAGGGGTTGACTTGGGAGTAAGGCCACAGGTGAATGATGAATGGCCACTTCCAGGGGAAATAAAAGGGGAACAAAAGGGGAGTGGAGTTTGCAGGAGACGATTAGTTCACTTAATTGGTTCGTGACTCTCCGAGACTCCTTGCCAAGTTTTGAAGATATTGGCCTGGTAATTCTCCAAGCCAGATGAGGTATGTGGCTGTAAATCCTCCCTTGAAAGACTTTGCTGGATTTGAATGAACAGAATTCACAGTAAATTAATAAAAGGGGTTTTTGTTGGGACAAGGAGTTTGCTTCCATGCTCTTGGGAAGCCTAGGTCATAACAGCTCACTTCTCTTCACCAAAATATAAAATGCAACTTTATAAAAAGAAATCATGTGTGCTTGTCCAATGAATCCTCCCTTGCTGTTCCTTCTTCTGCTGTTTGAACAAGCCACACGGGGTGTGCTCCCTTGTCTTTCATAGCCGCCTTTTTTCCAATTGGGGTGGGGATCCATGGAGAGGGAGAGAAAAGATGGATATCTTCCCCCCAATTGGAAACAAGGCATCTGCCAAAGACAAGGGAGCACCCCCGCGTGGTTTGTTCAAACAGATGAAGAAGGAACAGGAGGGGAGTTCCACTCAGGGCTTTTCAAACAGCTGAACTCCCCTCCTGTTCCTGGCCAGGGGAATATAATAGGCATAATGTATCTTAATGTTAGCAAAGCATTTGATAAAGTCTCCCAAGAGATCCTTGTATGAAATCTAAGGTCAAGATCAAGCAAAATAGTTGTGTTGATTAGACCACATCTGGAATATTATGTCTCTGTTGGGGCTCTGTATTTTAGGAAAAAGATTGACAAAGTGAATCATGTCCAAAGGAAAGTAATCAAGTTGATAAGAGGTTAGAAGGAAATGTGTTATGTTAAGACTGTTGGGTATGTTTAGCCTAGAAAAGAGTGTGAGAAGACACGATAATTCTCTGAATTATTTGAAAAGGGAGCCATGTAGAAGATGTTTAAACTTGTTCCAGAAGACTGAACAAGGAATGATGAGTTTAAATTAAAATGATTCAGTTTTTTTAATTGGACATTGGGGGGAGGGCTTCCTAATGGCAAGAGCAGTTCAGTTTTATAATGGAATAAAATTCCTCTGAAGGTGCTAGAATCTTCTTTGATGCAGGTATTTAAACCGGAGGCCTGGCTGATCATCTATCAGAAATGATAAAGTAGTAAAATCTTGCAGTAGGCAGAAAGTTAGACCCTGTGATCGACACAGTTCCTTTTACTTTATTTTATTTTTATTTTACTTAGTTTGTCACTCATGTACAAGATTACAGGAATAAGAATAAACATGAATAAGAACACAGGAAATGGCTTCAAATAAATGGGGACAGTAGGACACAGACGTTAGGCATGCTGGTGCACTTCTGCACGCCCCTACTGACATCTTAAGAATGGGGAAAAGTCAACAGTAAACAGTTTAAGGTTAAAGTTATGGGGGGTTTAGGATGTAACAACAGAGTCAGGTAGTGCATTCCAGGCATTGACCACTCTGTTGCTGGTCGTATTTTCTGCAATCGAGTTTGATGCAGTTTAACTTGAGTTTGTATCTATTTTGTACTTCTGTATTATTATGCTTGAAGCTGAAGCAGTCATTGACAGGTAGGACATTGTAGTAGATAATTCTATGGCATTCCCAACACAAAATAAGTAGGCCTGACAGATCAAAGTAAGGCTATTTGCTCCATTGTGAATAAGATGTCCAGTTGAATAGGCAGAAGATGAAAACAAATGATGAATGCAAAACTGGACAAAATATGCTCACTTAAGTATTGTTGCAATACAACTCCAATTATCCCACATTACTGGTCCTCCTACCTAGATTTGAATGGAGTTGCAGTTCAGCAATATCTGGGGAGGAAACAGATATCTAGTCCCATGGAATGTGCTATATTGCAAAGTATTTCCATTCTCTTAAAATGTCAAAGAGGTGGCAGATGGACTAGAGAGAGAGAGACTCTAAAAGAAATGGCACATTAGGGAAAGAGTAGATAGCATTGAAATATTTTAAGGCTAAGACTAAATAAGTGAAAGCCTGTGTACAGATGAACGCAAAAAATGGATTTTTTCCACTCTTTACTACATTAAAATATGATCCAAATGCAAATATTATTACTGTGCAGTGGCAAAACATAGCTTCCAGCACCCCTGAGCATTATGTAGACAGCCACTGTAAAAATATGATGACATTTCAAATAAACTGGATTGATTCCAGGCTGTAAATGCAAATTCTAAGCTTTCCCCAAACCATCTTTGTATTTTCTGCAGATGCTAAACTGCTGCTGTTTGCTCCCAAGGTTAGGAAAGCACACTTCAGAAAACAGAAACCTTTAAAAGATCAATTTCCCCCCTTTTTTTGAACTGCTGACTTTGGAACCATACAGCACTTTATAAAGTAAATATTTAGTAGACCTTTTGCTTAAATGTCAAATCTCAGCAGAAATCTATGAGGAAAAGCACAAGGTTGAGTCTGGAATTAGTGTTGCGTTGATGGGAATTTGCCAACTGTCTGTCAAAAAGTAATTTGAGTACTGAGCAAAGAGTTCAGGGTCTTACAGTCAAGATAGCAAAATAACTACATACCAAGTTTTTTCTTGGAGGAATTGGCTCATGTAGATGATAAACAGGAGGCTATTGTACATCTGAAGGGGCCTGAGGTCCACATATATGCTAGCCTGTATTCATTTGCCTTACAAGGGAAACAAATGGTTAGATTTCAGCACAAAGGTGGTCCTGAAAAAGAAGCTCCATCTTTCCAATCAAAAGATCTCTTGCTTCCAGGGGCATTAGTAGGGGTGGGTTCCACTTGCCGCTACTGCCGGTTCGCTCAGGGATGTGCTGCGGGCACATGTGCGCTTTGCACATGTGCAGTACTATAAAAATGCTTCTGTGCATGCGCAAAAAACAAAATGGTGGGGTTTATGGCACCACTGATAGAACTGGTTCAGGGGCATAGCTGGCCAAGTTACTTCCTACTCAGCTAAACCAGTCCAAACTGGTAAGAACCCACCTCTGGGCAATAGGCAATGCAGGAGAATGACATAAACATTAGTGCAATGTCTTGGAAAGAGTAAAAATACAGTGTGTATCTTGAAAGATATTTGGGAAGTAATCAGGTAGAGAATAAGGAGCAATGAAATAGAAGAGTGTTGCAAAAGTAATTGGAAAAGGTAGAATTTTTAAAACAGGTCATCACACCAATCCCTTGCTATAGACTGCTTCTTTAACAATGGTGTGCATTTTATTGACTTCCTTCACAAGGAAGCATTTCATATTATTCATTTTTAACTGGCAAAATAATAGGCAAGACAAGTCACCAAGCAACTCAATACATGTAACAGGAAGAAATACAAATATTGCATATTTATAAATTTACCTGATTTAGTAGTAATTTGTCTTCAGATATGTCCTGTGGGCTAATTAATAAAGTAAACTAACTAACCTGTGTACCTCTGCAATATGTCTCAAGACTTATTTTATTTATTTATTTATTTATTTATTATTTTATTTATTTTGGTTTGTCAAGCATGTATGAGAAAATGTATGTATGAATATAACATATAAACATGTAAGTACAAGCAGGTATAAGAATATACATAAGAAATGAATACAAATAAATGGGAAGAATAGGACAGGGACAGTAAGCACGTACTCAAGGCTAATTCAGGAAGGTAATTCCCTTCCAGATTTTTCCAATTGAGTTCCATTCTATGAATTGAAAAAGCACTACCAGAGAGGAAATGTTTCCATCAAGGCTATGTATTTTGAAAATATTGAAAGCTTTTCATATTAAAAATATATGTATTCCTTTTGCATGTGTGTGAGAGAGAAGGGGGATGGGCAGGACAATTTGCCAGTTCAGTGAAAGGTAACATAGAAGAAGTCTATTTTGTAAACCTTCAAATTCTTACTTAAATACAGGTTATAGCCAAGTTATGCTATGAGACATTTTATACTCAAATATGCAGAGTTAAAGTCCTTGAAGCACAAGGGTATATACATCTAGGACATTGGGCTGACTATGATGAAGAACCCAATGGAACCTTCCTCCACTTTATAAAGGGCTGTCGGATGTGATCATTTATGATGCTTGAGAGCAGTTGGAGAATATAAGAAAAGGAGACCTGCTATGGAGCACTCATGGATCTGACCTTTTTAAACTGGGGACAGTCAAGGGCTCAAAAGGAACAGCTGGGGAGCTGTCACTTCTGCCTAATGATAGATGTTGGTCAAGAAAAGAGTAGAGAAAAACGGTCTTCAAAAGTGACTTTCAGATAAATTGTTTTGGATTTGAATGGTGGCTGCTATATTCAGTTGTAAAATAATTTGTTCTGGGACAACTTGAAAGAAATATGTGAGCATTTTGAAGAAAATACATATTTGTTCTTTGGAAGGAGAGAAATAAACTGAATAAACAAGCTATTAAGATTTTTCCATTCCATCTGCAACCTGGAATTTGACTTGCATTTTAATCTTCCATTATTACAGATCGTAAATACATCTAGAGCTGAAGAAAGGCACTTAATCAAAGTTTAAGTCACCTTATGATCTTTCAATGAGCTGCCTTGTTTTGTTAAGAGGTTCTGATGCCAAAGCTGCTTACGGTATGTGTTTTTGGAAATTGTTTCTGGAACAGACTGGGAGAAAGAGTACTTCACTGGCTGTCCTCCTTCACTTTATCATAGCCATGGTTATGTCAGTTTCTAAGCCTTCTCTTTGGGACCATTCACATTTTTTTAAAAAAATCTTCATTTCTACCTTGGAACAATAGCAATACAAGAATTGATTTTGTTTACTTCCTGTAGTAAGAGGAAATCAGGAAGAAGATCCCTATAACTTTTCAGATTACTATTATTGTCAAGTGAACACCTCAGCTAAAACTTCATAGTTTGTATAGGTAGTTGTGATAGTAATGGAGCCTGCCCACCAGTGTTGTAACTTGTGACACTCGTAAACCTGCTGATTTTGCAACCCTTTTCTCTGGGGGCAGTTAAACAAATACCATGATCGTTAAATAAATCAATGGTTCACTATGGGTACAGTTTTGCCCAAAACCGGACATAAATGCCACTTTTGGCAAAACCCTAGTAAAATGTGGCCATGTGACCACAGGATGCTGTAAATGGCCATGTGGCCCACTTGCTGATGGCTTGAAGTGAACTTAAGTGACCATGGAGGGGAGGATTATCAGAACTTAGAAACTGGATCATAAGTAACCCCCAGGTAGATCCACAAAAACTTCAAACAATCACTAAGCATAAGTCAAGGACTACCTGTAATAAGCCTATTATATCTGGAATGCAAAAATCTGATTCGCTATTAGATGGCAGCACTAAATTCTCTATGCTCCCATCTAATTGTTGTTAGATTGTGGGACGCGGTAGCTCAGTGGCTTAAGGTGCTGATCTTGTTGATGAGAAAGGTCGGCAGTTCGAATCCCTAGCGCCTCATAACAGAGTGAACTCCCGTTACTTGTCCCAGCTTCTGCCAACCTAGCAGTTTGAAAGCACGTAAAAAAATGCAAGGCGAAAAATAGAGACCACTTTTAGTGGGTTTAGTCATGCCAGCCACATGACCACTGAGACGTCTTCGGACAGCGCTGGCTCTTCGTCTTTGAAACAGAGATGAGCACCGCCCCCGAGAGTCAGGAACGACTAGCACATATGTTCAAGGGGAACATTTACCTTTACCTTAATTGTTGTCTGAAGTTTGAAACCCAGATCAAATAGCAGTAGATTTGCAAAACTGATCAAAACATATAAAATGAAAGTGTACCACAAACTGCTCAACTGCTACTACTTAATGGTAGGTGTGATCTTCATAAGTCTCTCTAACATACAGTCAGTCTTAATTCTGCAATGAGGCCAATTGCTCATAAAGGTTTATTGTATATTTCAAGCTAGTCTTCCACACTGCCTATATCTAGCTAATGATGGTCCACATTAATAAAGTCATAGAATCATGGAGTGAAAGGGACTTAAGAGAGCATCAGTCCAATCCCCTGCAAATGGTTGAATTCACTGCACTATCTCTAATAGATGACAATATAAGGCTTCTGTTTGAAAACCTCCAGTGAATAGGAAGAAACCATTGCATGCAGTAACCTATTCTACTGATTGACTGCTCTTACTATCAAGAAGTTCTTCCTCATGCCAATCTGTACCTACATATTTGACATTTTATCCCATTAGTTCTAGTGTTATCCACTGGAGCAAATGAGAATCAGTCCTCAGTACCTTAACTATAACACCAAAGGGACTCTACATATCTATGTTTACAGATTAAAATATAAACTTGTTAGTCACTTATTACTAATAATTTGCTAGAGGAGATTTAGGGAGATTTAGAAGCCACCAAATCATTTCATGTGCTGCTTGTATTTTGGAGTCTATATGGATTCCCATCCTTGATTTATATTACCATATTTTTCAGAGTATAAGATGCACCTTCCCCCCCCCCAAGAGCAAGGTGACCAGATTTTCAGTAAAGAGGGACACCTTTGACTGGGGGGTGGGGGCTTGATTAAAAATTTTATACGGAGCAACAAAAAATTTCATACAACGCAAAAATAGTATTGTATTTTTTTTTATTTCAACATAACTACAATTTACAAATATAAATTGTAACTGTTGCCAAACATCAAAATTTTGATCGCATGACCATGAGGATGCTGCAACGGTCGCTAAGTGTGAAAATGGTCGCTAAGTATGAAAAATGGTCATCAGTCACTTTTTTTCAATGGCATTGTAACTTTGGTGACTAAGACCATTATACCACCTTTCTTGCCACAGTTCTTAAGTGAATAACTGCAGCTGATAAGTAAGTAACATAAGTGAATCTGGTTTCCCCATTTGACTTTGTCAAAAGGTGATTATATGACCCCAGACACTGAAACCATCATAAATACGAATCTGCTGCCAAACATCAAAATTTTGATCGTGTGACCATGAGGATGCTGCAACGGTCGCTAAGTGTGAAAATGGTCGCTAAGTGTGAAAAATGGTCATCAGTCACTTTTTTCAATGCCATTGTAACTTTGGTCACTAAGCCCATTATACCACCTTTCTTGCCACAGTTCTTAAGTGAATAACTGCAGCTGGTATTTTGTATTTTGGATAGAATCTTTTTTTAAATTTGTCTAAGACAATTTAGAAAAGGATTCTATCCAAAATAAATTGAAGTGAAACCATTTTTAAAAATTCTATGCACAATACTTTGAAATATATTGTGCATAGAATTTTTAAAAATAGTTTTACTTCAATTTATTCTGTATGGAATAGTTTGAAATGTTTTACTTCAATTTATTCTGTGTGGATTCTTTTTTTAAATTGTCTTAGACTATTTAAAAAAAGATTCTATCCAAGATACAAAATACCAGCTGCAGTTATTCACTTAAGAACTGTGGCAAGAAAGGTGGTATAGTGACCAAAGTTACTATGGCATTGAAAAAAGTGACTGATGACCATTTTTCACACTTAGCGACCATTTTCACACTTAGCAACCGTTGCAGCATCCTCATGGTCACGTGATCAAAATTTTGATGTTTGGCAACAGTTACAATTTATATTTGTAAATTGTAGTTATGCTGAAATAAAAAAAATATTACAATACTATTTTTGCGTTGTATGAAAATTTTTGTTGCTCCGTATAAAATTTTTAATCAAGCCCCCCCCCCCCCCCCCCGGTCAAAGGTGTCCCTCTTTACCAATCTGAAAATCTGGTCACCTTACTATAGAATGTTCAAATTATTAGACTTATTTTTTAAGGACTGCTTTATTATTTATTCTGGACAATGTAACAAAATGAAGAAGCTTTTTAAAATAAACGCTTGATCTGAGCAGGCCCAGTGCTATTGTTTTAAAATGTTCTATTCTTTAAATAGCAGAGAATAACTATACTTCCAGAAAGCACATCAATTTTAACAGCATCTGTATAAGTATAGTCTGAAATGTTAACACTACAAACAGTGTATATTGTCTGTACTGTTTTTTGCAAGGAGGCAAATTGCTGAGAGGCAGAGGCAGATATTTTCCCTTGTTTTCCTCCCCAAAATCTAGGTGTGTCTTATACTCCGGAGCGTCTTATATTCCAAAAAATACAGTAATGACTTCTTTTTAAAAAAATATTTTTATTATATAGTTTTCTTCATTTTATATCTTTCATTACATCTTTACAACAACTTTATACCGGTTTATATCTACAGTTTTTGTTTTGTTATAGATATATTTTTACATTTTTGTAACATCTTATTGTTATATGCTATTATATACAATAAATATTCTTCATCTTGATAGTAGATGCAAAGATTAGACAACCAATAAAGAAAAACAATTAATGAATTAGAAATAAGTATAAATATTTATTTCTGATTTCTAATTCATTAATCGTCTTTCATTATTAGTTGTCTAATCTTTGCATTTTACTATCAAGCCAATTATACCATACATTCCAAATTAAATAGTAGTCTGTTTCTCCTTTGTCTTTGATTTCCATTGTCAACCTATCCATCTCAGTGCAGTCTAATATTTTCTTTATTACCATTTCCTCAGAAGGTATATTTCTGTTTTTCCAGTTTTGAGCATATATAGTACTATTCTGGCCGCCGTTATTACGTGTAGCATTAAATATTGATTTTTTTTGTTATATTTCCCTGATAATATATCCCATAGGAATAGCTCTGGTTTTAACTATTGCTGTTTTACCATTTCCTCTAACCATTTTTTTAATCCTTAGCCAATATTTTTTGCTGAGGGACAGGTCCACCACATGTGATAATACTTTCCACGTATTTATTTGCATTTCCAGCTGTTTGGAAACATTTTTGCCAGTCCTGCTTGGGGGTAGATGCCATCTATAGAACATTTTGTATAAATTCTCTCTAGATGCTGCCGACATTGTCAATTTATAGTTTCCCCACCCCCCACAATTTCTCCCACTTGTCTAACTATGGTATAGCTGACATTTTTTTGCCCAAATTGTCCTAGGGGATATTTGTGCATTTGATTACCCAAAGAGTTCAGAAAGTTTCCACTGAAGATGAAGAAAGATAAGGAAACAGCTGGCTATAGGGCTAAAGCAATTAATAATCCACTAACCTTGTTGCCCCTAGCAATGCAAAACAGTTCAACCCCTGACTGAGGAGGAGATTTAAAAAATTGCTTTGGAAGCCATCAGGATACAGGCAAGGTATATGACACTGAGCAAGCAAAGTTTGTGTATGTTTTCTAAGTTCACCATAACTTGTGACATATAAAGCAGAATTCAGTTCAACAACCGTTTTTGACAAAAACTGCTTTTTTGCAGATGGGTAGCAAATTTTCCTAGAAAATTGCTCCAAGCAGTAGTTTTACTTAATTCTCCAAGTTTATTTCTAAAGAGATAAAGTTATAGAATTTAGATGATGCATATTTTGGGAGAAGAAGTAAACTGAATTCAATCATCATGACTGAAGAAATGAGAATCATGAGAAATAAATAACAATAAGAATGTTGCCATCACTTCAGGTTTTTTTCATCAGTGATAGTATTAACCAAGGCTGTCCTTGGAGTATGGACAAAAGAGTCAAGATGGCAACTATGATGATACAATTAAAGCCCCACTTGTTTTTCATTGCTTCACAGTGTATCCATATGTTTTATTTTCATTTCCTTACTTGATTAAATACAAAGTAATGCCATTATGTCTATGGAGATTCTCAGTTATCCACGTCATGGTTGTCCCAAAGGTGCTTTCTCAAGAGACATCTGGACTTTCTGGTTTTTCTTTTTAAAAGTTTCATTTCTCATCAAAGAAGCTTTTTCAGCTCTGATCTGATCCCCTACCATCCAATCAGAGCTGAAGAAGCTCCTTGGATGAGAAACAAAACATCTTCAAAGAAAATCCAGAAAATCCAGTTGCCTTTCGAAAAAGCACTTTTGGGATAGTGTCATTATGACTTTTTCTGGGGCAAATGTCTCATCGTAGCTTCATGATGACTACACCTTCCAGCTTTAAAAAACCCAGATGAATGTCTGGGTTCCACTTTTTGATATGATTTTATTTCTTTTCTACCTGGTAGTCTTCTGTAGGTATCCATTAATGTTCTTTTAGGGGATAGATTCATATACTTTGGGGGGTTTCACCATATAAGATTGCATTATATGCCTTTCGTTGCCCAATTTGACCTTCAGGGTTCTGCTTCTCCTTCTTGATCTGCTTGTTCAGCATAAGTGGTTGGTTGGGCATATCTTCTGTTTCCTCCTTGCTTGACTGGTTGGGCATATCTTCTATCTTCTCTTTATCTTTCTGGCCTACGGTGCTCTCCTGTTTAATATGACATACTTTCTGGTATAGACATACTTTCTGATATGTGTTCTTCAAAACTCACATGTTCCTTAATTCATTAAAAATTCCATGTCTTATAGAAATAGTATATACCATTACTTATAACTACTGTGCAAGACCTGAGGTATAGAATTTTGCATCCTTTGGTCGTTTTGCTGTATCCCATCATTCTAACCACTGTGACTTTGACACCTAGCTTTGAGCATTTTTGCCAGGAATAAAAACTTTGGCTTTGCAGTCCAATTTTTATAGGTGGCTCATATTGGGTTCCACCAATTCCATAGTCCACATGGTTTCTTTTCTGTGATTTTGTGGCTAGATAGCTGTCATCAGCATTTACCTTTGATATATATAGGAAGATTCCAAACAAAATTTAGATAATCAGGTGTAAATGTAAAATTGGATATGAGCTAATATTTGAAACAGTGGCTTGATAAGAGATGTTAAAATCCTATTCAACCATGCAGTCAACTCTGGGCTTCAAGCCAATCTCTATCTTAACTAGTCTAATGGGATTGTTAAAAGATTTAAGTTGGATTACCCTCACAGACATCAATTACAAGTTTATTGGAAGGATGGGCAGGATATGACAAATATGTCCAGTTGATGTAAAGGATCTCACTACAGAACAATAAACTAGATAAGTTTCAGACTCACGCTAGGGCAGTTCTTTAAATAATTTCCTGACTAAGATTTGTATAAAGAAAAAAAAATAACTATGTACATGATTGATTATCCATGGGTAACACTGCAATTATAAGAAAGAAGAAAGACCTAGGAAAATATTTGAAATATTTATTTAAAACATTTTTTAAATGTTGTTGCTGCTGTTCATTAAAAAAAATCCTCATAGCAGTTTACTGCCTAAATCGATAAAACCAAAGACATTGTTTCCCATAAGCCAATGATATAACAAACCTGATACACGTAATAAAAGAGAAAGGAGAATGAATAAAGTGAAATCAAATAGCTGCTCACAATGTTAGAAGCACAGAGATTCACCAGGTTTCCTCTCTATCATACATTATAAGGTCATTTTGAACCTGGATTGAAAATCAGCTTTTTCGGAGTACAGCTTTGCTGGTGGTGGTCTTCTCTAAGAACCACTTCTTCATGCAACCCCATGTCCTAAATTAAGTATTTTTTTTTGTGGGGGAAAATTGCTGCTGTATATACTATTAAATATATTTTATTAGGTGTGTGCAAACCTACCATCATAGAAATGATTCTTCCAGACCCTGCTACACTGGTGGTGGTTGCCAGTTTTCCAAAAGTTAATTTTCTGATCCAGAAGCAGTCTAAGATGACTCTGGCACAGTCCAGCCCCTAAACAGACTCCTAACATTTCTGGAATCTGTTCTTAAAAATAGAAAACATGTGTCTGGGCTAATCATAATCTTTCTCTGGGTTGCATGTGCACCCACAGTGCCAAGCTTAATTTAAGTTGTTATAGCTTGGCAGTTATCTGGGATGCCTAACTCCACTTTCTGTGTAAGCAAATTCTGAGTGCTTAATGCTATTCAGGTCTAATTTAGATTCCATACTCTCACCACTTCTAAGCTAGTTAAATTGCATAGATGGGAAGACTCCTGGGAAAGCTAGCGCAATCGCAAAATTGATTAAAAGTAATTCTGACTGATGGGCTGTAGCCTTTCAGCTCTCTTTACATTTATTAGAATGATTTCCCTAAGAACTGGAACCTTGCCTTTATGCTTATATCTTAAAGGGAAACAATGCTGGAACTGACTAATACCAGGTTGCTGGTATAATTAGTAAACAATAGGCATGACATCAGCCCCAGAAGCTAATTGACCAAATTAATGATAGTGATTTTAAAAAAAAACTTGGAGAGGAGTAAGCATGTTGGCAGAGAAACTTTCAGTCAGTGCTGAGTCTTCTAACACCTGGTAGGTAATTACAACTTCACACTAGCAGAATTCTGTATGCAGCACTTTTTTAAATTTTAAATCAGCCTTTAATCTAATTCCCAGGAACAGACTCTGGAGGAGTCTGAATTCCCTTCTATCGATCAGCGATGCTCATCTCCAAAGCTCATTTCTGAGCAAGACCAACTGTCGCAGGCGAAACCAACGCAGAAAGGGTATGGTTGAGATATATTTTAGGCCCGCTTTTGCTTTGCTTCTATATTCATGCTCTGTTCATAAGCCTTATCCCATGTGAACTTTGATCCTCAAAATTAGCATCTGCTTTAATATGCAGGTGGCACGGTGGTACAATCTGCCTATCTGATGGCTTTATTAGCTGTTAATTAGCAGCAGAGAAATGCTACTGAGGCTAGATAAATATAGATAGCATGTAAATGGCAACTCTGTTGAACAGCTCATGAAATAAAGTATAACTTACAGAATGCTGGATCTTTTGTATACTCTCATGTCCTTTGCCAGGCCTTCAAATTGAACCAGAGGCCAGTTTAAACTTCTAGTTTTTGTGTTTAAAGCTCACTGATCACAAATTTCCTAATACCTTTTATTACATCAGTACTAGGTAATTTCTGTCAGAATAGTTAAGACTTGTGCCATTGCCCCTGCAACATAGCAGCATTTCCCAATTGTGGTTTTGCTTAATTTTCTTCCAAGTCCCGGTTTCTTAAGGCAACGCTGCTGAAGTGGCGGCTCAATATCCCAGCATTGTAGATATCCAACCTTTTTTTTCTGTTTTCATTTGTTTTTCTACTGATTCATGATTAGAATAGAATAGAATAGAATTCTTTATTGGCCAAGTGTGATTGGACAAACAAGGAATTTGTCTTTGGTGCATATGCTCTCAGTGTACATAAAACGACAAGATACATTCGCCAAGAATCATAAGGTACAACACTTAATGATAGTTATAGAGTACAAATAAGCAAACTGGAAACAATTAATATCAATATAAATTGTAAGGATACAAGCAACAAAGTTACAGTCATGCAAGTAGATTTTGCTACAAATGACAGAGAGCAATTCCATCCCACCCATCACAATTTATATCTGATAAAACAAATGAATGAGAACACTGACTTTCAATGGACTTCATTAAATGTTTTCCTTCTGCCAAAAAAAGGAACTCTTTCCATGCAAGGCTGCCCTTTGATACAATTTTGTTCTTCTGTAGTTTACCCTTCTTATTTACCTTGTTTGATTAAGTACAATAACCATGAGAAAGAATGCATTAATATCCCAAAGAACAAATATTTCAGTACTATATTTACATTGATTAAAAACATCCCAGATATTATGTTTTTTCTGCCACCTTATTGAAATTCAAGGCTAAAACTTTGTAAAGGATTTATTTGTCAACTTCATTAGGATTCTGTGACATTAATCTATTTCAAAGTGTGTTCTTTTTCAAGGACATTGAATACAGGCAGAAATTACAAATATTTCAAGTTGAGTCTTAGAAATAAGGACAGTAGATGTGATAAAATATCTAATATATCAGCATCCAACATCAGTGGAACTAATCATCAGACTGTTCTGTCATGTTCTTAGTCAACACTAAATCATCTTCTGGGTAGAAGTGATAAAGAAGAAAGGAAGAGATCAGTCAGAAGATTTGCAGGTAGGGCTTGCAGGTGGGCCAATGGATCAAAAAGTAATTAGTACCTCCTGAAATGTATTATTGTTTGTGCTCAATTTATAGTTTTGCAAAAAATAATCCAGTTTTGGTAGTAGTTTTTCTTTCTGTTATTTAAAGACTCCTGACTCACAATTTTTCATTTTAAAATAAGAAAATTATATATCTATATCTCTTCAGTTTTAAAGCTGTTCTTGGTTATTTTTGTGAGCTATTATTTTGATCTAAATATTAGTTCATAAACTAAATGTTCAGGTTTTTTTCAAATGTCTTCTGAAAATTCAGTATTTCCATTTCAAATCTCCAAGCCACTAAGCTTTCACTAAGATTCTTGTATCCTGTGTACTAGATCACGGGTGTCAAACTGGTAGCTTACAGGCTGGGTGCGTCATGCGCAGGCCATGCCCACCCCAGCTCCATGAAGGGAAAAATGTCACAAAACATCACATGATGGCAATATGACTCCGTGAGTTTGACACCTGTGTACTAGATTAATGTTTTTGAAGTGTATTTTCTCTGCTTGGAACTTCCTTCCTTCCTTCCTTCCTTCCTTCCTTCCTTCCTTCCTTCCTTCCTTCCTTCCTTCCTTCCTTCCCATGTGTTACATAGAAAAGAGGCTAGTCTACAGTCATATGGCATGGCTACCATCTTGACCTTTTCACACTCTCCATTCCCTGGAGATTGCAGTTCACCATTCCATCAGTAGTCCAGTAGTAAAATAAGGAATATGGCTGGAATTATGAATCTAGGAATGCTACTTGTAACTGAAGAAATCGGAGCAACTATATAATTCAACTATCCACACTTCTAGTCAAATGTCTGCATTGGAATGAAAAATCTCAGTAGTCCTTGGTTAATGGTAATAATTGGAATGAGGATCTCCATAGCTAACAGCCCTCTCAAGTAAAAGAGATAGGAAATACAACTAGATGGATTAATTCTCCTTTATTTTATGACTGCATTGACAAATCTTGCAAATCTGAATGTACCAACTTCCATTAGGATGGTTCTTCCTAAGTTTCTTTCTCTGCCCATTAAGCCATTGGGGTTCCTCCCTTTCTTGCCTTATTGTTTCCTGGACATTCCCCAAGGTCATTCACATATTCCATTATAGTCATTAAGCAATGCAGTTGTAAAGCTGCAAAACCATATGACCATTCTGAATTACAACAGGAGTTCTGACAATTCTAGTTGCATCATTAGGTGAATCTCATGCAGTCCATCCTGCCAGTTTTCCCATTGACTTTGCTTGTCAGAAGTTGGCAGAGAAGGCAGCAAATGGTGATCATGTGAGCATGGAACAATGTGATGTCATAATTATCAGCTGGTTGTCAATTTCCTGAATCATGGCCACATGACTGTGGAACACTGCAATGGCCGCAAGTGTTGACTGGTCATAAGTCTCTTCATTCGGCATCATTGTAAATTTGAATATTCACTGAACAAATGTTAGTTAACCAAGAGCTACCTGTACAGCCTTTTTAATGTTCTGACTTAACTTCCTTAGGACTACTGCTGTCCTCATCTGTGGAAACAAAATACTCTAGGTCAGCACTATTTCAATTGATTTAAAAGATAATGGATAGCAACCAAAATCGATATGTAGGGGCTGGCCAGCTAGTGTCTTCCCTGGACTTGACTCTCATCTGCAGGAATTCTTTTAAAAAACCATCTGGCAGTACTGGCTTTTGCAGTTTTGGCAGATAATTAAATGTTCACTCTTGTCTACCCAGAAAATCAGCTGTCTCTCCAAAGTACATGAGAAGTATTTTAAAGACTTTTTTAGAGACCCAATTTCAGCACCAAATTCTAGCAGTAAGCAAACTAAGTAAGTGATTCTTATCAGTTCCCCCCCTCTCCCCCCCTCTCTCACTCTCTTTCAGAGAGAGAGGGAGAGAGAGGGGGAACCCAGAGCATATTTTGGAGAATATTTTTTGTATTCCAGTGACCAAAAATGAATGCACTATTCCAAGTGAGGTCTTACTAAACCAGTACTGTATATAGCGGTATTAATACTTCACATGATCTTGATACTATTTCTCTGTTGACCCAGCTTAGGACTTCATTAGCTGTTTGGCAACTGCAACTCACATCTATGTGGTTCGAGGTTCAAGGTTCATTTTATTTATATGCCGCCCTATTCCCAGCGGGACTCAGGGTGGTGCACAAACCCAAGGAGGGGAAGGGAAACACAAAAACTACAACAAAAAAATACAGGGCATTTAAAACAACAAACAGCCACACGATTCAAGAGGGGAAGGGAACTCATCGACCCCAGGCCTGCCGACACAACCAGGTTTTAACGGCTTTTCGGAAGGCCTGGAGAGAGGTGAGGGTCCGAATCTCTGCGGGGAGCTCGTTCCAAAGGGCCGGAGCCGCCACAGAGAAGGCCCTCCCCCAGGTAGTGGCCAGATGACATTGGCTAGTAGACAGAACCCGGAGGAGGCCTAATCTGTGTGATCTAATGGGTCTTTGGGAGGTTCCCCAGTTGGACTCCTAGATATCTCATTGTTACTGCTGTTGAGCCTGATGTCACCTATTGTATACCTGCGTGTTTGATTTTTCTTGCCTAAGTGTAAAACCTTACTTTTCTCACCACTGAATTGCATTTTGTGGGATAAGGTCCAGTGTTCAGGTTTGTCTAGATCCTTCTGAATTTTGAGCCTATCTTTTAAAGTGGAGGCTATACCTCTGGTGTCATCTGCAAAAGTGAATGAATTCCCCTTATCTCCCTTCATCTGAATTGTTTGTGAAGATGTTATAAACTGGCTCTAAGACAGAACCTTGGGATTCCTCATTACATCAGTCCAGGTAGATGTAGCTCCATTGAGGGCTACACACTAAGTGCAGTTTGTCAACCAGTTATGAATCCATCTACTGGTATGCTGTCTATTCCACATTTTCTATCTTACCAAGAAGTAGGTTGTTGCCCACTTTGACAAATGCTTTACTGAAGTACCCTAACTTTGCTGGTCTCTTTTTGCTGCTGCTTGCCTTTCCTCTCTCCTCCCTCTCCACCCCCACCCCCCACCCAGGTCCGCAAAGCTAAAAAGGTTGGGGAACTCTGTTCTAGTTCCTGTATCTACCTTTTGGGAGATAAAGTTGTCTGCTAGGTTTGCAGACATCTTTGAATACCAGTCTACTTTTAGTTTTATGTTCTCGCCATGTAGACTACAAAATAAACGCTGTACAAAATAATATCAGAGCAGTGTCTGCTTCATAAGAACAATGGCAACTAATAGCAACTCTTAGCACTGCATCAGAGAGGCAACAAGCCAAAATCCCAGTCTGGGAATTCCTGTACTTCTGCACACTAAATTCAGCTCATCAGCATAATTTGGTAAAATGCAAAAAGAGTCTCCAGGGCCACATAAATGGAGAAAAATTATAGGACAGATGCTGAGAAACTGGAGAAAAAGCAAGACAAAGTACAGCATGAAACTATGCATTCTGATAAGTTTTAACTGTATAAATAGAGGGCATATGGATGTGTCCAGGTAATAAATGAGCCTCTGCTTTCAGCAGCCTTTAATTCTCTTCTCTTTTCAAAACGAACAAAGCAAATATGATCTATCTTTATGCATTTTGTGCAAAAATGATTTGAATTTGCAGCCTCTTGAATATTGTAGCATAAGCAACAGCCAATGCTAACTTGTAAGATTAGAAATGTAACTCAGGATTGACCTGAAAATCATGGGTTTTTTTTAATTCCCCTCCTCTTCTTTTATTTTATTTATTTTATTGCTTTGGAATTCTTCCAATCGGGCTCCCGACCCCATGAACTTCATTTAATTCAAATGAATGGTAATTCTAGGCATCCCCAATAAGATGACATTCAGGTATCCTAGGGAAAGCTTTTTGGAAGCAAGTTCCACAAGAATTCAATAAAATTTAATCCTTAAATTAAGCACATTGAGTTTGGTGGGCTGCATAAACAGCACTAAAATGATATAGAATTGAATTTTGGCCTTCAAATATAGTAGGAAAAATCAATTATTCTGCAGTTGACATTCTAATTCAGAACATATAGTTCTTATCTTAAAAACTGAACGATGAATGTTCTTTTTGAATTTTGGATCATCTCCCATTTTATTACATTTTACAGAAATTACCGTATTTATCGGCGTATAACACGCAGTTTTAAAACTAAAATTGCAAGCTTAAACCCTGCCTGCGTGTTATACGCCGATACTGCGTGTTATACGCCGGGTCCCAAACTGCCTGCTCCAGCTGATTCACCGGCGCCCATGATACTCATAGAAGTGCAGCATCCATTTCATGGCAGCGTCGGCGGCTCTCCAGCTACCCTGCCTGATATAACCCCTACCTTGCAGCAGTGGCGGCAGCTCTCCAGCCACCTGCTGTTCGCTTTAACCCCATCATTGAACAAGCGGCGGCTGGAGAGCCGCCCGCTGCCTGATTTAACCCCATCCTAGCAGCAGCGGCTCGCAGCGGCCAGAGAGCCGCCCGCTGCCTGTATTTTTTCTCCATCATTGCGGGTGCTTACCTTCCCGCCCGCCTGCTCTCTGGTCCCAAGTGTACGCGCCGGCATTCTCCCAATCAGCTGTGAGTCCGCAGCCGCCCGCGCTGCTGTTTTAAAGGCTGCTCCTCAGGACCCTCCGAGGCCACCGTACTTCTGACGAGTGACGTCCCTGACGTTACGCTGAGGACGTTACTCGTCAGCGCAATTAAAGAGTAACCTGAGTCTGCTAGCGACACAGGCCAGGTACTGTGGTGAAAACAAAAACATATAGAAATAGGGGTTTATGTGGGGGGGGCTTGTTATGTGGCGCAGGGGGAAAGAGTATGTGATATGGGGGGTGGGGTTATATGGTACAGGTGGTATCAGGACTATGTGGTACAGGGGGATTAGGTTGTACAGGTGGATCTGGGGGGGGGATTAGGTGGTACAGGGGGATCAGAGGGGGGAAAATGATGTGACAGAAGAGGGTGGGGAAGTAATTCATGTTCTAATGTTATAAATTTTAATCCAACATTAAGTTCCGAGCTTCCAAGTCATTTATTTTTAATGAAAAAAATTTTTACTCAAATTTTTGTGTTAAAATGGGGAATGCGTGTTATACGCCGGTGCGTGTTATACGCCGATAAATACGGTATATTCATATTGATTAGTTTTGAAGGTATACCCTGATGTAATAAAGAAATAGATTACCATGTCCAGTCAAACTTTGATCCTTTCCAGTAAACCTTATTTAGTGGGTCATGAAAAAATACTGAGAATGGACATAATTAAACTGAAAAAAGAAACTAATTTATATTTAGTTATTTATTATTTTATTTATTACATTTGTTGGCTGCTTATCTTACCACACGGTAACATTATAAAATATGTCCAGAAATAAGTCTTATTTAATGGACCATCTAGGAAATTCCATATACTTGTATTATAGAATATGTATCTAGTATATGTAATAATACATGGCAAATATTTTAAATAGACATTAATTTTGTTAATCTATCTAATACGGTATGGTCTTTATTTCTTCATGGGTACAATGTATAAAATGCAGTGCAAAATATTTTCCCTCAAAACATGAAAAGGTATAAAATTTCCCCCTCCTTCTTTTCTGTTTATTGGATTTTATAGAGAGTGCATTCATTCTCTATATTAAAGTAAAGTAAAACTGAAGTATTGAGGTCATAATTTACTAACGTGAAATTGAACTGTATTAAGTTTTAATATCTTCTTAAACTTCTTGGCAAGAATATTATTATCAGTGAAAAAAGAAAGGACATTCAGGGAATAATTCTTTGTGGAAGGAACTTCACTTCTTGAAAAGTGATAATTTTTCAAATTTTCCAGTAATTAGTGTTAGTCTTTATCCAAAAATAACTAAAAACATTGTATTTATATGAAAAGTTTGTTACTAAAAAAGTTCCTTACTATCTTGATCTGGACTATCAACATTACTTATGAACACAAACAGTACAGATAGTTCTCAACTTATGACCACAACTGAACCCCACATTTCTGTTGCTGAGAAATTTGCTAAGTGAGTTTTGCCACGTTTTACCATTTTTCTTACCACAGTTGTTAAGGGAATCACTGCAGTTGTTAAATTAGCAACAAGGTTGTTAAGTGAATCTGGCTTCCCCATTGACTTTGCTTGTGAGAAGTTTGCAAAAGCTGATCACATGACCCCGGGACACTGTAATCGTCATAAATATGAACCAGTTGTAAAGCGTCTGAATGTAAATCACATGACCATGGGGATGCTGCAATGGTCATAAGTCATTTTTTTCCCAGTGCTGTTATAATTTCAAAGTTCACTAAATGAACTGCTGGTATTGTTGGATTGGTAATTAAAACATTTAGGATCTGGTTTCCAGTCTACACAGAGGTTGCTTTGTCCCATTCCAAGCAGCTTGTCTGTTTGCTTACCCCTGCTTATAAATTTCCTCCTGAATATTCAATGTTCAAGGGCTATATTAGGAGACCTCAAGAAAGATTACAGCAATTGTTCCTAATGAATAGGCTCATACTTTCAGATTATTTGATCAGCAAAATGCATGAAAAATTGAATTGCTATTGACAGCAGGATACATTTTGGGTGCATAAATATTTCATAAATTTAGGGCCGTGCATTCAAAAACCAGTAATTATCTATAATTAATTGCTGCTTCATAGGAAACAGCCCAGGAAAACATTGATGTTAGGGGCAGCACCTGCCTTTTAGGTTTGGCTGAACAACTCCCTTAGTGAAACAGCTGCTGCTATGAAAAATGCCGCCAGATGGAAATTGAGTAATTGTGATTTTGTTTAAGAGAGGCTCAGTAAATAATTGTAACAGATAAGTAGAGTTTTCAGTGTTTATTTTATACAATTAATCAGCATGTATGACTACAGACCATGGTTTGTAAATTTATCATAGATTCAGTAGGCTGGATACATACCTGTCCCTTTATATATGAAAGCTAATTTCAATTGGAAGAAGAGAGCTCACATTTTCTTTGTAATAACAAAGAGCTGCATCCTTTAGCAGAGCTAAGAAATCAAGAAATTACTCTCTTGGCCTCTTGCCCAGCAGGGATACAATTCCATTGAGGACTATTAAACATTCTTCTTTATAAAGCGAAGAACACTGCATGCAAATAGATACTATCCCTGTCAAAGGATGGAAGATACCAAAAGATGCTTTGACTTTATTGGTTTTGCCATCATTCGGGCTACCAGTGAATATCTTCTTTTTTTATACTGATATTACTGTGGCATGTTTAATATTACTTTCAATTTGACTTATGTTTTGATTACCATTGTTCTTATTCCTCTTGTTTTTAGAGACCTGCCCTTCAGTAGGATAGCAGAATATAGTTTTTAACCATTGACAATTGAGTCAAAGTAGGCTCTAACAATTCTAGTTCTGAGTATGCAATATTATATTCTGCAAAATAGTTGTGTTACATCTTGGCAAATTATTGATATATATATATTTCTGATCAGAGCCAAAGGCAGGGGGGAAAGTACTTTGAGTTGTACGAGCTTTGGTTCATGTTTTATTACATTTTTCAAATTTGTATTGGCTTAATCTCTCCATTGGGTATATAAATATCTATATCCTTTTCATGGAGAGCCAATTTGGTGTAGAGATTAAGGCATCAAGCTGGAAACTGGAAGTCTGTGAGTTCTAGTTCCATCTTAAGCCGCTAGGTGACCTTGATCCTGTCACTTTCTTTCAGCCCTAGGGAGGTGGCAAACTACTTCTGAAAAGCCTTAGCCAGGAAACTGCAGGGACTAGTCCAGGCAGTGTCTGAGTATTCAGACATGATTGGATGGAAAGAAAAATAAATCTTTTAATACTGTTTTAAAATGTGTCTGTGACAACAATAAGGAACTGGAATGAATGCATCAGTAATCAAAATGATAGTGGTAAAATACAAGAAATAAGATTGCTGAAGCCTTTGCATGACTAACAGACATTTGAACATACTTCTGTTTCTCAAACCTTGATGGAGCATCCAACAGGTCATCTGACTTTCCTGAGAATGGTTACTGAAAGCCTTGTAAAAGTTGTTTGACCTACAAGTACACAAAGAGGAGTGTCAGAGGAGAAGAAGCAGATGTGCTCCTGACAAAGAGAACAGATGAAAGAGAGTATATTATACTTCTTGAAGATCATGAGTTTAGCTCTTTCCCTTATCCAGGACAGTTCACTCAAAAGCATCTCTCTGTCATTATGGCTGCTTAATTCAGGTGTGCATATGAAAAAAGAAGTCTTTTGTTTCAAACTCCACATTGCATTCTGGAAGCCTTGCCAAACCAATCTAGGTCAACAATGGTTTGGCAGAAGCAAAACATTTATTGTTCCAGGTTTCAGCGAAAGCATCACTCTCAAGGATTCCCACAAGATTTTTATTTGATGGATCAGGCACGACTGGTAGATGTCCATCCTGTTTCCAGGTCTGTACACTGTGATTACCTCTTTGTAGGAAGAGCACAAAGTATTCTATGTAAACCTTCCTTTAAGGACAAAAGTTTTATATGGTGCACCATGTGACTGCCTCACTGTTTGAAGAAAATAATATAATATCTTTTTATTATTTTTAACTGTTGGTCACCATAATTCTGAATCCAGCCCAAAGTAAAAATCATTTTCTTTAAAATATGGGACCAGTTTGAGGACCGGACTATGTAAAGCTGTGGCGTCCAATCTTGGCAACTTTAAGACTTGTGGGCTTCATCTCCCCGAATTCCTCAGCCAGCATATCTTATGCAATTCTTAAAGTTGCCAAGGCTGGACACACCAATGTAAAGAGTGATGGTGATGAATTTATGTGTTCAATCATGTCCAACTTTTGGTGCTTCTATGGACCAGGTCTCTCCACACCTTCCAGTTTTGCACTACTTCTTTTTGTTTTTTTATGTTTTTGACTGGTGTCAATTTTGATGGTGTCCAGTCACTGTGTTCTTTGACTGGTTGGTTGACCTGGTTTCATTTTACTGCTAACTGTTCCAAACATAATTGCTTTCTTCAATGAATTCCCCGCATGACATGGCCAAAGTGAGACAGTTTCATGATTTTGCCTTCATGGCTGGTGTTGTGGCTGGTCTTCATGGCTGGTCTCCATTACATGCTTGTTGGTTAGTCACCTTTGCTGTTCCAAGGAATGTAAAAAGTTGTCTAACTTTATATTAAGTTGTTGATCAGGTCTTATAATATGATATAGGAATCTAGACCAAGAAGATCCACTATGATGGTCATCACAAGAAACTGGATCTTTTTGGTATTCCTTTCCTCATTAAATATGTCTGTCTCACTTTAAATAGGACTTGTTAAAGAAATAGATGTGTGCTTTCACGTCACTCTTAATCCCTGGAAACTGCTTGCAATTTTCTTGGCAACAACTGTAAATGGGACTTGACCTTGCCTACTTCCTAGCCTTTACAACTATATCAAATTTATCATTTGATTTATATTTTGCATTTCATCTAGGAACAGAAGATAGCTGTTGTTGCTGTTGTTATTATTATTGTTGTTATTATTATTATCACAACAACATAATTGTATCACAGCGGCCAGTTGTTTTGCCGGATTTGGCATTGGTTACTAGTTGGGCCCCACCCAGGGGCCTAGGATGTCGTAACGTATTTTCATAATATGCGTGCAGATCCAAGCAGTGCAGCTTTTTGCATTTGACTGATGGTGATTTTGTCAATTTTTAACTGTTTTAAATGTGATTCCAGTGCTTTTGGAATAGCACCCAGTGTGCTGATTACAACTGGAATTACCACTGCTGGTTTGTGCCATAATCATTGAATTTCGATTTTTAAGTCCTGGTATTTTGCAATTTTTTCATGTTCCTTCTCGGCGACCCTGCTATCACCCGGTATTGCGATGTCTATGATTGTAACCTTATTTTTCTCAACCAGTGTGATGTCTGGTGTATTACGCTCCAATATTTTGTCCGTTTGTATACGAAAATCCCACAAGATCTTGACCATCTGATTTTCGGTGACTTTTTCAGGCTTATGTTCCCACCAGTTTGTTGTTGTTTTAATATTATAATTTTTGCACAAATTCCAGTGGATCATTTGTGCTACTGAATTGTGCCGCAATTTATAATCAGTCTGCATGATTTTTTTACAACAGCTGAGTATGTATGTATGTTGTTGTTGTTATTATTATTATTATTATTATACAATTGTATCACAGCGGCCAGTTGTTTTGCCGGATTTGGCATTGGTTACTAGTCGGGCCCCACCCAGGGGCCTAGGATGTCGTAACGTATTTTCGTAATATGCGTGCAGATCCAAGCAGTGCGGCTTTTTGCATTTGACTGATGGTGATTTTGTCAATTTTTAACTGTTTTAAATGTAATTCCAGTGCTTTTGGAATAGCACCCAGTGTGCCAATTACCACTGGAATTACCACTGCTGGTTTGTGCCATAGTCGCTGAATTTCAATTTTTAAGTCCTGGTATTTTGCAATTTTTCTCGGCGACCCTGCTATCACCCGGTATTGCGATGTCTATAATTGTGACCTTATTTTTCTCAACCAGTGTGATGTCTGGTGTATTATGCGCCAGTATTTTGTCCGTTTGTATACAGAAATCCCACAAGATCTTGACCATTTGATTTTCGGTGACTTTTTCAGGCTGATGTTCCCACCAGTTTGTTGCTGTTTTAATATTATAATTTTGTTGTTGTTGTTGTTGTTATTAATTGCCCAGTCAACCAGATATTTAAACTGGATTTGACACTTTTATCCACCTATCAAGTTCTTCCCAAGAATCTGGGATAGGCAAATGTTGTTTGATGGTGTTGCAGGATTATTATTTTTACAAATACATAATGCATTGTTTTTATTGTTCTTCAATGTGTACTGTGTTGTTTAAATTAATGAAAAAGATAGTTTATGAATTGTAATGGTTGCTATTACTTTATAGTTAACACCACACTCTGCCTCTTAAAAAATACTGTTGTTTTAGCCTTGTCATTATTTTTGCAATTTGTGAAAAAGTAAACCAATATGCCATCTAGTGTCTCTAAATATTATTCAGCACATGAAGAACAAAATCTTAGGCATAAATGTGAGAAATCTAAAGCTACTCATCACTTGGAACTTTTATCTTTTAAAAAGCAGATTAAACACATCTTAAATGATTTTATTTATTTGTACGTATTTTCCCCCATGCCTTACATGAGATTATCTTTTTTTACCTTCTCAGGGTTCAATCTGAAACTTAACAACTGGCCAAGAGTTACCTAATTATCAATCTTTGTAAAATGGAATTCCCATTATTTTGTTGTTTCTGAATTTTGTGCAGAGCCCTGTGTCTGTATTTTGTGAACCTCTTATCTCCTCTTGATCGTTGATCAAATAATAAAAGAGAATGAGAGAGGAGGAAAACCCTTTGATATCATATATATGATTGCATCAAGATTCTTTTAATTCTATTTTACAGTGCAGAAATAGATTATCCGAACTCTTTCTGATCTCATTCAGACCTTGGCAAGGAACAGAAATAGCAGATTACTTTTGATGTGATCTTAAGGAGTGGAAGCCTTTAGTTCAGTGATGGCTTATTTGTAAGGTGCCTCAGGATTCAATCATTTCCATAGTACTTTTGAAGATCCACCTGAAACCCCTGGGAAAACATCGATTAGTTTAGTATTATCAGTGCATCAATGACACAGAATTTAACATCTCCACTCTGCACTGAGCAGAGATGCTTAAATTTTTATCCTGAATCTGGAAGTTTTTAGGGGCTGAATGGGGCAAATCCCAGCAAGAGGAAGTTGTTGCTTGTTTAGAAGGGTTGGTGGGTCTGATATTGATTTTGGATTAAATGCTAATTCTTTGAAGAAGTAATTCCATGACTTGGAGTCCATCTGGATTGCTTGTGAGCCAGATGGGAGGCTATAGCTGGGGGTGGGATTTGCTGTTTTGGCTGGTGTGTCAGCTATAGCTCTATCTGCAATTCTATACACATGGAAGACCAACTTAGAAACTGTAATTATTCCAAAATGCAAAACTCAGTGTATTGTCACAGCTGTACTACCTGTGCTACAGGACTATTTTGATTACCAATGGGTTTTGATGTGTGATTTATAGTGCTAATTTTGTTCTATAAATCTCTACATAGCTTCACTCCAAGGTATCTTTAGGCATACCGAATTTTGTGTAGAATCAATCTATCCACTGTGCGCTCCCCAATATAATGCACTGATGATTCCTCTAGTATTGAGAAGCAAGGGGGGCTCTGCAAAGTGCTTCCCATTGTGGTTCTCTTGATATGGATTTGGCTCAAGTTATCAACCATCCTAGTGGCTCTCCGAAAAGTAATTTAAAAACAACTATTGTAGGGGAGATTTGGTAGTTAAATGTATACCATTGTGCTCTATGCTGACATTTTTGTATTGGTTTTAAGGTTGTCTTTATTGCCTTGGGAGTCATTGCAGTCTACAATAGTATGCAAATTAAATAAATTGATGCTTGCACTATTGCAAAGAACCTCCAATATTTTAGGTTGCAAAGGATGGATGGGATTAGTGAAAAGCAAGTGTTCTGTCTTGCAAAAATAGTTTCTACACCCAAAAAATGTCTTAGCACATAAAATCCATGCAGGAAGTAGGGTGTTGATGGCAGTGGCAACAAGTTACTTGCTGTAGTACAGTTGCAACTGTGAGTTTGGGTCTGAGATTGGAACAATTCATGATAAAAGAATCTGAGTTCATAATTTTCATTTTGTTATTAAATTGTCATCATTTTAAAGTCAAAATCTAAAGGTCCATGATATATTTAATATCCAAATGATCCTTTCTTTGAAAATTAGAATTCCATTGATCTCAACAATTGTAAGAAATTGTGGTGTGACCCTTCAGTCACTTTTGAGATGCAATAACTAGCATTTAATAGATCACACATTGTTTTTAAAAAATCACAATACATTCCCCAAAATTGCTTTAGACATTATTAAAGCCAAATGAAACTAAACTCCACAATATGGAGGAAATGTTAATTTAGAATGTATAATCTATGGCACTAAATGAAATGAGTCTATTTGGCTCATACTTACCAATTTAGAGTTAGCTTTTTAAAGCACTGGTCTATTAACTAAACACACTCCCACTGGATCGGTGATGTAGATTGTGAGAACCGCAAATTGGTCAAGTTTAGCTTATATTTCATATCCTACCTTGTTCTGCCTTGTTCTTTACAATGATCAATGGACACATAAACCACTGGACAGATAATTCAGAGCATGTTAATGATGCTCAGTGATATTACTTCATTTAATCAATTTTCAAGGAGTCAATATTCTTGAATCATAAACTTGCTCATCTGCTGAGTAAGGGAGAACAAGCTGAAATTAAATAAGTGTAAGACTAGCAGCTACTGGTAAACAGAAAACTGGACTTGGTGATGGAAGTCCATCCTGATGTTGTTGGGTAGTTATGATGTTGGCATTGACTTTTAGACATAAAACATCTAATTGTTTCTCTCATTATGAATTTGTCCAGCTGTTAAAATCTTCACAAGAAGCCCTGTTGTATTTGTGATGAGAGGTACTTCTTTCCACGGTAAATTAATGCACCTCAGCTCTCTATACTCTGAAGCATTCTCTGAATCCCACCCACCCAATTTTCAATAGGAAATCATGTGTTTGCGTGCGGGCTGGAATGAATGTACATACAGTGATTTTAGATTCTCTTTGTGAAGACCTAATACAATAAAAGTACTATGTTATTCTTTACACCAAGATAAGACAAAGTTCAGTAAAATTATTCTCAAGCAAATTTTTTTTTAAAAAAAATTTCTTCATAATTACTGAACTCAATCCAAATCACAATATGTTCACACAGATAATCACACATTTCTATCAGGTTATTGTATAAAGTTCCAGAAACACTTTATTTAAAAATGGAGCTGTAAATGCTTGTAACATCATACATAATAAGTGTAACAAAAATAAATAAGGAGTATGCATCCATACAAATAAGAAAATTGTAAATGCAAATATTACAGAACACAAAATGTGTAAATGTCTGAAAAAGAATACACAAAAAGAATTGTGTTAAAGAGTCAAAATCTTTAATTTTTCTATAACTATTTCCTAGTTTCTGATACTTGTATGTTTGTGGTTCTCCCAAGCACTGAAAAGAGGAAGGAATGATGATGGCCAAAATATCGCTATTCTCAATATATGTATTTTCATCATATATCAGTTTAAACTGCTATGGTATCTGTAAACAATTGTTTCCCAACCTCTGAGTGGGATACAGAGTTTGACAAGAGGCAGATTTTAAATTTTCAAACAAACAAACAAGTAAAGTAATCCAATATACAACAGGATTATTGGGTTCTTTATATTACTACAAAAAAGTTTTTTGTATATTTACTTGGCCAAGCTTTGCAATGACTTCCAAAATCCTGTACAGTTTCAAAATCCTGTACAGGAAAGGAGTATTTTTAAACAACCGACACATATGATTATTGCTGAAATATTAAAGACTGGTTCATAGAAGCTTCAAAGTTGTATTTTTAATTTTAGTATTTAGACTGATGCAAAAACACAAGAAATTTCCAGTTATTAATTGCATGTAACAGACGTTTTTGAAATTACAGTGTTCTGGAAATACAAGATGGTTAATTTTTTTAAATTATTATTTCCAAATGTTAAAATTGGGATAGTTTTAAAGATAAATAGGCTTATATGTGATATTTTAATAGATTTGCTGTTAAGCAGTATAAGCAAAAGGTCTATGTTAGCATTTTTTTCCAGAAATTCTTATAAACATATTAGACAGATTTACTAGAGATTCTACAGGAAAACATTTATAATTTGTATGCCTGGAGTCAATCTAATGATTAGATTTTCACTACCCTATCTCCAAACTTTGGAAGAAAGTTTCACAAGTCATGATGAATGAATTTTGTGTCTGATCTTAGTAACAAAGCATTAAAAAAGAATTTCAAGCAGTAGACACACACAGCAATATATTTAAATCAGTTTTGTAGTTCCAAACATTTGAACAGAAATCATATAACATTTAATTTCATTAACATCAAAAAGACATATTGAATAGGATCCTCAAGTGTCAAATGGATCGTCCTAGAAAGTTGACTTACCCCACTCTCAAAGTGGTATTTTGTTTTAAAAAAGGACAATTTTGATCATTTTCCAAAGTACAGTATAGCGTAATTAGTTCCTACTGATATGTTCATTCGCCACTCTCAGCAAATTCTTAGTGCAAACATAATATTTGAGCCCTGTAAACCTTTAAGCAATCTCCAGGATACAATAATTAATTATTCTGAAGTCTGCTTTTCCTTATATTGTGATATCATTAAAATGTAATGTCCTAATTAGCTCCCTTTATTCAGAATCAAGCATAAGTGATCATGTTATACACATATAAGTCAAGAAGCTTAATTAAGATCACCTTTTCATAGGAGACTCAGAATTTTGAAATGAAGGATGGTTGGCTGGTTGAAGTCTACTTAAACAAAATAAACTATGGAGGAAAAGATTCAAAGCAAGTGTTTGTGAAACTCGTAAAATGATCATAAACTGTGCATCTTCATTGGTACCAAAGTTTACCTCAATGAGTCAAATGGTTTGTGACATCCAAAATATCACAAAGTAGTTGGTAATAACAAAGCAACAACAGTTTTACCAACCTTGTTTTACTGTTTAGAGGATGGTAAGACTCTTAATGAATTTTGCACATTCAATACTAAAAGTACTGATCACATTCATGTCATTTACACAAAGTTGGATCTTCTTCTTCTCCATCTGGATTGAACCTATTGAAATGTATGCTGAAATCATGCTCGGATTCAACAGTTCCAAGTTCACGTGAAGTAGAGGCAGTGGCTGGCCGTACAGCCCTTGCTTCCGGCAGACAGTTGGGATGTATCTGAGGATGGGCACTTTGAGAACCAGGAGTGGATTTCTGCCTAGGATGAGCTGCTTGGACAGGACCAGCAAATCCCAAATTGCTTAAAGCGTCCAAAGTTCCATCAGGGTCAATCATTGAATTAATCACTAACAAACAGAACAAAAACCAGGAAAGAAATCAGTTTGACTGCTGGTTAACAGCGTTAAAATTAATATAATATTACTCAGTCTTTTAATTTCCTTTCCATCTCATTTCTTCTTGAAAAAGTTAAAAACATTGGGGGCAACACAATATATCCAGGACCATTAACTTCAATAGTTCAAGACAAGACAAAATTTATTAACCAATAACCAAGGAATATTGTATATGTATATGGTCTTTTCATATCAGTGTTGGAACATCACTACAGTCAATAAGCAAGAATTTTCCAGAATACCCAAAGACATATTGGTCTGCAGATACAACTAGCACATTGTTTTTTCTTTTTATTAGACTCAATGATCATTTTTAGAAAATAGAAATGATGGATGGCTACAGTCCAGCAGTTGTTTGGAAGTATTCACTGAACAGAAATAAAAGAGAGGGTAGGAAGCATACTGGATAGTCACAGTGTATTCTAACCAGTTTGACTCCCCCCCACCCACCTCCCTATGTTCACCTCAGCATTAATTTTGAGAATTGGCAAACCCTTTCTCTCTAGGTAGAGAGATGAATCATTCTCAATTGTCCTACTGGCTCAAAAAGGTTCGTATCATTATCTCAAGTCCTCTGTTCAAATCAGTATCTTGGTCATAGCAGTAACAAAAATAATATTAAAATGGCAGAGATACCATAATAATCAACACTTTGAAATGAAGGGCTAAGAGTTAAGTTTAACAATACAAAACTGTAAAACGTTATAATATTGAAACCTCTGCTCAGAAAATAGCACAGGTTTCCACAGTGGTGTTCCATGTGTTTACAAGCTGTTTATATATATACAATACATGCTAAAAAAAAAAAGGTGAGGTGCATGCGTGCCACAGATGGCATGTGGAGCTCTCTCTGTGGGTACGCGAGCTGTTGCCCCAGCTTAGTTCCACTGCACATGTGCGTGCGCCTTCTGCTGGCCAACTGATTTTTGGGTGTGGGAGATGCACATGCATGTGTGTGTGTGTCATGGATGCATTCATGGGGGGCAGGAGGGAGTGTGGGGAACACCCCATGGGCCCCATTTTTGGCTCCAAGAGGCTTCAGGGAGGCCTATTAGGCAGAAAATGGGGCACAAAGGGGTCGCACACATGCACCAGGGGGGGTTTCGGGGGCATCATGCGCACATGGGTGTGGACACGTGTGCACTGTCACGTCCGCGCCCTGCTTTCGGCATGCAAGGACAAAAAGGTCATCACTGGTATAGATGATATGTATGGTTCTGGGACATGAAGAAAATAATAAATAAAATTGCTAAGAATAACTATTAATTATTTTGTTTGCAAATTCTACTTATAAAAAAAACAATGGAAAATCTAGCTTGATTGACCTCCTCAAAACTCTTAATAGATTAAAGTCATTTAGATTTTAGGTTCAGATTCTCCACCAAGCTATGGCAGCCCTCTCTGAACCTATTGTTAGTATTTTTTGTCCTTTAAATAGGATATAGCTGAAATCTAATTTTCCTTATGCTCTGGTTCCTCTTCAGATCAGATAAATCTTTCGTCTTAAATCCATAGACCAAGTCATGATTTCCAGGGTACAAATTTATAAAGCGAAAAAGTCTAGGAAACAGGTAATATCCTACAGAAGCGTATTCCCTATACTTTCCAACCCATAATTTAGGAAACAGCCTTGAAACCCAAATCCTATTCTATATCTTCTATAAATGTTACATGTTTATTTTTCTGCAAATCACAATTCTAGAAATTGTTGGATGAAATATTAAATACCTTGCAGTTGTTTCTCCACTCTTTTCAATTCTTGCAATATTGATGAGATTTCCTGCAGGAGCAAATACGTCGCTTTTACTAAGGTTCAAGGATGGAATACGAAATAGCAATCCCAATAGCTATTTTTTTCTAGTTTAAAGGTGACCTTTCCTAATTACGATTGATCTAACTGAATGGAACACACAACATTTAGTTTTATAAAGCCAAGCTGGTGTTTGATTTGACAAAATGATAAGCAGTGGTGGTTTTCAAAGATACAAGCTTGGGTGCTCCTTCAGTCTCTGCTTTGACCTAGGCTTCCCCAAACCACGAAGCAGATTACTTGTTCCGACAAAACCCCCTTTTTATTAATTTACTGTGAATTCTGCTCATTCATATCCAGCAAAGTCTTTCAAGGGTGAATTTACAGTCACAGACCTTATCTGGCTTGGAGAGCTGTCAGGCCAATATCTTCAAAACTTGGCAAGGAGTTTCGGAGAGTCATGAACCAAATAAACAAACTACATTGTCTCCTGCAAACTCCACTCCCCTTTTGCTCCTCTTTTATTCCCTTTGGAAAGGGCCATTCACCGTCTACCTGTGACCTTACTCCCAAGTCGACCCTTGTTCCTTAGCTGTTTCCTTCATCTGGCAACTCTGTGAATGCGCACATTCACAGGCTTCAGATGTTCATCTGCCTCACTGATGTCTGACTCCGAAGACAGTTGATAACTGTCAGACAGCCCTGGCCCCATCTCTGCCCCTGATGCAGAGTCCTCATCAGAGCCTTCCCCAGACTCTAGGACTGGCCCATGTTCCTCTCCAACCTCCTCACTGTCCAAATCTGCTGCCAGCTCTGCTGGCCACTGGTGGGCCACAACAGTCCCTTCAGTGTTAGGTAAAATTCTGGTACACAATAATGTCAATATTTTGAGACCGAGTTTAAGTTTGCACGGGCTTTTATAACAGCTGAACAATCATATTTTTAAAGGGGATTTATTTTTTAATGACAAAATGTCTCACTTCTATTTATTTAAATCTGTTATTTTAATCATACCATGCTTGATGTTTTCACAATTGGGATATCACTTTCAGCTCGCAGTTTTTTTTCAATGTCTTCCCAATTCCGGTCTTTGTCCTTGAATAATATTCTGTAACCAAGAAGCACAAAAAAGTGATGAGTTTTATTATTTATTCAATTTATTTCCTGCCTTATTCAGTGTTCAAAACACAAAACAAAGTAAAGTAATAAATTACAACTACTAATAAAATTAACTAATAAAAGCTTGAAAAAAGTAATGTACTTTACCAATTTTATGAATGCCAAGAGAGTAGGCAGCAACCCCTTAGGGAATGCAACCCCTAGCTTGGAAGCAGGAGAAAGCTCTCTTCCAAGTGGCAGTAAAATGAGCTTCTGGTAGCGGACACAATTTAAAAAGACCATCTCCTGCAGCTTTTAATGACTGGGCAGGTTCATAATGGGAAAGCAGAGTCAAAGCTCTTTAGGTCTTTAAAGATTAATGGCAACATCTTACATTATGCCTGAAGAGCAACTGGGAATGAGTATAGATCTTTCAGTGCAGGGATTATGTGATCCCTTATTTTAGTTAAATGCTACATTTTGTACCAACTGCAATGTCTGGATATTATTCAACAGTAACTCTACATAGACCACAATGCAGTAGCCAAGATGGAATGTAATACTTCCATGGCTATGAGTTTCCAAATCTCATTGGTTCAGGAAGGAGGAAGTAAACAAATGTGCTCTAGGCCATAACTATTAATTGTGAATCCAATGATATCTGAAGTGTATTTCCAGACTGTGGACCTATGCTAAATAGATTCGGTGTCCTTGTTATAAAAAGAGCACCTTTGACAAACAGCTCTAATATTGAGGCTGAGCATTGGTCATAATCCTGGGAGAATCAAAACAGATACTGATCAATAAGACCAAACAGTCTGCGAGCCATACTTTGTGCCAAACCAAAATGTTGAAGTGTAGTGAGATAAAACTCCAGCTGATAAGACAATGCTATTGAATGAGAATTAGGGTGCACATGAAACAGAAGCTTTAATTGTGATATTTTGTTAGAACATAGAGGGGTTTACTGTGCCCCTTCTGGTCCTTCTGAGTCTCACAGCGGCATAAAGTACCATCGTGGTATCCTTTTTGAGTATCTAGAATTGAGCTTTGCAACCACTGTCCTTCAGGGATTCTACTTCTTCCACAGTGGTTGGTTTCAGTTGGTGTTAAAAGGAAAGAGAGTTAGCAATAGCAGTTAGACTTATATACCGCTTTATAGGGCTTTCAGCCCTCTCTAAGCAGTTTACAGAATCAGCATATTGCCCCCAACAACAATCCGGGTCCTCATTTTACCCACCTCGGAAGGATGGAAGGCTGAGTCAACCCTGAGCCGGTGAGATTTGAACAGCCGAACTGCAGTCAGCTGAAGTAGCCTGCAGTGCTGCATTTAACCACTGCGCCACCTCGGCTCTTGCCACCACTTGAGTTGATCAAGTGGTCCCCTATACATGGAGGGACATGGGATTCTTTTGTCTCCCCTTATTATTATAATACTGCATAATATCCATATGCTAAATGATATGGCCATCTCAACCTAAGCTGATAATATTGTAAAAGTCTTGGTACCTAGACTATGTAGAATGATGAAATCAATCATGAAACGGGCTGAAGCTGAACCCAATTAATATGGAGTGCTGCTTATGTGGCAAGACTCTTTTTATCTCCACCTATACCTCTTGATCAAGCAGCACTACCTCCAGAATGAGCAGATTTGCAACTTGGGGTTCCTTTTGTATCCATGGCTTCTCCTAGATATGCAGGTGGAATCTATAGCCATGGAGGCAATTTGCTTACCATCTGCAATTTTTCCCTTGCATCTACATCTGCACCTCTTTTTCCTAGCCTTCTCAATATCTACCCATCTAAAAGATGGGTGCAATTTACCTTGAGGTATATCACTACCCAAAGGTAAACCTCCTGATGGCATGCTGAGGTTTAGCTGAGCTGCCTCAACAGGCCTCCTACACTTCAGTAATAGGGCACAGGTATGCACAGCCCTTGATGCTGACTGAAGCAAAGGGGCTTCATATTCCATTCCAACAATTAGAAGCCACAGGCCACATCCTTGGGTTACTAAAATGGTTTTCAACTTGTGTTTGTTTTTTCTTTCCAATTTCATGTATGTACATGTTTTATCCTCAGTGTATTAAAATTGGGAGAATTTTGCAGGGCTGGTGTCCTAGTTTTGCAACAGTCTCCTCAAAAAAGCTTTCTTGGCATTCATTCCAATATGTTTTAAATATCTGCAGATCTTTTCATTTTCCAATTTTTGTCTTTATCTCAAAAATAAAATAAAAATAGGAGAGGAAAACTAAGATAAAGAACAAGAGGCACACAGGATGTTATTGAAAGGTTTTTTGAAGTAGCTTGATTTTCACCGATTTTCTAAAAGCTACTGAGTGGGTGGTTTGTGCTTTTTTATTCTTATGATATAATATATCTGTCCTTGTAATATATTTGAAAGGCAAAATAAAATTTCCTTCTCTTGGAGCTGTTAGAGAAAAATTGCCATTCCATTGACTAACAGCAGTCTCTGAATGTCTGCTTATTTTCAGAAGTCCAGGTATTTGTGCTAATATGTGCATGCATATTAATGCAATAAATCAATGTTTTCTTCCAAACCTCAAAATATTTCAACTTACAGACACATTTCCTCAGATGAAAGCTAATTTGCTGAAAACATACCCTCTTCTACAAGTTAATGAATTAAATTAAATTCTACATTAAATGTTTTTAAATGGTTACAACTGCAAGTATATAAACTTCACGTAAGCCAAAACAATTATACCTATTTTACCATTCGGTATCAAATATTTCTATTATGGCAGGTATTGTAAGTCTGTGACATGTATCCAAACAGAAGTTTTGATTTCTGGTTTGGAGGGAACTTGAAAATATCAAGAAGGTTTTGTATAATTTGAAAGAAGTTCTATTCTGGCACATGGATTATTCCTAATCTCTATTTATCAGATAGTATTATGTCTAAACAGAGTCAGTGTCTAATAGCTGAATCACTGAATAGGTTAGTTATTGCCACTACTTTACATGTAGTTAGTTATTAGACTTAAAGTGCAACTCTAGACTTTCATTTCCCATGTCAACTAGACAACAGTTAAAAAATGTTGTTTCAGAGATAAACAGTTTTACATGGATGTTTCTGTGAAGAACAAATCAAAGTATATGACTACTTAGATTTAGTCATATCTAAGGGCTTACCTCTGTAGGCTGCATTTGACTGACAAGCTAATGCTCTAATTCCTTGATTGTTGTGACTTTCCTAGAAAGTTGTGTGGTATACAAGTTTAATTTTACCCATGTAGTTGTATAGGAAGAATGAATATATGGGGAAAGTAGCTATTCCATTGTTTCTAGAAAATATTGCTAATTCTCTTAATACCTGCATATTCAGGAAAAATCTGCAGAATTGCAGGAATTCTATATTTTCATGCTTATTTATTTATGAAATTTATGAACTGCCCCAATATGTTATGACTCTGGACAACTAACAAAATACAATGGTAAACGTATCATAAACATACAAAAATAATTAAAGGTTCAGGAAAAACAACAATCATTTTAAATTATACCCAAGGATCAAACAAGGTTCATTACTTATTCTAATTTACATGCTAGGAATAATCAAGCCCTGTGTGCTCATAATTAGCAATTTGCCTTGAATTGTTATTTATATGCAATGGCCAACAATAGTTACCATTCTCAGTTTTTAATGACTGCATACTAAGAATAAAAATAAGTAATATTAAAAAATCTTAGAATAGATAGCATATTATAAAACAGAAAAACATTTACAGAATGAAAGTTTTTAAATAACATTCAAAATACAACAATATTCTAACTCTTCTACGTCATGTAATTATCTGATGCATGGATAAAATACAGAAATTGGATGGATTCTTAATTCTTATCTAAATGAAATCTATTCAGATTCAGAATGAACTAAAACTAACTTATATTTTCTTGGTCTTATTCCCACATCAATAATATGAACATTTCATAACTCTCCTATCTTTTAGGGTCATATAATTGACTGAGTTAATGTATTTTGAAAGAATAACAATTTTTCTATTTTTAGGAAAAAATATTTTTATTCAGATAAATTCCTGTGTAGAAAAATAAATATACAATAGAATAGTATTATGAAGAAATAGTCATGACATGTGCGTAGAAAAAGAAGTGTTATTTCAAAAATGTGGGAGGAGTAGCTAAAAAAAATGAGAAAAAAAAGCACACTACATGTTAGGTAAAAATGTCATTAGAAAGGGGGAAAATATCATCTCCTGATAGTAAAATCAGATATTAAAAACTGGCATTAGACATATTGTTCATATTGTTAAAAAACATAAGGTATAAATACTATTTAATAATTTCAATTCTGTATGATTTACATGAAAAGAAGTTATCACATCAGAGTGGAAATAATGGTGTGTATGTATATGTGCGTATGTATGTATGTATACACACACATATACACATACATACATACATACATGTCTGTAAAGCATGAAGGCTAGATTCTTTTTTTCTTCATCAACAGTATTCTTCCTTATTTTTAAGCCAGAAAATAAAAGTATGAAATATTATATTTTAACTCTTGTCGATATATATTGCAGCCGTGTACATAACAAATGTATTAGTTATACCATCAAAAATATTATGTAATATTAAATGTTAAATTGTTTTTAAAACTCATGTATTGGTCACTACACAGTTGTTATTCTAGAAGTGTTTTTATCAGTATATCAAGTCAGGTAATATATTCTACAGCTCTTTCAAAGGATTTGCACTACCATAGTAAATATAAGAATTTAAATAGTTTTTGCAAGAATATTTTGGATAAAGAAAATAGGGTACCTTATTTTACCAGCTGTTTTATCTATAGATTGCCGAATCTTCCGAGAAAACTGGAAGACTGAGGACAACAGCAAGGTATCTCCCATAACCTGAAAAGTTTAGAAAATCAATGTAATAAAGACTTTATTCTTACAAAAAGCAAAACCAAATATCCTAATTCACTTTTCCACATCATGCTCAAAGTCATTTCTGTCATATAATTTTACTTAGATGGAATGTGAGACCAAGATGATCTCTGACTTAGATAAGCATTAAATTGATGCCCAAAATATATCTTTTAAACCTTTTTCCACTCTATGAATTAATGCAGAAATAGAAAGATAATCCTTTAAACAGTCCAGTTCTTATACAGGCCTATTTAACTCAGAATGCCACATTGAACATGCTACAAACTGCTTCTGAGGTATTCAAATATTAGCTGTTGGATCAATCCCACAAGAGTTATTTGAAGGAGGAATGGAATGTTCTGGAATTCTCTGGAATGTTTGCAGAATGCAAAATATATTTGATCTTGCATATGCCTAATGTAAAATAACTTCAACCTAACTACACTCAAATAGTGAAGAGTTTCATTATTATTTTATATATTTCTTGCTAATATTGTGTTATATTAGTTTGTAAAGTTTGGGGATGGAAAACTTACAATTCAAGAAAATGTAATTATAATTTAAGAAGGAATCTATTCTACAGAAATAAACATCCTTAATTAAGCATTAAAGAACCCAGTGGCTCTAAATATGGAAGAACTGTACAGGTAGTCCTTGACTTAAAACTATTTGTTTAGTGAGCATTCAAAGTTACAACCGCACTGGAAAAATGATTTATGACTGTTTTCCACACTTACGACAATTGCAGCACCCCTGTGGTCAGGTGTTCAAAATTTGAATGCTTGGCAACTGGTTCATATTTATGACCATTGCTGTGTCCCAAGATCATGTGATCACTTCTTGCGACCTTCTGGCAAACAAAGTCAATGGAGAAGCTAGCTTCACTTAACAACCATGTTACTAACTTAACTGCAGTGATTCACTTAACGACTGTGGTAAAGAAGGTTATAAAATTGGGCAAAACTCATTTAACAACTATCCTGCTTGGCAATAGAAATTTTGGGCTCAATTGTGGTTGTAACTTGAGGATCACCCGCATTCTCTTATGTGATCAACAACCAGCGCAATGTAAAATGTAGAACTTCTACTTTCTCCCCTTTGTTTGTTAACCCATACCTCCTGCTCCCAATGAAAAGTAAAGCTGCCTGTGGAACAAGAAAAGCATTGAGATGCAAAATGGAATTTTCTTAACTGATGTCCTGCCTAAAAATGACAGTTCACTCTATGTGATTTTAGCACTGAAAGCTGAAAATTAGCAATTCTGTGCAATTTTTGTTCAGTTCGTTACATAAAATATGAATCCTTACTTCATCTCTGCTCCAGGTTCGGCGACGTGTAATTGTGGGGGGTTCAGGTACATCTGTTGTCTGTGGTTTGGGATCATTTGGCCGAATATTTCCATCTGGTGTTTTAGCATTTACCACTGGAGGAATCTTCCTGAAGTTTAGACTTTCATCAAACACACGGTCAACGAGCTGAAAAATATATTCAAATATATATAATTGATAACAAAGCCTTATCTTATAAAGCTGACTGATTAGATGTATTCGGAGGCCCATTTATTATGATCTTGCTACAGAGAAACATAAACACCCAAATGATTTGAATATTTAATTTATTATGTACTAAAAATAAAATATTTCATTAATGTTACCAAAAGATTGATTGTCCATTATTTTAGTGTTGAGGTACAGAAATACATACTTATTTATATATTGAACAATGCTGGGTATAACACTATTTATATATTCTACACTATAGATTGCAGTTTAGTGCTAACATAAGAAGGGGCTTTACATGTATTTAAAAAAAGATGTAAATCAACATTATCTATCTTAGAGAAAAATGCACATTTATATTAGCAGATGCTTAGTACACCTGTTTAGGGGAAAGAGAAAGAAACCAACACAAACTTAGTAAAATCACACTGAATACATGATGTTATGTGTCTTTGTTATACTCATTTTGCAAAAATGTACACAGAACATGATGTTAACCAGGTCACGTACAAGCTATTGAAATAAATAAAAGGAGACAACACAAGTTGATGGAGAGAAATAGTCAGGTTTGGCAATATTTTCTACTGTAGGATTATTTCAACTAGATTATGTTTCTGGAATTTAATGCCCTATGCTCCAGTCAGTGCTTTTGCTGAAGTCTCTCTCTGAAGTTCCTTATTTAAGAATGGCCACCTTAAAACCTGTAACACAATCTTCTGAAATGTTGAAGTGTCCCTTGCTGTTTCTGATTTCAGATCTGTGTCTATTGATTCACTGTATATAGAGAGTAGCCTGTTTAAATGATAAAACATTATGAATTAGTTGAGCAAAAAGACAAGAATCTCCATGTTCCAGGGCTGGAAAATTCTAAAGTCCCCAGCCCTTCTAGGAGCAATTCTTCTCTTTTTGGAAGCAAATCTTCTGCAGCATACCAGGTACAACCTGATCCTAAAAAAGACTCATTTTGGAATTAGACCTCTGAGTCTAGATACTCTCTGAATCTAGAGTTCCATATATTGTTTGCTGTAATGGAATATTAGCCTCAGGGAAGAGACACATTAACCTTGGAGATGATGGATGGGTGTATTTTGGAACCAGAATATGGACATTTGCACCACCACAGTTAAGACATATACAAAATTTGAAATTGAAAGTACTCTTTTCTCAGGTTGTATATGCCACCTTTGGGCTCTCTAATAGTACTGCCAAAGCAAATATGAGAATAGCTTGAGTTAGTTTATTTTTTATTTTTTAGAAAATCTTTTTCATCTCTTAAAATGAAAAAAAAACCCATCTCATATTCAAGAATTATTTTTTCAGTGTAAATATAGCTGGTGTTATTATAACTTAGTTTATGCAATCAATTTTGAGGGATTCTCTTTGATTATTAAAAGATGAACTGAATTGACTATATTAAAGAATGATTACACACTCCCTAGAAAAACATAGTGTTTACTATTGCCCAGCTATTAAAACTATGCATACCAAGCCAACTCTGAGAACAAAACAAATTAATTCAGAAACATTCTAGTTATAAAATTGATCTAATTTACATAATTTTAATTACTAGTTAAAGTTTGCAACAGTGATCTGAGAATGAAAGACATAGAGGTATACAGAAATAGATCAGAGAAAGCCAAAATCTGAATTTTATATTTTATTATTTGTGCTATTTTGTTAGATTGATATTCCCTTCCATCCCAGAGCTTACATAGGGATCACTCTTCATTTTATAAACCTGAGCTAGGTTGGTATGAGACACAGTGAGTAGGCCAAAGCCACCAAGTGAGTTTTCTATGGCTAAGCATAAACTTTAGTCTGGGTTTTCCAGGTCCTGCTCTAACACTTTAACCATTATGGCTATGAAAGTATGTCTGTTTAGATTGATTATTATGTTCTGAGATCGATTTAATTTAGTTGCTGATTCTGAAGGTATGTCAATTTATCTGTTTATTATGTATTGGGAGAGATTTAATTCACTGGCTGACTACAGACTATTGAGAAGCAAAGATTAATGAAATGCAAAGCCATTTTAAGACCACTAATCATGCATACATTTATTTATTTCACAGATAACATTTTGTAATATCTGGCATTGACATATGCTTAAGGATTCTTTTTCACTAGGGAATACATAGGCACAGCTGTTTGTATCTGTGCCTAGGATGAAAAACAATACAATGATGTTATTACAAAACAACAACATGGAAGTGTGTTCAAAGCACAACTGTTTTCTGCACTGACCATAGGAAGAGAGCTGCCCATTAACTACTGGAATTAATTTTCAATCATTGCTCATCTAACTTCAAAATTAAAGAAAGAGAATGCTGAGCTTCATGCACACAAGAGTGGACGTAATCAAAAGCATGTCAAAAGAGTAAAACAAAAGAAATAAAGAAAAGAAAGAACCTTATGCATTTCTCCATGAAGATCTCCTACCTCTTCTCTAGTGTCTATGGCAGAGCCAGGGGTGGTGGCAGCAGTGCTTACTGTGGTACTAGGAGCAGTGCCTGATGAAGTCACTGAATCGATCTCTCCTGCTACATCATTGATTTCCCGGGCAATGAGAGCCAAATCTTGACTGATCCTGTTGATTATTAAAGTAGCATTAGCAGTACAAAGTAGGGGAACTGATCAATATCAGAGCTTCTAGTTGAGACCATTGGAAACATGAAGCATTTTCTTAGTTTTTCTTTTCTAATGATTCCACAAAATTAGTTGCATTGTAAAAGTGCTTTATGAAATTTTTTATCTTTCTTCAACTACCATTGTATAAATCCACCTCAACCATTTTTGAGCCAGAATCCATTATGCTGCTTTACATTTGTAAGTACACGGGCATACGTGTATATATTTCCACCACGACTATCTTGTATTTTCTAACCTTATTAACCAAGATTTTTAATTAGATTTTTTCAGTAGAAAGACTGAAATCAAATATCTCATGGGAAAATATATTTGCATAATGCAATTCTATGCTCTACTTTTTCCTTCAAAGTCCTTTGCTCCTCAAATTTGAACTACAGGGTCCTCCAACCTTTGAAGTATTTTAAAGGGAATGGAGCTGCAGAGGAAATCACTATCATCCTTTTCCATTGATGAAAACCATTCTGTTAGCAGGAGGAACTAACTGAATACTCCAGGAAAATATTTTTGCATATACATATTTTATCATAATCCTATCTCGGTACAATTGAGGGCTCTGTGCCCATGCTTTTTCCATTCCCAATATCATTGTTAACTTTGCTCATTTTTATTAGATCCTTTTTCCTCTTTGATTCCCTCTCCTTAAATTTAACAAGTCCCTCGTTGCACATGGTCAATCTGTCTGTCTTTTGTTTATTAAATAGTTATAAAACATGGTCTTGGGGAAAAACTGACATGATTTAATTTTGTATGCATATGTATTCTGCGTAAGCTATTCTCTGTTTTAAAAACTGGGTTTCACAAAGATCAAATGTGAGTATATTAAATAATACACATTTTGTCTTTACTCTGGTATGGCCAGAAGAAAAAAAAGTTCGTATTTGCTGCTTTGTTCCTGTTACAAGTGTCCATAAACATACAAAGCTTTCATGAAGCATAGAAAATGTTATATTTTCTGATGTGTGTTTTGCTTATGAAAATGGTATTTTAAGATTTAAACTAACATATTACATTAAAACTAATTAATATGCATTTTAATGAATAACAAGTTTGGTTGAGAATAGAAAACATTCCAATTGCTTGTCATGCAAGATAATTGAAAAAAATCTGAAATAATTATTGTGATGTGTTGACTGATCTATCAACTATTTGTTCTTATGCAAGGGGATTAGAGAAGCCATTCTCAATTGAATTTTTGAATACTATGCAGAGCTATTCATACACAACAAACCAGTCATTTAACCCAGAGTTGAGGATCATTTTTGGTCTGAGTACCTCACACCTTAAGGCATGGATGTCAAACTTGATCATGCCCCATGACGTATTGCGATCTATTGCAACATTTTTTGCCTTTGCAGAGCCAGGGTGTATGTGGGGCATCTGGCCCATGGTCTGCAAGTTTGACACCCCTGCTTTAAGAGGAGAAGGCAGGGCAAGGAACACCATAGTGCCACCAGAGTTGGTGGTGTATTTTTGAAGTAGAGGGATGAGGTTAAGGATGCTGCTAAGGCATCCATTTTCTTTTATAATTTCCTGCAAAACTGAAAAGGAATCTCAATTTTTAAGCTTGAGATGTTCTAAAGGATGAAATGGTTGTCCTAAATGCATAGGTTGATTGGTGATTTAATTTTTTTTTAATCAGACAGGAAACAAACCCACCCACAAAGTTTGCTTTGCTAAGGCTGCAAGAGAGACATTGCAAGTTAGGGGTTATTTATTTGGGAGATATGAAGCCCACCTACTGTCCTTTACAGTCACCATCATTTTGCTGATGAATCTATGCAATGCTAAATCAGCATAAATTGTTTCACTTTTTAAGGAAATCACATTTACTTTTCATTTGGTCCTGATCCTCTTTTGTGGTGGAAATTCTCAGAAACCACTCAAGGCCCAATATAGATTTTAAATCAATTCACACCATCACGTTGCATCCACAAACCAGTTACATAATCATTATCTTTCCATGTAACTAAATTGAGAGTTTTCTGTATTATTCCTCGTAGAGGGTTGTGGAGGATGCGGAAGACAACAACTTGTACACAATGATGTCATGTAAATGTCACAACTTATGTAATTGCATTAGATTTCAGGACACAAGTAATCATTTGCAGCTAACATGTTGCCATTTTTTGGCATCTCTGTGATTTGCTTCAGACACTGCTGATTATCCTGATGGTGCCAAAATTTTGAAACTATAATTAATGTCTAATGACTTTTCACAGAGTTATTATTTCTTGGAAAGCCAACCTTGCTATTTCTTCTCGATGAGCAGTCCAATCACGAATGTAGTCCTCCTGTTCTTTTATCCTATGCTTCATGGCATTGCTACTTTGTACTGGTGTTCCAATGTTCTGCACTCGAGTAGTTTTCAGGGCTGGAGAGGTACGTAGACGGGCATGTTTAGGAGAATTACGGTTTGATCCAAATTCATCTTCTGAGGTGGAAGCATAATCAGTAGGAAAGCGCCTCCATCTTGAATTTACTAAATTAGTTTAATTATTGAAAAAGAATTATTGTTGTATTTGTTGCAGATAATACAATTACGACTTTAACAACATGATAGCATACCAAAGTTGCTTAATACCAAACCCCAAATGCCTCATTAAAGTGTTTACTGGCTAATTTGAAACGAAAAAATAATATAGAATTTTGTTAAATAATAAACACTAATTGACAAAATGTGAAAAAGAGTACTCTGTATACAATGTTGAGTTAATAAGATGGAATATTAATATTAGTCTAAAATAATAAGACAATACAGTGAATCTGTATGGTTTTTTTTGCAAATCATGCCAATTTCAAAAAAATGTGTAACTGCATATTTGACAACACATAGAAATATAAATACTATTAATGGGATGACTTAGAGAAGAAAAACTATAATTTATGTCATTTGAAATCCAATTAGAAAATACTAGGAGATATTGACTAATTATTTTAAGGGCACTTTTTGAGTTCAGGGAGTTGTGAGGAAAACAGAGGTAGGAATATTGGGTTTGTTCACTGCCTTGTTTATATACAAAAATGGTGGGAAATAATAACAACAATAAAGGATGCTGTTATTTTTCTAAGAAAGAACAGTGGCAGATTTAACAAAGAAAATGTTCATTGCCGTATAGACATTGAGAACCACTAAAATGATTTCTCCTTTTTAAAGCATGTAAGGGAGGCTTATGATAATATAGCCTCAATTCTTAGTGATATAACAATACAGTGGTACCTTGGTACTCATTGTTAATTGGTTTTAGGAGGCACAATGAATACCAAAAATGATGTGTACCAAGCATATTTTTCCCATAAGGAATAATGTAGTGAGTCACAAGGCAGCCAACAATTACAAGTTCTAGCCTGTGCATTGAATACCAAACAAATGATGAGTACTGGGATAAAATTTTCACTTTTAAATGCATTGGGTACCAAATTTGATAGTTTCAAAGCAGTTGAGTACCAAGGCACCACTGTATTTCCAAAAAATAAAAAAGATAAAAAACCACCAAGAGAATTTCAATTATCTTTGCTGTCAAGCATGTTTTTGATCAATTGAGTGAAAGCTTTGTTAAAGTCAATGACAATTGCAGGTGTTCTAGACCAGGTGAGAAAGAGTTGATTGAAAGAGTGAAGGAGGTTTTAATGTGCTGGGGTTTTATTGTTGACACTGTTCTTGGGCAACATGATTCCGTTGGGGGCAGGGGGGGAACGCCGATACCAAGGGAGAAAGTGTATATGAAAAATTTACCAGGAAAGAAGGAATCTATGTCTCCCTCTGGATAAAGTCCTGAATTAGTCTTTACCTGCAATAAAGTCTTTACCTTTCTTAAAGTCATATAATCACCAAGTGCCTAAATTCTATAGAATCATAAGGCTGGAAGGACCTTGGGGGGGGGGTGTCTTCTAGTCCAACCACCTGTCCACAGCAGGAATCCTTATACCATCCTAGACAAATGGTTATCCAATCTTTTCTTCAAAACTTCCTGCAACGGAGCACCCACAATTCTGGGGAGCAAGCTGATTAATTATTTTGTCAGGAAATTCCTACTTATTTCCAGGCTTGTCCTCTGACAAACTTTCACCCATTGCTCCTTGTCTTCCTCTCAGGTGCCATGGAGAATAAAGTGATCTGATCTGTTTGGTTTTTCAGCCAAACAGCAATGTTCAAATCAAACAAATTATTTATTAAAGTCAGAAAGCCAGAAAAAAAATGAAATTGTGGGATATTGAAAAGTGGGTGTCTTGTCTGTGCAGACTGGTTAAGTGAAGAGATGACTCTTTTAGAAACTTAAAGGGTTTTCTTTTGCTGATGGTTTAAATAATGGCCATAACTGTGACTTGTAAATGAAAGCAGATAATCCTAGAATGAGTTTAGAATATAGGTAATTGTCCTATTTAAAGAATAGAAAGCCAGATATGACTATCATACTTTCTTTCAAATTTACCATAATTCTAACAGGCTTGATTAAATATTAAATTCTTAACATTCCTTTTTTTACATTTAATAACCAGATAAAAAAAATACTTCTACCGATTGTAAACACAGTCATGGACAAAAATAGAGTTTAATCATCTTGGGTTAAATATATCTCTGAACTCAAAATTCTTCTATACCTTCAAATTGCTTATTCAAAATAAAATTCCAATTAGTTTTTTAAAAATACATATTTAAAATTAGTTCTATAACTCAGCATTGTACAACATGAGTATTTAGAGAAAAAAATAGGGGTGAAAATTTTGAAATACATGATGTCCAGTACTCTACCACTGTAAGTTTCAACAGCAGGATCTGGGTCTGGAAGAAGATGATATATTTCTGTGTACAAAAATGTGTTATCATGTTATTGACACATACGGATTTAATGCATTTGTCTTAAAGGTAATAACTAAGTTAATTCCACCACTTAAAAAAAGATGTGGAAATAATAGGAGCACTACTTACACATTTTAACTCACTAAATTATTTCTCGCATTCAATTCAATTTGAAAATCCAAGTATTGATCTACATTGCAGGAAGGAGACTCACAAATGAATTTTTAATAACAAATTATTTGGAATAATAACAAAAGTTAAAAAGTGGTACTGCCTATGTATAATTAAGATAAAACTTACTCATACTTACCAAGTTTTGGGAGACAGTAATGCATTGTATATGATTGTGTGACAAGTACTAAACTTTTCAGAGGATAATTTTCTTTTGAATTATATACCTAGTGCGTGGAATTTGACAATTTGAGGACATAAATGACCAAAGGTGCTTTTCCAAAATTGAATTGAACTGAAGAAGCTTTGTGGATGAGAAGTGAAACATTTTCAAAGAAAAAACAAGAAAGTCCAGTTGCCTTTTGGAAAAAGCACCTTTGGGATAACCATGACCCAATTGAGAATCTCCATAAACAGGCTGATTTGAGTTTAAGGGTAAGAAAAGAAGAAGGCTTTTCATGATAAACTGTTCCTATTGTCTCCTTTAAAATGATGTAAGTCAATCATTTTGCTACTGTATTTCAGTAACATAATTTTAGGGTGGTGATGGACTGCAAATAGATTAATGGAAGCCACAGGCAACGCATTGTGGATGCTCAGCCTTATTTTAGAGTGGTGTAAATTTTCTGATGCTTCTGCTATTAACCCCATCATGGATTATAGCCGTGACTTGTCGTGGCAAAGGGGCTTGCGTAACTCAATGAATCTATGAGCTATGCTGTGCAGGGCCATCCAAGACGGACAGATCATAGCAGAGAGCTCTGACAAAATATGATCCACTGGAAATGGCAACCCACTCCAGGATCTTTGCCATGAAAACCCCATGGACAGTACCAAAAGGCACTGCCTGGAGGAATGTTGTCCATGGGGTTGCAATGAGTTAGACACGACTTCACAACTAACAACAATATGCTATTAAGCTCAAATGAAAGTCCTAAAGAAATGGAAACTGGGGGGGGGAGGAGATGGTTGTGTGGTCTCAATGCTCTGAGACCACACCCAATACTTTTGCCACTGGGTGGTCCAAACGGACCTAAACCGTCCCGAAGAGACAGTGAACAGGAAGAATACGTCTTGCTGATCTCGGGGATATTGCAAAATCCTCGAAAGAAGCAAGAGAAGTTCTTCAAGCCAGTGACAAAAAATCCAGCCAAAGGCTGACAAAGTCGGGACGGCCCAAAACGGAAGGATACGGAAAGAGAAAGTGCTTCCAGCTGGTGAGGAATTTTTATTGTTTTAAAAAAGAGACTGCCTATAAAAACTCAAAAACCAATTTAAATTACAGAATAGAAGAATAAAGCAGTGGAATTGAATTTGGAATGGTTTTGGACAGTGGTTATCTTACTTTTTAAATGTTATTTACATGGATCGAATCTATGCAAGCCTTTTGAAATGGATGGATTGTTTTCTTCTTCTACCTTCTCCTCGTGACTCTCCGTAATTTACAGACTAAAGCTTTCCTCTTTTATTGCGGAGGTATTGTTGATTGGAGTTTTGAGTATTCAAAACGGAACATTTTTTTTCTTTTCTTTCATGGATTGCTTTGACTTGGTGCCTCAAGGCTTTATTGTCTTGGCTGCCCACTGATAAGAATGCACAGATGTCCCTTTGATGTTCGACCAGAGAGGAGAGCAGCGTTCTTTGTGAATCTATGCTTTAATTTTGTTGATCTTTTAAGCTAGAGTAGCTGTGTTTGTCAGAATGACACAATTCCAAGGAAAAATAGAGGTCTTGACTTTGCAAGTTATACTTTCAGAACTACAGAAATTATTAGAGAAGAGAAACAACTGGAATACCTAAAGCACATAACAAGAAAATATGATGAAAAAAAATGAAAATGTTCATCAAATGCAAAACGGGGTGATAGAAACTCAAACCACCGAAGTGGAAAATGAATATAGAGAGACTAAACCTGCTGATATCTATGGTAATTGGTTTGTTCCTGAAAATGGAAAGAATGGAATGCAGAAAGAGGAATTAAACGGAGAGGAAATCTACTTCAAGGGTCAAGATATAGAAGAAGATAAAATTAAAGAACCTATGGACTTAAAGAAATTCCACTAGCAAAAGTTTTGATAACACTGCTGACAATCAAAGACAAACTGAATAAGGAAACAGAAAGAGGGCATCAAGATTATATGAGAGATCTTATAAGCAAGGAATTGCTAAGAGAAGTCCATACAAAGCTGATCAAGAAGATGAGTAGAGGATTAGTACCACAAATGGCAGAAGATATGAGATTGTTTTGTTATTGGAAAGATACAGGTTGATAGATGGAAGAATATAACTTAAAACTAGTTAAACATAGTGAAATTTAGTAATAAAAGATATAATTAAATAAATAATTGATAATGATAATAATGTATACAATGTGTAGTGTTATGATAAGTAATAATTGGATATGAATATTGAATGGTACCCATGAAAGGAAGATTAGAAATTATTTTGGATTATATACAAAAGTTAATAAAAAGAATTAAGTTAGATAGTGTTAAGTTTTGATTATTAGGGGTAAAATGTTATGATACAGGATATAGTCAAATAAAGGAGGTATAATGATGATAACCTAAATACATATATATGAGTATAATATAAGTAAACTACATGAAAATTGCCAACAGCGATTTGGAAAGGAGTATTAGAAAAGTCTGTTATTAAATATTATGGATGTTTAGCTAGAATAGGACATAAGGATTCAGTATTATTGGAGGATTTTAGAAATATTAAATGAAATGCCAGTATGTGGTTATGTATTAAATTTCGGTATATTTTATGATGGACGTTTAAATAATTATAGTCAAATATAAATGGAGGTATAAGGGTAACATGTATAAATATTTGAGTTAAAATACTTGAGTTAATATGAATTACGCTTGATGACTGTGGAAGAGATGCACGAAAACCTTTTGTAACCAACTGATACACTTTCTACAGTATGTAAAGAAGGAAGATTTTATGTGTTGTGTTTGTTTTGAAAATAAAAGAAAAATAAATTCAAAAAAGACATGAAAACTGATTTATAAATAAATCAGTGGATTAACTGAAAGGATGCTTGAAATACAGTTTATTAGGCTTAGAAGTATGTAATTTCCATCCTGTAGTCAGATTTTAAATATGCCTATGCATGCACAGCAACTTTCTCTTCAAGTTATCACAGCTAAAGCCGTCACATGATCAGAAGTAGTATTCTGCCAGTTTGGACTGGTTTGCCCAAACTGGTAGCAGAAATTGCAGGTACGCCGCCGCCCCCCCCCCGGTCTCTATGGCATCCCATTTAGGCTCTTTTTTAGCCAAAAGCGCATGCACTGAAGGCTGAGCACATGCACGGAGGTGGCATTTGTGAACTGGTAGGAAGGTAAATGAATACCACCCCTGCACATGATGCCCCATGATTTCATAAACCTTTCAAAGTAGCAGTTGGTATATTGTAAATAGATAGTACAACCTTAAAAACATTAATGCAAATTATATCCCGGTAGTAGTTCTTCACATTCTACCAAGAATGTTGATAATTAAGCAAGTTTTATAATTATCATATGGCACAAGAGTATTTTGCAAGTATGCTTGTTTCCATTTATAATATCAGTCACATGAAAATTACATGTCTTTGATGCAGACTCCAATGACTACCAGTAGCTGTATGAAACTGAGTAATTGAGCAGGCCACATACCATGCTATTATGTAGAACACTGCAACACAAAATTAGGTCACCGCAGTTTAGGTTCAACATGAATGAACCGTAAATGGCAGGACTGGGAAGCAAATCTAAATCCAGAATCCTTTAATCTTTTTTCAAGTCCTCCAGTATTGTAGTGAAAAAGCATACAGGCAGTCCTCAACTTACAATTCATTTAGTGACCGTTCAAAGTTACAAAGTTACTGCAAAAAGTGACTTATGACCAGTGATGAAATTCATTTTTTTTTGTGGCTTGGTGGGCTTGGCAGGGGAAGGATACTGCAAAATCTCCATTCCCATCCCAATGGGGCCAGCCAGAGGTGATATTTGTCAGTTCTCCAAACTACTCAAAATTTTCGCTACCGGTTCTCCAGAACCTCTCAGAACCTGCTGAATTTCACCCCTACTTACGACCATTTTTCCACACTTATGACCATTGCAGCATCTTCATAGTCATGTGACCAAGATTTGGATGCTTGGCAATTGGTTCAAATTTATGATGTTGGCAATGTCCCGAGATCATGTAATCCCCTTTTGCGATATTCTGATAAGCAAACCCAGTTTCACTTAACAACCAGGTCATTAATATAACAACTGCAATGATTCACTTAAACAACCAAAGTCATAAAATGGGGCAAAACTCACTTAAATGTATCGCTTAGCAACATACATTTTGGCCTCAATTGTAGTCGTACGTTGAGGACTACCTGTACTTGGCTGTGTTTTGTGTCCATGTACCCTAATGCTTTTTGTTTAATTTGACTTAGTATTTTGCACGAGAACAAGCACCAATTTTTAATAGCCACCAAATGAAAATGGAAAGTGCTGAAAAATGAAATTATTAGAGATAAGATGGAAAGTATCTCATACCTGATGGAGAGTTATGGGTTGAAGAAAGAGATTTGGATTTGGAATCTGATAGGCGAGAAATGCTGTTAGCTCTAATTCTAGGAGAAACTTTAGTACTGTCTGCTGGTGGTGTTAGTCTAATGCCACTTCTAATTATTGTGTCTGAAGTACGAGATGTAGAGCTTCTAGTCATTGTTGCTTCAGAGTCACTTCTTGCTGATAAAGAACCAAGTCTATTTCTCCGTGGCTGGGCAAGCAGGTCAATTCTTGAAATATTTCTCCTTCCTGATGGAGGCTTAGATGTAGAACTTGTAGTCGATACCTCAGAAGCAACTGATGCCTTATCTGCATCTGCAAGTTCACTATCTGACACTTCACCAAGCCGTGCTCTCCGTAACAGTGAAGTCCTTGTAGGGCGAGGCCTTGGAAGAGTGGTTGACTTACTGACTTGCCCAGTTGATGGTGAAGATGATTTCAACTTAGCTAATTTAATTCCTTCCGTTTTGGAATGCAAATGTTCATCTGCTGAGGTAAAAGGAGTTCTTCCATGTGATTTGCCAGAACATGTTTCCTGGTCAGAAGATAAAATATCAGAAATAGCAGAATGAGGTACACTAGAAGTTTGATCATCATCTGTTAAATCTACTGAGGGCTGCCTTATTCTTCCAGTACTCTGTGCAATCTTGCGTGCATCACCCCTTGAACTAGCTTCTGAGGAGCGGCTTTTTGTTTTCTTCTCCATTTTGTCACTGGCATTTGAACAAGATGACTTTAAAATATCTTTTGAGGGAGAACTAGTTGAACATCGATCTTTATAGAGGGTAGTAAAGCTTTTACGTTTCTGAGTAGTTTTTCTTTCACTGTCTCCGGTAACTAAACTAATTGTGCTAGCAGTGTCCACATCTGATTCAGGTGAAATGGAATTGTCTCTATTATAGCTGGGAGTGTCAGGTCCTTCATCTGTTTTATTTTCTTCACGCAGCTTTGCCTCAAGAAAAGCCATTACAGCTTCTGTATCTTTTAAAATAAGAGTTGTATCTAGACTAGGATCTGTTTCCACTGAATCACTTTTCTCATTTGCTCTGTTGGTAGATGTTAAAGAAATTGATGGAGTAGTTCCTTGTTTATTAATATGAGGAATTAATTCTATGGGTATATTTGCACTTGGTTTATCTATAGTAAAGCTCCCTTGCCTTACTAATGGCTTTGAGGTTTCTTTCTTATCTCCACTAAGTCCTTTAGTTGGTTGCAATTTGGCTTCCTCGGCTTTCCTTCTTTTCCCTTCACTTTGTGCCACTTTAACTTCTGTTTTACCTGCACCACGCCCCAATGCCTTTTCTTTCATATCCAATTTATGGGAAACAGAAGATTCCTCTTTCCCTTTTTCAACCTGGCTTGCAGTTCTTGCAGAAGATAATTTAGCTGGTACCCAATGTGTCAGCTCATTTTGTTCTTGCTGAATTTTAGCTAAAGATTGCTTTACCATAGATGTTTCTTTGCCATTTTCATTTTTATCTTTTTCAGAAGAGAGGCAACTACTGGAGTGAAAAACCATCTTATCTGTTTTAGGAGAAAGGCCATTTATTGTCCTGCTCACTTTAGTCAGGCTTTTATCAGTAGCGTGTCCTATTTCTTTTTGAGAATGGGTTGGGGTTTCTTTCTCTTGAAGTTCTGTGTCCTGTTTTTCACCTATCTCTGATCTGAGATGGGCTGTAACTTTTGTTTTTTGTCCTTCGATTACAGCAATTTCCTCCTTTGGCAACTGAGGGAGTGTCCGCCTCTTTCGATCTAGGCTAGTTAAAGAGGTAATTGAGCCAGAACTTCTAATTGACAGGCCAGATTCATTGATGTCAGTGTCTAAAATCAAATAAAATGGAAACAAAAGTTAAGCAGGAATTCTAAAATTTAATACATGTGACAAGATTAGAAAATTAAAGCATCTTTTCTTGTCTCACACACTATTCAGATTTAAAAATTGAAATGTAATGCAATTTATGAGATGGAGTATAAACATATAATATTTCCATAAGAGTTGTGGAAAAGTGAGTCACTGAAAAGAATGAAACACATTAATCAAACCCAAAATGTGACTAAATAAGAGAATTGATTGATATAGTATAAAAAGAGCTATGGGTATTAGATGTGGTACCATTTTCTAAATGAACAAGCGCAGATGACTCCATCCGTACTTCATTTTCTTCATGTTTTGTGTGATTAGCAGCCAGACTAGCCCACTGTGATACCCAGCGCTTGCTTCCAGATGTGCCAGTGCTTTCCTAATATGGGATTTTAAAGAAGATCAGTTACACACCCAATAAAACTGAACAATCTAATCAAAAATTTCCTATGATAAATATTTACAGGATCAGGTCTTATGCACTTTAAAGGAAGCTGAAGAAAATTAAGATATACAATAAGTTATAATTGTTTAAAAATTCACACTGTAAGAGTATCTTTATAATCTTACCTAGGAAATATAGAATAACTCAAACTGGAAAGTTTGCTGAGAATGAGGTAGTGTACAAATGCAGACAATAAATGCATAAATAAATAAAATCAGCATCATAAATCAACATCAGCATCAGTATAATATAGCGTTTTAAAACCAGTGTATTCATTTTTTAAAAAAAGATCATTTTAACTGTTGGTATTTTATCATTTTGGTTAAAGATCTGAGAGTCTTTCAATAGATTCAGGCCAACTGTTCTTTGCAAACACAGATTTTGGAAAATCACTTTTATCCACATATCAGAGTAAATTGGGTGGGGTGGGGTGGGGGAAACCAATAAACCAGAAGCCATGATATGTATAACAATCTACACTTGGCATACTTGAAATAAGGCTGAATATTCTTTCTCTCTTCTGAATATTCTTTCTCTCTTCTGCTTTCAATTTCCATTGACAGAATAGTTCCTATTTCTCAAGAGTTTTCTGGAATGTTGGATGACCCACATTTAAACTGTGCCCAATCCACAGACCATGGACAGTTTGTAATGCAGCCGAAGATTTTATAAAAAAATATTTAAAAAATAAACAAAATTGGTTATTTATATACATTATATTATATACTTTATATGTGGCCTATTCCTCTTCATCCAATTCCTCTTCACTCAATGTGGCCAGGCAAACCAAAATCTTGACACACCTGGTTTAAATGGTGACTGCAAGCCAGGATTACAAACAAGATTCAATAATAGTTTCAAATGCTAGAATGGTGATTAATTTACAGTAGCAGTCAGTACTTTATTGCAAATCAACTTAATCACCTAAGTAGAAATCTAGATGAATATTTTTGTATGAACTATTTCTAAATAATGGCAAAGGTACTAATATAAATTATCACACTCATCATCACGTAAGATATTGTTGTACATTCCAATATGCACCATTAACACAGCACACAAATTTGTTATGGAGTTTTAAAAGCGTTAACCAACCTTCTGTATTTTATCCAGAAACAAACAGCCAGACAGTGCAAATGCTTTAAAGAACAAGTGTAATATGATCTCTTTGTACTCTCCCTGACTCTAACCTGATTGCTGAGTATTACATCAATTTAATTTTCAGACCATAGCATTTTAGTATTGTTAAGGCCAAAGGTTTCAATTTTCATCCACCAGAGTATTAAAAACCCTTTCTGAAAGGGAAGCAAATATTTAATATTCCTTTCAAATGTTTAAATAGCTGCCCATCACACAGAAAATGATTTTGGGCACTAACAAAACCAAAATCAGAAACTATAAAACCAAAATACATAAAATGGCTAACCAGCAGAGAACCAATATGGGCTCAGCTATTCTCCTCATTCTGACATCCAGGAAACAGTAGTATCACTCGAAGCTGAAAATAATTCATGGTTGTTAAATATGAGGGACCCCTAAAAAACAACAACACCTCATTCTCCTGAAAGCATTATATTTAAATCTTTGAGGGATCAGTAGAAGAATTCTGGGAAGGGAAGGGCCAAGTCAGCCCATCATTATACAAAGCATCTGATAGGTTTTGTGATATGAGTATACTCATGCAGAAAATTGCTTCTTCAAGCTTTCAAAGGCCTGAATACTATGCCTAGCCACATCCAAGTTGATTTTTCCTCCAGCTAATTCTAATAATCCATCTGGCTACTTCAGCTGTCACAGCCCACTTTTGTAATATGATGCCACCTTGGACTTTGTTATACTGGCCAAGTATGTTTCTTGGCTATAAGCAAATTGTGAGGATCTTTATTATTTTAGACTGATCTGATATTATGGAGTCACAAGATCAGGTTTTTTTTTGTTTTTTTTTAAAACAAAATTAAGATATTTAACTCTGTAGGCATGATAAATAATATGCCCCGCAGAATGGTAATTAAATTTCTCATTATGTTTACATTTCCCTCAGATTAATCTCCCTTTCTCTATAATGCTCTGCCAATACCAAATCTTTTACTATCCCAGGTTCCATAGAGAGCTTGCCCACATCAATGGAATACTTAAAATACACACACATACTGTTCATCCCAGCATCAGAAAATTCTTATCATCTTATCTAACTCAAAGATTGGCTATAATTCCTGAAGTAGCAACCAGCTCTTTTTTCTGACAGCTCCTTCCCTATGTTCAACAGGCAGAGCTTAAATCCCTCACCCAACTGATTCTGATACTCATCCAAGAGTATCACTCTTGCATCACCTTCCAAAGGAACAGCATCAAAAGAGAGCTGACCTCATTCCAAGAGTCAGCCAACAGGTAATTACCAAGCATTTCCTGAAAAGAACCACAGATTGATGTGAGTTGATAGGCAACGAGTCTACCACTTTAGGACATGCAGCCCAACTGGTGAAGCAGCAGGAAGTGGATGTAAAGTCTCAGAATATTTTGCCTCATTCATTCCTCTGATCTTTTCTGTTGTACCTCTTGCTTTCTTCTTCTAGAATAAATTGTTCCCAGCAGGTATAAAATTCAAGGGTTTTATTGTATTTTGAAGGATATCAACCTTCATTATATCAGTTAATGACACAGATAGTGTGTTACCATTTGGATTTTTCTCTTTGGGGCAGTACACCAAAGGGGATCAGTAACAGAATAACAGTGTTGGAAGGGACCTTGGAGGTCTTCTAGTCCAACACCCTGCTCAAGCAGGAAACTCTATGCAGTACTATTTCAGACAATTGGTTGTCTAATCTCTTCTTAAAAACCTCCACTGTTGGAGCACCTACAACTTCTGGAGGCAAGTTATTCCACTGATTAATTGTGTTAAGTGTGAGGAAACTTCTCCTTAGTTCTAGGTTGCTTCTCTCCTTGATTAGTTTCAATCCATTGCTTCTTGTCCTGCCTTCAGGTGCTTTGGTCACAGTGCCAAATTTCAGAAAAGCCAGAGAGATGTGAAATAAGTACCTAACTTAACCTAGATAACAGAGACAGCAAAAGTGTGCAGCTCTGCAGTGATCCAGGTCTGAAGTTGGGCTGATTATAAGGTTGTTATATATCACATAGCACCTGCTAACAACTCCTTAAAAGAGTACCATCTTTCTCTGAGTCCACATAGATGCTATGGTCCACTCCCAGAAAAACAGTCATTGGATTTTTAAGGAGGTGTCAACAGTGGTTCATGCATACTGAAGTATGCTCTGAATCATATTTTCTTCTGAATCTGGATATCAGCAAAATATGAACTCTATTAAAAGTTTAAGAAAGTTTATTTTTCAGCACATCAAGCCCCTTCCTTGTACTGATCATGCCAGAACATGGAATATGTTACAATTAATAGATATGCAGTGTCACCTGATTATTCTTTTGAGAAATGTTTACAATTAACAAAATGCTACCACATGAACTGCCTGGAGAAACTAGATTCTTCAGGAATGCCATATTACAAATATGGAATGGATACAAACCCAGGCTATATTCCAATATACTTTTATGGTCCTCAGCCCAATAAGTGTTTATAGAAAAATAAAACAGCAGGCAAAGAAAAATGGTTAAAATATAAAGATTTGTTAATATTGGAAAAAGTAAAGCTGAAAATGAAATCAAGAGAACAACTGACTGCACAGGGGTTTAGTCTTCAATGGTTCTCATATGCACAATTAAAATAAAGATCTAAAAAGGCACCACAAATAGAATATGATAAAACAGAATTTGAAAATGAATTATGCTCAGATGATGAACATCTGAGCTAAAACATATAAACTTTTGTTTAGATTTGAAACAAAAGTTCTATACTATATATTGCATTTCCTTCAAATGATCAGACTAGCACAAACCATGAAGGTTTAAAAATCTATTTTCTTAATTTTGACAAAGCCATTCAGTTTGGCCTTCTAATTTTTTAAAAAATTTCCTCTGAAATAATATCACCAAATTGAATGGAATTATTCTATGTAAAACAATGAAAGAATTGTGAAGTAAACTATGAGTGTAAAATTATTCTTAATTCCTATGACCACTTAATCAATTATTTTTTACTCTATTGTTCTCAAGACAAAATAAAAATAAAGGTGGAAAATTAAATTAAATTACAAAATCAGAATAAAAATGTACATTCCAACCAATTTCTCTAAAAAGTTAATGTTAAGTAAATGTTAATGCTGATTTTGCTGCATTCCTAAAATATTCAGGGAAAACATATGGAAAGTCAACAATTTCTTGTTACTTACACCATATGTCAGTTTCAGAAATGCAAGAGTTTTAACTCCCAAAAAGCTTAGAACTCATGATTCTGCACATTAGATTCTTCTTGTTCACTTCAAGATTTGTTTGGGGGCCTAAAAATCTTATTGATGACATTCATGTTAAAGGACATATGGAATATGTATATATAGGTTGCTATGGATAAGTTATGGAGTCACTTACTACAGATTCTAAAGGATATTAACATTCTTTCAATACTCACTAATAAAAGCTCAAAATATGTTCTGCATATTATAAATACAAAATATTTATAACGATATGATACTGAACTAATAGTTCAGTAAAATGAATCATCTCTAATGGTCAAATGAAAAACTATGGATAGATGCAGAGACTTCTAGCCCTTCTCAGTTACAAAAATAAATTATGAAATGTGGGAAAATAGATAAAACTGATAATATGTTGTGTTAAATAATAAACCAAAACATTAAAAATAAATTAAGAAACATTAAAAATCTCATAATGAAAAATTAATACTTAAACTGAAAGTAAACACACAAATCATTAAAAATTGTTTGCAAAGCTCAACTCATATTTGAGGGAGACTGTTCTTGAATAGCAATCACAATGTAGATGAATGCAGCTTGGCAACCGCTGTATTCATGTCAGGGCTAAGCAAATTATACTATTCCCAATCAATTGCTAGCTTGCTAACATGGCAATTTGATATTTGTCCTAAAAATTGCCTGTTTTAATGCTATTTAAACAGTTAATAGATTTTTTAGACAAACATGTAAATCTAGACACATTCCAGGTTTTATCGTTCTCTAAAACTCAAAGTAGACCAAATATAAGGTCTATAGAAAATAGGCTTTCTTTAATAATTTAATTATGGTTTAGAAGCACAAGCTATCATACTTACTTCCACTTCAAAAATTTCATTCCAAATTATGAATGTGGGGGGTGTTTATTAGAATAGTAGCATTAACCTTGAAGATTGATTTGAGAAAACAGCAGTGATTGGCTGGCTTATGTATATGAAATTGCTTTAAGAATAGCCTAGACTTCTAGTTTGGAAAGGTTGATAGGAATTTTCCGACAACACGAGAACCAACTTATAGGGCAGTGTTGGGATGGGATACATAACATCTCTGAATAACAATAAATTAATAAAAACCACCACCATGCTTCCTCTACCTTTAATGAACTTATTGTCAATTTAAGCTACTTTAAATCAGTATCTATTACTGACTTTTATCTATCTTTTATCTTTTTTATTACCATTTATAAAAATATCTTTAACAAGAGGATAAAAACGGATATACTATAGAGAGTTTAGCATAAAATATATCATATAGAAATATTGAATATGAAGATTAAGAGCATCAAGATTAGATTCTGGAAGATAAACATGAGACTGAAGTTTGGGTAAGAAAAGAAATATAAGCAAAGTAAAAACAAGCGTGCAAAAGAACATATATATACCAATATGTTTGAGAATAACACATAAGGGTTATTCATTTATAATGTTAATTATGAAAAATGTAACTGTATATTGTAGATGTTAATGTAACAAGCCATCTTAAGCTTTGGATATGTTTCTTTCATCATATTCCTTTAAAACAGATGAATACTGACATCTGTTGATTTGTGGTTTAGATATGTGCAGAATTTTGGATGTGAAAAATTACCAACAAGTTTTAGTATAGTGCTATAGAATGTTTTAAATTTCTTTCAAAAGTATGACACATTTTCCATCTGGAAACAGCATTTTTTTTTCATCTCTGCTTTGTTTCTGTAGATATTTTTTTTGACTTGCAAATTTTCCAAATAACTATAAGCAAATAATAAAAGGAATGGTGATATTTATACAACAAAGCTAGTATTTAGGTTATTTCAGTTTCCTAAAATCCTGTGTATCAGTGCTTTGGTATATATGCAGATAGAATAGCAGCAGAAAGAAAGCAAGTGTGAGGATAGCTTTTTAAGTACTAGGAGATTATACATAAGCTCTAATAAAAATAAAGAAGTATTACTATTATATAATCATAAAGTATTTAATAGCTCTTACTAGCTACTTAACACTGACTCTAAAAAGGTCCTCTCATTTAATGGAAGGAAAAAGAAGACCCATCAAAATTTGATTTCTACCTCTGTGTCAAGAAATCCAGTTGTACTCAGTAGTCTTTTTTCTTCAAGCACTATTGTAGCAGAATTAATAGCCCAATCTTTTACTAAATCTTTCTGGCTTTCGTTGATAACAGGCCTATTATAATCCTGGCTGTCATCCACTCCAAAAACCTGAAAACAAAACAAATCATCATACATTAACTGAAAGCCTCCTTTGTAGTATTAAATGGGAATGCATAGGTACTGCTACCAATAAAAAGTGAGTGCTTATAAAGCTGTTTTTTTGAAATGATTTGCTATTTAAAGTAGAACCGATGTGTTCTAATTCTAGAGATTCAAAATAATTGTTAATATTTCTTTTGAATGAAATCAAAATATGATATTAAGGAGCCTTATTTTAATAATAGAAGACTTTCCTGCCTCTGTTGCAATTTTCAAAGTACTTCCCAAATCTAGTGAAGCGGATTAGAGAAGTCCTGGAAACATTATTTTTAGGTTTTGTGAGGGCTTGTTCCAGAATGATGCAGAAATTGTTTCTAGTGACAGAAACATACCATTGGATTGCACCCATAAATCAGTCTCACCAGAATATATGAATGATGTAATTTTAAACAAAATCAGAATTACTGAAATATTTAAATTTAAGTAATCCTTTTGTGCCTCATGTACTGAAGCTTTTGATTTGTGTGTAATGTATATCATGTGCTTATTACTGTATGGATGAAATGATATATTCTGTTATGAAAGAAATGGATCCATAATTACATAAAAACTAGATATATTTTTGTTCTTGTTCCTTTAACACCTGGGTAAATGTATGTATGCTTGGCATAAATGTATCAAGTCCAAGCAACCCAGTGTGTAAATTTTGCAAGAACAATGATATTAGTGAAGATTTGTAAAAACGGCAATTAGTGCTACTGCTCCAAAAGATATTTTTATGTGGCACTGAAATTATCTGGCAAGAATCTGAAAAGATCTGAAAAGTATCTTCTTCTATCCAGGGATTAAAAAGTACCAGATTTTAAAATTTCATGCAAATTTAAATATATACTGATTTTAAGAAAAGAAGCATGTATCTTTAGAAAAACTCTAAACAATATATATTTAAATACTTATTGTAATAGCACCCTTTTCATTCTGTTTTTGTTTTTAAAAAAAGTCATGGTGTTGAATATCTTTTGTTGGTGTATTTGTTATGTGAACCATCTGTTAAAATCTGAAAGCTGTGACTTTATACAAGCTTTCACCTTGGATAAAATCCTCTACATGAGGAGATGCCATTTAGTTGATGAAAAGTGTATGTTATCATACATTTAAACTAAAGTAGTGCCACAATGCTGCTCTTTTTATCTGTCATCCCGAGAAAGAACTTAAACCACCTTGAGCATTATTAGAATCCTTTTTTTTACTTAAGTCTCTTTCAGTGGAGATCAGCTTAAAATTCTCTACAATTAATATGTGCAATTGCACCAATGCTTACTCCAACCTATTAAATCCTCTCTATTCCACAGCATGTTTATTTGTTTTGCCACACAAGGCACAGATAGTCTTCTTAAATGCTGTGCCATAGTCCATCACATTGTATTAATTCCAAACACTCAGGGGATTCAGAATCAAAGGGAAGTATAAAATTTATTTGACATAGCATGGGGAGCCATAATTAAAAATGTTAAAAAAGATAAGGAAATACTATTTCTGAGCATTCTTAAAATACTAATTTGGATCTCATGCTCAACATTAAAAGTGTGGATTTTTCATGTATACACACATACAGATAGTCCTCAGGTTACAGTTTGTTTAGTGACTTTTCAAAGTTACAACATCACTTGAAAAAAAGTGACATGACTGTTTCTCACACTTACAACCAGTACAGCATCCCCATGGTCACATGATGAAAATTCAGACTCTTGTGGACTGAATCATATTTATGATGGTTGCAGTGTCTCAGGGTCATGTGATCACCTTTTGTGACAAGCAGAAGCAGAAAGAAATGGGTCCATAATTACATAAAAACTAGATATATTTCTGTTCTTGCTCCTTTAACACCTGGGTAAATACATGTATGCTTACAATACAATAGCAGAGTTGGAAGGGACCTTGGAGGTCTTCTAGTCCAACCCCCTGCCTAGGCAGGAAACCCTATACCGTTTCAGACCGATGGCTATCCAAATCTTCTTAAAGACTTCCAGTTTTGGGGTATTCACAACTTCTGGAAGCTGTTCCACTGATTAATTGTTCTAACTGTCAGGAAATTTCTCCTTAGTTCTAAGTTGCTTCTGTCCTTGATTAATTTCCACCCATTGCTTCTTGTTCTATCCTCAGGTGCCTTGGAGAATAGTTTGACTCCCTCTTCTTTGTGGCAACCCCTGAGATATTGGAACACCGCTTGAACACCGCTTAAATGTATTGAGTCCAAGCAAATCAATGTGTAAACTTTGCAATAACAATGACATCAGTGATGATTTGGGAAGCCTGATTCAATTAACAACCATGTTACTAATTTAACAAGTGCAATGATTCACTTAACAACTGTGCCAAGAAAAATGGTAAAATGGGACCAAACTCACTTAATAAATGTCTCACTTAGCAACATAAATTTTGGGTTCAATTGTGGTCATAAGTTGAGGACTACCTGTAAAGTCTTGTTATTTGCCAATAAAATGCCATTCCATTTACATACAGTATGTGAGTGATGGCTAACCTTTTTTGGATTGCGTGCCAAAAGCAGGGGGAGTGCAGGAGGGTCGTGCACAGGCATGTCACACCCATAATGCTATGCGCGTGACCCAGTGTGGATGTGTGTGCGACCAGCGCGACCCCCCCCTGCTTTTTGCACACTTTTTCCACCCTTCCCAGGCTCCAGAGGCTTTCTAGGAGTCTAGGGAGGGCGAAAACAGCCTCCCCTGCCTCCCCCCTCTGGAGGCTTCAGGGAAGCTCCTGAAGCCTCTGGAGGGTGAAAATCGGCCGTATGGCCAACCCAGAGGTTTGGGAACAGTGATTTCTGTTTTGTCCGTAGGGCCATATTTCGCCCTCTAGAGCAGTGGTTCTCAACCTGTGGGTTGGGACTCTTTCACAGGGGTCGCGTAAGACCAGCAGAAAATTCATATTTTCAAAAAAATATCAAAAACATAAAATAATTTTATGGTTGGGGCTCACTATAACATGAGGAACTGTAAAGGGTCACAGCATTAGGAAGGTTGAGACCCACTGCTCTAGAGCCTTCGGGAGCCTTCCCTGAAGCTTCTGGAGCATGAAAAACGGCCCAACGCACAAACCAGAAGTCCGTTCCCGAACTTCCAGTTTGTGCATTGGGTGGTTTTTCACCCTCTGGAGGCTTCAGGGAAGGCTCCAGAAGACAAAAAATGGCACTATGGGCAAACAGCAAGTCACTTCCAGGTTGCCCGGAGGGCTGTTTTTCGCCTTCAGGAGGCTTCCCTGAAGCCTCCAGAGTGCGAAAAATGGCCCTATGGAGAATCCGGAGGTTACTTCCGGGTTGCCCATAGGGCCATTTTCAGGGAAAATGGGAAAACTTCAGGGAAGCCTCTGGAGGGTGAAAAATGGCTGAAAAAGAAGGCCAAAGTCAGCTGGCCAGCACATGCATGCGCGCTGGAGCTGATAGGGCAACGCCTGGCATGCCCTAACAAATGGCTCCGTGTGCCAGCTGTGGCACGCATGCCATAGGTTTGCCATCATGGGTATATGTTCTGGTATCATATGGAAAATATCTCTGTATGCCACATGAAATTTGGCGATTCTGGAGATTGAGATTTTGTGAAGAAAAAAAAAGCAATATATTTCTCCACATATTACATTTTCTAGAACTTATGCAAACATTATAAATATATTTCCTAATCAGAAATGAAGTTACATCACTATCTATAGCTGTTTTCAGTTTTATCTTTGTTTATTTGAGACCTTCAAAAGAACTAGAACTTTAACATTTCTATTGAAGATAATACTACCCAAGGTCAAGTTTGACTCTTTCTTAACAGTATGGAAATGGTATGACATAATCTGGGATTTTTTTAATACTTAATTTTTCTTTCTAATACACACTATGGCCCAGCTTTCCCATTTATGTAGTAAGAAAGTCTGATAGTGTTCATTTTTCTCAGCATAAGAAAATTTTGTTAACAAAGTATCTTTGATGTAAAGCCATTCCATTGCACAAGATAAGCATGCAAACATCATACTGTTACTAAAATTTAAAATTAATAGAAAACCAACAATATGGTTTAGATTAAAAGAGTGACAATTTAATAATATAATAGGATATTATTCCTTCCTGAGGGAAGCTGCCTCACTTCAGCATTAATGACTTATAGCTGCCTGGTAAGCTTTCCTTTTTAGGACTGGATTTTGGTAAGTTGCTGTTTATCTGAGTATTCAAAACTGTTATTTTTCCATTCTTAATATTTGGGAGTTCTTTTTTTTACTTCTTTTTTGTTCTGATAATTACCTGAGAATAGTCAAGATGGAAACAAGGGCTTCTTCCTAGTTTTTCAACAATTTCTCGTTACTACGGAGTATAATGCCAAGTCAGATCTGAGATACCTATAATCTACAATTGACAACTGCAGCTGAAATGCATCCTGGGGATCTCTCCAATAACTAACTCCAATAACTAGTCCTCAGGTTACGCTGGCAATTGGGATCAGGGTTGCTGGTGTTAAGTGATGCGGTCATGAAGTGTAATGTCAAGTGATTGCATTGCTTAGCAACAACAGTACCAGTTGCCATTGTAGCCTAAAGATGCACTCTTTCTCAGGAAACCAAAGTTCCAAGTAAATGTCGGGAGAAATCACATGTAATCTAATATGGGGAAGTCCCAGGTGAGGAGTATGAGGCTGCTACGGGGGAGTGGGAGAGGCTGGGGGAGGGCTTGGGAGGAACAGTGCAGCCCATGCTCAAGTTGGGGAATGGCAGGGGAGAGGGTGCTATGACATGAATACGGGAAGCTGGAGGGATATAGCAGGAAGTGCACATAGGAAGACTGAGGTGTAGATGGCATGGCATGGTGCATGTGCAGAAGGTCTAAGGGAGAGGTTACCATGACTTGAGACCTTTCCTGATATCTTTCCCATTGACTTCCCCTTTGGGAAGCTGGTAGGGAAGGTCATAAATGCAAGCTGGTTGCCAAACATTCAAATCACAATCACATCACCACAGGGATGTAGTGACAGCCAAAACTTTTGAGGATTGGTCATGGTTGCTGAATGAGTAGTCAGTAAGAAAAGACTACATATATGTACACATGATGTTAATATCTATTTTCAGAAGCCGCACAATAAATAAGGGTAGGCCCTACTTAAATAAAAAATACATATTAAATCTATCTTCCCATTAAATAAGGAACCTATCTGTAAAATTCTTATATCTATATCTTCTCCCAGGTTTTTTAAAAGGGCAAAATAGATGGAAAAATAACAATGCATATTATATTGTACATGCAGAGAAGTAGTATGATAAGTAAAAAATTAACTTGCTTAATGTTATTTAATTCTTCTTGTTAAACATGAAACACAACTTCAGAAAAATATATAATTTCCTCTGCGTGCTGGAAGGAAATTTAATATTCAATCTTTTCTTTTAAGCAACATTACTTGTGATGATTTACATATACTTTTCATTAGTTGCCAGCAAAAGCAACACTTTCTCTATAAAAATACAATTGTATACACGTGCCTTGGCTGTTGAGTCTATTTCCACATAGGAAAACTAAGTGGTGAGTAGAAATACCTTCCAGGCTTTGCATGTCATCATGGTTTGGCCTAAATTTGAAGTAAAGAAGTACTTGGGAGGTTGAAGGCAGATTAGTCTGTCCTATGCAACTTCATCATCCCACATAATTTGAGCCCTCATGCAAATTACTTGAAAAGACTAGAAGTACATTATGTTCTTTGTTCACAGGATCACTTATTGGAACCTTCAGCTATCCACATCCTTTTAATGCAGGGAGATATATTTTCTGAAAGTCAGGTGATATATGAATTTATTAAGTTATATTTAAAAATGTTTCCAATACTTTGTATCAGGAATGCATCTTAAGCACGTCACAGAAATTTCAGAGCTTCATTATATGTATGTATGATATATCTATCTCTCTAATCTAATCTAATCTAATCTAATCTGTCTGTCTGTCTATCATCTATCTATCTATCTATCTATCTATCTATCTATCTATCTATCTATCTATCTATCTATCTATCATCTATCTATCTATCTATCTATCTATCTATGCATTGACCCTGAAATAGTATCTATTCTATCCCCCTTTTATGAAATTAATATGCATCCGGTGCCCAGGCAAGTCATCTATCTAGCCAACAAATCTGTTTACAAGTCATCTATCTAATCAAACAAATACGTTTAATTTCAAGAACACTGCTCTGTCATGAATCTCATATAAAGATCAGGTCCCATCCTCAAGATAGATCTTTAAATTATTCGTAATTAGGGCTGAACATATCCTTTGAAAAAAGTGGTTTGTAATGCACTCATTTTTATGTGATTCTATTGACCATGATGTTCAATCAAGTCCCAATTCTTGGCGATTCTATGCACCACTTCTCTCCTCATTTTCTCAATCTTGTATGGCTTCTTTTAGTTGTTTTATGGTTTGGCTGGTGTTGGCTTTAATGTCTAGCCACAGTGCAGCCTCATTTAGTTGCCAGTGGGATATCCTTGCTTTTCCATACTCAATTCATGTTCATCACTGCTGTGTGATCCAGGACAATTCAATACTTTATTTCTGAACTGCCTTCACTGCTTTGATCAATCAATAAGTTACTTTCTGAATTGCCTTCACTGGTTTGATCAATCTGTGATCCTAAGAAGGAATGCAGTCTTGCATGTATTCAACCACTTCATTGTCAACTCTAATGTATTCTGTCTTTTCACTGTCAATTCTAATTTTGACACTCACCAATTGTTATTTTGACATTTGCTTACAATGAGCTTGGTGTTTTTGATGCTCAAGAAGAGGCCAAATTTTAGCTTTCTTCTTTAAAGGTTTTGATCAGATATTTCACACTTAGTTTGGTTTCTGAGGGAAGAGTTGTGTTGTCAGCATATCAAAGATCAATCTTTACTCTGATTTTCCAGCTTCCTCACAATACAGTATACATGTTGAATATTTAGTTTTGTTAACATTAATTACTATTACTAATACAAATTTTGATAATTTCTGATTTGGGTCAGAATGTATTTCAGTTGAGAATGAACATGATGAAAATATGCAGGATTTAATAAAATACATAACCACGACTATGTTATCATATATAATAAGCATATTCTTACTGGTTAGTAGCAAATACACAATGGGAATATGGAGCTAAAGAAGCATTCTCTTTAGAGTAGAGTAGAGTAGAGTAGAGTAGAGTAGAGTAGAGTAGAGTAGAGTAGAGTAGAGTAGAGTAGAATAACAGAGTTATAAAGGACTTTGGAGGTCTTCTAGTCCAACCCCCTGCTTAGGCAGGAAATCTACACCACTTCAGACAAATGGTCCAACATCTTCTTAAAAACTTCCAATGTTGGAGCATTCACAATTTCTGGAGAATAGCTTACATCATTACATTATTAAATACATGATAAAGAATCATATCTGTATAACAGGAATGCACAATAACAAACATCACTCTGAATAATTGAAATATTTCTAAAAATAATATAAATCTAAAAGTAAAGAATATTACAGAATTAATTTAAACCATGGCATTTAAACTGGGATTGTAAAAGAGATTGTTGTCATTAAACACATTGAACCTTTGTGAAATTCTTGACAAAAGAAACACTGACAGCTGATTGTATAATTTGTCAGAAGAACAGAAAACAATCAGCACAAATCTATAAAAATGGATGGAGGTCACACAACAATGCTAAAAAAATAAATAAAAATAATTGTAAACAATAGTAACAAAATAACATACTGTACAATAATATATAAAATATGGGCAACAAAGAAGTAGAAAATCAAAACATATGCTGCAATGTAATTTATAAAATAGGAATGTACACTAATATTAAACATGGTATTTATAATAATTCAAGCAGTACCAGTTACTTAGAAACACTAAGGATCAGAGCAGATTTCTTCTGCACTGAACATGAGGAAACCTATGGGTCTGTCATTCAAGGACAATTGGATAGGCGTTCTTTTTATATGTCAGTGAATTTTAACCTTCAACCTAGTGGTCCCTCAAATATTAAGCATAGAACAGGAAGTTGATTGACTAATCAGCACACTTCCATACAACAGTGCAGTTGATATTTGGGAGGTTTGCAACAGCCCGTCTGAAACCTTCTGCAACCTCTAGCTCTGTGATTGCAAACCTATGGCACACGTGCCAGAGGTGGCACTCAGAGCCCTCTCTGCTGGCATGTGCACCATCGCCCGAGGTCAGATCTGGGTGGCGTTTCTTTTGTGAGCTTCTGTTTCCCTGCAAACAACGAAACAGAAGCTCACAAAAGAAAAAGATCTTACCTCTTGCCACGCTGCTGGAGTTGGGAATGCTCTGTTTTCTGCTGGCCAGCTAGTCTTTGGGTCTCTGCTGTGCATTCACACATGTCCGCGCTTTGCATGCATTTGCGCGCCTTTGCGCATGTGCACCTTTCAGCTTGGGTATGTGTGCACACAGTTTGGGCACTCGGTGTCTAAAAGGTTCGCCATCACTGCTCTAGCTTGTGCATTAAGCCTTTTGCAATGTAGGTATGGGGGAAAGTCTAAATCAGCCTTGAGTATGTACAGATTCTTCACCTCTCTCTGTTTTAAGTGTACACACACAGTCAGCTTGTATTACTTTGTCATCAATGTCACATGGGAAACTGGACCACAGTCATATATGCTGTACTTTCAAGTATATACTCCAACTCAGAATACAAACAGAGGTATTAATATTTGACTTAGCACCTATTTAAGGAGCAGTCAATGCAAATAAATCTAAATACAATACAAAAATCACCATAACCATAACAATTGAGACTGTTAGCCATGGTTATGGAAAATGAGAATTTAGAAATTTGTATTCTAGTTTGGGGGGGTGGAGTAGGGGCAGGTTGATGAAACTATTTCAAGCAACAACCAGTTTCCCAGGAGATTTGGAACCTGGCATGATTTTAATCTACGCACATGGGATTTGTTTGAAATAGGAAGCTATTCCAATGGGACACTTATATTATAAAATGCGTTTCAAGTCATGCAATATAGGAGAACAGCAGTACTATACTGTACTGTAGATGGATAACTTCACTATTGATGTGGCTATTATTTAAAATCTTCTCTTTTAGTCCAGTTTGCATTTCCTGAGGAAGATATCCAGGAAGATTTATCTCAGATACAGGAATTTTCACTGTTTTTTCCACACTTTTACAAATCTAGTGCCAACTCCCTTCCTCAGCTATCTTTTCCTGTGACTTTGGATACAGGAAACCTTTTTACTAAGCCTCTTTCTTTGTGATGCTATTGTTTCACCTCTTTTCAAACTTTAAAATAAGATACCCAATCCCTTCCTCTTCCTCCCTTTGTCCAATTGCTCTACAATTAAAGCTCCATTTGTCCAATTGCTCTACTTTGTCCTCCACTCTCTTCCCATTTGTTGAGATCAGCTCCTTTTATGCGTGTACATGCTAGTTTTCTCTTTCCATTGTGATCGAACTCCTTCTCTTGCCAATTTTCTCTGCCCAGCCCCCACTCTCCTCCTTTCTTCATCCCCTCAGTTCCTTTAAGGAAATGTTACAATGGATCAGGTGTGGGTCCATGTAGCATCTGTGCCCTGCTCATGCCAATAGGTACATGGCAGCCTGCCAATGATTTTAAACAGAGGCAATGAGCTTGGCTGCCATCCTACTCCATCCTGTTTGGCAAATCCTTTAAAAACCGAAAATGCCTCCAAGAATGTGAGCTCAGGGTTGTCATCCCCCCCCCCACACACACTATAGAACTTAAAGCACTTTCACCAAGTGAAATCCATAAGTTTGATCAGTTTCCCACTGAAATTTTTTTTTTTCTTAAAAATTCATCTTTATTCTATTAATGCACAATATGACTGAGCAATACACCAATGGCAAAATGGCTGCAATTTCTTTCCTATTTTTGCAAGGCCCTTATGGAACCTGTTATCAAATAATACAAGGCAACTTTAAGCATTTTAACTCCAATTCTCTAATTACTATGACATAAACAAAATATGTTTAAGGCCAGTATCTGTTTATTTATATCTGTATCAGTACCTGTGAATGTACCAATGGAGAAAGATGGGAGGGCGGAGAGAGAGAAAGAAAGGAAGAGGAAGAGACAGAGACAGAGAAATATTTCATTAGAACCCTCTCCTCTCCATCCCAAATTGTGAAATTCCCATTCTGACCTAATTTCTCTCTTCATAGAACACTAGGCTGGGAGCATGCAATACTTCTAACAAAATACCAAGGTAACTATTGGAAAGGACTATACCATGTCCAGCAATGCAAGTGATAAAACTGAGAAAAGTAACCCAGAACTGCAGGACTTCACTGCTACTAAAACGAATTTATTTTTCTAATCTAAGGGAGGTAAAGTAATATAGTACCTGCATGTGTCTTTCATTCCCGGCACTAAAGTCAACAGAGAATAAGAGCAAAACCGAGTTTCAAAGAAGACTACTTTATTTCTTGTTCAAGTCTTATTTCTATCCTAGATCATCCAGCTGCTGACTGATTTATACACAGAATTCAGACAATTTACTGTATTTAAATGTTAAGAATTATACACAAATGCACATTAAGAAATGCAAACATGGAATAATTCACTAGAAGTAGTAAAGATTAATAATTAAAAAAGTGTCTCACATGTTTCAGATAATAAAATGTTAAAGAATACTTAGTTCCTCAACTTGACCTATATATAAAATACTCTCTTTACTGAATGAAAATACACACACACACACACTTTCAAGTATTGTATTTCTTAGACGGATATTCAGAATTATACTACAATTTCACCTCCCAGCTCATTCTGTATATGGCGTTGTGAAATATCAGCTCCTTTGAAGTATTATATACTAGATCTGTAAAGTAAGTTGTAGCCTAATAGGTTTCGTAGAACTGCTGTAATGTCCATTCAGATGGGGATTTTATTTCTAAGGGTAACAACCAGAGAATTATGATATAACATACTATTCTGTCGTAGTATTTATTTTTTTCTGTTTTCCTGGCTATGAATAACATTTTCTACCACTGTATTAAAAACTACAATTTAATGAGTTTTAAAAAGCTATGCAACCAGTGTTATTATTAAAACAAAGCAGGAAGCTTGAGTGAAATATCAAGTCATAATCCAAATACTAGAAAGGAGAGTTCTATGCTGATTTATTGACCAAAAATATATTATTTAAAACAATTTAAAGGCTTTAACTTAGATTACCTAAGAGCAGATTTCTACCCATCTACCCACAGGGCTTTCTCTGCCAAGAAGGGAGAGAAAGATGAATTGCTATGGACCCTCTTATCTCTTTAATCATCAGGAACTACAGCTGATTTTTAATTCTCTCAATGAAAAATAAGATGGGGATTGCCCTTGCCTCTGCCTATTGCCACTGAACGGTGGCGATTGGCGGCGATCCTCATTGCCTGAAACGGGCCGAAAATGGGATGCCCAGAGGCCGAGAATGGGGTATGCGGAGATGGGCAGCTGTGATCCCTACAGCCTGGAACAGCTGATCATCTGAATTCCAGGAGGATGATCCAACCGCCAATCAGCTGTTCGTGCTACATAAGGCTGTGCTGAACCTGACCAGTCTGTTTGCTGCAAGGAGGCAAATTGTTGGGAGGCAGAGGCTGCCGGGTGGGGCTTCAGAAACATTCACTCTATAAGATGCACAGACATTTCCACCCACTTATTTGGGGGAGGGGTACGTCTTATAGTCCTAAAAATATAGTAACTTAAAAGGAGTGGACAAGTAAGCAACATAGAACAGTCTTGATTTATACTGGCATTTAACTATAAGAGTTGTTTAAAAATATTTAATTATAAACTCAATACAAGGCAGCTTATAAAACAGGCAACATTACCTTATTTCATTTCATTTGCTTTGGAAGAAATAAAAAAACTTGAGGACATAAATTCATGTAAATTCTGGAAAACAGTTTTTTTAAAAACAAGGCAAATGTATGGCACTATTAAGGCAGTACATTAGGATTAAGCAAAACTGGAACTGTGTACTAGCAACAGCTTTGAGAAAACACTGCACAACATAGTAACAGTTTTGCTTTGTGAGTAGTATCTTTCTGAAGAAATATATCACAACACCTTTAGTTCAATAATCATTACTATAGTTATTATCCTTTCAGGTCCATCACAAATAATAGTTAATTAAAATAGCAAACATTTATACAGCTTACCTTATCAATCATCTTCCGTGCTTCCATCTCCTCTGTGTTAGGATTTTCCAGTTCAATAGTGTAAGTACCTTTATCACTTTGGTCATCATCATCCTTTTCAAGATTCACTGAAACAAGCTGAGTTTTTAGCTTCTTCTCCATGTCCTCGTTTGGACTTGGTCTATGCCCAAGGCTTCCTGAACTTCTTAACAATGCACTTTGTAAGAAAGGTAGTGCAGCAGAAGGCTCTTCTGATTTTTGCTTGAGAAGTTTTGCATGCACCGCCCTGTGCTGGGTGGAATTGTTTTGTGCCAATGGTGGTGGAGGTTTCACTTTTTCAGTTCTTGCAAGGGATGCTGGAGAAGGTGTTTCAGGGCACAAACCTCCTATATTTTGAGAAAAAGAATACGATCGCCTCTTCCGGGGATGGCCTTCATCAAAGAACTCAATCATAAAGGCAGTCTGACTTAAAACGGGTTGATCAGAATGTTTCTCTACATTCAGAGCTTTTGAATGTAATTTTTTCTGTTCAGTATAATGATGCTTTAAATGATCTTCAAGTGCAGCACGTTTACTGTAGAGCTTGTGTGCTCCAACATTTTCTGAATCACTCTGTGTTCCATCATCATGTTTATTTCCTGCAAAGTCAAAGAAAAGAAAAATCTAGCTCTATTCAGCATAATGTAAAAAGAGCATTCCAAAGTTAATACAAATACAGGATTTGATTCTGTTAGAAGCTCAACGGTTCGTTAGTTAACAAGTCTTCAGGCTTCCCATAGCAACAACACACTCATTCAGACTTGCTATACAATAATGGAGTCATTTGCCAGCTCACCACCAAGCATTTGAATTGCCTTATTCAAAAGACATTCAGTTCTTAACCAATCATGCTCTGATGAAATCTGAACACTATACTATCAAAATGAGGGCACAAGAGAGAACTTAAATTTCAATCAAAATATTGTTAAATTGTTAAAAATATCTCATGAACTGGGGAAAGAAAACATACTTCTAAATGTTCATGAAAAGTAGAAAGCAAAAAAAAAAAGTCATTGTATAGGTTTTACACCTGTTAATCGTTAATCTGCAGAAAACCTGGACCTATTCCTTAGGTTTCCAAAACACATTCCTTCATTTGCATTAATAGTGATAAGACTTAAGATTTCTTTGTTTTAATTAAATAGTTCTTGTCAAAATTTATTATAGAAACAGAGCTAAATACGATAACATTAATTTATATATATATGATTTTAAAATGCAGTTTAGAATCACATGGAAAAATGTCTAAACAAACGTAAAATATCTGCCTGAATAAGTATAAAGCAACTATACAATATGGAAGTGTTTACAAGTGTTTACAAGTGTTTACAGTTAAAAAAAATGCCAAGATGATCAACAACAATTTCCTCTACATAAATTGAATAATTTCTCAAGGTTTCTCCATAAAGTTGATTGGCTGTAAAGATGCACAATTTTCTAAATTTTCTAAAAACAGTTGTGATCTAGATACTGAATACATTTCAATATTCATTCTTGACCAGGAAAGACAAGCCCCGAATAACATGCGTTCATCTTCGTAACAGCTTTCATAACAAGTCAGTACTTGTTTTCTGGCCTCTTACATGCATATTATCTAGGAGTCAAGGCTGGAAGTAGTAACAAAACATGGCTAGGGTTTGCACACAAGATGTTTAATACTGGATACGTTACTGCAATGCATTCTACACTCAGCAATACAAAACCTTCTAATAACCCATCAACATTAGATCACAACTTTCGAAGACTACCTCCAAAAATATCAAAAACACAAGGTCTTTTTTTTAAACTAAACAAAACAGAACAAAATTCTAGAATGCCCTATATTCATAGAACTATTATTTGGAACCTTTATATTTATATTTTAACCATTATAATCATTACATCTACTTTTAGCTGAAAACATTTTGTTTCTTTTAGTTATAAATACAAAATTGCCAGAACTCCTATTTTCACTTAAATTCTATTATAAAACATTATTGGAAAATTATATCAGTTTATTTATACAGGATTTAAAGGAAATGTTTATTTTGTAACTGTAATAATGTTTTAGTTAATATTACAAACTTTGACAAGCATAATGTTTTGGTCCTGGTACAATTTGTTATTAATCAAAATGCTTTGATTAAAAAGTTTTGACCTGTAAGAATCCCAATGAAGTGTAGTAATTGTATACATTTCTAGCAAGTATACTTATATTATGTGTTCAAGGCAAAAGAAATAAAGCTGAAATTATTTATTTTACCTTTCAGTCTCTTCAAGTAGACTGGAACATCACTCTTAATACTTTTTGAGTCTTCTTCTGATGCTTCCCACATCATTGTTGGGGGATTGTTTTGTGCTAACCAGTTTGCCACTTTACTTTCCGGTGCCATCATCACAGTTTGAAGCCCAGAGAGATCCTGAGCACCAGAAGGAGACTTCTTAGGCTTGGGACGCTGATCTGGAGTGAATTTTGTGACATGATCTTTGATGGTTACTTTTCCTGGGGTGCTATTATCAAATTCAATAGTAAATGAAGCATGCCCCGCCCCTGCTATGTGTGTATCTTTTGTTGGGATCTCATGAATAGTACCCTCAGGTGTTTGTGAATGTTGCTGGGCTTCCTTTGTAGGGATTTCAAAATAACTTGGTTCCCTACAAAAAGGATAAGATTCTTCTCCAGTTGCAGCTGCAGATTGCTCCTCAGCTTGCTTGCCATCTGTGCTGCCTCCTATTAAGAAAAATAAAGAAATTGAATTCTCCGATATTGTGCAACCGAAGTCTTCAAGGAATTTCAGAATCAGTATGAAAGCCAGGTGAAAATTCTTGAAAAAGAAATATGTTTGTGCAGAAAGAATGAAAACCAGCTTCAGAACTGCATTTTTTCTCCACCTTGTTGGTATTTTAATTCTGGAGACATGCATTAAAAACTAGCATGCCCAACTACAAGTTCATGAGGAATCCAGAGAAAATTTGGAATGTTAGATTTATTGATCTCAAATTTACTGAAGTCCTAGGTGATATCAAAGAGATGGTTTTTTTTAAAGAAAGTATTTCCAACTCCATGGGCCAAAATTGAGAACTAAGTATAGACTTAGCTTTAATGCAGATTTTAAATATATCTAGTTATAGCATATTTATAAAATATTCCTGGAAAGATCAAATGAATAAGGGAAACGGCAAAGATTTCAGAAACGTTTGGAAAATCCAATTTTTAAACTACAGAACGGAAATGAAGATCGATTTAAAATGAAATTTACTATAGTAACAAAAAAAACCTACATATGGAACTGTAAATTTCTTATTTTCTGATGAACAAAGTATGTAGTAGAAGAAGAAAGACAGTGTCCATTCTGAATAAATGTTAAAATGTTTGTAAAACATTATGCAATTAGCATAATAAGCTTGACAGTCAAGTGTCAAAGATGTGAATAGAACTACAAGCAACTGCTGCTGAAAAGAATATTGGATATTAAGCTGAAACTGCTGAATTAAGAAGCATACTTTAGTTTAAGCTTATAAAAAAACAAAAAGAAAAAATTAAGGCAAATAACATTTTAGGAATTTTTCAAAACGCTTACACTATGGATGAAATAATGGTCCCATATCATGCAGAATTCATTTTAAAATGCTCAACCAAGCAAGCTGCAAGCAGATTCCATGATGTTGTTCAGAAATAATCACATTTAATTTAAACAGAAACTTTTAGAATGGCAACAGGAAATGGTTCTGTTCCTATTTTTATAGTTGAAAAATAAATGACAGTAGTAATGAATTAGAAATAGCATACAGTATTCTATGATCACCAATCTAAAAGAAGTCTTGTAGCTGAGGCTTCCACTGTTTTACAGTAATGTTAAAATGTTAAACTTTTATCTAATTTTGAAAGATTCTATTACATCCAATTGACACACATAGCGTTATGCACAATCTGTTAAGATTCGAGACAGAAGAAAATTGCTCTGGAATGTACAATTTATTGTTTGCTGGAAAAGAGACAAATTCAGATCAATTAAAAGAAAATTTCAGTAATTTAATCAATTCGGAAAATTTGTTTTCTTTTGGGGGGGAGAGAAGATGCATTTATAAAATATTCATTTACTTAACAACAAATCTAGAGTGTTTATCTGAATAATATCCATCAGCTAAACAATTTTTCTTCTTGCCATGTATTCACCAAATGTGTTCTACATGGCTGGAGGAACTTCTACAGGAGGACTGAGAATTCTAAAGGTATGGAGGAGGAGAAATGGAGAGTAGATTAAATCTTGTTGAGTGAATTGAAGTCTTCCAGAATAACACTGAATATAAAGATTTTAAAGTATCATATTGTTCAGCCTGATGTCCCAATATGCTTTTTATAAAATCTCTTATTTCTTCTCTTCTTAAAGTGAAAGCAGTTACTGGTTTCTGGTGGTTAAATCCCATTATCTCTGTAGCATGTACTGTGGCATGCAAAATGTTAAGGAGTTCTCTGCCAGGATATTGCATGTATAATGCAGCATTTGTGGGGAACAAAATGGATCAGTGGCTTGGTTAACACGCAATGCAGAGCGGTCCATATAGCAAATGAACTGTACATACAGTATGCGAGACTAACTAACTGCACATATGAATCCAAAATCAGGAACCAGGATTCTGGAAGTGAGAACAGCAAGCTTTTGTTTGAAATGAAAGAAAGCACAACACAGCAGGAAGCAATAAATGTTTAGCACAGACATGGAGCAGCATTGGTTAATAACAAGGTAGGAATGACAGGAGTAAAGAGGAAACTGGGTAAGGAAGTCAGGGATGGCTGGTAGCAAAGACTGCGGAAGACCAAAAACTGAACTGAATCATAGTGTTTCCTGTGACTGGATGGGATTTTGGATTTAGACAAATGAAAACCATTGTTTCTGTAGAAGATTCTATATAGCAGGAATGCGAAACAGAAGTTTTATGATACTCATTAGCACAACAGATTGTTTCTAAGTAGAGAGGAGCAGCCGTCCATACAAAGTCATGATGGCAGAGAATAATTTATTTGATGGCCAGGTTATTTCCTACTTACTTGTAACCTCGTTATAAATTTTATACTGAAAAACAAGCCACTTTATTTAGTAATCTAAATTGAGGGCCAATTAGGTATAGTGATTAAGGCACCAGGTTGGAAAGTAGGAGACTGAGTTCTAGTTCTACCTTAGACAGGAAAGCTGGCTGAGTGGTTTTGGGCCACTGTTATGGTGTAACCAGCTACTACAGAACATGAGCACGCAAGCAATTGGGCACCCCTAAAGTGGAATGCTTGCAGGTTCAATTCAAGGTATTTGTTATGATCTTTAAATCCCTACATGGCATGGGATCAAGAACCCATGGAACTGTCTTCTCCCCATTATATCACTCTGTCCCACCCAGTCAAGAAGAGAAAGTATGTTACAGACACCACCAGTTAAAGAATTTCAACTGGTGGAGCCTTCTCTACCATCATGCCTTCCCCTTTGTAATACACCCCCCCCCCCCCGAGGTGAGGCAGCTCCAATTCCCCTAGCATTTTGGAAGAGTTTGAAGTTCTGGCTCTGCCAACTCATATGAAGCTCATAGAGAAGCATGCAACATTGGGGTTGGTTAATGCCTTGAATCCCTCTCCCTTTTAAATATTGATTGTTCTGTATTTGTTTCCACTGCCTTTTATTGATATGTATTTGTATGGTTTTAATGTTTTTAATTGTACACCACCAAGCCACTTTGCGAGTGACTCTCTAAATCTGACAAACAAACAAATAAATGTTTGCTGCATTGTTTATAAAAATAATAAAGGTGGGATAAAAAAATCTAAATGAATCAATCTTAAAGAAAGCTAGAAACGTTGCCTTTATTAATTAAACCGGTTCCAAAATGTTCAGATTTACAATGCTTTTTAGCCAAAATTCTTCAGCATATCAGTAATAATTTCAAGTCTATGAACTGATCCAGGCTTAACTGGATAGCAGAGCTATTTCAATAACCAGGAGCTTTGAAAAATGTTAATGAAAAACTACTGATTAATTAAGTTTGGTTGGCCCATTCCCTCTGAGGAGTTTTGGATTATTATTTCCATTCAAGTTTACTTCAGAAGAGAAACCTGCAGTAAGTCTTAAAGTAGAGTTGTAGCTAACTAGCCTTGTCCTTTCCAAAGTACTTTTTCTTCTGGCTTGATTTATTGTTATCCCTACCCCACCCCACCCTTCCTTCCACAAAAGTCAGTTGGCATTCTAGGATTATCAAGTGTGTTCAATCCTCATTGCTCCATCTTTGCCCTTCCCCCTTACAATATTTTTGTATGTTGTTTTTTCTTGATTCTCCATACTTCTTTCTTATGTTTGTGAATGGAACAAATTTTGTTACATAAGGATTGGCATAGGAGGAGGATAAGGATAGGGGGACACCACAGAAACATATTTATCAATATTAAGTTATTAATACCAAGGAAGTCAAATCTTTTTAGGTCTGGAAAAAATTACTAGCTTAGAATCAGTAGTATCTTTTAAAACTACAAAAACCAGTGACAAGATGAAAAACTGATTTAAACATCAAAGGCTGTGCAAGCACCCAGACAGTGGAATGGCAGAATTGTAGTAAAATCCAGGATATCTATAGTCATTATGAAATGTTGTGATCTCTCACATTTTTCAAAGGGTTTACTATCAAAGGATAGTCTTTAGAAAAGACAGACTGCATTTGGTGTCTTATAGATTTTCATCTCGCTCCAATTCTAGTTCAAAGTTTCACGTTATTTATTGGGTTATATACAATGATAGTGTTTCTGATTGCTTGCATCAGATTTTCACTGATCACTCATGTTTTCTTAAATACATGTTGATGTAATACTGAGAGTTGGGGGATCTTTGATAGAGTCAATGTGCAATGGACAATTGCAGAAATGACAAAAATGAAGCAGAGGGAGAAGAAACAAATGAGGCACATATAGAGTATTCTGCAGTTTGCATGCAGTGTCAACTTGTGCCTATATGTTTTTGAAAACTGAGTTATTTTAGTTCTGCAAATCTCTGCTTAAGAACATTCTATGCAATCACTGTAAGCCCAGTAAGTTAAATAATAGTCAAATAAATTCAGTTTAAAATTTGTGTAGGATATGGCAGAAACAGAATTATGTATCTTCTTATAGGCAATTTCAGAATTATTTTCCAGATCTAAAGGGCAAAATTTAATTTACACAACATCTTATTCAATTTCATAATCACACTGGTATTCATTTTGAACTGTAGGGAAGGTCTGAAACAACACATTTATGATGAACTTGAATGATGAAATCCACCATCTTAAATCTTGTTTATGAAATGCCTGTGTAACTGCCAATGGTAAATGAAAGCTCAAACATATTAATAGGCTGAAGATAAACATATTGCCATATTTTTTTTTGCTTTCTTTGTGCAAGAGCAATAAATAGCAAGGTATTGACAAGTAAATGCCTGAACAATTCAATGGGGATTAAAAAGGGAGACTCAGGTAGTCCGTGACCTACAACAGTTCCTTTAGTGACTGTTTGAAGTTACAATGATACTGAAAAAAATAACTCAGGAGCATTTTTTTCACCCTTACAACTACGTAGCATCCCCATGGTCACCTAATCAAAATTCAGACACTTGTCAACTGATTCTTATGTATGACAGTTGCAATGTCCCAGGGTCATGTGATCACCTTTTGAGACCTTCTGATAAGCAAAATCTACCTGGAAGCCAGATTCACTTCACAATCATGTTAGCAACTTAACAACTGCAATGATTAACTTAATAACTGTGGCAAGAAAGGTTGTAAAATGCGGCAAAGCTCACTTAACAAATATCTCATTTAACAACAGAAATTCAATTGTGGTTGTAAGTCGTGGACTATCTGTAGTTTAAAAGTGAAAATAAACAGCAAAATGTTTAATTATATATACCCTATATTATCAGAAAACACTTCATGAATATTTATAGTATATTCTATAGTACAATAAAAATATTATTCAACCCAAAATAGTGTTTCTTGCATTTGATTATCACCAACTGTGCCTCCCCAGTAGTATTTTTCTATCAAATCTTTCAATTATGGCAGGTGGAAAAAGGTATTAAAATAATCTGATTATCTTAAGGCTATTAAAGCTAATTGTATCTAGTTGGCTTAGCCGCAAGTAATCTAGTATTTCAATCTTCTCATTAAATCATTTCATGCTATATCCTTTCTCGTCTAGTCAGCGAATTGCCATTTTATAAACAGTGAAAACTGGAGGGTAATATGCATTAATCTGGTGTCGCTATTAAGTTTATTTTAAGTTGCTTTAAATATAATTAACATAAGAAAAACAATGTATGATTTATTATCAAAGCAAATTATTTATTTCATTCAATTCTGATGCTGCCTAACTCTAAGAAAGTTAGATATAGAGAAAAGGTACCCAAGATTTTAATAAATACCCCCCCCCCCAAAAAAAGATCTTACTAGTGATCAAATGCACAGGACAATTTCCAAATTCATTTACATATTTTTCCAACATTCCAATAGGTAGGAAAGAATAAAAATGATTTTCGATACAATCAAATTGTTTTTAAAAATTCTCCATTGGAAATATAGTCTGTGCCTTCCTGTTTCAGTCTCCTTTCTAGTAACTATTTGTCAATTAATAAGATCACTTCCTCTTCACATGCATAACTTCTAACTCTATTTAGGAGTTTTTGATGAGTGCATGTATATTTTTAAATATTGTTATAGTAGAAATTTATGCATCAAGGTAAGGTTCAAGATTGCTAGAGAAACAGAACATTCAGATACTTGTGTTTGAACTCAATATAAATACATCATTACCGTATTTTCACCCATATAACCCGCCCACGCAAATAACCCGCCCACGCGAATAACCCGCGGGTTTTCGGGATCGTGTAAAATATTTTCCGTATACCCCGCCCACGCATATAACCCGCGACGAGTAAGAGAGAAGGGAAACAGCTGAGATGGGGGGGGGAAGAAACAGAGAAAGAAGCCTGCGCAAGCTGGGGAAGAGGAAAGGAACGGAGGAGAAGGAAACAGCTGAGATCGGGGTGGGGGAAGAAACGGAGAAAGAAGCCTGCGCAAGCTGGGGAAGAGGAAAGGAACGGAGGAGAAGGGAAACAGCTGAGATGGGGGGGGAAGAAACGGAGAAAGAAGCCTACGCAAGCTGGGGAAGAGGAAAGGAACGGAGGAGAAGGGAAACAGCTGAGATGGGGGGGGGAAGAAACAGAGAAAGAAGCCTGCGCAAGCTGGGGAAGAGGAAAGGAACGGAGGAGAAGGGAAACAGCTGAGATGGGGGGGGAAGAAACGGAGAAAGAAGCCTACGCAAGCTGGGGAAGAGGAAAGGAACGGAGGAGAAGGGAAACAGCTGAGATGGGGGGGGGAAGAAACAGAGAAAGAAGCCTGCGCAAGCTGGGGAAGAGGAAAGGAACGGAGGAGAAGGAAACAGCTGAGATCGGGGTGGGGGAAGAAACGGAGAAAGAAGCCTGCGCAAGCCTCCGATCGCGTAAAATATTTTCCGTATACCCCGCCCACGCATATAACCCGCAGGGGGGCGCTGTGCACGTAAAAAACGCATATAACCCGCGGGTTATATGGGTGAAAATACGGTAAATAAATTGGTAGGATCAATGATTATAATTCAATGCAAAAGTAGATTATCTTGTACAAACCCATGATTTGTGATGGGTTCCCAACAGTCATTCAACAGGCATTATAGAAGTGGTTTCCCACTGTCTTCTTTCAGTACATTCAATGAGTTTGGTGAACAGTTCCAAAAATCCCAAGCACTACCTTTTTTATTTTTACTGATTTAATAGATCGGTTGATCAAAGTTATTTTAAAAACATTTAAATCAGTTATGTGCAGCTTTGTGCAAGATGTCTCAAAAACCTTGTGCTCAGTCTCACAAGCTGTCAATGTTTTAATATAAAAGAAGGGTAAATTATTAAATAAATGGGTAGTAAACTATTTTAGTTGATTTTAATAAGTAATTATACTGAAATTAAAATTTAGTCCTGCTAATCACTTTCACTTGTAGATGTAATCCTTGTTTTTAAAAATATTACATATCCCAAATATGTTAATTTGCTATATATTTTTCCCAATTTTTTATTTTTTAAATAAAAACAAACAAAATCATCCTCCATTACAAAATTGTAGAAAGTGTGTCAATTGGTTACACAGAGTTTTCGTGCATCCCTTCCATCATCACCTCTGATTCATTTCAAATTATCTATTTTACATCACACACACACACACACACACACACACACACACACACACACACACACATATATATATTGCTATATATATTGCTATCATCATACCTCATCCTTCATGACTATAGTTGTTTTAACGTCCCTTTATAACAAACATTCCAAAATTTAAAACAAAATCACATAGTGGCATTCCCTTATCTATTTTCAATATCATCCAAATACATTATACCTTTTTAACACATTCAAAATAAAAAAACTAATTATGTTTAATAACAAAGTTTTTAAACCGCTTTTCTTAATCATTGTTTACAATTTATATCCAATTTCCCTTTTATCCTGTCAATACAAATTATTACATTATTATCATTATCAGTCATTTATTTAACAATAGTTTGACTAAGTTTAACTTACTTTTTCCCCTTTTTTCACCATTTAATTTTTTTATCAAATTTCCTCTTATCAAACAAATACATATATATACATTGTTATCCTTATCAATTATTTATCTAACTTTATCCATTAGCACTTCATTTTTAACATAATGCTCTAATTTTAACAAAATTTTTAAACCTCTTTTCTTAATCATTGTTTACAATTTATATCCAATTTCCCCTTTTATCATGTCAATATAAATTATTACATTATTATCATTATCAGTCATTTAGTTTGACTATGTTTAACTTACTTTTTCCCCTTTTTTCATAGTTTAAAAATTTATACCAAATATACAATATAATATATTGTTATCCTTATCAATTATTTATCTAACTTTATCCATTAACACTTCATTTTTAACATAATGCTCTAATTTTAACAAAAATTTTAAACCTCTTTTCTTAATCATTGTTTACAATTTATATCCAATTTCCCTTTTATCCTGTCAATACAAATTATTACATTATTATCATTATCAGTCATTTAACAATAGTTTGACTAAGTTTAACTTACTTTTTCCCCTTTTTTCACCATTTAAATTTTTTATCAAATTTCCTCTTATCAAACCAATACATATATATATATACATTGTTATCCTTATCAATTATTTATCTAACTTTATCCATTAACACTACATTTTTAACATAATGTTCTAATTTTAACAAAAAAAATTAAACCTTTTCTTAATCATTGTTTACAATTTATATCCAATTTTTCTTTTTATCATGTCAATACAAATTATTACAATTTGCTATATTTTTATAATCAGAGCAAACCCCACTCCCTTTTAGCACTGATTTGGTTACCTAGCTGGATTATGAAATGTCTGTACAAAAATGACCAAGTTCAGAGAGCACCAAGATCTCCATGTTTAATAACTCCACCCATTCTGAGGTTATAAACAGGTATCTTTTCCTATAACCCATTCTTTATTTGTAAGCACATCGATAAACACGTTAGTTCTATGTGTTTTATATTTTAATGCTAATTTTGCCAAACCATTCTTGATCTAAAATGTATGGTTTGCTGGAGCTAGCCAGCTCCACTTAGAACCAGTTCCATAGAAACACTGCAAATAGCCACAAACATTTTAACTGGATTTCAATTGGGCTGTTCTGAATAGCATTAAGCTGTACTTAAACAACAATTTGCCACAGAGGTAGAGAAGTCTTAAGCCATCAAAACACCAATCTTTATGTTTCTGTAACCTCTCCTTTGATATCAATCCTGATATTGCTTTCCAGTCTATTCTGCAAACCTTCTAAGTACTCCTTGAAGCTGTTTTTATGCGTCAACATTTGTACTGAATTTCCTTGAAATGAGCTTGATCCATCAAGCTGTGAATTGGAGCCAAAACATTGCTTCAGCCCCTTTTTCTTTTGCTTCTCTCTCACTTAACTCTATATTAAGTATGTGCTAAATGTACCGTATTTTCACGACCATAGGCCGCACCGGATTGTAAGCCGCAGTATCAGTTAATGTTAATTTTTAAAACTTTTTTCACATATAAAGCGCACCGGGTTATAAGCCGCGCTCAGAGACTCGGCTCCCCTTGCAACTGGAACTCCGTCTGCCCGAGTTGGGGCATTTTCTGGCTTGGGACGCTCCGGCGGCTTCTTCGGGAGGCAGCCCGCCGGCTTCGGCGAAGGCTGGGACGGAGAGCGCGGCGACCGTGGAGCATGTGCAAAGTACTTTCGCCGGCCCCCCTCACCGCGCGCCGGCCTTCGGGGATGAAGGGGCAGGACTTCCCGGGTGGAAGGCATGCCTGGCTCTGCGGCTCCAGCCCCGGCACCTTTCGGCCGAGCCTCTCCCGCCAGGCGGCCGCCTTCCTCCGCTGAGCAGCCCCGCGCAGCCACGCCACCCCGGGAGATCGCCAGCGCGGGGGCCTGGGGCGCCGCGGTCAGGTCGCTCTGTCCTCTCCGCCTCCCGCGCCTTGCCCGCCGCCCGCCCGCCCAGGATGCTGACCTACTGCCATGCCCCGCGCCCGCCACTGGCCCGCTCCTGCGCCTCCGCTGCCGCCGCCGCCGCCCTACTCGGAGTCCTCTGGCTGCACGCCTGCTGCGGCATGCCCCATGTCATCCGCACCGGTGAGCTAGGCGGGGGGGGATGGGGGCGGGCAGGGCGCCCGGGTTGCGGTCCCTGAGGCGGGTGGGTGGGCGCACATGGCAGGCTCCCAGGGATCCCAAAGGTGCTTTTTCTGGCGCGGGAGGCTTCGGGCTCCGCTGCTCTCCCGGCTCTTGCCCGGCCGGCGTGGTGTGCTGGGAAGACCGGCGCCGCACCGGCCACCCGCGCGCCCTTGACCGGCAGCGCAGAGCCGGCTGGGGCGCGGAGCGGAGTTAGGCAGGGCGACTGCCGGGGCGGATGGGGTGCTCGGCGCCGGCAAATCCTGAAGGGCTGCGCCGGTCTGCCGTCCCTTCTTGCGGCGGCGGGGGTGACGGAACAGCCCAGTCTATAGGGGCTGGGAGCTGGGTGGCTCTCTGCTCCGACTCAGAAAGTAGCGAGGTTGAAGGGAGAGACCCGAGGGACGTGTGCATGCTTGCGAGCTTCAAGTTTGAGCGTTGGGAGGGAGAGATTTTCAATCTTTTTTCACACATAAAGCGCACCAGGTTATAAGCCGCACTGCCGGTTTTTGATAAAATTTTAGGATTTTCAGTGCGGCTTATGGTCGTGAAAATACGGTATATCACAAAGATTCTCGAACACATAATTTCCCTTCCCCTCCTTTTAGTTTCTCAAAAACTAAGGTGGGTCCTTTTTGAAGACTTCCCATACTTTCCCAACCTGCAGGCTGAGCTGCCTCTTATCAGGCTTTGTCTAGGTTGTGGGTCTTTTTCCTGTGTTCCAAAGTCATTCCTACATGTTATCAGAATAATACAGAATTTAATAATCTACAATATACTGACCTTTTCTTTGCTCCTCTGAATCCGCATTGTTCCAATATACAAGAATTTTCATTTTAAATTATTAACTTAGAAGGAAAAGTAGTATACAATACGTACAAACCTTGCCACTTGTGAAAAGGATCTGAGGAAAAGTTACAAGAGGATTTACCTTCTGGATAACCTCACCTAAAACTACTATTTCTTGTGCTTTCTCTTCAGGTTTACCATCTTGTCTACAACCATTCTGCTCTTCAGTCTCATCATCACCCCACCAAGATGGCTGCCCATATAATGGTGTACCTCGAGGCACTCCAGAAAGATCTAAATAAACAGAAAAACATTTTTCTATAAAACAACCAATGAAACAATATGGTACACATAGTTCTGTCACAACTGCAGATATATCTGATTCTTTCACTCAAAAGTATCTTTAAGATGTTGTGTAATCTAAGGCCTGCTATACAAATTGTATCTTTGCTTATACTGTAGCTGCTCACAATGCAATTTAAACAACTGCCTTGAGTTTCAAGTGAACTTTAAGTGACTTTCTCCTTTTTTACATTGTTTACATTGCAACTTGCTGGGTTTCAGAGCTATTACAGGATGAAATATTTGCTCTGGGCCAAAAGTTCAATTGCATTAAAAAAACCATAAATATATTGACTGTAATGAAATAGACAGCAACAATTTATACCAATTCACAGAATATAATGATTTGCTATAATGTAATTTTCTGTTTTCTCTTTCCATTTATACCTTGTCAACCAGAGAAGCATACTATGGTATTTTAGAAAAGTGGTTTATTTATTTGCTTCTGTAGAATGACAGTATCTTTGCTACTGTTCTTCAGTGTGAGAAAAAGTTCTATAAAACTTTACCATGGGGGAAGGAAGTAATTATTGTTCCCCCAGCAAGCTATCTTCAGAAGTGCCTGTAGATGATCTCCAGGATGAAAAAGTAAAAAAAAAAAAAAAAAAAGGGGGGGGGGGGAAGAATCTTTGAATGTAATGGACATGCGTAATTTAATTAACATTCCTTCCTCCTGAAGAATGTAATAAATTAAGGTTTCACTGTAGAAGTTAAACAGGATGCTAAATGAGACTGGTAACTAGAACAATAATTAGAGAATGGGCATTAAATGTTACAATCACTTAATCTCCAAAAAAATTAGAATAAAACAAATTAAATGTTCTGAACTCTGGTAGGAAAAACATTCCGAACTTGAACTGTCTTGAATCCACAGCATCCTATTGTGAACTTTGAGGATCTTGGAGATGTTATAGCAATAGCACTTAGAATTATATACAGCTTCACAGTGCTTTACAGTCAACTCTAAGTGGTTTACAGAGTTAGCATATTGCCCCCAACAATCTGGGTCCTCAATATCCAGATATTACTTCATGCACACATTGGTCTGAATTCAAAAACATTTTGTTTATACCTTTTCTGAATTCTCTTCAAAGGCAGAATAATAAGACAATGCTATATTAGTGTAGTGTAGAGCTGGCCTGTGCAACTGTGACAAGATTAACATTTTAGATAGGGTTTGGGCCTTAAGAAAGTCTATTTGCAAGTCTAACCTGATGAAAAAGCACTCCTATAATTTTATGTCACTCATGTTTCTGCTTACTGTACTGAATCCAATAATATGCTAATCTTCTTCTGTATTTCTATTGAAAGACAGTAGAAATCCATCTTAGTATGGTTGCAATACTATCTTGGACGTAGCAGAGAAGGAACAAAGAACATTTGCCTTCCTCTTATTTGGGTTGTCTCAAGTTGTCTTCATCCATCCCAAAACTATTCTCCAAAATTTGTGTAGGCTTTCCAGAGTTTGTTTAGAATTGAGGAAATAAAAAAGAAGTTGAGTCCCATGCCTTTTATTTTTTGACACATGGGTCAAATGTCTCAGTAACTCTTTCAAGAATTTTCACATCAATATTAAGACATGATATCTCAAAAATGGATGGCCATATTTATCTGTATAGGACTAATTGCCAGGCTCATACAAAACATCCTATCTTAGGTATGCAGGTATAAGGAGTTCTTTTAATCTCTTTTACATTTCTTAGCCAATCACTTCTTGTCAGCTACAGAAAAGAGGCTAATTCTTTAGCCATTAGGGAATGTTAAACTGGCAATTTAGGAAAGAATACTCATGCTTCATGCACTTACTTTCAAGGGCTATCAGCCTGACACTGTCATTGAATTACTGTCTCATTTATGTTCCTATAAGGCTTCTATCTTTCTTTAAATAGCAATACTTTGAAGTGCAAGAAAAATCATAAAACATTCTCAAATATACCTGTTATTTTTTTTATAAATCACACATTATTGAAAGTGGCAGAGAAATGTAAGAATGTGAAGTGCCTTTAATAAATTGGCTGAGAGTATAACAAATTATTTTTCATGCATAGTATCTTGAATGCTTTTTACAGATCATCCTTATGGCCACAGTTGGGATGGAATCTCTTTGCTAAATGCTGCAGTCGTTAAGCAAGTCATCACACAACCAGGCCTGATTCTATGTCCATTTTTACCATGTTTGTTAAGAGAATTACATTAAATGAATGTAGTTTTATATTGTTTTTGTACTATATTGTTTTTAGGTTTTTTATATTGTTTGTTAATTGTTGTGACCTACCTACTCATGTATTTGTGATGGGCGAATATAATAATACAAACAATCAATTAAATAAATATTCAGCATACTTTAAAGATTGTAGTACTTATTTCATTCCCTCACCTGCTGATTTTTCTTCTGACTTGAGAGCATCAATTGCTTTGTGATGAATTTCAACAGTGCTGTCTTGTACTCTTGGTTCTGCAGTTTTGCCACTTAGTTTTGCCCCGTCTACCTCTGAGGATTTCTGAGATAATTGTAACTGACTAGTAAACTTCTCATGCTGAAGAGTATGCAAAATCAACCAGACAAAGCAAGAAAATATTAGGACTTATAAAAACATGTTGTTTGATACACTATAACAAAACTGATTAATATGCATGTTCATTTGTCAGATGATCCATTTTAAGTAAAGATATTTAACTATAAATGTTCATATGTTCATCAAAAGTTACAAAATGACACCTCCATTTGGAAGCCATATGTAAAACTGTTACCATTTAAGCAATTCAAAATAAGTTTTAAGAGGGGGAGGGAACGGACAACATCCATTTAACCTTTGCTCCATTCAAAGCAACAGCACTGGAACGCACATACAAATAGAGGCTATTACTTAATGGGAGTCAGTCTAAAACTACAACACAGTGCATGAAACAAAGTACATATACATTTAGTTTTTTTACCTTAAGTGCTTCTTCAGGCACTCTTAGTTCTCCTCTGACTACAGTGAAAAGATTGGTATGTATGACACGCTAAGGAAACTAGTCATTCTTGTCCAACTATTTCAGAAACCTCAAATTATTTTTAAACTCTACAAATCTACAAGTGTTTGAGACACTACAATTGTTTACAGTTTCAATATATAAGCAACATGGGTAGGCTTGTTCTTGAAAACTGTGTAAAGTCATGGATAGTGGTTTGGAGAAACATGCCTGCTACAGCATCTCCACTGCTTCCTCTCTCATTCAGTCTTTCCCCTGCCCCCTCCCCCTTAAATTTATATGCATACAATCCCCACCTCTGCTTTCCTTTCACTACAATTGGGCTACATACTTCTCTCCCAGCTGCTTATAGTAAATGGTTCACTGACAAATGCACGCTCGACAAATGCGCACCGACAAAACCGCGCCTGCCATCAACAAACAACATAATGTGACGCGAAAATGTCCTAACTCTAACCCTTTATATCATTGTTTTCGCGTCCCACTATGTTGTTTGTTGATGGCGGGCGCGGTTTCGTTGGCGCGGTTTTGTCGGGCGTGCATTTGACGGGTCACGATAGTAAACCATTAAAATATCATATATGAAAGGGAGATGCGCAATTATAAAATAGAAAAATATGGAAATTTTTCTCTAGAGCAGAACATTTCAATATATAAAAAACCTTTGGTATAAAAAATATGTTAAAAAGGTGTGGGAAGGGAAGACAAAAATGATAATCATTTATATGCTAATAAGCTTAATGGGAAAGACACATGTTACTTGGCATTCCAGGGAGGAGATAATTTACAAGGGACAAAATATGGCATTGTCCAAGGGTAGAAAGTTTCCAGACACAAACACACTGTTCTTTTCCAAATTACAATATTGCTTACTGTTACAGTACTTTTCAAATAAAATATTACATTGATCTCTTTATGCACACTGGCCTTAACATGGTCTCTCTCTCTCTCTCTCTCTCTCTCACACACACACACAGAAACACACATTTTGACATACTAAAAACAACTTATGTTTTTAAACATAAAATTAATCCTGCTCCCAGCACTAACATGGTTTAATGTTCAATAGTTTGGAAAATTATGAAAATTAATTACCAATATAACTTATAAACCATGCTTTCATATTGTAAGCAAATTGAATCATATGCTATTAGCCAATTTGGACATAATGGCAAAACATTTTGGTGAAATATAAGCTACATGTGTGCATAAATGTTTTTGATATAATATGTATGAAGGAACTTGATGGAAATATAGATATTTAATCCAATGTAAAAGCAGCAACAAGAAATGCCAGAAAATAACTCATTAGTTTACTCAAAATATCTATTGGTTTTCATTGAGCAAGTGACAAATTACCAGCTTCTCCCTTTTCAGTATTCAAATTATTAGATTCCGCCTACCTTGTAGCACTTTTACCTTCTAAAAAGCAGAGAAGCAAAGCTATGTAGGTAAGATTTTAAAAATGTAATATTTCTCATCTCTTTTTATTCTTATTTCTTTCTACAATGATAAAATTCAATTTGAGAATCTACAAACTTACTGTTTTGTACTACTCTACTCTCATTTTATCAACAAATTACAAAAATCAAATGAAATAAAATCTTAGGCATGATAAAAACATGTTTTTCTATTGTTGTGTTATTGTTATGTTAAGGATATCATATCCAAATCTCAGTTTATCATCAAGCTTTAGGATGATGTATGTCTGTTCTGGAATCCGCACATCATTCACGAAAGTCTGGAGAGAAAAAAAGCAAGAATGTTGTTGTTGGGATAAAATTGGAAAAACACATAACCCATGGTGAGTTTTAAGAGAAAGGTAGGGTATAAATCTAATAAATAATTAATATTACAGTAATATATTTCTTGATGTTTTCCTTATTTTGGTAACAAAGTCATAGCATAGCATATGGTTATCCAAACAAAACAAGAAAAATGTATAAAAATACTGTGTTTTCCCCAAAATAAGACCCTATCTTATATTTTTGAACCCCAAAATAAGCGCTTGGACTTATTTTTTGGGTCTTATTATTTTTGGGGTGCAGGAGGCGACGAGCATGGTGATTTCATGGCTGCTGCTGTGTTGCACTCAGCTGATCAACGGGTGGCAATTAAGTGGCCCAGCTGCCATTAGTTGACTGGGGAAGGGAAGGGCTGCCTCCTACGCTGGCCATGCCCACCCCTTCACTAGAGCTTATTTTCAGAGGAGGGCATATATTTAAGCCAACCCCCAAAATCTGGCTTGGCCTTATTTTCGGGACATGTATTTTGGGAAAACACAATATACATACTGATACAATATATACCCATCACATTATTTCTCGTTCGGATAAGTAACATTACACAAAGAGTGGGGAAAAATTAATGAACATCCCTCCCCATTTAAATATGAGCTAGGAATGCAAATAGAAAATACACTTACATTTTATTGACACCATCATTTACTATGTATCTATACTTGCAAAGTATCTTTGCTTTTACCAAGTTCATACATCACTTCATAACTATCTTTAAGGATTGCAATAAGTATTTCTCATAATCAGCACGTCTGAAGGAAAGTCAATTTATCTTCTGTAATAAGTATCTCACTTTATTCATATTTATTTACATTTAAAGTAACATCAGTGAATATTCTACCAGCATGAGCTTCATAAGAAACCATAAATGTTTAAACCATAGAACTTCATATTAAATCAGTAATGTTATGAACACTTTAATTCCAGTCTATTATATTCCAGCTCATACGGTGGGTTAACTATGTTTTTTTTCTTTTTTAAATATGCATGCTAGATTTTCGCTGAATATATTTTAAAACTTTTATTATTGAATGGCAGAAGAAGCTTTCACTGAAAGTTCCAATGTGAAGCGAAGAGTGAGCATATAATTCTTTAGCGAAGGCCTAATTTTACATTATGCAATTCTACATTATCCCTTCACAAAGCAGAGCTTCTATTTATTCTCCGTTTCATTATCGAGCCCAGTTTGGCTTAGTAATGGTTGCCAGCACTGGGACAAGAGAAGAAAATTTCATTCTAAGTACCGTATTTTCACCCATATAACCCGCCCACGCAAATAACCCGCCCACGCATATAACCCGCGGGTTTTCCGGATCGTGTAAAATATCTTCCGTATACCCCGCCCACGCATATAACCCGCCCACGCATATAACCCGCCCACGCATATAACCCGCGACGAGTAAGAGAGAAGGGAAACAGCTGAGATGGGGGGGGAAGAAACGGAGAAACAAGCCTGCCCAAGCTGGGGAAGAGAAAAGGAACGGAGGAGAAGGAAACAGCTGAGATCGGGGTGGGGGAAGAAAGGGAGAAACAAGCCTGCGCAAGCTGGGGAAGAGGAAAGGAACGGAGGAGAAGGAAACAGCTGAGATCGGGGTGGGGGAAGAAACGGAGAAACAAGCCTGCGCAAGCTGGGGAAGAGGAAAGGAACGGAGGAGAAGGAAACAGCTGAGATCGGGGTGGGGGAAGAAACGGAGAAAGAAGCCTGTGCAAGCTGGGGAAGAGGAAAGGAACGGAGGAGAAGGAAACAGCTGAGATCGGGGTGGGGGAAGAAACGGAGAAAGAAGCCTGTGCAAGCCTCCGATCGTGTAAAATATCTTCCGTATACCCCGCCCACGCATATAACCCGCAGGGGGGGCGCTGTGCATGTAAAAACCGCATATAACCCGTGGGTTATATGGGTGAAAATACGGTAGTTTTGTAATGGGGCTCAAAATTTAACTTGATAACTGTATGTTAATGTGTACCAAAACATACTAATGTTTTCTGGTATTTGACTAGTTTTCAAATTATTTTTAAGTTTAATCTGTTAGTAACTAGTACAGGCTACCTAATTTTAGTTTCATACGTCTTCAAAAGATATTCTCAAATTCCCCTAAAATAGCCTCCAAGCCTGGAAATCACCCCAACTATGGGAAACACCCTAACAATGTAACAAGAAAAAAAATGGATATAGCTACATAGCAATTTATCTTATTTTGTTTTGTGCGTTCATGACTGTGTTCTCATGGCAATTGCCTAGACTAGTCCCTGCACTTTTCTTGACAAGGGTATTCAGAAATGGTTTCCTCTCATCTCTTTCTCAGAGCTAAGAGAGTGACTGGCTCAGGGTCTAGTTGGCTCTGTGCCTAAGGCAGGACTAGAACTCATGATCTCTTGGTTTCTAGCACAGTGCCTTCAACATGGCTCTGGCATAACAAATATACAGCTAAAAATAGTTGTTTTGAACCATCCAGACTGAATGAAAACAAAATAAACTTACCCCATTTAAACTGCCTAAATCTTTCACCAAGTGTTCATCAGCAGAGGCGTCATAATTGATAACAGCATGTTGCTTATCCACACTACGTGACTGAAATATTTAGATGACACAATTTATATATTAATTTATACAACTGAAGTAGCAAAAAATAATAACTGCAATCATTTCAGAAAAAGTAGTTCAAACTGAATTATTATATAACTACAAAATACACGACACCATCATTGTGAAGAGCTGTTAAAGTGTAAGAAGACTGGATTCAACATTAAAATGAAGTACAAATTGAAATTTTCAAATAACACTACATGTACATCTGCTTTAGCACTTGAGATTTTTTGCATAATATTGAGCGACTATCAGGAAGTCCAGGAAAAGTGAATAGCCAAACTTGAATGGGAGAGTAATACTTACATCTAATTCCAATCTCTCTTTATATCTGTATTTTTCATAGAAACCTAGATTAGTTATTCAAGAAAACTGCTAGAGGATAGCATTCTTTAAATAATGATTGCTAGAGATTACAATGAAAAGGCTAACAAGAGCTCCTGTCTTCTATTCCCCAAACTATGTTGTTATAGAAAAATAATATAAACAAGTGCAATCAATTATTACTAAAAACTAGAAATAGGACATTCTGTTGAAGTATATAGTTTACACTGCAGAGGATTACCGTATTTTTTGGAGTATAAAACGCACAGGAGTATAAGACGCACCAAAATTTTCGAGACAAATTAAAAAAGGTTTTTGCACTCTGCGGACCTCCCAAAAATGCACCCATTTTTTTGTCAAAAAAGGGCATGCATAGCCTTTAGGAGGCTTATAGAGTGCTCCTGGGGGCTGGTGGGGGGACAAAAACGAGCAAAAAATGGCCTTTTTGTCAAAAAAAAAAGAGGCATGCATAGCCTTTAGGAGGCTTATAGAGTGCTCCTGGGGGCTGGGGGGGGAAAATGAGCAAAAAGTGGCCCATTTTTCATGAAATTGGGCCTATTTTTTGTCAAAAAAGGGCATGCATAGCCTTTAGGAGGCTTATAGAGTGCTCCTGGGGGCAAAAATGAGCAAAAAACAGCCTGTTTTTTGCTCATTTTTGCCCTCTCCGGCCCCCAGGAGCACGCTGGAAGCCTCCTAAAAGCTCTACATGGCCATTTTTGCAAAGGAGGTGGGGTTTTGGGAGGGGAAAAAAATCTGCATTCAGTGTATAAGACGCACCCAGATTTTCACTCTCTTTTTTGAGTGAAAAAGGTGCATCTTATCCGCCAAAAAATACGGAACAGAAAAGTAAGAATTCACTCGATGCAACAAGAGGAACAGACAGTTTTATTTTTTTAAAAAATGGCTTCATATTCATTAATGTAACATGCTAAAGTAGCAGTAGTTATACTTATATAATCTTTGGGAAAATTTAGATTTTCATATGAAAGAAAAAAGTTATTTTCATATGAAAATTACATATGCTGTATACGTTATAAGCGATAAAAATAAATTGTATTAGTTCTAGCATTATATTTATTGGATTGTTATATGCTTATAAACCCCAATTATTTGGGATCAACAAAACAAGAACCCTTATTCGGATGTGACAATAAATCAGGGATGAGCAATCAGGAGTCTTCTAGATTTTTCATTATTTTCATTAGTTTCTCATTTGTTTTGACCACCCATACGCAATTATATTGCACAGCCATGCACATTCACAGATTTTACATTCAAAAACTCATAATTCCTAATTGTAACATTCTACAATTAAATTAACACTGTTGATATACAGAGGTTAGTAAATACCAAATGATTTGAAAAATGGACCTTATTTGCAATAACTGAGAAAAGATCATTTAACATTGATCTGTTTAGCTCTAAGTAACTAATGGAAGAGAGTCCTCTTTAGTACTAAAATGTCCACAGTCTCTTCATTTTTGAGATGTACTTATCAGTGCACTTGGTGAACAAGTGCAGAATGAATATGTGGAAGTAATGAGTACCTTTCAATAATTTATACAAAAAAATAAAATGATGTTTATATTACACAATTCTAAAATAGCAAATTGTATAAATTTAAAATTACTTTATTCATGTCAAGACTTGAAAAACAAAGGTAATACAAATGCTTGGCACAATCCTGGTGGGCACAGCTCATATCAGGACACATTCCCCATCTGAAAATTTGCTAATACTTTCAGATCTCTTCAAATTTATTTTCTTTCTCTTTTATCTATTTAATCCATTTATCAATGTCCACCTTTCTTGGATGTTCTCTTCTCCTTTCTGCCCCATCTCCTTCCATTATAACATAGCTTTTCATATAAATCTGCATCTCACCAGTAACTTGTATGCTTGAAGCTAAGCTTTGTGATTTTGGGTCATGGCCCATCAATGCCAACTTTGTGGAAACTAATCTATTGTTGTAATGACAATGGCCCCAAATGGGATAAAAATATACACAATGGACTATACAAAACCTTGGATATCTGATCAAAATATAACACAGAGAAATAACTGCTGTACTATAACAAACAGTTCATCAGTTATTAAACTTGCTTGTTACCACTTACCAGACCTGTACAATCCTTTGTAAGATCACCAGACCATGCATGCGAATCAAGTATTAGGTTACTAGGTTACCAAATTTGCCAGCCCAATTGAAAGCTTTCCAATCTAAACTGACATCTAAAGTTTTACAGCTAACATTTTAGCGTAGCCTTGTATATACTTAACTGTGAACTTTAGTTCAAAGGTTCTCCAAAGCCAGTTGTACCATGATGAACTACTTTGTACAGCATTACAACCTTCTGAATGTTAGTAATGCAACAAACTTGGTTAGATTTATGGACTCCATCACTATTTAATGATACTTTTTAAAGCACAGCACTTTGTTTATCAATACTGAGAAAATATTTTAGAATTTTATATTTTTTCTAACTCTTAATTCTTCTATTTCAGGTATCAATGGGGGGAAAATGAGAGAGCCACAGGATGAAAATCTTTAGATGTCTGAGCTATAATATTTGTGGGATTCAAATGATTGCTAGAGGCTAAATAGGGAAAAGTAAACTACTTAACAGTTCAAAATAGACTCCCCAGAAAGTAGTGTGCATTTAGTATATTACATCCAAGCCTTCGACATTTACTGCCTGGAGAACAGATAGAATTACCTGCAACATCAGCTCACAGTCATCTCGTCCAACAAAAATCATCTCTCGTGGCAGTCTATGACGGGTGCCTCCACTGCTCACCAAAAACCAGGATGTTAAGCTCATTTTCTGCTTAGCTAATAAATCCTCACAAGGCTACGTCATCCTGCAATGAGAAGGGGAACATATTTTAGTTAACCTTACGTTCTAGTTCCTAATGGGATTTTTTTAAAAAATCGTTGGGAGTCTTTCCAGTGCCAGAAATTTTTATCAAGGTTTGTTTCACAGACATTATTTTTCATGCAGAAATGTATCACTATGTTTCCTATGTGTCACATATTGTTTTTAGTCACTGCTTCCAATACACCCTGCCCCCCCAAAACCCACTTTAAACATGATTGCTTTTGTGAATGAAATAATGAATGTTACTTTTCCCTACATCCAAATTGCAAAAGTGATGCCATCCCAAGAATGTCTTCAGATAAAACTGTTTCAAGAGACATTTTATTTGAAAATAATCAGAACTGATTGTACATTCAGTCCTGGTGTACAATTTCAGTGCCTAGAGAGAGGCCTGCTTGGCTTTTCCATGCAAAGGCAACTTAAAAGGCCAGCCGTCTATGCCTTTTGTGTTCCCAAGGCATAGTTCATGGATGATTCCTTTAGAAATGGAAAATATATTAAATAAATGACTATTTTAAAACTATTTCAATTTGCTAGTATTTATGTTCATAATCAGGACTGTTTCATATCATCTTCCTTTATTGTTTATTGTCTTGATTTGAAATAACTTTAATGGTGTTTATCATATGCATTTGACTTGGCTTTTCAGAATACTGTAAACCACTGTAGGCTTTTTCTGATTTAGTTTTATGCAAATGAGAACAAATAAATAAATCTAAAAGAAATTAGAACTATATAAGTCTTCGCATATGTGAAAACCCATCATACTATTCACTATCAGGATAAATAACATTATGCAAAGTGCTAAAATTAATAAAAAACAGTAAGCTAATTTTTTTAATGAGATTTAAAAAAGTAAAGGGAGCATGGCCAAATCTATTTATAGCTATATTATTTATTCACTATAAAGCTCCTTTCATACTTATCTATTTATTTATTTATGGAGAATTCTGAGTAGCTTATGCTTGGACTGAAATGTGTGTTTCAGCAGCAACACCAGGTTGGATCTAGATCCAGGACATGTACATTACAAGCAGTAGCACCATGGTGTCTTAGCAATGTACAGCTAAGTAGTAAAAGAAAGGAAATTGAGAAAGGATGGAAGAGTGGATGGATGGATTTTATGTGCATGGCAGTGGAGGCAGCAACAGTAAATAGCTAAATGGGAAGTTAGGAAAAAGAAGGTGTAGGAAGATCATGGGGAGGACTGGGCAAGCCAACCAGGCAGCCAACCAAAACAGTAGGAACGATGCTACTGAAAAGAGGTAAGGAAAAGGCAGACACAAAACAATGAGGGGAGGGATTGCCAACCAGGAGGAGGAAGATATATAGTCCATGGCCTGGCCAAACCTCCAAGCCCTCTTTGCTCTGTGCATGGAATAGAACATGTTTTCCATTGCATATCCTTCAAACATCTCTCTGTTTTTCAGAATCTCATTTCAACCCAACCATAATTTTCTTAGAATGTCACTCTTCCTTCATATAGTATATATGTTTTATAATTCATTCCTGATTGTCTTTCAATTATCAAACCACCTTGATGTACTTATTTTGTACTTGTTGCTCATTTTTGTATTCAGTCCAAATTTTTAAGGATCCATATATTCTTGGCCCCATTGTTTTTTTGTTTAATCATGCATTCTTCTTAAATATCCCACCAACACTGTATTAAACTAACTTCATGCTTGTTTTGATATTCCCAACTGTCATTCTATATAACAAAGAACACAACTACTGCTACTTCTTTTAATAAATACCAATTTCTTGCTAAATACCACATGCTATCTACTATATTTTTATCATTTTATGGCAGCTTTTTTCCTCTTCCCAGCTGCAATAAACATACAATGAAAGAATGGACATTGAAAGTCACAAACTTAGCCAAGATGGCTAAAATATCGGCATATCTTAAAGATCACTCAAATGAGAGATATAAACGAGACTGGAAAAAATGGATTGACTATATACAAAATAAATACGGGACCAAGAAACTCCAGTTAGCCTATGCTTAAGATCAGAAATGATTTAAATTGTTTAAAGTTAGTTCAGCAAGAAGAAGCTAAGGTCAATGTAGAATGTCATTAATTTCTTTATTTCTTTTTTCTCAATAGATTTTAGACTGTGTTTGTTAAAAATCCATACCGTGTACGGGTTCTGGGAAGTCGGGGGGGGGGGGGGTGGAGGGAGGGAGGGGCATACAAAAAAATTGTACTTCGATGTTTTAATGATTGACGAATGATGAAATATTTGTGTTTTAAAAGAAATAAAACCTTTGAAATTAAGAAAGAAAGGCCATGGAGAAAAAATTGGATCCCCTTCAATGGAAAAGGGACCATTCCTTATAGAAGAATACGGGAACTTTAGCAGCAGCTTGTTACTTATTAGACTCAAATAATGAATAGGGAAAGACAGAAGTTGAAAAGCTGAAGAGAAAAAAAAACATAGAAAGAATAAAGGAATGGATAGAAGTATGTATATGCTTTGTAAATGGCTAAAGAACTGCTCTGAACAGGGAAGGGGAGAAAGACTGAAAGATCTTGGAAGCTGCAGATTGCAGAAAAGCTTGGCAGTGACAGATGCCAGCCCACACTGCGAGAAAAAGAAGTGTCAACTCAGAGAGAGAGAGTGCTAGGGAAACCCAACTAGGTTAGGTTTCCTCAAAGCTGCTGGAGAGCAGACTGCCCTGTGTTACAGGCTAAGCTCTTAGAGAGAGAGCCAAACCAAGAAGAAAGGGGAGGGAAGGAAAAGTGGTTTCTCCCCCACCACTTTGGTGTGCCAAGCAACTAATATAGCAGACTCACAAAGCTTAACAGAAAACACTTCAAGAGGTCTGAAAGGCTAAGCTGACTGTAGTACAACTACAGACAGACAGTAGTAAAGCCAACCATACCAGAAGTCAGCCATTGTAGTAGTTGTCTGTCTCTCTCTGTGTGTGTGTGTGTGTGTGAGTGTGTGTGTGTGTGTGTGTGTGTGTGTGTGTGTGTGAGAGAGAGAGAGAGAGAGAGAGAGAGAGAGAGAGAGAGAGAGAGAGAGAGAGAGAGAGAGAGAGAGAGAGAGAGAGGCGGTGGTTCTTGAGAAAGTGCAGTGGGGAATGGGAAAGCCTTTGGAAAAAGACATATTCGGGCTCATGGGAGAGAAAAAGCAGAGCAAAGGTTGTGTGGCAGCATCCGGAAGCAACTTAAAGGAGTCTAGATGCACAGCCTTGTTGTAGCTAGAATCGGGAGTAGGGCTTAATTATGATTCCACGCAATAAGACAGCTTTAAGCAGCACCACAGTAAAGTGTTCTTTGAATTTGAGGGCTTTGAGATAATTTTGAAAAAAACAATTTTAGCAAAGCTTACACATCAGCTTGAACACAGCACAAAGGATCTTTCAAAGATCCTGGAACACTAGGGAACTGCCATAGGACTGGGAAAGAGCTGATGTGGTTCCCATCTTCAAAAGAGGAAAAAAAATAGATCCAGGAAACTACAGACTTATCAGTCTGAATACTGGGAAGATTCTGGAAAAGATAATCAAGCAACAAATCAGCGAACACCTAGAAGCAAACAAAGTAATAACCAAAAGCCAGATCACGTCAGACTAATCTTATTGTATTTTTTGACAAAGTGACAAAAATAGTGGACCAGAGGAATGGTGTCGATATAATTTATTTGGGCTTCAGTAAGACATTTGATAAAGAAGAACATAACCTACTACTAAATCAAATAGAAAAATGTGGGTTAGACAGCATCACCACCAGATGGATTTGTAACTGGCTGACCAACTGCACTCAACATGTAGTCCTAAATGGAACTGCATCTACATGGAAGGACATATGCAGTGGGGTACTACCCCAAGGCTCTGTTTTAAGCCTAGTATTCTTCAACATCTTCATCAATGATTTGGCAAGGGGATAGACAGGGAACTCATCAAATTTGCAGACTACACCAAGCTAGCATGAAAAACCAACTTTACGGAAGATAGGTTTAAGATACAGAAGGATCTTGACAGACTGGAACATTGGGTACTATCTAACAAAATGAACTTCAATGGTGAAAAACGTAAGGTTCTACATTTAGGCAAGAAAAACAAAATGCACAGGTACAGTATATGTGGTACCTTGCTCAATAGTAATAACTGTGAGAACATCTTGGAGTCTTAGTGGACAACTATTTAAATATGAGCCAGTAATGTGCAGCAGCTGCCAAAAAAGCCAACACAGTTCGAGGCTGCATAAACAGAGGAATAGAATCCAGATCACATGAAGTGTTAATACCACTTTATAATGCCTTGGTAAGGCCACACTTGGAATTCTGCATCCAGTTTTGATCACCATGATGTAAAAAAGATGTGGAAACTTTAGAAAGAGTTCAAAGAACAGCAAGAAAGATGATTAGGGGACTGCAGGCTAAAACATATTAAGAACGGTTGCAGGAACTGGTTATGTCTAGCTTAATGAAATGAAGGACTGGGATGACATGATAGCAGTATTCCAATATCTCAGGGGCTGCCATAAAGAAGAGGGAGTAAAGCTATTCTCCAAAGCACCTGAGGGCAGGACAAGAAGCAATGGGTGTAAACTAATCAAGGAGAGAAGCAACTTAAAACAGAGGAGAAATATCCTGACAGAACAATTAATCAGTGGAACAACGTGCCTCCAGAAGTTGTGAATACTCCAACACTGGAAGTTTTTAAGAAGATATTGGATAACCATTTGTCTGTAGTGGTATAGGGTTTCCTGCCTAAGCAGAGGGTTGGACTAGAAGACCTCCAAGGTCCCTTCCAACCCTTGTTTTCCCAAGTGTTAGTAGATGCCAATCATATTTGTTACTTATTTTCTTAACCTTGAAATTAACTTGCTATCTTAGGCAGACAGAAGACCTCAATTGCTGTCTATCAAAATATTTTCACAAAAGGAAGCTGAAATCATGGTATTTCCCCCCAATCAGTTAGCATTCCATTAAAATTTATGTTAATACATTGAATGCATTTTCTCTTTTGATCAGGCATTTACATGGGGTATCTGTAATTCTACTGTATCACTCAGACTATAAGTTGAATTTAATTATTTAGAATAAATTTAATCATAGGTCATTAAGCTGTCTAGTGCTTGATATTTTCAGTTTTTTAAAGTTTATTTCAAACTCTGATAACATTTTGCAAATACTTTGATAACACTTTAAATATATTGATAATTTAAAGGAAAAACCAGTTTTTCATTTATTTTAGATTATGATTTTTTGTCTTACAAAGAAGAACCAGGCTCTTAAAATTCTTCCCTTCTGTTTCTAATTTCAGGCAAACCACAATTTCTTAGTATGTTTGAAATGTGATCAGCAAAAAAGGTATAATTTCCCCATCAGATTCTTTTTTTCTGATTTCCTTTGACAGGAGTTACAACCAATTGTTCAGCACTCTTCAACTGTTGCAATGACATTGAACAAAGGGACTTTCAACCTGCCCTTGAAGTTTAGGCCATTGCAGCACTTCCACAGTCAAGTAAATAAAATTCAGGCATTTGCAACTAGCTCACACATATGACCCATTGCAACATCCCATTTGGGTTATTGCTGACCTTCTCTGCCAGCTTCCCACAAGCAAAGTCAAAAGGGAAGCGGTCAGGAGAAGTCACAAGATGCCTGGGAAATTCCCCCCCCCACCCCAACATTTCTTTGTTCTTGCACATTGTATAGCCTCTTTCCCCTTTCACTGGCTTGCATCCACCTGTGCCCTCCTTCCCCAGCCTCCCTGCACTTGCAGACAAAGCATCCTGTAAGGCACTCCACACACTTTTTCTCCAACCTCCCAGTGCTCATACACAGGCACACACACACCTGCACTCTCTGTTACTAGCCTTCCTGCATTTGCACACAGAACTCTGTCCCTTCTTTCCCCAGCCTCCCTGTGCTCATACACACGCGCACCCCCTTTCCACAGCCTCCCTGCACTTGGAGTGCCTTATGGGATACCTTGCCTGCAAGTGTTTGTTCAATTTTCTGAAAGGGTTACAGGTTACCAACTACCTTGTGCATTCTTTAACACAGTTAATTGCCACTGGCCAAATGAAATAAATAGTTTTAACAAGGAACTTCCAGCCATTACAAAGCCTTTCCAGGTTTGGTTCCACTTCTTCAATGGAATGAGTAAAGTCCTGTAAAATCTAAAACCAATCCTGATAACTTAGATCTCTTGCCTACTTCTCTCAGGTTTTCCTAAGGCCAAGTCAGACTGTCACTTTTTTCCTCATTTTGACTCTTTGCACTCCATGAATGCAAAATTTATAGCCTGGTTTTTATTATATAAATGAGAACAATCTTTACTTTATCACATCTCCCAATTTCCAATCTCCAGAGAGAAAACTTTGGGGGATGGGGGAAGGTTAATAATTTGCCTACCAGGTGAGAGACTCTGAAGCTAGAAAGAGGATTCCCTTCTTAATTGAATAAATCTGTTCAGTAACAGTAGCATCCAACAGTAGCATCCATAGGATGGATGATCTTGGGGATTCTGTTCTCTTTTTTATTTCCATTTTTTCTTGGAGAGAGAACTGAATGTGGTACCACAAAGACTGGTGATAGCAATATCCCTTAGATTTATATGCCGCTTCACAGTGCTTTACAGCCCTCTCTAAGCAGTTTACAGAGTCAGCATATTGCCCCCAACAATCTGGATCCTCATTTTACCTCAGAAGGATGGAAGGCTGAGTCAACCTTGAGCTGGTGAAATTCTAACTGCCAAAGTGCTGGCAGTTAGCAGAAGTAGCCTGCAGTACTGCATTCTAAGCACTGTGCCACCATGCTTTTTCCTAAAAGGAAGACATTTACAACTTTGAAAGATGGCAACAGAATGTCCTTAAAGCAATCCACATTTTATGGGGAGTGGGGGGGTCATGACATAGTAGCCCTCAAAAATTACATCACATCATGTCATACTCATTGCATGATCAAGCCTCAAATCAGCAAATTATCTGCTGCAGTTCTTCCAATCTTACAGAAGCCTTGGGATGAGGTTTTCCTGGATTCTATAACTGTTTTGCCACTTATTAAGAGTAATTCAGCAATTTCAGGTAATTAAGCATGTTTTAAAGAATAATGAGATCACATCAAGATTTCCAATAATAGACTATCATTGTAACATTCTAGCCTCTTATTAAGGACCGTGGCTGCAACACTCCCTCCAATACTAGTTGGAGAGATGAGCTGAAATTCAGTACATTCTGAGAGGTGATATCTTAAATATTTGATTTATTGGAATGGTTAAATAAAGAAGAGGTAGCAGATGATGCATATGGGTCTTGCCTTTTGCCATTTCATCATAAACCCAAGCTAGCTATCTTGTTGCACAATGGAAATGTGGTGGCTGCAGAGATTCGGCAGGCTAAGCAGTACTTAGTAGAAAGAGATAAGATAGGGATCAATAACTGAAAGAGTCTGCAAAGATAAAATTGTCCAGTGGCTCTTTACCCTTTGAAGTGGAAGAGATCAAATTGCCCCAAAGAGACAGACAGAAACTATAAGTTTTAGCCAAAGAACAGAATCCAGCTATTATTTTATTTACACAACACGCACGCACGCACGCGCGCGCGCGCACACACACACACACACACACACACACACACACACTACTTTGGTCAGGCTTTTGGAGATTTACAGCAGCCAGATAAAGTAAGACTGCAAGCTAAAGAGACTGAGGGGGAGAGGAAGTATCTATTATTCTTGTTGGTTGACCCTGAAACAATAGGCTCCTATTGCTATGGAGATGGAGTAATGGGAGAAAATATCTACTGTATTAAGTTAGGAAGTGGGATGGTGATGATTCTGATCCTTGTAGACACATAGAATGGCTGGAGTAAAGAATGAAGAGGATGTTATGATAGGAGTTGAAAATATATGTTTCTCAGGCTAGAGATATCAGTTATGTCAACAACCAACAGTCACTTAGTTTCAAAACCAAACACAGGGCAAAATTAAATTATGGAAAGAGTGGAAGGAAGAAGCACTAGAATCTATACTACTATAATGATTATAAGAATACAGTCATACCTGCATTTGATAAAGAATTCTTATCTAGCCATGCAGGGCTGGGTGTCTGAGAGCTTTAAATGAAATATGAGCTTAGAGCCAACCTTAGTCAAATGCCTGGAAATTCTGCCAAGGACTTGCCAATGAACCTGGCAGATTTCCCTTTTTCAGGGAGGCATGCATTGAATTTCTCTTTGCTATTGGATAAGAACAAACTCTTACCCGTAAGATGGAAGAAACCCATTTATAAATCTTATAACAGTAAAGAAATCCTTGAAATGTATAAACTCAAATATATTGAAGAATATGTTATTTTTAAAAAAATCTTTGCAAATAACTAGGTCAATATTAATAAATCAGAATGCTGAGCACATAATCACTAATTAAGAGGACAGAAAATGAAAATAACTGCATATCAGCTGTATCCAGTATTTACTGTATCTAGAACATAGTTGCTTTAAGTTGAATTTCCCCCATAAAAAGTTGGAGGGAGCAACTGTACTACTTGAGTTGGGAGAAACAAGTGGCAAAATTATGACAGATCGGTAATGTAGATAAGCATTCTACACGACTCCTATGGTGTCTAAACTACTTTATACTTTATACTACAGTATAAAGTTCAATTCATATTTACTTGGAAGTATCTGCTATGAGTTTAATACCATCAATTTTTATTGCACTTTTAAAAGTTAACAAGAAGAAAATTGACTCTACTTCTCTGAGAACCAGATTTGAATAAAAACAGTTTCAACTCAATTTAAAGTCTTAACACTTTGAAAAAAGGTGTGATGAATTTCAATGTTCTGCGAGAGCACAGCATTGACACCTCAAAAATCTAGGATCGTTAAGTTATATTGTAAGGCCTGAATAAGCATACAGTATTTTGCTGTTTATTTCGGAATACACATTCAAAATTATCTTTCTCTTTCATAGTACTGCTCCTGGTTGAATATACAGTACATGAAAGTGCAGAACTGTAAATCAAATGAAGTTAACCTTTAAATTGAAAAATACCTGACAGGCTATACATACTGTGTCACTAGCTTCATTCAGTGTATCAACAACAGAAGATGCCAAGAAACAAACTTTCACGATTCTTATTAGAGCTTCTTAACAAGACTTTAACAAGACTTTAAGAGGCCAAAGATACTCCATTTCAGATGTTCCACTTTGTAAGGACCTGAATGAATACTCTGAAATCTTAAACTGTAACCAGAATGCAATTGCTCTAAGGAGACTGATTTATACTTATTTGAAATTCCGCATGTAGTTGCTTTTTTCTTTAGATGTACTTCTACAGCTGATATCATTAATTCTTAGACTACACTCATTAACTTAGAGTAGGTTGATTTATACTTAACTGCCAACAATAGAACTCAGATTTATAGTAAAACTAAAGTGGGTCCTAAACAAGCAACACATGCCAATCCCTGTCCTATAAGGCTCAAGGAAGGAGTAGTAGTTTGTGGTAGCAGACTTTTGTAAAGGAAGAGTCTTTCACTATGAGAATTCAGACATTTCCATAACATAATGTTCAATAACATTAATGAAATTCATTTTCTATGCATTACAAAATAATTCATTTATTAATTTAATGTGTAGGCCAACCATATGTTTTTAAGCAGGGCTACTAGAACTGGGATGCAAAAATCTGGATGATTACCAATGGGAACAAAGTGTGTTGCTTTGTTACCATGTACTAAACATCTGGGTTGTTACATCTGATATCTGGTTTACTTTCTATTTTACTTTCTATGTTTTGTCCTGAAATTTCATTGACAGTTTGAAGATTCTTCTGATAATGTCTATCTTAGTCTTTTAATAAGTTAACTTATTAAATGATCATTTTTGCATAGTATTTAATTTATATGGTCTTTTAATTTTTTAAATTTGAATGTCAATCTGGTAATTACTGGCCAGAAATGAAAAATATTTTTGCAAATATAAACGTATGAAATTATTTAACAATATTGAGTAGCTGCCCTAATCCGTACAGATTCATTCTGAAAGGAGGAAACAGATGTTATTGTTTTAGATGCTACATTGTTTAGTGTTGGTGTACAGAGAAACAAATGTCACAGGGGATCCAACAGATTATCAGTAACAAATTTATGACCCAGAGTCAGAATTCTGCATTTCTGTCTCCAGCTAAAAATAAAGGGTATCACCTTTTGAATGATCTTCAGATACTCTGCCAATATTTGAGTTAAATATTGATGTGTACAATTCAAATCTGAATTTGAACTGATAATCTACAAAACATGTTGTTTTGGGACTTTTAAGTCAGCTATTACTGTGTTACTGATCAAGACAAAGTGACCAAATTTGACATCCTATAGAGCCCATTGCTCTAGAACTGTGATAGCGAACCTATGGCACGCGTGCCACAGGTGGCATGCAGCGCCCTCTCTGTGGGCACATGAGCCATTGCCCCAGGTCAGTTCCACTGTGCATGCACGCATGCCTCCCACCTGCCAACTAGTCTTCGGGTCTCATGCATATTGCATTCACGCATGTGCATGCTTTGGCAATTTGGTCCAGAAAAGGTTAGCCACCACTTGTCTAGAAGAATAAGATCCTAGAAGTCTATATATCTATTTTGCTTGATTTTTCAGCAGAGGTGAGGCTGACCTTGGCAAGCAGACTACAACAACAATCCCTTACAATGTTTCACTATCTCTCAGACATTACTGAAATGAGGTTATAGTTCTCCTTCTAAAGCCTAATGTACTGTGTAGGCATTCATGTAGGTAACCTTTTTATTTCCAGTTTTTTTATAGAATAATTAGGGACAAAGGTTTGTGCTTCATTTAAGACATTCATTGCAGTGCAATCATGCAAAGATATTTCAGGTCCAGTCGTTTCTGTGGTTCTGCTTACTGCTACATCCTACCTTCCCTTGTTCCATGCTATTGTTTCCTTAATCACAGACTGCATTCACACACTAAGTTATACAATAATACTTTGCCAAATAGAATTGCTTATAAACATAATACTATATACTAAATCAAAACCAAACAAACCATTGGTTTGACTGTACATATGCAGGCTACTACGTGTCATGAGAAAGAAGTAACAGAGATATGAGTTCAAGTCATGTCAATACAATAAAGATAACCATGCAACTGAAATCAATGCCCTCTTGGCATAAGTGAATCACAAGTGAATGGAAGCATTGTTGCTGTTTACATTAAATTAATATGAAGCTATGACACTGAAATACACTCTTAACTATTAGCCAAGCACTGATATATTCTTCTACCAGGTTGAAAGATTAGAAAAAGATAATACCTTTTGGGGAAAATGCATCAATTGTGAAAGAGGAAGAATTATGTGATTAAATATTTAATATAAAGATTAAATAGAATTATGGAATATCCTTGATTGGGTGTCTTCTGATGGTTCAGATAGTGAAAGCCATTTCTGAGCTACTGACTAAGTGACTAAGGTGAAGGTAATGAAAGGTTTCTTAATGCTTCTCTGTAGCTATGCTAGGTCATAGCATAGCATAAGCATCTAACTTGACCAAGAAGTGACAAAACTTTTTATGACAGCTGAGTCATTGTAGTGATCAAAGTAAAAGGGACCTGAGATAACTCAGGCAATCCAAATAACTTAGGTCACTTACATGTTTATCAAACTATGCAAGAGATGATGTGCATAATTATGTTAAAATATTGCCTCATTATTCTGTTGCCAACTGCAATTTATTAAAGTAATATAGCTGTTTTGTGAGACAGAAAGGAATAAAAGTTGATTCATTCAAGCAGATATAACAAATGCAATTCTGCAAGTGTTACTGAAAATGAATCCTTCCTGGCTGCTTTTAGAATTTATCCAATCAGAGGATTTAGAGATACAAATATCAATTCATTACTGGGGGGGGGGGACGACACCAGCTGTTAAATGTGTGAGTAACAAGAACCAAGAGGCAACCAAACAAGACAATGAAGCAGATAACAATTTACACTCCCTAATGACAGATCAGCTCTTAGCAAGACAGAGTTCAAGTAAACACAATATGCATTCTGAGTATTCAGCTGCTATCTCTGAACAAGAACTGATTAGCTGTTTTAGTAACCTGTCATAGGAAGAACAAATATTGTTGTCGAATTAAGATGTCAACCAAACCAATACTCCTATTCCCAAGAAGCTCCAAACTACGCCAGTTGGCAGAGTTATTTTGAATTTCAATCAATACCATAAAGCAAATGATCAAAGGGATGAAGGAATTTATGATGAAATTGAATTGATGAAAGAATTGGCAGTTAGCAAATGATACTTGGACTTCTGCAAGTCTTTACATTTAGTTCTTGTCTCCCTCTGGTAAAAATATCCTGATGAGTGCTCCTTTGTTCTCCATTAGCTTATATTAGGAATTCGACCTAGGAGATTTTTGGTGAGGAGATGGTGTCCTCTTTCTGTGTGATATGAAGGTTGCCAAAAGATCCCTAATGTTGGAAATCTCTAGTGATTCCATCTTCTGCTGTTCAGGTTTTAAATAGATTCTCTACCCAGTTAGTGCTTGGATGAGAGACAATACGAATATTATTTTATGCCAGTTAGGGCCCCCGGAGGGCCATTCTTGCTTGGTGCCAATGTCATTTGTTGGGACGGGCAGAAATGTCTCTGAAAAGTCATTAACTCAGCCTAGCGGAATATATTTCTACCATAGTAGTGGCTATGAGTGTGAGTAGTAATGGGGGAGATAACGTTTTGCTATTCTAACCCACCTTCATTAAAGTGAGGGTAAGGGGAATCACTGCTTAGTGGGCTAATAGGTTTCTGGATATAGTGGCACCACTCTTCTGTTTCCTACTTCTTGGAACTGAGCTCTGGGGTAAGGCTTGTTTCCATGGACTTAGCTTGCATATCTTGACTCAAGCTGACTTCAACAACAGCCACTCTTACTTTTTAATATGATTTTATTCAGTTTTTTAAAAGAAAAAAAAACCTTATTTAATGTTTTTATGTTTAAAAAACCCATATACCAAACTATAAACAATGCAAACTAAAAAAACCAATGTATAATTAACATTTCACATTTTCATTACTTTTCTACATTAAAATAGGTTATTATATTTATACAATTAATTACAATTAAACAACAAACTACACACTGACCATTTGGCTTTATAATGTCTATCAATACAAAGCTTTTTTAAAGGCACAGAAATGACAAATTTCATTTAGCTAATATGTACATATTATTTCAGAAATAATCACTTTTTTCATGATAGTCCAAACATCATGTGAGGTTGCTCATAAAATTACAAATTTTGGAAAATAATGCAATACATTAATATGTTTAAATCCTGTTCTTGCAAAAACGTGGTTCTCCACAATGATTACTGTATATATTAATATCATTGATTAGGTAGAGAACTCTGAATGGGAATGCCGAAAGCATGAGCACTAATGTTCCTTCACATTTATCACATTTCCAGTTGCCAATCTTTTCTGAATGTCCACTGGGAAATCCAATATATCTAAAAAAAAAATTTTTAAAAAAGAACTTGGCTTTTAAATCACATGAAACATAGAATGTTTTTGAGGTATTCTACATAGGTTTTCAGGATAATAATTAGTAATATTGAATTGTGGATTTGATTTCTAAAAAAGAAAAATTCCAATACACTTTAGGCATAAGGGCCAAACAAGGAAGATACAGTAGATATTAAAAGTCTACACATCCTTGTTAAAATGCCAGGGTTTTGAGACGTAACCCCCCCCCCCAGACCAAGATAAATCACTTCAGAATTCCCCCCCCATCTTTAATATAACCTATAACCTATACAATTAAATTGAAAAACAAACTGAAAACTTTGGGGGAAGGGGAAATAAAAAAAACTACAACAAATTATTGGGACTTGTTTATCACTAGCACAATGTTATTAAATCTTGAATCTTAAAAACGGGGTTATATCAGATTTAGTCTGATAATTAAAAGTAGTAAAGTCTATGCCAGAGATTCATTCTGGTTATAGCATATCAAGTCTGAATTAGGATTTTGCAATTTCTTTCTCCATTCTAGATTTTCTATGTCATCCACTCGACTTAGAAATAATATAATATATTAGGGGGGGAGGGATTCCTTTGGAAACCAGGTTTGATGGGAAATCATGTGGGTAAAACTACAACAATGTTCAGTTTTGTTCTTAGAGTAGCCATTTTGCTTCAATGACTGCATATGTACTTTTGACTGATGTCCTATGAATCCTTTGTAACAGGATTTAGTTCTCTCCTCCTGGGATTTATCTGGTTTATCCTTCTGATCTACTCGGTGGTTAGCCATTTAACGTTAGCAAGTAAAAGAAGCTCTTCTATTCTACCACCTGAACTCGATAATCTGATTAGACACAGTATGTCAGTGGATATAAAGACTCATAGACGAAAGGACGAAAATCTCTATGTATTATTGCTTAAATTTATAAAGATTGCATTATTCAGTTAATGTGCATTAAAAAAAACTTATTCCATTTCTCCAAGTGCCATTTGGTTCTTTAAAACAAACTAGAAATATGATACATTTGTAACACTTTTTAAAACAAATATATATTTGCACCACTTGCGAAGTAAGCAGTTTCTTAGAATTGGACTATCAGCAATTATAAGTTGGTATGAATATTCAAATATTTGGAGATGCTGCAGTCAAACTTTATACTAAGCCATTATATAGTTGTTCTAATTTTAACTTAAGAGTGCTGTATGAAAACTGTACCATACTTTTTGCACTATAAGACACACTTCTTCCCCCCCCCCCAAAAAGTGGGTAGAAATGTCTGTGCATCTTATAGAGCGAATAATGTGGTGGTGGTGGTGGTGTTGATGTGGCAGTGGCAACTGCAGCTGATTAGCCTTTGCTGCCGATCACTGGTTGGCGGTTGGATTGGCCTCCTGGATTACCACCAATCAGCTGTTCTAGGCGATGGAATCACCACTGCCGATCCCTACCACCACCACCAATTGCTGCCGATTCCCGCCGCCTAGAATATCTGATCAGCAGTATACCAGGAGGCCATTCCAACCACCAATCAGCTGTTTGGCAGAGAAGGCTCCAGTGTTTCCCAATGGCGGCGGCAGCTCAGTTGACTGGTGGTGGGACAATGGAGCGTAGCCCTAATGAGTCATGTGCTGGGGCTGTGATAATGTGCTGAAGCTCACCAGGCTGTTTTCTCTTTGCTGCAAGGACGCTAGCCTGATGAATATGCAGAGGCAATTTTTTTTTCTTGTTTTCTTCCTCTAAAGCTAATGTGTGTCTTATGATCCAGAGTGTCTTATAGACCGAAAAATACAGAAATTGTAATTTGCCAACATTTATGGTTAGGCAAGACGTATGAATTAAACCACAGAATTTTAGTTAAATTGTTATAAACACAAGAAACCAAAAATCTACACTTTCCCATTAACTGAATACCATATTCCAAAGAGTGGAGAAAGATAATTGATCACTATGTTTCTTTTTTGACCCCCCTGTCAATTCACAATATATGTGATATATAATGTAATATAATGATATAGTACAATGATAAATTGTATTATTTTGTCACTATGTGGCTATTTATGAAAGCTTATTCTCTTTGTAACACTATATTATGCTATATTTCCTAGGATTTGGCTTTGGTCAGAGGGCATTTAAAAATTTTTTTTTGAGAACATGCTGTGGATATTAATTTTGTGCTCATTAATTCAAAATCACTGCTTGTTTTAATTTGTTTCTATACATTTGTTTTTCTTATAAACATTGCAATATAATTTAACAGTTGTATTGTTAAATACAAATGTCAGTTAACATTTTAGGAGCTAAGTATCAAAACAAGTTTCCAGTCTAGAACCTGACAGAAATCTAGAGCTTGCCATTTTCTTTCCAGTTCCAAGTTTGAAGGAGGGAACCACCACTGAGAGATATGCATCAGGCTCACCAATAACTACATAAATCCACAATTTCATTAACTGGACTAACATCAGCATACTATCAAAAAAATCCAAAAACCTAATATTGTTTAGACTGACATTCAAACCACTTTGCTGAAGTAAGTACAGCTTATTGCTAACCACAATACTTCAGTACACGTTTTGCCAAATGCAATATTTTGGTTGGTATCCAAGCAAAATTTTCAACAACCCACTTCTAATGGAACCCATTTCCAAATGCTAATACCAGATAGTAAGCACTGATTGGATCAAGGATTGTGCCATCATAATCAGGATTGGAAAAGGTTAATGCAATTTTCCCCCTCTCACGTATTTGAAATAACTATGTATAATATTCCTTTTAGAAAGCTATTTCATACATTTGTCATACACAAATGCTTTTTATACTTCCAGAAATAAAAACAAAAGTGATGCAACAGACATATTGTATCAAGAAACTTAACATTTCTCAACTCTTTTGGCTTTCCTCAGACTGCCAGATTTTTCAAAATGTGGTCCTGTGGGAAAACCCTGCCCTGAAGAAAAAATATTTTAAAACTGGATAAAACAGTTTTGAACAATTCTTCACAGATTCCATTTGTTTTGGTTACCTTTTTCCTTTACGTTTCTTTGGAGTATGCTAATTTATGACTATTTTATTAATGGAGACTAGGGTTATCTTCTTCCTAATTATGAAATCATGGTCAATTAAGCCTATTACCGACCAAGGGACTCTGATAATGATAAAATTATAACCTTGGCTGATTACCTTTCAGTACCTTAGCTATATCCTTTGCATATGAATCTCTGGAATTTATCTTTTGCTCGGGCAATAACTAGCAGCAAAAATGGAATACACAGCAAATATTTCACCACTGACCAGAAAGTGTAGATACAGTCCCCTGGCTTTTTAGGTATTGAATGCTTAAGGAATGTTTGTGGCAGTATTAGATGGTTGGGATATTAGTTGGGATATGAATGTATATGTTTATATGAAGATTATGCTGTATTAAGGGCTGACAATCCAATCATCTGGAATAAATATTAATATAAATGCAGTATGGATCTTAAAATGTTAATGTATCAAAGCCCAAAGTTTTATTGTGAGGCAAATTATACATGAATGGCTAAAAATCAAAGCAAGTAGATGAAATCTGTATCAAGGAAAAATATTGACTAAAGATGCAAAAGTGAATGAGGAAGCTAAATGTTACCATCTTCCCAGTTTTCTTCTATTCATACTTTTTCTTAACAAAACTTATCTTGAAAGATAACAGCATGAGTATCTATGTGTAATGTATAGAATGACAGCAATATTTTGACTGTTCTTATAATAACTTAAAAATCAAATACCAATATTTTATTATCTAATGATGAAACTTTTAAACCACTATTTAACTCACATACATTTTTTTCTGGAAAGTTTTGGATTTTTGTTTAAAATTAACTCCATGAAAGTTTACTCACAAATATCACTTTTTCTGTGGAACTTGCTTCTATACTAGATAAGTATACAAATATATTATATACAATGATTACTTTCTTCAAAGTATGATTTAGGTCACCATTGAAAGCATAGTAAGAACAAAAGACACAGATTCTTGTATCTTGGCTAACATGACTTTTAGTCATGTGCGAAATATTTTGAAACAGAACCATTCCAAGTGTGAAAGAAGCTTCCTCAAAAATGTTGATTTCAGTTCAAATTTGAAGCATTTGTCACATCCTTATAATTTTTCAGTACAAGAGGCAATTGGATTTTACTAGCAGTAGGTTACAAATTAAGTATCCATTTATAGATAACTATATTAATAATAAATTACCAACCATCCCTTTTAGGAATTATGAAGTATATAGTCTTCCCCAAGAGTAATTTTAAAATGGAGAAATTGAAAGTAACTGATCTAATGTAATCAATTGATCTTGTATATTAAAAGCCGACTCTTACACCTGCTATCTTCATGATTCTTCTAACCGCTTTTATCAAGGTGGTTCTATTTTTCATGACTCCTTTAATTCAGCAGCATATCCTTTGTGTGATTTTTACAACTGCTAAACAATTCATGAAAATTTCATTATTACACAGCATCACATGGCTATCATGGTAATAAATCATCAATGTATATAGGTTTTGTACTTGCACATTAATGAATAACTAAATCTATAAATCACTACTGTTGAAATGTTAATTGCTAGATGCTGTATTACCAACATCACAAAATCCTTTAAATACAGTACAAATCTGGGACACTGATCACTGCACTTCCAAAAATGAGTAGATGCAGGTAAAGAAGTAAATGTGCTCATTGAATGACAAACTTTAGAGGCACCATTCAACAAAACCATTAACCTTTAATCATATTTTTAGATGTTTGACAATTTTGAACTTGCACACATTGTAGCATCTTAAACCCTTGAGCATCAAATATGATTCATCACTTAACTTTTATTAACAATTCAAGAAATAGGCTGGATTCTTAAAAAAAAATAAGTTGAAGATAGGAAAATTTCCTAATGAAGAATAATTATCATTTGTTTTAAATAATTATATGAGCATCTCACCCAAATATTTACAGGAGGATTACAGTATAAAATCAACGAACTAAGGAGAAAGCAAAACACTGCCTAATTTCACATATAATACCAAACCATTATGTGATTTGCATGTGGCTTAGCAGGATATTCTGAAACTTTGCAAACCTATGTATGACATGTGAATCCAGCCAGTAAACTCCACCGAAAGGATACCATGGTATTTGCAAACAAGACTTCAAGGGTACCATAACTGAAAAATTATCACATATCACTTATTTTTTAAGACTGTGCTTTAAAAAAGATCCCTTGCTGCTGAAAATAGTCAATATAGGAAGACACATTGTCTTATTACTGTTTTAAATGTGAAGCAGCATAATGTAGTAGAAATAGACAGTGGAGTTGGCAGCACCTATTTAAAATTACTCTACTTCAGACACTAACAAGTAGCACAAGTCTTTCAGCTTTCTTCCCCATTAAAACCATGCTCTGAACAACCCCAGCTCATTTTTAAGCAGTTTCTAATTAGGATACATAGAATTTTGTACAATGCCAGATACTAAATTAGCTGGAATGCAAATATTAAAAAGTACCTATATAAGAGTACAGTTATGAACGGAAACCCTCCCCTTCCCCCATTTCTAGCATCCGTTCCAAACAATTAGTGGATGAGATCACAAAAGAAGACTCATCTGTACAGATATCATTTGTTTCCTTTGGACTATCTCTTTCATGATATACTGTGTATTTCAAACCTGTTAAGCTTTTTCTTTAAATTGACCAGTAGAAATCTGTTGTAGCCATATACATTACATGTGCATTCACAACAAACAATTTGAAAAGATGACTTTGACAAAAGATATTTCTGTAATCATTTCAAAGAACCCATGTAACACATTTCCTTCTGGAATTTTTTTTTTATACACGGAAAATTATAAGAACAAAACAGACGTATCAAAGAGGAGAGAAGGGAGAAAGGATTCGGCATAGTTTCTCCCACAGGGATGTCTTCAAGGTGTAAAGCTATGCATCATTTTAGGTAAGGCTGCTTACATTCAACCTACAAAACAGGGTGAAAGCAGACTCTTCCCCACACCAAGAAATCACCCACACGCCCTGCCATGTATGCGTTAAAAAGAGAAGCTCGTAAAAACTAAAGGAAAGGAAAAACGAACAAAGAAGAAAACGGTACAGTTGCAAAGAAGGGAGACGAAAAAAATGGAAAACGACGAAGCAGAACAAAACGCCCTAGCAAAGCAGCCTCCCCCCTCCCTTCCCCCCTCTAGCCGCGTCTTTCCACCAGAGGGGCTGCTGGAGCGGGGCGGGGGCTGAAAGCCTGGAGCCTGAACCCAGGGTGGGGAAGCCTCCACGCCACTCGCGAGAGAGAGCGCCCGGGGGGGAGGACGAGCTAACATGTGAAAGGAGGGAGGAGAGGCGAAAAGAGGAAGCGGATGGCCGAGTAAGCTCCATCTGTATCCAATCTGGACCATCCCCCCTTCATATTCATGCAGCAGCAGCAGCAACCGCCTCGACTGACTCCCAAAGGGACAAGCCTTCTGCGGCCAGGAAATAGCAAAAGAAGGGAACGAAGCAGGGGCAACAAGGAAAACGATTCTCGTAGCGGTAGCAATCTTGCCACTACTACTAATGAAAAAGTACGTCAGGAGAACCGTTATGGTTGATTCCTATGAATCGGGAGCATCAATTCATATGTGGATCCGCCCCAGGATCGACATCGTTCCCGAGGGCAAGCCAAGGAAGGGACCGCGAAGAAAAAAAGAGGACGATGCCTTGTATGTGTTGATCGCTCGCTGCCGGGCAAAGACACCCTTCCCCTCCCCTCCCCACCACAGTGAAGGATCCCGCAGCAGCATCACTTACTCCCTTTCAGGAAGCCTGAAAGTGCCGGCTCACTGATCCACCATCTTCTCCCACAACAAGGGCGCGCGGGGCGGATGGGGAAAGTCAAGGGCGATCGCTAACCCTTCGCCAACCTACGTTGTTCCGCCTGTAGCAACCGCTTCAACGTTATTCCTACCATAAAGCGGCTAACGGCGCGGAACACAGGGAAGCTACTGCGCAGGCGCCGTCCCAGGGAGCGACATACAAGCGGAGGGAGAGGGGGGGAGAAGAAAGAATGGATTTGCCTCAGGACGAGGCTAATGCGCAGGCGCGTGTAGAACGCGAAGCAACCGATTCGTGCCGCGCAGGCGTCGTTTTCCAGACTGAAGAAGCTGGAATTTGGTATTGTTGTTTATGTCTGTGTTTTTTTTTTAACGGCACGAACTAGTAAAGGTTTCGAAAGGTTTAAAGATAGCATCTTTTTTTCGGTGGGGGTCGTTTCTTTGCGGAATATGAAAAAGGCAAATATAGTTTCTCCTATAAAAATGCTTTGTTCCTCTCATCTTTGTCCGGGATAAGAATGGGGGGGGGGGAACCCGCGCTCACTTTAAAGCGAACAAAAAGTACCACCTTGCCTTCACCCCCTCCCACAGAATAAAACCGTCTTCTGTATACAATAGCCCTGGCTGGCACCTTCGCAGAGCCGAGCCAACCCACCGTAGGGACATTGTTCTTGCACCAAACCACAATTCCCAGAAAGCAGCGCGGCAAAGACTTTCTCGACATAGAGGAGCGTTACGGCGTGTAGCATTTCGGGCGAGAGAGGAAAGCCTTCTGTCTCTCTTACGTTCGGAGGCAGCGCGAGCCCCGCGTCACACGTCACTTGATTATCTGCGGGCATAAAAGCGGTCTTCGAAGCGGGACTCGGGGAAGCGCCGTTTCTCGGTTGTCCTGGCAACGAACCGCTTCGCAAGCTTCATCTGAACCTTCCCACCCTCCCTTCCTCACGCTGTCCCTGGGGCTTGTAGTTGCTTCTTAGTCGCCGGGGCTGTTGCGTGCACTGCGAAAGGACGGCGTTGGAACTACACAGACCGACAGCCCGCGAAGAAAGCCTAGCCGGAGGGGAGGGGGGCGGCTATACTTCCCACGCGTCCCAAATGGAGGGAGTCCCAGAAGCTGTCGGTATAGCCGGAAGAGTTGCGGCGTGCAGCCCGGGGCCCGGTTGGAGCGAGTCTCCGGATTCACTCGATCCCGTGAGGGAAGCCACGGGAGAATCGGATTTGGCGCAGTCCCTGGAGCGGTATCACCGAGGCTTACGCGGTGAGGACGAAGAGAAGACGGGCGGGCAGTAAAACAGTAAACAGTAACAGTTGGAAGGGGCCTTGGAGGTCATCTAGTTCACACACACCCGCTCACGCAGGAGACTTGTAGTAGGGATTCGAACCGCCGAACTGCCGAGCTTTCTGATCGACAAGCCTGAGCAGGGCAGCTTCGTTGTCCGTTTGAATTTGGCCTCCTCAACCTTGATACTGGCCTTTGCTACTGGCTTTGTTACTGTCCTTTTCCGGAGCCGCTTCTTAGCTAGGTCTTGGAGAGAGATCTAAGCTTATTGGAAAATACAAGTGTTTTTGGAGGCGAGGGCTTCAAAAGAAGGAGGTCTTCCTTATTCGTGATCCCATCCCTTGGTTTGCCCGGGGTGAAATGTGAAACTATGGCAGATGGATGTGCTCGATGACAGACGTTCTGAAATGAATTTATTTATTTATTTATTTGGATCATTCTTAGTCTAATTTCAAAACTCTGCTGGCCAACTTAAGAAAGGAGCTGTTCAGGAGAAGGGCAAGAACAGCATCTCTTGCTGGTTCTACAGAATGATTTGACATCTTTTTGTACTAGTGGTCTTAGGCTGACTGACAGGTTTCAAATAATTTGTTGAATTATGTCCTGATTGCTGGAGAAAATCAAAATAGCAGGAATTGCATTTAGAGATAAACTCAATTGCTTCCAACTATTATTAGCCCAAAACGAAGCAAGCCATGTCATGGTTTAACTTTATGTGTGAACTTAAGTCACTAATTTGGGAGAACAGAGTGTTTTGGTTGGCCATTATTTACTAGTTGTGGTCATCTTGAAGATTTCCAGAAAGCAATAGCTAGCTTCAAGGTTTGACATTGTATTAAAAGGCTAAATTGTTTTTTCTACACAGGTAGCTTTATTTCTTTTTTTCATCAGACATAAGTTAAATCAATGTAAATATTGAGGGTAGTAATTGAAGAGATTAGGACAAGTGCATTAAAACTCAAACTAGATAAAGGAGGAGATACAATTAACTGGGGGCTAATGCGTTAGATTCAACTCTCGATAACTATACTGTTGTACCTTACATCTTGATACTATATGCCTTTAACAAACTGTAGCCCCACCAAAGACATTTGAATAATCTCTTGATTCATCCATTTTTATCCCTTGTTTGCGCTCAACTATGACAAGCATAATTATTTTTTTCTACTGTTTATTCACATCACCTGCACAAAGTATGTAAATTTTGGCTTAGTGATAATCACTTCAGATTAGCAATCAGCTTTTTTATATGATGGAGAATTTCTGTTCTTTTGGCATTTCTCCATAGATAATTCAATATTTTGTAAAATCTTTAGCAAAATGCTACTCAACTGGAATCTAACGGATCAAATTTCTGGTTGAGGGCACTATTAGGTCTAGCATGGTTATTGGAAATTCAAATGGCATCTGGCATATACTGCTTTTTGCTTACATATATATAACTATGTTGTATAATATAGAGAACTTATCCATAATTATGTCTTAGTTAAATATTAAATAAATCTGCTTTAATGAATAGCGCCTCCCTGTTATTAATGAAAGTGGCCCTCTTTTCAGGATTCTGTGAAAGCCTAATAGGGTTGCACTGCCATAATATGTAGATATTCATTAATTCAGACTTGTAGCTTGTCTTAAAGTTAAATTAAAATATATCTTCCTATGGAGAGAGAGGTATATTCCTATATCTCTGACCATGTAACTTTTTTTATATGATTTTTCTTAAGAGCTGAATTATGTGTTTTGTTTACACAAATATCTCATTAAGGATTTTATGTGGACACCCATCTCACAAAATGGACTCTGGGTTGTGTACAACAATAAATAAAAAAAAATATAAAAACAGTCATTAGAAAATATATAATTAAAACAGAGAACAATGCAACTGTGAATAATGCAAAGCTGTGCAAAGTCTCTGTCAACATCTGCCATCTACTCCTTGAGAAGAAATTGTGAATGTAGGACATGGGTGTCAAACTCGCTGTGTCATGTTACTGTCATATGTTTCAAGACATTTTTCCCATTTGCAAAGCTGGGTTGAGTGTGGCCTGAATAGGATGCATCTGGCCTGTGAGCTGCCAATTTGACACCCCTGGTGTAGGAAGATCATGAAGATTGAGCAGTGCCACCCCACCCATCAAAAAGGGATACTGGATGAAAATTGTCCAGTAATGTAGTGTCCAGCAATGGTTTCTTGAGGAAATGTTCTTTAAAATGTAAAGGAAAAACCTCATAATTCAAAACAAATTAACCACTGCTAGAACATACTCACACAATAACTCCCCACCCCCAATCCTTTGACAAGCCAGGAAAGGTATGGATCTAAAAAGTAGTTGACTGAGCTCACTGTCCTAAGGATCTGTTTACTTCCTCAAGGTTCAAACTATTCCCAAATACCTGGGCAAGTCTCCACCTTCGTTCTCTCCTTGAGACTTGCAACCAAGGCTGTGTCTTAACTTGAAGTGAATCCAAGTGATCCAATTACAGATGCTTAGCAAATTCCTCCAAACATCTTTGCAAAAGGTTCCCAGAGTCCTCTTTACTAAGAGGACTCACATCACCTGAAACAGAATTGTGGGATGCTAATGAATGAAATGCAGTAAGGGTAGATAAGTACTACTTCTTTACTGTTTTGCTGCCTTTTCCACCACAAATAAGCCTTAATAGTGTTTTTATTGCGTATCAATGATGTTCTAGATACCTCTCTTTCGTTTCATCTCCCTCAACTCCTCTGGAAATCATGAAGAATTGTAGGATCCCAGAGAGGGGAGAATTCACACGGGTATGATTCAGTGGAGCACCTCAGCTAACCATTGTCCTGTGATAACCAAAGCTTTGAATGAACTATGCATCAGAACAACAGAAAGAACTCCCAGCTCTTTCTGAAACGTATCGGGGTTCATCATTTGCCAAGGGCAGAGTGACCTAATGGTTTCAGTCTCCCTGAAGTGGAAAATGGCACTAGAGAATCCCGTGTTGCAATATCTGCTCCCCCTTCATGGTCATGTAACTGCATTTTGGGCACTTGGCAACTGGTCCACATTTTTATCATGACTGCAATTTATGGGTTTTTTTTTTCTAGAAACCAGCATTTATTTATGGTTTTCAGAAAAACCACCCCTTGTGAACAAAAAGTTGCTTTAACAACCATTATGTTTGCTTAATGACCACCGCAAAAAAAGGTAATAAAATCCAGTATAGTCATTACTTTACAATTGTTACAAATTATGACTATGTTTGCCAGGCTCAATTACTATTGTAAGTCAAAGTCTATCTTAATTAAAATATTAGAGCTGAAAATAATCCTGAAATTGGAAATAAACAATCCTCCCCACAAAACCAGACATATACACATCATAGAAAGTGTGATGCAAAATAAGGCTTTAGTAATTTGAATGCTAAACAACATATAATCAAATATTTATAAATCCTATTAAACACTTATTTACACACGAAGGCATAAAAATGTGGCAAAAGGTAGAAAAATAGTTCATTAATTATTGGTTCATTCATCATGTCCTGTGCTAAGCACTTTGGGCCACCAGTGTACTCCACAATTTTCAGTTACATCTCCAATCCCTGTATTCTTCCATTTAAGGTTGATATTTTTCAGATCTTCCTAAAATGTTTGGCACCAGGTTTTCTTTGGCCATCCTCTTTTTCTCCAACCATCTGCTGGCATCCAATTGATTTTGCTGGATGTTGCTCGTCATGTGGAACACATTTCTAGCAAAGTGCATTCTTCTTTCTGTCACTATCTCAGAGAGTCTTCAGGAATGTCTTCTTTGTAAAACTTCGTTGTTTATAACATGGTCGCAGTCAGAGATCAAAGAATCCTTCTGAAACAATGTTGTTGTAAAACAGATCTTAATGAATAATTCTTGTAGTAATTTTTTAAGTCTCACTAGCATAGATGGCTCTGATCTGCTCGGTTATACCATATATATATATTAGTGCCCTTGTTCTAGCCTTTCTTTGCTCCTATGAATTATCAGGATTTCAGTTACTCTTGTCAATATTATGTGCCAAATAGGTCCATGCAATACTTCAGAGGGGAAAGTTTGCTATTAGAACATCCAGGGGAGTACTTACTATAAAAAGTATATAATGCTTTGTTGCTCTCTTTTCCCTGTAACATATGAAGAGTACTTGAATTAAATACATTTTGGTCAGTCGGGGGACTGAACTAGGATTTTGTTCTGTGTGTTTACCTCAGTGCTTTGTATTTTGCTTTAGTGCACATATATTTGAATTAATAATATTCCACTTTCCACTCATGTAGCTTTCCAAAAGAGATGTCTGTCTGTCTGTCTGTCTGTCTCTCTTTTCCCTCTTTCTCCAGTTAAAATATATTTAGTAAGCAAACTAAATTATTTCTTTTAATTTCTCCTTATTCAGTTATAAAAATCTTGATAATACATCTTATCTGTATTTCTTACCGAGTTGCAAAGAAACTTTTAATCACAATGGACTTTCAAAATTATTATTTTTAGATCGTGCTAGTAAAAGCCTTGATCAATTGAAATATGTCTTCCATGAAAAAGATCCGGCCATAGGCGAAAGTACAGCTACATTGGATCAGTTATTTCCTAATTCAGGCCAAGAAGTGACTGAAGATAACGCTTGGCAGGAACTACAGTACAGCCATGCAGGTTTGAAATTTTCCATTTGATTTTTTTTCAAATTAGAATTATTGTCTTAGGTAAAATATATTTTACTATTGTGTTATAGTTAATCAGCTTAAAGCATTATTACGTCAACAAGAAGAAAAGGGGAGTGAAATGTCACCTTCAAAGAAGAGAGGAATGTCACCCACAGTAAGTATTATCCTCTTTTTATCTCTTGTTACATGACCAAATAATTACATATCTGTTTACAGAACAATATCTAAGTAGTATTTATGTTGTCTCATTTGAGGAGTTATGTAGTAACTTAACAAAGGATTAGTAGGCTAGCCTATATATAAACTTTTGTATTTATTTTAAGTTACCTATTGTTAGTTCAGCATTATACATCTAATTAATTGTGTATGCTATGACAAGGCGAAGCATAAGGATGAGATTAAAGAGAAAGGTTCTGAATTTGTTTGGTTGCAGAGCATATGCAAGCATGTTATGGTCCTTTTAGTTGATTTTAACAGAAGAGATGTTCTGAAATTCCTGCAAGTTTCTTTATATATACCACATATTGATTTTTGAGCCCTGTTAGCACAGTGGTTAGAATGAAGCAATGCAAGCTAACTCTGCCCACAGTGTAGAGTTCGATGCTGATGGGGCTCAAGACTGACTCAGACTTCCATCCTTCTGAGGTTGATAAAATGAAGACCCAGATAGTTGAGGGCACTATGCTGACATTTGTAAACCTCTCAGAGAGTACTGTAAAGCACTATGGAGTGATATATGTCTAAGTGCTGTTCCTATTGCTGTTTTGCACATGTGTGTAAACGTTTCAAAACTTCTACTTGAAGGAAAAGATAATTATTGAATCCATTGATCACTTCTGACAAGTCACATGTCGTATCATTTTTCTTCTGAGAGATAGAATAGTGTGGTTTTCTTCTGGAAACTGGCAAATCCAGTTGAGGGTTGACTCAGCCTTCCATCCTTCCGAGGTGGGTAAAATGAGGACCCAGATTGTTGGGGGCAATATGCTGACTCTCTGTAAACCGCTTAGAGAGGCCTGAAAGGCCTATGAAGCGGTATATAAGTCTACTGCTATAGTTTGATCAAAACCATAACGGAACATGAAAACATATAAAATGTTTATGTGTTTTATTTGATTGTAGTAAATATTCCCTGTTATTTGTTTATTGTCTTTTTCTGCTAAATGTATGGAGATGCGAGGGTAAATACAACATTTCTTCAACTCTTTTTAAACTGATAAAGGGTTTGCCATGTTAAGATGTTTATTTAATTATTGAGCACTACCAATTTATATGCTTTAATGGAAGCTAATTAAAAATGCCCCCCACTTAGAAGTTATTAGACAGAATGAAAAAGCATTAAAAGGTCTCTTTAAAAAGTGGCATTTTAATATAAAATTTTAAGGAGTCTCAAGACTACTTAATATTACAGAGAGGAAGTGAGTTCAAAAGGATATGAGAGATTGTTCATTATAAATCAATTTTATTCATTAAATTTCTATGCCGCCCATCTCACTAATACACCAAGTGCTTACAATAAAATTAAAAGTTACAAAGTGCTAAGAACAATAAAAATTAGAATAATTAGAATAAATTAAAATAAAAAGATTAAAAGTTAACCATTGAGTGGTTCAAAATATCTTAACGTGGCAAGTACCATATATTTTGTAAACTGTGCTACTTGGTTATTCATCCATCAATCCATCCATCCATTCATTCATTCACTAACATTTATAATTTGCTTGGTTCTGAGATTCGGGGCAACTTAAAAGTATATAAAAGCCTTACAACATAAATCATAAAGTTAAACTTGAAACATGTCATTAAAACACTTCAGAGCAAGCAAACAAACAAACATTCCTAATGCCCTGGTAAAGAGTCAGGTCTTCCAAAATGATAGAAATGTGGGGATTCTATGAATTTCAAGGGATAGCATATCCCATAGCACTGGAGCCATCACAGAAAATGCTTGCTTCTAGCTACCCTCCTCCTTTGTACTCCTTCAATCCAGAGGGGAAACCTATACCATGCCTTCTGAGCCTGATTTAATGTAGATTATGGTACCAATAGATAATAAAATATATAAAGATGAAGCTGTGATGAAAACATGTCAGGATACTGATAGAGGAGAATATTTGTAGCTCACAGTTAAAATGAGGGGTCTTTGGTGCTCTCTGAGTTTGGTTGTTTTCTTGTAGACATTTCATTACCCAAACTATGGATCATCAGCTGATGACGTCAGGTATGCGCTTTCGTCGAGCGCGGTTTTGTCGACCGCGGTTTTGACGGGTCACGGGATTGAGATTGTCTTCCACTATTCTGACCTTGAAAACCTGGCTCTTCCAATTGGTCTGGAGTTCCAAAGGAAGGGGGGAGCACCATTCTGGAGGTGGTTGATGGACTAATAGTAGATCCCATCTGCCCTCATCTTGCTTCTTCCCTCCCATCTTTTAAATATAATGTTGTATTCTTTTAATTAGTTTGTATTCTTATTGTTATGGTTTTACCACTTTTAATGTTCTCTTAATATCATTATTACTGTAAGCTGCTCAGAGTCACCTTGTGGCAAGATGGGTGGCAAATAAATTTAATAAATAAATAAACTGTCAGGATAGTTTAATGTCACATTTCTTCCTTTCATTGATCAGTATTGATATCTGTTCTGAGAGAAAATAGCTACTATCCCTCCCAGTTACATTTTCTGCTTTTTGCAAACATTGAAATTTGTGCCATTTCATTGTTTCTTTAAATAAATTCTTTTATATATCAGGTGTTGTTGGTTTTTTAATATATTTGTATAATTTACATATCCAAAATGCAACGGATGTGCTTTTTAAAAAGAAACTGGTAGGCTTTTGATAAAAATGAATAAAGATCATAAACATGGCATTTCCATCATGGTGTCTTATTGGACCATTGGTGATCTCATTGAGTAGTAGCTCTTTTTCTCTCTATATGGGTGGTTTTAGTCTGAGGTAGTAGAAGGTGAAGGATCATCCAGTAGTCTCTGATATGTTGGTTGCTGTGCAGATCAGTCCTTTCTCTCCTGTTCTTTTAACATCATATAAAATTGGTGGGGATACATTAGTTTAAAGTGTGGTATTACCTGTACTCCAATCATAACTAACTTTAAATAATCAGCTGTAGAGGATATAGTATGCTGTCTCTGTCCTATTCTGGTGCCTGGAGGCTGTAAAGGAGTAGGCTGAAGTTGAATCTAAGTAAGATGGAACCACTATTGTTGGTATTCCTCTACCTAGGATTAGGAGACAACTAGCAGCAGTTGCCGAGAGAACCAAAACAAGAGAATGATCAGCATCCTCTGAATGGATACATTCCCCAAATCTGTCACCTTAAATCTAGAAAGAATTTTATGGCAAAAACAAATATTCTTGAAAACATACAGGAGGAAAAATGAATTAGAAATGAAGGAGAGAATTAATGGAACAAGGAATAATCCCAGAAGAGAACATGGCTGGGGAATCTGATGTCCTCTATGTCACTTGGTGGACATTGAATAGGTTGAGGGTGGGAGTGCCTAAATGTAAAACCAATATGCTCAAGTGGGGGTTGCTAGCGGATAACAACATGCTGTGTGAATGTGGAGAGATAAAGAGCCCGGCCCATTTGTAGGTCTGTCGAATATTACCAATAGAATGCAGCAAAAGTGATTTGCTTCTGGCTAATTATAAAGCCAAAAAGGTGGCCTCATTTTGGCAGTTTAAGATTTGATCTGGACACAAAATAAAAAGAAAAAGCAGCTCTTGGTCGAAGAGCAGATGGACATATGCCCAGAGGAGTTTTTGCCAGGCTTCAGTTGGTGGACCAATTGCAGCTTTATATGATGAAGGAGAAACTGGTTATACAAGTCTTCTTTTTATTACCATCTGGATGAACTACTGCAACACACTTTGCATAGAGTGGCTCTTAAAGACTGCTCAGAAACTATAGCAGAATTCATCAGCCTATGTGCTGGGTGTATATAATAGCAATTATGAAGCCTGTGCACTGATTGCTTTCAAGAAATAATGTTCTTGACTTATAAAGCTCTTTATGGCTCAGCATCTGGGTACCTATAGGGTAAGTACTATCTAACTGAATTGGCTGACAGATTAGTCTGAGAAACTACTCAAAGCCCCATTTTTGAGAAGCCAAAACTAGAAAGGCAGTGGTGGGTCTTGGGAGCAGACATTTGGTAGAAATCAAGTTAGCCTCTTCTTCCTTGGTCTTTAGAAAAAATCAAGAGTAGACTTATATAAAATATATATTTTTTAGTTTTAGGACTGCACCATCTCTTACGCTATCATTGCTTTTAATACATTGTTTATGTATTACTGTATTTATTCATTAGCTTTCTATATCTGATTCTGGGCAGTTTGCAAATAAAAAATATGTTAATGTTTTAATATTTAAATTTGTTTTTTTTTAAGTTGGAAGGGTTTTTAATTTAATTGTGTCATTTTAACTATACCATGCCTGTTTTAAAATATTTTAGGGTTGCTGGGTTTTGGTGAGGCATGAATGAATGAATTAATGAATAAATATAAATAATGAAATGAATAAATAAGCATCTTAGGGAAGACCATATGAGAACATGAGGACCACCATAAATATGCCCTGATTCTTTTCTGATGGCAGTCAGAATTTTTCCAGTTGAGAAAAATTATAAGGAGATTAGAAATCGGGATGGATGTATTCACAAAGATTGAGATTGTTGGGAGAAAGCCCAGTTTGTTATCAATTCAAATCATTCAGTCTATCAACAAAGAGTAGTCCAAGAGTCTTTGATAAATACTTATTTCAGCTTACATGCATAGCAATGCTTGTGTGTTGTCTGTACATGCATAAACCTCTGTTTGGATTAAACATGATATAGAGTATGTCAGGTAAGAAACTAAAATAAATCAACTTTTATCCATCATGCTTAATTGTAAAAGAAGTACACTGCATATGCAGGTACAGGAAGTACACCAACATGCATGTTAAAACAGTGAATGCTTAATTAATTTTTTTTAAAAAAAACAAAGCAGCAGTGTTTACATTCTATCTGCTTTAGAGACTTTCTTTAAGTGGAAAATATGAATCCCTGCTAACAAACATTTGTAGCAAAATTCAGGATTTATTTCCTCAACTTTGTTTCATCCTCTTCCTATATTCGTCCACTCATGAAGACCTCAATCTACTTTGAAATGGCCTCCTTCCTTCTGAGCACTAACCATTCAATTACTGAAGGGAACCTATTTGATAGATTCTTAATGTATTATTCTGCTTTAAAATGCTATTCAAATATGAAACAGTTTGGAAAGAATTTTATCTGAAACATATAATTCTGGTTAGTTTTTTTTTTATTTCTTCTAGAGAACATCCAAAGCTACCGATCACAGTTTGCCTGCCCTTTCTGAACTTGTTCCCATCATTAATGATCAGTCTCAATATATCAATCATTTAGAAGCTGAAGTCAAGTTTTGCAAGGTATCGTACATAATATGATCTGTTCTCTCAAAACAGCTTTATTCGTCTACCACTAACATTTGACGTTTTAACCCTACACTTCTGTATATTATACTCAAAACAGAGATAATTTTTAGTAACAAAAAAGAAAGCATTTTATATTTATTGATGAAAAGTTTAATATAGCCAAAAGCTTTAGATATATCTGAAGTAGGAAGTAACTTTTTCTACTGTAATACCATATTAAAAACATGAGCATTTGAATAATAAGTAACAAAAAATTATAGATAGTCCTGGGCTTATAGCCACAATTGAGCTCAACATTTCTGTTGTTAAGCGACCTTTCTTGCCACAGTTATTAAGTGAATAATGGCAGTTGTTACATTAGTAACATGTTGTTAAGTGAAACTGGCCTCTCCATTGACTGCTTGTTGGAATGTCACAAAAAGGGATCACATAACCCTGGACACTGCAACCGTCATAAATATGAACAAGTTGCCAAGCATCTGAATTTTGATCACATGGTCATGAGGATGCTACAATGGTCCTAAATATGAAAATGGTCCTAAGACATTTTTTTCATAGTTTGTAACTTTGAATGGTCACTAAATGAATGGTTGTAAATTGAGGATTACCTGTAGTTGCCATTTGATTAGATTAAGAATATATTTCTCCAGTGTTTTCTAATTATACTTCCCTAATCTAGCTCTGGATCTATATCTAGTAGTGTGCCATTTCCTATACATATATTTTTTGCTCACATGTGCATAGTTTTCATATACATTTCTCACTGAATACAGGTAGTCATTGATTAACAATGGTATTTGGAATGGGAAACTTTGTTGCTAAGCAACACAGTTGTAAAGCGTGATGTCATGGATCATGCTGATTTGTAACAGTGTTTCTCCCAGTTGCAGTCATTAGGCAAATCCTTCATTCTTGTTGGACACAACATCACATGATCGCCTTTGATGACCTGCTGGTTTCCCAATTGACTTTGTTTGTCAGAAGCCAGTAGTGAAGATCGCAAATGACGATTATGTGACTGCAGGACACTGTAACTGTCATAATTGCAAGGTGGTTGCCAGTTATTCAAATTATAATCTCATGACCTTGGGGACACTGACAGCTGTATCTTTGAGGACTGGTTGTGTATCTCCTCATTGAGCATCATCGTAACTTCAAATGGTCACTGAACAAATGGTCATTAATTGAGGCCTGCTTTCAGTTCATCAGAATGGACTGTTTTTCATTTTGTATGTAATGGACTGTTTTTCATTTTGTATGTATTTAGAGTTCAAAAATATCAAAAACTAAGAGGGGAAAGTTCCCTCTTAGTTTATGATATTTTTGAACTCGAAATACAGAAAAATCTAGGCTGTTCATAAAAACGCAGGTCTTTGATTTTATGCAGGATTAAAGAATAAGGAAAATTTATTCTTTTAAACTGATGTTGCATTAATATTACTAGTATTTTGGTGAAAAATGATCTTTTTATTAAAAGAAGAGTATTCCAGTAGCGTATTATTTCAAGCATGCTAGAACTTGCAAGAAATCCTTTTCTGTTGTTTGATATGTCACTAAATTTAGTTACGCTTCCTTTAATGTAAGATTTTATGCAAAATTGAATGTTAATTACACTGCTGTCATTATGTTTGTGAAGGAGATTGAGTCCATGTTTAAATAATTACATTAACAATAATTATAACTTTCTAGGAAGAAATATCTGAATTGAAAGCACGTATACATGTTATTGTAGTTGAAAATGAGAAGCTACAAAATAATCTGAAGATGGAAACAGAGCGGACCTTGAGAGAGCAAACTATCCTCAATGCCTCAGTGAGTTCTATGGAATTTAAAATGTCAAATATAAATAAAAATGTAGTCTTAAAATTTTATTTAATAAGAAATCTCTAGAAAATTTAATAATGCATCAAAATATATCACATATATGCAGCTTATATTACCAGATATATAAACAGAAATAGATCTGTATTGCATACAGCATTCATAATGATAGAGATTAATTTAATATTTCATCTTTTTATAAAATCCAAGTTGCTGGTCTGTTAAAGTATTTTGGATTAAGGGCTATCTAGTTTCTGTTTGAAGGAGGAGCCAGGATCTAACATAAAGGTGGCGAAACTAACAGACGGAAGGATTTTGACCATATCCTCATACCTAACAGAGTCAAGCTCAGTCTAGATAACATTACAACTGGGTTGGACATGCCCAATCAGTGTCCAACTCCAAGTAAATCTGAGTGTTGTGGCCGGAAAGATTGCATGAATATTTCTTATCATGGTCCTGCAGATGATCCCGAGGCTCCGCCTGTCCTGAATATGAAGCGGTTACTCTGAATAGGGCTGCTGGCTGATATCAGAAGATGCAATAAATATGAAGAAGTAGCAAAGTTTTGCCACTTTTATTGTCATGACATAGGTCTGACAGTGGCTCTTATTCAGTTGGATTCATTCTTTGTCTTCCTCCATTGGAGCTCCAGTCATTGATTCTGGCAAAACCTGCCCTTAAGTTTTCTAAATGTGAAAGACATACAGATAGGTTTAGTTTATCACTAAATATATGTCTCATCTTGTAAAACAGAATACACTGAAAATAGAAATAAATTTAGTTGTCATAAATAAAGTAATGTGGAGTTTTGTTTAATTACATATTTTAATGGCTTCATATGGTAACAATTAATGTTGCTGCCACTCATTTTATCAGCAAAATTTCATTTGTTCAACATTGTTTTTCTGTCCTGATCTCTTTATTAAAACCAAAACTCTTCTTTAAGTCTTAAAGCTCTTAGGAAAGATCTGGAAATGGTGCAGAGATGATGTTGTAATAGAAGGAACAACTTGTGGAAATAGTTCAATAATTTGCTATATTAATAATATAACATATAAAGTTATATCATTATCATTAGTTATTGAGCTTGTTATGAATAAATATAAGAAGATCAGTAACAAACATCATATATACCTGTAGGAAATCTTCAATGTGTGTGCTATGTATATGCAGTTAAGGTGCACATTCATTGTTGATATATGTTTCAGACTCTACTTGCAAAATCTGGTGGTATAAATGGTGATCATTCTCATATTTGTGGAGCTGCTAAAGCATCTTGTCATGTCATTGAGCAAGCCAAGGCACCTCCACTGGAATTGGAAAAGTGGCAACAGGAATTGGTCAGTATTTTTAAAATGTTGATTATTTTAACATTAACAATTTGTTGTTCAGGTAAAATGCTCTACTTTTATGTTGAAAGTATAAGCATTTAATCAACTAATTAATTTAGATAGGTTTAACAAAATGTACTATATGACCAGAAAGTACAGTTCAAAATAAAGCTGCTGATGAGACTCTAATGAAACACTTTTATTTCACCTAAAATAATGTAGCAGGTTACCATATTTCCTCCTGATCTTTGTTGTTAAGTTCTAAAATCCTATACAGCCTGAAATCTTACTGTTTGTGAGCCCAATTTCTTTTCAGTCATTGACACTGACTGAGTCAGTCAGTAATCTTTCCTCTAGGATATTGCTGTTTTCTAAGGTAGGTAAGTGATGTCTAAACAAAAATGCTCTTCCAAGAATAGGTGGAAACTCTCTTTATTTTAACATGTTTTTAAAAACCTATTCTGCAGAGCTCAAGGTTAACGTTTTATTTTGCCGTGTTTTAAATGTTAATTTTTCAGTTTTGCTGCATTGTATTGTATGCTGCATTTTTGTTCTGCATTTATTTTATATTTCTAATTTTAATAATAGTAATTTTCAAGTAGGTTGTAAGTCTAGACAATATGTAAAAATATTGAATCCAAGTTTGTCTATCAAATTTATATGGCTCCCCATCTCACAAGAGTGACTCTGGGAGATGTACAATAAAATCAACAATTAAAATCATTTTACAAAAATCATTTAATTAAACTTAAATAAAAACAAAATCACAAGAGAGGATGTGTCAGAATATTATACATGATGCAAGCACTGCTCTGTATTTCTGTACATATTCCTGCTATAGAATAATAATTTTCAACATTGTAGAAAAAACGAAGTGTGGGTAATTTAAAATAACCATTTACCAAATAATGTTACACTGAATTATGTCTTTAATTACATATTTTGCCTTTGAATGTTGCAGTTTAATTGTCCATCTAAAAAAGGTTTTAAAAAAGCTTGTGATTTAAATATTAGAAATTTACAAAAAATGATCATCTAAATCCCTAAACAATTTGATTTGACATTTAAAGCTTAACTCGGTGGATCTGTATTTTATAGTCCTATGTGCTGTATAGCAGCCTTATTTCAGTTCCCAGCATTTTTAATCAATGATACTTAGATAGCAAATTTAATAGAAACTACCCAATAGTTAATAATGCTTAGTTAAAATGAATTAGTCAATTTTGAGAACAGTTGAAAGCTCTGGAAAACGCTGCCCAATATGCTTTGCACAGGACCTAATGATGATGATGAAAATGAGTTAGTATATGACCATATCATTTTATTCTTAGGCGAACAGAGTGGTTGCTGTGTAATTTAAATTAATTTCCATTTTCAGCTAGTGCAGGTTTGGTATCCAATGTCACGATGGAGTCAGATAGTCTCTATAAATTTAATGATAGAAGACAGACAGATTGCTAAAATTTTGCAGATGCCCTGGCAGTCCTGACTATGCCTTATTTATAACCGAACAAATAATAGGTATTAATTTTATTTTAAAGGAGAAACTAAAATATCTTCATGAAGAAAAGACGGAAGTGTTTGAAGCTCAGATACAGTCTTTACGGTAAAAAAAAAAGTTTATGTATTTTTAGATTGAAGCTTTATGCCTCTATAGAATTGTCTCATTTTGCCTCATTATCTTGTCCGTAAGTCCGTAGAAATAAATCATTATTATTTTATTCTCTGCTCTTTAAAAGTTTTTGAATGTGTCATAGTTTAATAATGTGTCTGTTTCTGTATGTAATTAGATGTATATTTGTTGCTTTCCTGGTAAGATTGCTAAGTTATTGCAAAGAATCAATCAGTATCTAGTGGGAAAAAATCCCTAACATTACAAACATACAAAGATAAAACTTTCAGAACAATATAATGCTTGTTTCAGTTTCTCCATCTCCCTCTGGTGCCTAAAATAATATTTTCAAAAATATTAGTTATTTGTAAGGATTTGTATCTTTCTTTGCAGAATGGTTATTTTATGATTGCACAGTAAATTCATTCATTCATTCATTCAATTTCTACAGCTGCTCAACTCATCCAAGTTATTCTAGGTGGCTTATAATTCTAAAATTATAAAACAATTAAAACAATGTAAAAAAAATTAAAACAGCAAAAACATCCACAAAACAAATAAAAATGACCTGAGGTCCATGCTGTGGTTGTTGGCCTATTTAAGGAAGGGGGCGGTACTTCCTGCACCCCCCCTCCTAATACGCCATCCTTGCAACTAATAATTTTAGTTAAATATCCTCCTTTCTCTAACCTTCCCTTTTTAGGAAAGGTTGTTGAAAAGGAGGCTGTGTGCTGTTGATGAATGCCCTGGAAGTAGATTATTTGACCTTTTTCAGTTGGTTCCTGCCAAGATCTGAAGTGGGCAAATAAACAAGCATACAAATTGTTTAAGACACTACCATTCAATTCATTTCATTAAAAACACAAAGACACACAATGTCTAACTCCTAAAACAGAGGTCAAGCTTTCTTGTCATGCTATAGATACATGTGGTATTATCCAGCTTTTTAATTTAAAAATATCTGTTTAACACAGGGTGATGCTCTTTTATTTGTGACTCTTCATTTTTGCCTCTCATTTCTTCTTTCCCGTTCATTCTTTCTTCCCTTTCCCCAGCTTTGACATATGGTAATCTTTACTCAGGAAATATTTTATGCATTTGATGTGGATTGTGAACCATGAAAGGTTTATGTGGTAATAAGATGGTGGTTCTTTAATGTGGCACAAAGTTGTGGTCTTTTAGAGAGTTTAAAGCAGTAAGAAAAAAGTTGTTCCAGTTGCTTTCCAATCATTATTGTACTCAACCTTGTGTGCTGTTTATAATTCTTTTATGTTGTTATTGTTGCAGAAAAGCTTTATCAGAGTCACAAAAAAACTGTGAAGAGCTGAGGGGACGATTAAAACATCAGCATTTGATCAATGCAGCAAATAGTTCTAATAGGCCTGGTGGTCTCTGCTTAAATTGTGCACAGCATGAAGCGGTTCTTTCCCAGACTCATTCAAATGTCCATATGCAAACCATTGAAAGACTAACAAAGTAAGCAGATGGATGGTTCTGAATTTAAAAAAAACCCACAGACTATAACAATTGTAACAAGTAATTTCATGAACATCAGTAATTTTAGCGCAATTGACTATGAAGACTCATTGCAATGTAAGGAAGCTTTCCAAAAGCATTATTCCTCTTAGAGTATCTTCCTGCTCAGTAGCCACCCACCATAGACTCCTAACCAAGTGCTTTATTTGATTATGGAATGGTTTTTAATGAGTCCCTTAGCTCCATTTCACACATGGCTTCCATTTTCCATTAACAGAACAAGAGGTTTTCATACAGCCCTTCTAGTTGCTAAGAACCTAGAAAGATTCAGTACTTATCTACATTCCCAACATAATGAAGCCATCAAGTAAATATAAATAATTCCATTTGTCTTTTTTGTACATTAGATTTATACAATCCATACTTTACAAATCTCTTTATATGTATATGTGATTAAAAAATGAAAATCATTGGTTGCAAAAAAAGTAATTCAGAAATAAACAATAGGATTTTACCAACTGAATTAGGATCTTCTCCAGTTTCATTTTCTCTTTTCTAACCCATCGTATTTAACAATTGAAGTCAGAGTTATAAGTAATTGACTATAACTGTACAAATTTTATCTGCCATATACAATATGTATTATAAATAAAGACAAATATATGTGTCCTAGGAAGCCACACCCAAACAGGCATCATATAAATAAGATGCATAGAATAGCTTAAAGTACACATTCCGGTAGAGAGAAGTTCCTTGAAGAGGTGCTCCAGCACTAGTCCGAAAACGCAGAAGACTAAACCTCTGGTCCTGGTGACTGACCCAGATTGGATCCTGCATATATGTATTGTTTTCTAGGCAATATTTGAGGACTTGGGGACTGTTATTTAATCTTATGAAATTCTGCAGATTTATATGAAGCTTTCTGATCATGCTATAAAATCACTGAAAATAATAGAGCTATATTTTTACTGGCCAATTTTTTTCTTTGGTTTTGGTGGGCATAGTAACCTTCTAGGACAGTGATGGTGAACCTTGTTGGCACCAATTGCCCAAACTAGAACACATGTGTGCACCAGAGCCCTCAAAACTCGACCAGCTGGTTGGCCCGCATAGGCACACCGGCCAGCTGTACTTTGAGTTTCTGGGGCTGTGGCGCGCATGCGCATTCTGTTTTGGGCAGTCAGTGCCGAAAATGTTCGCCATCACTGCCATATTACTTTCAGTAGGAATTTATGGGGGAGAATTCTTGGGAAGGGAGCTATAGTTATGCCAAGGTTACCCCTTCCTGATCTGGAATCTAAACTACTTCTTGTAGAGTCGTTGCTAATTTACAGCTTAAAGTATAAAGATGAGGCAGACTGTTCTTATCTTTTTTTTAAAAAAACTGGCATAAATCTAACGTGATCGCTTTCTATATAATAACTTATGAATGTTACTAAATGTTGATGTTGCTCTTTATCTTCCTAAAGTATCTCCTGCCTGTCTAATATATTGATCTTTTCTTTCTTCTCTCGTTTAAGCGAGAGAGATGAGTTAATGGCAGCACTTTCTACAATAAGAAGAAACTTAAATGATATGCAACAGAGAGAATGCAGTGCTTATGAACAAGTGAAACAAGCAGTACACATGAGTGAAGAAGCTAATTTGGAAAAAACCAAGGTAAAATTGTACAAAGACACAATAGAATGCTGACAGTAATGCCCTGTTTATGTGCCTTTAAGAGGCATCTTGCTTGACTACTTTAGGCTTTGAATGCTAGATTTAATGGGCTCTGCCCTATTCCATTAATATTTTTGATGATATTTGGTGAATAGTACTAAGTGGTCCATGTACTAAAGAAAAATTACTTTGCTGCCTAGACTCCTTTCTATTATTAGACTGACTTTTAAATAAATGTTTGAGATGTTCTATCAATCCACAAATGCACCTCTTATTTCTCACCCAGGATCTCTTATCGTGATAAAGAGGTAATCCTATGTAGGTATGATGTAACTCCCTATACCTATAGGTAGCGGTTTAGGTATGACAGATATGAAGGGTTTTATGAATTATGGGCAAGACCCAGGTAGAAAATGGTTGTGGCCAGATTCTTTGCTCAAAGGAGCAAAGAAAAAAGTGATAGAAGTAATTTTAAAACAGATTCTGCATGTATTTCCTACCAAAGTGAGATTTTGGGTGCAGGAACACACACATACTGCCCCCAGGAACAGGCCGAAGGCTTTTCCTTTAAAAATCATCTCTCTTTCTGGGATTTCAGCAGGGTGGAGAGACTAAGAAGGAACACTTCTTGTTTCGTGAAAAAGAGACACCAGGTGATTTGTATTTTTTTACACTGGCAAGATTTGTAGTGTAGCTTTATAATACATTAGAATTAGCATATCTGTTTTTTGTTTTATGTACCTGGTAAGGCAAGGTACATATTCCATGACTTTAGAATAGATGTTCTTTTTAACCAAAAATTGCTGTGGAGTTGGATGGCTCATTGTTTTGATAAAAAAAACTTCATAACGCCCTTAAAAGTATGTGGTTTAACCATATCTAAAGTACGATATGTGGTTCTGGGTGCCACACTTCAAAAAGTAAATAGTAGAACTAGAAAAATGGCAGAAAAGGGCAACCAAACTTGATCAGTGGGGCCTTTAACTTGGAAAATATGTGAAAGGTGTAGATGTGATTGAGGTGGTTGAACTCATGAAAGACGTGGAGAAAATGGATGAGGAATCCGGGTCCATAATAAAACTGATTGGAAGGCACTTAAGGCAAATCTAGGTATTTACAAAGAGTTCTCGACTTACAAATCATTTAGCGACTATTTGAAGTTACAGCAGCATTGAAACAAGTGACTTGCAACTGTCACAGCAACCAAAAGCTGGATTTGCTTAATGACCACACAATTCGCTTAACAGCCGCAGTGATTTGCTTAACAACTATGGCAAAAAAAAGGCTGTAAAATCAGACTCACTTATCGAACACTTCACTTAAGCAATGGAAATTCTAGGTCCCAATTGTGGTCACATGTCAAAGACTACCTGTATTCATACAGCCTATGGCTACTAATTTGAATGGCATGAGGTAGATCTCAGATACCCTTTTCTCTATTCCCTCTCCCATTTACGGTTTGTCAGAAAGAGGAATAGTTGGAATAGCTGCATTTTTTTTATTGCCAGTGACCTGTTCACTTAGAAGTGAATTTTCTCTCTCCTCAGTTTCAAGAACTTAGTGGGAGTTATACTTTTAAGTTTTTATACCTTGCACTGAAAATGGTGCTATATAAACAATATTAAAGCGCTTTTCTAATGTAAGTTAAAAAGCTTATTTTACAGGGTTCTTGCTTTAGATTGATTTATTACCTTGGCATCTAGTGCCATCTGCTGTGTAATTAGTATATTGCATCTAGTTGATGCAATATGCATTCTGTTTTGGAAGAAAAGATTTTTGTAAGGGACCAAACTGTATTGTGCAAATGGAATTCAAGTACCAGTATACTCTGAAAGAATCCAGTTAGCTTCAGTTCTAAGAATAGTAATATGACAATATCATTAATTAACTTCAATAATTTCAGGAGTTACCCAATAGTGGCAAATCAGAAGTTTTTTTTGTAATATTTTACAACATGCTTTAAAATAATAACATTTCATATTCCTATCACTTTAACAAGAATTGCTGAAGATACCACGTGCAGGGAAAGTTGTTTGGGTAAGCACTGCACCTGTGTAAACAGAGTGCTTGTGCATATATTCTTCATTTTCAGAGTTGAGCCGATATATTTGGATAAACTAGAATCATTAGGCCTATGATAATTTAAATTTAATTAGTATCTGTAGACCACAGAGGGTTAAAAAACAAACAAAAATATATAGAAATAGGTGGCAATTTTGTTTCTCACCAATTTACCTATCAAATTTCTTGTTTTAATATCAATAAAGAAAATAAAAAATTTCATCACCTCAGCATACTCTTTCTCTGTTACCTTAACTTACCACACAAGGTTGTTGTTGTTATTGGGGAAAATTGGAGAAAAGCATGCTTTTGTATGTCACCTTTTGCTCCTGGAGCAAAATTGGGATAAAAGTCTAGAAAATAATAATATTAAAAATATTTTTACAGATTAAGTCTTGCAAAATCAAAATAGAAAAAAACAATGCTGCAAGGTCTGTTAATGACAATGTTTAATAAAAGTAATATTTTGTAGAGAGTTTACGGTCAAATATCAAGAGTAGATTTATTTTTTTAAGGCTGATTATGTTTCAAACAGGATCCGAGAAATAACTGCCTGTATAATAATATTCACATAAGAAAATAACATTTAAATTGAGTAATTTAGTCAATTTGGTCTCAAATTGGAACAAATTATATGCCTGAAAAGTGTAAAGATAAGATGAGTTAAAGTAAGTACATTTACATCCGTATGTAAAAATATGCAACTTTAGTCATTTTCATCATATGATATGTACTTCAAAATGTGAAATCAGAATATTTATGATGAAATGTTAATAGGTATTTAGGACAAACACATCCAGCATTACCACTGAATTAAAGTTCCATTTATTTAAGAGTGACACATTGTTTTGTGGATGTTGAAAGTTTATTGTATAATTATAAATTTATATACAGTATGCATCTATATATTAGTGAAAACATACTTAAATTTAAATGAATTTTTAATTTCATTTTTCTCCAAAATTTAATTTTTGCCTTATATTAAAAGAATGTATAATTTGGTTCTACAAATATTAAAGTGGTCTTCATCATCTCCACAGGCTTTAATTCAATGTGAACAGCTTAAAAATGAAATGGAGAGACAGAAAGATCGCCTTGAAAAAGAATTAGTGCTTCAGCTAGATAAGAGAGCTGGAGAGCGCGAAGCAGTTCGTGAAGAAATGAAGAAAGAAAAAGAAAACCTGTCATCACTGGTATTTTCCTGTTTTTTAATTACTTTGGAACATAAACAATTTTGGTACCTGGTTGTTTTTTTAATAGGTATTACATTTATGAATTTTTGTTGGAAACAATGTTGGGAACCACTATTCTAAATACTTGAACTATTTGATTATATATTTAAATAGTTTCACTTAGCTCCAAAATATTCTCATGTGTATCTACATTTCCTGTATACAAATTTGTTTCTATGAAATAGTTTAAGGAAGTTTTAAATGAAGCATGGAATATACAGAGTTACCTACTGCTATTGTTTTATTATTTGAGGAATATGTAATCCTTACTCATTAATTTGGATATGCTTTTTTCAGGTTTGCATTTAAAAATATAATAGGGAACAGATAGCAAAAGAGGAAAGTAAACGTAGAAACAATGGGAAAGAATAAAATAGATGTTATGTGTCTTTAAACTCATGTAAAATAATTTTTTTCCCCATTTGCTTTATGGTAGAAGAATTGGCTTGGCCATTCTGCTAATTTGCTAATCCATGGTGAGCGGCCAAGAGTCATTTTGAAATTGGAATTGAAATTGAAATTGGAATTGAAATTGGAATAAGCTAGAAATTTGATAATTGAAAATAACTTAAATTGTGACTTCAGAACGCTTCTCAGATTTGTCTATGGAGATTCTCAGTCATCCAGGTCATAGTTGTTCCAAAGGTGCTTTTTCAAGAGACAACCGGAGTTTCTTTTTTTCTTTGAAGATGTTTTGCTTCTCATCCAAAAAGCTTTTTCAGCTCTGACTGGATGGTGGGGAATGGAAGGATTTATACTCCTTGCAGACAAATGGTTATTTGCATTGTTTTAGAGAGTTCTTGAGGCCACTAGGAGAGAAAGTACAATTGTCTCTTGAAAAAGCACCTTTGGGTCTTCTCAGATTTCTTCAACTGAAATTCAATGGCATTGGCTTATTGTATATATGAAACTTAACAATAGGAATAAAAGATGGAAAAATGCTGGAAATCCCACCCTCATTATCTACCAGATCCAGTAGCCCTCAAATAAAAGCAATTTTAAAAAAATAAATCTAAAATTTGTCTCTATCTTTAAAAACCCTTAACAATAGACAGTGAAGAACATCTACTGACTATGGGGAGGAGTATTGGAGGAACACTAATGACTATATTGGAGCAAGAAAAGTGTAAGTGTAGTGAAAATATAGAAAATGGAAAAAATGTTCAAGGAGTTTATTACAATTAGAGCACTATTATGATGACTTCATGTCTCCTGGCTATTGAGAGTTGTTGCATATAGACTACTTTTTAGAATTCTAGTTTTAATGCCAAAATGTATGTGAAGCAAAATACTTTGAGTCCATCAATATTGTCCAAATTACTACTCTTTGAACCAGCCAAGACAGGAGTTTTGGAAGATGAGCTTGGCAGTGATCATAGAGTAATTAAACGAAGACTTAGTCAATATAAAAGAGCATATAGATCAAACAGTTGATCAAATCTTGGTTATAAATTATTATTTATAATTGTCTCACTGGTAGTCATTTGCTAATTTGACTCACAGTAGAGTCTTGGTGTTGAAAGCTCATTGGGATAATGTGTTCGTATACAGAAATCCAGAGAGAAAAATAGATTGGATGCAAAATTACAATAAAGTGTGTCATTAGGCTGAATAATTGTAATAACTGTTGGTGGATAAAGATAGTTAATATAAAATATAATAATTTTTATCTATGAAACAAGTGAGTCAGAGAAAGATGTGGCAAGTTAAGATAAAGGTACCGGGATAAATTGGAAATGGTGTTTGGTAGGATCATGGAAAACTATCTCTGTGATCCGTATCACAGCAGTTTATCCATAAAGCAAATACATAAAATGTATTTCTAAAAATAAAAAGAACTATCATATAAACAAATTACATGTAATCAGATTACTTGAGTCAATTTCTTAAACTAAATCAAAGTGTTGAGATTTGAGAAAGGTAATAAATAAACAAAAGACTGGCTAAAGAAAGATGGCAAAATTTAACTTTGTTATGGCAGCATTTTATCAATCATTGACATCTATTAATTAGCTCTAAATTACAGATAATTAGATAGCTAAATAAAATAATAATAATCTGAACCCATGATATGGAAGAAGCATTTTTTTTTACATTTGCAGCTAAAAATCTTATGTACTAAGCAATCTGGAAATGACACATACTTGTACTTGTAAGCATATTGTAATTATTACCTTTTGTTAAATTTTGATTTATAGTTAATTTATTGTATTTTTTTAAAAAAATTCCCTTAAGTAATAGAGTTGCAAAGTATTTGCCATTTTGAAAACTTCATTATTTTAAATGTAGTTCCAGTATTTGATTTCACGTTGTTAAAACATCTTTTGATTTGTAATTATTATTATACTATTTATTTACCTTCATTATAGTACAGATAATAGATTCTGCATTAAATATTATTATATTGGGCTACTAAAATTTTTGATATGTCTGCTGGATATTCATTTTATTACTTATATAACAGGTACAATTATGACAATCCCAATAAAATAATGATTTCCCATTTCATTTTTAATGAATTTATCAGAATTTTTCTCAGACAGAGTAATTGACCTAATAATAGCTAAATAAAGGATTGCATTATCACCAGGTAATGTCTTTGTCTTTTATTTCAGGTAATGTCGTTATCTCAGAATGTTGCTGGTCTGGAGTCTCAGATTGACAGGATTACAAGGGAAAAGATCTCCCTAACCAATCAGCTGGAAGAAGCTCAGAACCACCATTCTTCTCGTGAAATGGAAATCAATAAGGTAGAATAGTTTTTGAAAATACAGAAGAGGCAGTTTTCATCAGCTCCCATTTTGACTGTATAAATTAACTTTAACTAACAGCTTGGAGTCATTTGAACTACGACAAATAAATTTGATATTTAAATAAATAACTGATGCAGTGAGGGCAGTTGAACTTTGCCAGCACAAAGGAGAAGCAGCAGAGGATTTACAGTAAGTTCAGTCAATAAATGGCTTTGCAAATAAGTGCCAAATAAAAACTAAATCCTAAACTTATTGTAGGTACAGTAGCATTGCAATAGTTTATGTGGTCAGCAACTGAATAAGAATCCAGTTTCAAAAATGGTTGCTGAAACAAAGTTGGTATCAACATACAGCCCATGTCAAGAGTCTGTCCTGATAGACCCTTCAGCTGAATGTTGGTTCTGGTACATTGTTACCATCTGGATTGACAGCAAAGCAGAATGTTGACTGCACTACAAAAATACTATGTGTATTTTTTAGTTTATTGTATTCCTGTATTTGCCTTAGCATTTACAAGTGTAAAAGTTATATTTCAACAAATTTCTTAAGTTTCTTTTACTTGGACACTAAAAATGTAGGATCATTTTCATTGTGTGCAATGAAAGATTACCAGTAATTATTATAATTATTAAGACGCATGTCTACTTTTTCTGTTGATTTATAGTTCTTTTTAGAGATAAACTTTATTCCTTAAATTTTGGCCTTTAAAGAGTAGCCTTTCTATTTTAATACATTCTAATTACAGCTTCCTACTTCCTGATAATGAAAGGGGCTAATTTTGTGAGGAAAAAGTGTTTCTTACGGATTGGCTTTTCTATTAATATTTTAAAAATTAACTCCTATTATTCAGTATTTATTTTACTGCGATGGACAAACATTGCTGAAATTGGAGGCTCTGGATTAGTCTATTTCATAGAGTCTGGGGATAGCTAGTGATTAAAATAGCAAAGAAAAGAAGATTCCAGCGAAGAATAAATCTAAGATCAGCATTACTTCAAACACTTTGAAGTCTAATGCCTGAGATTTTTTTAAAAGTGGGATCATTTATTATTATTCATTGTCTGGATCAGTGTTTATCAGTCTTGGCAAATTTAAAATGTATGCACTTCAACTCCTAGAATTCCCCAGTCAACCATGCTGACTACCATGGAAAATTCTGGGAATTGAAGTTCACCTACCTTAAATTTGCCAAAGCTGGGAAACACTAATCTGGGTAAAAGATTTGTACTTTCCTTAAAATATAAACTCTAGTTTAAGCTAAAAATAGCCAATTTGCACCGATCCTATATGATTTAATCACAATTAATTTATCTGGTCACCAGAGCCCCTGAGATTATTTTTTTCTAAATTTGGCATAAAAATTGTAATTTTTCAGTGATACATTTTTTGCCCTTTTTGTTGAATTAAACAGGTTAAGTAAATGACAAACAATTTTGTGTAAATCACCTAAAGCCTCCTAATTAATCAACATTTCAGCCCTATCAATCAGTGATAATGTCACCGCATACTTCCATACAGTCCTGAAAATCTTAGATACCTATTTTGAAAAAGGAAGGTCCCCTGAGAAAAAGAAGTTGCTCAGCTCAGAGTTACATGGTGCAAGTATACAAATTTCCAGAAACAAAAAATAGAATTCTAGTCTCTGGATCTTGATGATGTATGAAATATTTATGAATTCTCCTTGTTTTCAAAAAGTGCCCCATTCCATCAGCTCCTCCCCTGGAAAATGCTTTGGAGTAAATATTTTCTTGTTGGGTTGATGATAGGAGTGGGGTGAAGGAATTGCTATTATATTGGAATAAAATGTGAAATAGTAATCATTATTTTTCCAGTAACATTGCAATATAATTCCTTCAACATAGTGATGGGATGTCATCCTGTTGCCTCATAAATAGGAATGTTCTCCCCTCTTTCCGTCTAGTACTCCTAAAAGTAAAAGTAAATTACTCCTAAAAGTAACTCTGAATAAGTAAATCTTATTGCTATGGATTATGCTTGTATAATATCTATGTTTCTGGAATTGATTGATGATAGATATATTTAGGCTTAAACAGCAACAGTGAATGCAATTTGGTGGCTATATGACCATTAACAAAAAGGGAGAGGGAAAGGGAGAGCAAGAGAGAGAGAGAGAGAGAGAGAGAGAGAGAGGTGTGGGGGAGAGAGAGAGAGAGAGAGACTATGTAAAGCATCAGTCTAAAGCAGTGACGACAGGTGCAACACCCCATTATTTGCATGCTTTTTTCACCCGCCCCAGCCTCTAGAGGCTTTATAAGAGCTTGGGGAGGGCGAAAACAGCCTTCCCCGTCCCTCCGGAGGTTTCAGGAGCTTCCCTGAAGCCTCTGGAGAGCAAAAAATCAGCCCTATGGGCAAACTGGAAGTTCAGGAACTGACTTCCGGTTTGCTTCTAGGACTGGTTTAAGCCCTCCGGAGCCTTCAGGGCCCTTCTGGAAGCTTCCCTGAAGGCTCCAGAGGACGAAAAACAACCCAACGGACAAACCAGAAGTCACTTCTGGTTTGCTCATAGGGCCATTTTTAGTCCTCCAGAGCCTTCAGGGACCTTCAGGAGGCTTCCTTGAAAGCTCCGGGAGCAAACTGGAAGTCAGTTCCCAAACTTCCAGTTTACCTGTAGGGCTGGTTTTTTGCGCTCCAGAGGCTTCAGGGAAGGTCCTGAAGCCACTGGAGGGCCTCCAGGGGGGGGAGCTGTTTTGCCCTCACCATGCTCCTATAAAGGCTCTGGGGAGGGTGAAAAATGGCTTTAAAAAAGGGTGAACTCAGCTGGCCACCACATGCATGTGCACTGGCCAGCTAACAGGGCAACGCCTGGCGTGCCCTGACAAATGGCTCCGCATGCCACAGGTTCACCATCCCGGCTCTAAAAAATAGGAGTACCATATAAAAACTTTGTAGAATTCAGTGCAAATGATGAAATAATAAATATAGTCACTAGAGGGCATCAAAAGTTTTCCTCTAAACAAATATTACTTTGTGGAGTCCTGAAACTGCAGGATGTTATCTTTTTGAACTAACAGGTGTGTGGAGAAATACATTACGAATTGAATCAGACCAAAATGAAGAAGGATGAAGCCGAAAAGGAGCACAGGGAGTATAGGACAAAAACAATAAGGGAACTTGAAATTAAAGATCAGGTAAGAGAGAATACTCTATCAAAGCTCTCTATATTTACAAATTCTCTATATTTGTAGAAAAATGGGACTTTCCTTCCTAATAAGTATTTTGAGAGGGTCCTTATGAGAATAAATTAATTTATTATATTTAATACTAATACAATGTTTTATTATAAGAGATTTTTCCCCTCCAATCTTAACATACTTTTTGACGTATGCATGAACAGACATTGTCTATGTGTATATATCTATTCTGTGATATTAACTTAATCATTTGTTGTATGTAAAAAAATAACACAGTATATCTAACCAATTTCTGAACATTTTGCATTCTAAAAGCATTAAGTAAATTTTATTTTTGTATTCTAAAGTTAGTAATTCTAAATTAGACAATTGCTGATTAATATCAGATATTTTCAAGACTTTCTTGTTTGCTGTCTCATACAAAGAATTAATATTGGGATAAACTAGTTATACATGAAAAAGTTGAACTCCGTATACATTTGTAGTGAAACTTATGGACCCCTGTATTAAGCATAACATCTATACAGAAAAGAAACTCGGAGATATTCACTCAAAAAGGAAATGTGATTTAATAAAGAGAATGGAATATTTAATTGTTTGAATTACTTTATTTTCAAAATAATCATATTATTATCATTTAAAACAGCCATTGTTCTTTTACACCTTTTGTAGTATTTATGAAATGAAATTAAACTACAAAGCAGGATCTTTTCTTTTCTCTCCAACAGTGTTTTTGGATTCTTACTTTGAGCTGTGTCCAGTAGCAAGCACATTCAAATCACCCAAATGAGAGCATACAATATTCAGGCATTTTACTGCTTACTGCAACTTACTACATAGCATAGGCTTCTAAAAGCTTTCCCATAGTCTTCTAGAAGATTTCCCCAAAATCTTTGTGGTGGGGCTGAAATGGATTGCAAGAGTGGGTTAGTTAAAATTGAATGCATCAAGCAGAACTAAGATACAAGCTAAAGGAGCAGTCACTTCAAACCAGTACAGTATTTCAGAAGTTTGTCAAAATCTCCACAAGGCCTAGTGGGGCACAAATAAAACAGTTTAATCTTCTTTATTAAGATAAAGTGAATAGTTTTAGAAATATGAGAAACACATTTGAATGGCATGCAAACATACTGATTAATTTTTGGATGAAAGATTAAAAAAACAGTTACAAGTTAACAATTGAAGCATTTCTTTTTCAGGCCATTGTATTATCAGCAAGTGGTAATGATAATAAATATACTGTATACAGTAGGACATGTTATGTTCACATTGTATAGAGTGCTGCATAGTGCACACAGGTAATATATAGGCATCATAATGGAATGTCGAAGGCTGTGCATGTCATGCACTGATATTACTGTTTCAGATGTGTTAGATATCCAAAATAAGAAATAAAGCGAAGATTAAATGGGAATACTAATTATTGCTCTTCATATTTATTGAATATTCTAATGATTTTCCTAAATGCCTCGGCATTATGAGGAGAGGAAAAACAGGGCCCTATTGATATGGAAAAGGATCCTGTCCATTGTCCTTTAAAACAGCATTTGGTAAAATATGGTTTAGGTGTGACATAAATAATTTTCTAGTAAAAATGACTGGATTTGTCTCAACTCCCCAAAAGTTTGTTATATGTTTTGAAGTAAGGCTTGTTCTGTTGCATTTCTTCATTCCTTGGTTGAAGTGGGCATGAACATCTTTTTGCATGCATATCCATTTTCCCAATGTTTGGTGAAAAGAAAATGATGAAAAATGCATAATTAGGAGAAATTTATAGCATGTTCGTATTTATCTTTAAAAAGCTGTCACATTCTGTACCAATTAGAATTTTCAAAGCCTCTCTAAAGTAAACTCCATTTGGAATGCATTATATTAATAATTGGCAATCTAGGCAGAAGTAATGGAAGTCCATGGAAAGCCATTTACAACAAAAGAAATGACATCTAGTATTTCCATCTAAAACATAAAATGGTATAATGTTGCCAAAACATATTTTTGTCTTTATTTACAGTCACTATACTTCTTTCTTTTTTTTTCTTTTATTGTAACATGTATAAACTTTAATTCTGAGAAGAATGGATAAAATGGAACTAAACATATCTATAGTTTTGCACGTTGGAAATACTCTAGGGAGATGCAGAATGGCATCAGCTACCCTCAGTTCATTGATCTGGGATGTTTTTGAAATGTTTTACCATTCTTGCAAGGTTCTTCGAATATTTAGGACCAGCACAGCCAACTGAGCAGTGATATAGTTTGATCTTAATTGAAAGATCAAACTATATCACTGCTCAGTTGGCTGTGCTGGTCCTAACTATTCGAAGATCCTTGCAAGAATGGTAAAACATTTTTCTCCCTGCAACAAAGTTGAATTTTTAATTTCAAAACAGAAATGGAACAGTGCCCCTCATTACATGTAAGAAGAGTTTACATTATATGTAAGAAGAGCTGATACAGCAACAGAACAATAGTGTTTTCCAATGCCTTATTTCAGCTGCTTGCCCCTTTGTATTTGCAGCTTGAAGTATCTGCCCTGCAATAGGACCAGCCTGTTTAGGACAAAGTACTCAGGGACTCCATGTAAAACAATTCAGACCTCTGCAGCCCAGACCTTCTCTGTTTTTAATTATTTCTATTGTTTGCATGTGACTATAATCTTTCTAAATCCTCAGCTAATATAATTTTAAAGACTTTCTTGGGTTTAGCCTGAATAGGTTTTATATATCTGAACCATGAATTATAAGTAGTTCCAAAATAGGTCTTGCTGAAAAAACTAAGATCTAGATACCGGACTTTGTCCAACAAAGTATGACCAAAGAAACCTTCCTCCTCATTTAAAACATTCATCAGCTTGAAGATGGTGATATCTCCTTGATCATGTAGGCAAGCTCAACTTTATTTTTTTTCCTATGGGGGTTTGCAGTCAGGGTGAACCTACAAGGAATCCAGACTTCAAGATATTTTAGAGGTGAATATTTCCAAGCCTTTTATTATGGAATCTTAAGTTTCTTCTATAATAAAAAAGGTTACAATTTTCAGAAAGCTGGAAAAGGTTTATCCAGAGTGAAGTGAATTAATTAATTAATCAAAAGAACTGAAGAGAATTACTGTCTACTTCAGTCAGTGTCATTGTGTAGAGATCATTTTAGCAAATAGACAACGACATTTGAATAGTTCTCCACTCCCAACTCATAAAGGGTTTTAGGATTTAGCATTAATATTTTGAAATAGACCCAGAGTTCAGAAATTATTTTACCTGAGCAATATACATTTAGCATATTTACATCTGTACCTTTTGCTAATTTCAGTTTTCAATTTTTTTGCAAAGTCTATATATTATAGTAATCTAATCTGGAGATTAAGAGTCAAAATTATTGAGGTTAGTTGGTTTTGCTAACTGAGATTATATCCGCAACACCTGAAATTGCCAAAAGATTTTCCATTATCAAAAATGAAGGGGGGTTCTAAAAATGTAAATTGGTACATTAGTTCATTCTTTATATATTGTCAGATGTAGACACCTCATCTTAACTAAATTCAATTCCGTGATTTGGCTTTGATCCAGTCCTATTCTGATCCCAGGCTCGATGGACCTGTATAAGTTCATGTTATCTGCATACTAATGATACCTAATTCGCTCAGCTATTTTTATATGTAAAGGTCCTTATTTAGTGATCACAATTGGGACTGATAACTTGGTCATTAAGCAAAGTGGCTGATAAGTAAAACTGCAGCTGTGCTTATTATCTTATTTCAGCTTTACAGACCTGAAAAGATCATAAATATTAAACGTTTGTTTGTAAAGTTTCTTTTTCATCACCATTGTAACTATGAACAGTTGCCAAACAATCACTAAATGATGACTATCTGTACTAGAATATAGCAATGAGGAAAAATTATGTAAAGATCCATTTAACATAAATGATATGAATAAACAAATAGTCTTCTACTACTACTTTTCAAAATGAGTCATCTATTAAGTATGAAACTGTTATAATGTGCTACCACAGATTTCAAACTTGAACAGAGCAAAATATGGTTGAATTAACAAATTCCAGCTCAGATTATCCATCAAGACAACTAAGGAAACTGTCTGCCAAATTTAGACTTGAAATTTAGATAATCATAGAATCATAGGGCTGGAAGGGACACTGGAGGTCTTCTAGTCCAATTCCCTTCCCAAGGCAGAAGTTCTTATACCATCCTGGACAAATAGTTACCTAATCTTTTCTTGAAAACTTCCAGCAATGGAGCATCATTCTTACTGTCAGAAAATTCCTTCTTATTTACAGGTTGAATATCTCTGAGAGCTTCAATCCATTACTTGCTGCCATCAGGTGCTATAGAGAATACTACTGTCTTCCCTGTGGTAACCCTTCAACTAAGACTGTTATCATGTCTTCCCTGAGCCTTCTCTTCATTAGATTAACCACACCCAGTTCCTTTAGCTGTTTTATTACATGATGTAGCCACAAGACCCCTTATCACCTTTGCTGCTCTTCTCTGCACTCTCTAATATGCACTCTAATATGCCATAATATTTGCTATTATGTTGCAATCACTAGCTTGAATTCTTGTGATTGGCACGACACTTGTTCAAGAAAATACACTATAGTTGTTTTAATCCTTTGGTCCAGAAAACCATCACAAGCAGTCATAAATTGTCTCAGTCAAGATAATTGGTCTAGATTCTTCCTAAAAGTGAGACACTGAGGAATTCCTGGACTTAACAGCCAGTGTCCCAAAGGTGCTTTTTTCAAGAGCAACTGGGCTTTTTGGTTTTTCTTCGAATACGTTTCTCTTCTCATCCAAGAAGCTTCTTCAGCTGAAGTAAGAGCTCCTTGGATGGGAAGTGAAATGTCTTTGAAGAAAAACCAGAAAGTCCAGTTGCCTCTTGAAAAAAGCACCTTTGGAACAACCATGACCTGGATGACTGAAAATCTCCATAGACATTTAACAACCAATGCCTTCTTACATGATATTATTATTCATAGAAGGGGTTTGAAAGTTGTTTAATAATTATGAAAAGTAAGTAAATGTGGGATAGAACATTTGGAATAATAGATTTCATTTTGATAAGATTAAATATCTTATTTGGTTTCTTAAAATCAATTATCCAAATCCATATTTCAAAAGTTGTGGAAGATATTTTTATCTTCCTAAGCACTTATGTAGTCAAAAAATGAGCAGAACATACAATCTTCTTTTGTTAGTACTTATGAATATATATATATATATATATATATATATATATATATATATATATATATATATATATATATATATATATATTCATGTAAGAGTGAAAGAGAAAAAAACAGGTATCAATATATTTTTTTGGTTTTAAAATTTGAACAAAATCATTTATAATTTCTAATTAATTAATTTAAAATAAATACATTTTTCAAAACATTGGCTTAATTGATTTACATTCTAGTATAAACTCTATTTTAGTGGAGGTTAAAATTAAAGAGTAAGATTAATCAGTAGCAGATTTAAAAGCAAAACAATAAAAATATTTTAAAAACTCATCTTCCTTCAATAAAGACTAGACTAGCTATGATCAATTAGTTTCCTTAATTCTCTCTTCCATTCTTTGCCCTACACTTCCTATTACTAAATGTTGCTTAGTAATAAATATAGCAGATAATTTGCTAATGTTAATTCATTGGTATATCTATATGTTTATATCTGTCTATACATCCACCCCGATAGGTAGGTAGGTAGATATTGAAATAGAGAGAGTTTGAACTTGAAATAGCACACCAATAAGTTAAGTTGTTTTTATTCTGGAAGTCATCCCTCCTTTTATACTGTTTGTATCAATATTTTAATGTTTCTATACTATTATCAAATTTATCATGGTTTAAAAGAAATATAACTTACAAAGAATATATTGATTTGCCAAATTTGAGGTAATTAACACAATGACAATATAAAAAGATAATAATGCCTAGTTAATAATGCTTTTCAACAATTTTTCATTTTATTTTTCTACATAACTTTAGTGATAATAAATCCAGAGATATTAAATCCAGATTGGACCTGCTTGCTAAGGCTCTAAAAAGCTTTCTTATGCTATTTACTAGCATTGTTTTTACCCAGGATCTTTGTCAAAAGGCTATGAGATGGTATAAGAAGTAACATTTATTTTTGTTGTTAACCTCAATAGTTGTTTACATGTATATGAATTGTAGAACAAGCTAAAGTAACATTTTTTTTAAATGCCAAATATGGCAGCAGCTAAGAAGTCTATGATCAAGCATAATACTCAAAATATAATACACAGTTCTTCATTATATCTAGCTAAAAGTAATGTGAAGGGGGTATTACTTTTTTTTTACTCTGCAATATAACAATTCTAAAGAAGCTGTTTGAATTTTGAATGCAGTGAAGATTAACAGATAAAATATTACCTTAAATTCTGGACTCAAAACATCTGGCAGGTAGAGAGATACTATTTTCAACATAGTCCCTCTATGTTGTAATTCACTTATTGTTGGACAAGCATAACCTGAGTTGATTTCACTTGAGGGATAGTATAAAGCCCATCTGTTTTCTTTAGTTATTTTCCCTGAGAAAATTATAGGAACTTATATTTATGCCTATACTGTGAAATTTTGAGATTGTCTTGGCATTAGTTGATAGTTGTCAAATTCTGTTTATTTTTCATTTGCAAAAATGCTTATTAGATTTCTTTAAAATATATTTTGAGCTTAGAATATCAGGAAGGAACAGGGAAAAATTGAAAGAGTTAATATCTTGTAGTCATGAACTAAAGATAGAATAGTATCTTATATTGCCTCATTATATTCTGCAGTAAAAAGTAAAAATTAAGTGTAGCTGCAGTATTGCAATCTGAGTGATTGGTGGAGCATTCTGCATTTTTTTGTTAAATATGATTCAAAAAAATGTAACCAATGTTATGATTGTAGAATTGAGGAAAAGTATGATGTAAACATAATATAATAAATATTGTTTCTCAACTTTTGTTTTATCCAAAAAATAAATACCTAACATGTTAAACTTCTTCTGGTATTTGTGAGTTTTCTAACTTCCTTTATTATGTTCAATTAATGTTATCTACATTTCCTGCCCTCCTCTTTGTATTTAAAGCAAATTGAGAAATTACAAGTATTGCTTCATGAAAACAAACAGCGCTTAGAACAAGCACAGCAGGATACTGCAAAAGCTAAGGAGGAATGTCTGAAACTAACAGAATTGCTGGGCAAAGCTGAGCAACAACTGCATTTTCTCAGGTACCATTTATCTTTTTTGTTCTTAATACCAGTTTCAATTTCACATTTCCATGTTTTGTCATTTGCTTATCCACAGTTGTTACAAATTAAATGTCTAGCTTTGAGGCAGTTTAGAAGTGAATGTATAATGGAAAAAAAGGAAAGTGTGATAACCGTAAATGTACTAATCTGTTTCCTTCTGCCCTGTTCTTTAAAGGGATTTTTACTTAATTTGTAGTCAGTAAAAGTTACACACAACACCAATTATTCTACAATTATAACTGTTTTAGGGAATAGCTGAATGTTTGTCAATTTCATATAGGTACAAGTGAAAAATAGCCCCAATTTTCCTAATAATTTTGTGCATAATCTTAAAAATATTTATGATACATAAATCATTTAAAACTGGCTAAAAAGTAGTGATAAACAAATAAACTGGCTTAAAATGTATGGTGAACAAGTAGTTCAATAAATAATAATATTTTAAAATATAATTGTATTTATCTTCTTCATGACTGGCCCTGCTGAACAGAGTTATTCTATCATTTTTTTAAACAGTTGAATTTTAATATTAAGCATGAACTAATTTTTATTTGGGTGGGGTTAAATACATAAAAGCTACATATTATATTATAATTAAAAGTATTTTAAAAAGCATTCCAGTTTATGATTTTATTAGGTGGGGTGTACATATGTAGTGTGCAATTATATACATGTGCACATGAATAAAGGTGGTTCACTTGGGTAATTGTAGTATCGCTCTTAAATTATCATATCATACTCTTTTTTTTAAAAAAATGGTGTAAATATAGATTATGGGCCAGGAGCAGATGGGGAAAAAAACACTTTTCTCACAGTCTGTATTTGAAGAACAAATATGCTAGAGGTTAATGAACTTGAAAAAAGTTTTGGGTAAGTTGTAAGATAGCAAAAGTTTGGATTTTGCAGGACTTCTTTTATAATGATTTGTTGTGATAGTTTACCAAATGGTTTACCAGTTTCCTTCCTAAGGCTAATCATACAAGTTTTGAAGCTGTGTGGTGTCTTGGAGAAAATCCAAAGTGTAGATAGATTTCCTGAAAAACTTCCACACTTTTAATAATGATACCAACAGCCTAATTAAATAAAATCTCCCAATAATAAGTGACTTAAATTTGTCCAATTTAATGATTAAACACTATTTTAATGTTGTATTATCTGGTGCCATTCACTCTGCAGAATTTCATTGCAGATATTGATCATATTGGATATTTCATTTAGAAATTTGATAGGTGGAGAGGTTTAACAACAGACTATATATTTCCATGCTGATTGTTTAAGTCATATAGTTATTTTGTTCTATTTTCTGGATTTTCTGATTTGTAACTTTGTAACAATATGGAGTGAGAGGGAGTTCAAATTTCAGATAGTCTTTTTGCATTTTTGGTATCAATAGTCACTTCCCCCATGCTCTAATTCTGTTTTTTATTCACTTCTACTATATATATATTATTCACTTCTACTATATTCTTTTTATGTTGTATCTTATTTTCTCTCATTCATTTTTCTGTAACAATGTCACAACATTTACTAAATTATATTTTTATATTTTCCTTATTGCTGTGAGGAAAAAGTGAGTGATATTTATAATTTGATTAGCTTCCTATCTATAGTTTCCAATAACCGATTTGCCTCAATTTATAATATAATTGCATTGAAGAATTGGATTCTTTCTTATTCATAACATATCATCACATATAAGTACAGTTGTTTAAATTGTTGGCAATTATGTAGATTTCTTTACATATTCAATCTGGAGTAGTAAACTACTAGCCTCCAGAACACCCTAGATCATGCCAATAAGATTTGATAGCAAAATAAGATTTGTGGGGAGAGACAAAGTAAGGTTTGAACACTTGATATATTTATACCCTTAAATGTCCCAGCCCCTTAAATAACATATATTTGTTTTTGCTCTGCTCACCTGGTGATATATGTCCTATTGGATTTTTTTAACATAAAAAATACAAATCTGACCACCCAAAATATTCATGGCATATTAATTTATGAAAATGCATTTTTTCAAGGTAAGTAATAAAATAGGTACATATTTAGAATATACGTCACCACATTCTTCCAGCTTTTACTTTCCAAGATGCAGAAAGTACATTTATAAATAAATACAGGTATTCTATTTCAATAAAGAATTTATATTTTGTGCTACTAAGCTCAAACATTGCATACAAGGTGGTAAAAACCATTAAACAGCTTAAAATTCTTGCTTCTCTGTAAGTTTAGCCTATTTAATTATTCATATGTATTGTTATATCCTACATTTTTGTGCATAGTCTAGCTAATTGTAAAAATGCAACTTAAAATGGGGTAAAATATTCTTTTTCACATTCAGTGGGTAGTCCAGAGAATATTTAAAAACATCATGTTTAAGGTATGGAATGGGTAAGGGGCGTTTGTTGTCTCATTATTATTTATTGTTGGTTTAGAATCCATTTAATTTGTATGATATTATAAAGTTTGATACTGTTAATATATGTGAGTAGGATATGAAAAGTGATGGAGTTATCAAGCATGGAAGCAGCAAAAATAGTATTCTACAGTGTTAGAAAGATAGATGAGTTTGCTTTCTGTTTATGAAATTGGCTCTTGGGATGATTGATCAACAATATTTTGGCTGTAATTTAATGGTTCAAAAATAAGAAGAAATAATGTCCTATAAATAACATAATACAGTATTTTGTTACTGTTATTTTCCTTTATTTCACTAGTTGCTTTCCCCCTCCCTTTTTATTGATTTTTGTGCTGATCACATGGATACTTATAATATGTAAAACAGCCCATTCTTCCCTGGATGATTCATATATGGTAGAAAATGCCATATATAGATCACTTCAGTACATATTTTTGGCATTGTAAAATTGCAGCATTATCAATCTCTTCTTGTGTGGTACAGGTGTTAATGCTGACACAGCGGGTTTCACTGATATTTAGGACTTCAAAATTGAACTTTACTATGCGAGAAAACACGGAGTTGTATTTAAAAGCCAGTATTCTGCTGACAAAATGAACTAGTAAAAACATCTATAAGTGCAATATGATTGGTTAATTTTTTGTAGCCTTCCTTTTCTTTGTTGTTATCTACTTTCATGGTTTACTAAAGTCGTTTTGCAGAGCAAATTTTGAAGAGTTGACTTGCTGCAACAGGGAAGAGAAATAATCAAATCTTCCACTACGGATGAAAAATTCTTTGGATCATGAACTATATTCTTAATTCTTTTTAAAAAAAATAGTTTGCATTGATTTTGACAAACCCTCAGCCTGCTTTTACCTACTTCTTTTTTTCTTTCCAAGCTCAGTGGAAAGTTGGGCAAAACATTTGTAAAGGGCTCAGAATGCTTGTCTGCTCATTCATCTGTCTGTCTTTCTGTCTGTCTGTCACTAAGCAGATGAACTCTGAAAACTGAATAGAATAAACCCACATTTGCTGTGGGTGGAGAATCTGGCAAAAGAAAGAGTGAATTTGAAAATGGGCAGTATTCAGCTGGAGACTGCAAAGAAAAAGGAAGTTCCAATGCATCCTTTATGGGGAAATCTGTTAGGTAGCAGCCTGAAATGTTGCTGTCTCTCTAAAGCCCCTCTTCCCTCCACCTCGTGTGGGGTATACCTGTTATTAAGGGGTTAGAAATGCTTTCCCTGCGGAGCCAAATTATTCTATATATCTTTACTAATATTTGTTGGCATTGGTAGTTTTCACTAGGAGGACTGATAGATATGTAATCAATAACTGATAAGTAGAAGAATAACTTTTGGAAACCATATCTTTGGAAGATATTGTTGAAAGGGCATATAATGATTATCAGAACCTTTTTAGCTTCAAAAACCTACTGTTTATTAGCACTTCTTGTAGCCCCTAGCACATTTTCCATAGCTTCATTAACATTCATTGAAGTCCATGTATAATAAATAAGATACATAAATTAAGTCTATCACTCTAATAGGTTTTTGGAACGTAGTTGAATTGTTTATACTTTTTAATGTTTCAGTATGACATTGATACTATTCTTACTAGAAAAAAGGATCTTTTTACGCAACATATATGACAAGTATTGAGGTATTATAGTCTATTGATTTTAAAAAAACATGTCTCTTCTACTCTTCTTCTGTTAAATTTTTTCTTTGTGGGGTAAAGATTTGTATGCATATAAATGGTGTATATTTATATATGCAAAAATAGAAAGATCTAGAATGTTTTAATTTACAAAATATGAAATGAGTAGTCACATCAAACTATAATTAGTAACTGCTCATATGAATTGAAATTTGTATTTAACGGGTGAGAATTTTAAAGTTTAATTTCCCATATATTACCTGGAATTTTATAATTAAAAGGAAATATAAAAGCCTGAAATAAGATAACATGCATAATCAATTCTTTAGCTCCTGTTTTTATATGTTTATTTTTCATTAAATTTAGGATCATTTGTGGTTTAGTCAACATTTATTCCTATCTGTTTTTCATATACAAAGGCAGTGAGATGCCAGAAAATAAACTGTTAACGGAGAATTAACTTCTTTGGCATGCTTTCATACTTATCTTCCAAATTAAAGAAAATGAAATGGGCAGAAGCAGAGTGTAGATTACCTCCTTTTTGTCAAAAATGGTGGGAATTTGAAAATTAATAATAAAAAAGGGAACAGATGCAGTAACATGCCAGAGGGAGATTAATGTGGAGAGTAAAATCTGTGAGCAACAAAACTGAAGCAAACTGAATCAGTGGGAGGTGGTTGTACAATCAAAATCAGGATAAAAGAGAAATTACAAACAACCCTGCACTTGTCAAAGTAGTAGTAATGAAATCCTGACTCTGCCAGCAGTGAGAACCTGTGTTAGCACTTTGGGGTAAGGATGGTAGCCGGGTGCCAGGTAGGAGGGCAGTGTTAGGTTGCTGGGCAGCAGCCATCTTGTGTAGAACAGATGGCACTGAAAGCTGGCAGGGGAGGAGCTCCTTAGCAGAACTAATCAGACAGTAACAGATAGGGCAGCTGGGAAGACTGACCACAGAGAGGGAAACTGCAGGATAGCTGCAGAGTTCCATGATGTTTACAGTGGTGTGCCCATTGGTCTGATAAAGACCTTGCAATGTCTTTTTACTGCAAAAACGCACACAAACTTTTGTTAACTGGGCAGTTTATCCGAGAAATTTGCAGCACAAGAAATGTATAAAAAGGACAAATCTGCTGAAGAATTGACTTTGTAAATTCTTGAAAATCCCTGCTAGGAAAGAACATTCATACTACATTGCCCTTCTGGAAACATTATCTGTGATCAATGAAAGCAAACAAGATAGCATTTTGGTATCACTTAAACATTCAAAACATTATGATTGTGACTTACATTAGAATAAATGCAGTTCATATATATATATATATATATATATATATATATATATATATATATATATATATATATATATATATATATATATATATATATATATATATATATATATATATATATATATATATGTGTATATATATATATATATATATATAAAGCTCTTTAAAGAAGGCATTCATTTTGCTTTTTTTCAGCACTACGATTTATGTCAACCTTATATTTGAATAGTCTAGCTAACCATTATCAGTAATGCAAACCAGACAGTAATACATGACTATTCCATATAATTTCTGATAAATAAATTTTATGGCATTTAAAGAAGCTTATTCCCCATTGTACCTTGGATACAGGTTGCAGTCTTACTGATATCTGCGGGGAAAACGAGGTTGAAAAGAAAACTGAATGAGAAAAAAATGAATTTAAATCTGGACCTGTTACATAGAATAGTTATCATGGTTAGATTAGCAAGATGAATGATGAAATTCTTTGAAAAGAAATATATAATTGCAGATATACAAATGGATATTTAACAAAGAAGATTGAAACGCTTTCCATTTTTCAACTTATTTTTCTGTTTACAGAGCTTTATGGACAGACTTGATTTTGGCTGGGAGGGGAGAGGGGACAAATATTACAGGGATTTAAAATAGGAAGATAAGAAGAACATATGCTATTTATGTATCCATTACTGTGATACATCTAATTTAGGACTGTCAAGAAAAAATACTCTTATTTGATGTAGCGGCATATTATCGAATCATTGCAGTGGATGTAAAGTTGTTATTTGTTCTCCTTAATTGATTTTGAAAGCATTTTTTTCTTTCCCCTGAGCTATGTGTATTATGTATTCACTAACACATCCACAACTATATCCAGTACTATAAAGAAGGTCGTACATAAGGTAATTTTCAACAAGATGTGGAATAAACATTTGCTGTTTTCAAAGCCTATTCACAAGAATTGTGGGAAAGCTGGGGAAACCCCTTGGTTACTGTTTCTTTCTGAAGTAGCTGATTTAATTTCTACATATATAAATGAAGTACTTTCCATTATTACAAAAAAAAGAATATTTTACCTGCCATTATTTAGCCCATATCCGCTCCTTTATGATGACAGCTATCAAACGATTTGGAATAAATCAGATCTCTTGTTTTCTGGCAGTGCTTGCAGTAATAATTAATACAGTGCATTTTAAAATCTGTCATTTGGCTGATTTCTTATCATCTAATGTCTTAGACACTTATTGTCCTTTTAAAAATATATTGTTTGACGATACAATATTTCCAAAGCCATTAATGAAGTATTAGGTGAAAATGAAATATGTAAGTATAACAGCTAAGTAAATTGTGAACATGTTGCTATATTTTCAGGGTCCCCCCCCCCTTTAAAGATGATGGAAAATTACATAGCTTGATAATCAAGCTTAGATTTTCCCCCCCTGAAAGAACAATTAATAGATACAACTGATTATATAGATACAACTGATTATATAATCATTTGCAATGATTATACTGACATTGGTCTCTTAAACAAAACCAACATTCCTGAATGCACGCACATTGCTGAAAATTGTATGTTTTGTACTTGTTACAATAAATATTTGGTTACCTCTTTTTTGGGTATTGAATCTGGATAAGCTTATTCATGCTATTTAATTAGAAAACAACAAAACAAAATGTGTATTAGGTCTTAGTTTGTTGACAGAACAAAAAAAATAACATTTTATATTTGGATGCTTCGTGCTGATATTTTATGACATCCAACTTAAATTTACCTTTATAAAATAAGGTGGAAATATGCACATAATTAGATAATGCATATTAAATAAACCAACTACTCTGCACCAAATCAATGGAGCTACTGCAGTGACAAAAAGAAAAATAAATAAAGTGAAGTCATTCTTGGGATGTTTTTTCCCCTTACAAGGGATAAATTGCTAGATTGGAAGAAACTGCTTTTTGGAGCTTGTAAGTAAATTCCTATTCATTTGTATTATAAAGTAGTAACTTGCTAAATTATTTTAAGCCTAACATTTCTTTTTAAACATTAAAATCAATCTTATGGAATTATGATGTATGAAAAACATTATTGTTTTACTATGTCTTGTCCTGGCAAGTAACAATTAGAAGCAGAAAAAAACCGCTCCAAATGATTCTTTCTTTCTTTCCCATCTGCTAGTTCTCTTCTGTCTCTTGTCTTTTCAATTATGACAGGGAGCTGACTTCTTTCCTGCTCAATTGTTGCATTTTTCCATGGCAGCCTGATTGCCACATCAACTGTCCCACTATTGCCTTCTCATTCCTGCAATCTGTGTACGTTTTGTAAAAGTGCAGCTGGTATGATTTCTTGTTCTCATTATATCCTGTCCGTATCATTATATCTTAGCTCTTGTCATGTTCTCAGCATAGCACATCATTTAAGAACTAAAAGCATCTATCGATATAAGTAATGTGATAGGCGCTGTGTAGTAGACCTTTTGAGAAGATCATGAATATCTTAATTCCTTTAAATGAGTACTTGACTAATGAAAATTTAAAAAACACATCATTACAAAGGCAAGAGCTTGTTTCTCATTTCCAATATATTAAAGCTGGAATTTAATTATGTGTTTAATGTTTATTATTTAAGCAAGTAATATCTGTCATTGGTTTAAGATTTGGAAAATGACAAGTTTCTACTTTAAAAACTCTGAAGCAATATTTTGTGTTCCATAACCATTTTAAATGTTAACTAGTAAAATAATTATTCTTTTCTTTCAACACACATTTCTAGCAGGTGAAGAAAAATACCTTGAAATTTGGGTATTATTCAAGAAAACATTTTGAAAATGTTTTTATTTGAATGTTTGTAAAAAAGAAATTAGTTAATAATTCAATAGTATGCGGCTGTTGGAACAAATTTTTGAAAAGCAGATGCATGCTTGACTAAGCCTGCATAATAGATCCTGCTGACAGTATGAAATGTCTCAAAACTAGCTGCTCTGCTCTTTCTATTAACTTGAATAGCAATATGGATAATCACATAAACTGTATAACATATATAAAATTTCTCAGTGGTGAATTGATTTTTACCTTACTTTTTCAAAATATGCTACTTAGTCATAGATGAATGACAGTTTAAATATAGCTATGTTGCAGCTTAAAGGTAACATTAAAATCAGCATTTGGTTAATGAATATTGCTTTGTTCTCTTTTTAAAAACTGTATTAATATTTTCATCCTTATTTTTCTTTGGTCCACTTTACATCTTAGCCTTCTCTGAAACTGTATTTTCTCTTCTACATAGTTTGTCACATGTCCCTTTTGTTCAGCTAAACTCGCTTAATAAATAACGCTCACTACAAGATTTTACAGAAAGACGATGAATTTGATCTTTGAGGATTTTTTAAATTATATTTCTCTTCCGCTATTGTCTTCAACATTATTGGAAAAAATATATAACGCATAACTGTCCAGCTTTGTCTCTTACTAAGGATTAAATCTCTGCCGACAGTTCTTTTGACAATGACCTTGAGGGGCTTTGCATCTTGAAGAAGAAAGCAGAAGCTTGCAGTAAACAAAGTTCACTTCTGACAGATGGATTGAATGACAGAAAGGTTGTGAGTGCCAGAATAGCCCTGGCAGAGGAGGAAATGTTCAGTGGAATCCAACAGGAGAGGAGGTGTGAACAGGTGCAGGGTTGCTGACGGAAGGGGAACCAGATGGAGGGAGCCAGAGCCAGTTTATTTAAAGGAAAAGGCAGAAAACACTGAAAGGCTGTATAGTCAGTGGCTAAAAGTGTGCATGGAAGAAGGTAAAAAAGCAGTAAGCAAAACTGCACAGTGGGACATCAAGCACTTAGCGTAATGACAGTAATTGTGAGTGTAGTTGGAAAGTTGCTATTAAAATCCATTCATCCATTGCTCTAAATAACATAAAGTGTTTCAAACACTTTTTAAATTGACAAGAATGGTGCTTTGTCTGTCAATTTTGGGTAATGTTAACACACAAAAGTTATGATTAGAAAAATGTTGTGGTTCAGGCAAGCCAAATCAAGATGATAATAAGAAAAGGTTTTGATATTAGCTGCGGAGTAGTCTCTTAGTTTTGCTTTGCTTGCAAAGAAATGTCACAGTCTGACAAAATGTGAAAGAAATCCATTCCCCTGAAAAGCATGTTATAAAACATACAGAATCTTATTCATCGTCTAATTGTTACTCAGAGAAAAAAAATGAGGCGTGGTAGGCTGTGCTACAATGCACTTTATGTCATTTGAGAATAGTTAAGAACACAAGGCTTTAAAATATAAGATAATTATCATAGTCTTTGTAAAATTATATAGTGTTATTAATTGTTCTGATTGGTTATTATTATTATATTGACTGCTTGTGCTGATTGACTTGATTTGAACCATGGCTTTATACTGCTGAATTGAAAGAAGATTCCATATATATTCTCTATTAATCTAATATTACTTTGAAAATTCTTATTCAGTTCTACAATGTCATAAATCTTTTCTTTCTTTCTTTACTCCAGTATTTTTCTTCTTTTCTTGTGTTTGCTCTTAGGTATCTGTTAAAACAAAATAAACATAACACAGATTTAAAGAACTGTTAACATGTTCATAGGAAGAGCATTTGAGGAGCATCTGGTTTATTAATTTATATTTAAGGTACAGGTGCTAATCCAGAATTCTCTTATGGGGTTTTTGAGTAGCACATTCAGGAAGTTTCAAAATCAGTTTCTGTTGAATCATAAAAATCTTAAGATATGCAGGCCCTCTTAACTGTTCCCTAGAGTCTTCTTGTAGGACATATTTCTTATCTAATTCTAAATGATTACACACACACACACACACACACACACACACACACACACACACACACAGTGTTTAATACAACATAAGATTGAAACCTAAAGATTACAGTTTGGATGTTTTTTGCTATAGTTAGAGCATAATTGCAAGCAATATGTCCTTAACTACAACCTTTTGCTGGGAACCTTTCTGTAAAAGGAAATGAAGCTCAATATTTCAATATCTAGACAAATTTTGTGGTTGTCCTTATATAAATTATATCTGATTTATCCAAGCTTCCTTTTCTGTTTTTCTTATAATTTATAGCCCTATTTTAGTAGAAATGCCATATTTTAATTATATATTTATAATCCAAACTTAGATATGTAATTCTATCAAAATGTTATGCAAAATATTGTTCTGTGGTTATGGGAAATATTTTTTATAAAAAAGCATGATATTGTCCAAAAACTATCATAATTGCATGTCTCTGACTTTCTCTTATTTATAACCTTATTCTAAATTAAATCTAATATATTTTTGTTTAAAAAAATCAAGACATGACAAAACATAAAAAGTTCATTGGGGCTCCTGCGTCTCTGTCTTAGGCAGAATGAATTTAAAATGTATTTATTCGTATTAAGTTTTGAATAAATATGTTTGTAGTTTTCTTATTTTAGGTTGATTAGAAAGCCACATTCCTATTTCAAACTCACAACTTTTGAGTTGATTAACTGTATTATTTAATAAATTAAAATTCAGGAATGATTTCACATACAAAGAATGAACAGAATATCTCAGGGTTTTATACAGCGTTTCTTCCTGATACAAGGATAATTCTAACATTTATATTTAATGTTATCAAACATTTTGATAACAAGTAGAATATAAGACATGGGTATTTATAACGTGGCAGTCTGCTCCTCATCCATAGCTTGCTCCACTTCCAGGCCCTGCACTTATTTTTGGTGACCTTCATCCAACATAACTGACTTTTTTTTCATACAGGAACATAATTTCTTTCCAATAATTGACCCTATGTTAACATTGCAAAAGATTGTTGGATGAACTCTCATGTATGTATTTAATTCAAAATGTGATTCTGGCAAACTAACATCGGTTTTGACGTCAAAGCAAGATTAACAGTGAACACACAACAAGAGAGTATAAAACTGAACAGCCAAACCACAACATACTCAAAAATCCTAAACCATTTAATTTTTCATCTGCTATGGCATCAGCCACAAGTCTTGAGACAACCCCTAATACTGCACTTGTCTGGAGGGATATTACCCTATTGAAAGCTGTATAGGGAAACTTTCCAGAAATGAGTCCCTAAAACCAGACTCATAGTCTTGCTTGGGTGTAGACAAAGCCTGCTTTTCTTCAGCCAGCCCTTCACAAATTTTAGATACTGGGAAAAAAGTTGATAGCATAAGCCAGTTAACTTGTGGTAGAGATGTAAATCCATATTTGTGATATTTAACCTTTCCAATAGTTTCTAGCAGCTTCATGTAGGTGTTATATAGGAATGGAGAGAAAAGTAGAGTTCTCAGGAACTCTATAAAGCAGAGTTCTAGGGCTAGAATTTTATCTAACAACATTGAATGGAATTACCCCTAGAACAGTGGTGGGTTCTGGATCCCATTCCAACTGGTATGGTTGGAACGGGTCCGGCGGCGTCCAAGTGGACGCATGGAGCACACGCACACAGTGCACACATGCATCATATTGTCCAGAGACGCCTCCTCGATGCTCCAGCTGCTCAGCGGAGTGTCGCGCAGGCGCTGTATGCGCCGTGCGTGGAAGCGCCAAAGACTTTAAAGACAGGTAAGGAGCGCGGGCGGGCAGGTGGGCCCTCCAGAGCACCATACCGGAATGGTACCCAGTGCTCCGGGCAGGCTCCAGTACGCCCGTACTGGGGCGTACCACCTGCAACCCACCACTGCCCTAGAAGAACTACCAATCACCTCAACATCTCCTACATTCTCAATCTGCAAAGTTGCTCCAGAGCAATATAAGGACCAATTATACCAAAAGCACTGAAAGATTGAGGGCTAGGATATACTAACTCTATCCCAGTCCCACCACCGATCTCCAGTTGTAATCAGAGTTGCATTAGTGCTACATACAAGCCTGATACCTAACTAGAAAGATCTAGGTAATTCATTTTCTCCAAGATATTCTAGAGCTGCAAACTCATTCTCAATACCTTTGGAGACAGGATGAAAATTGATCAGAACTGGGCCCATGATGATTCCTTGAGGACAAGGTAGAACACTTCTTTGAGATCGTCGCAAACCAACCCCTTGCTCAAGGATGCATTCATCACCACCTATATATAACCACATGTCCTCTTCTGAATCTAATACATATGTGGCCACACCACCACCTTGATGACTTTTTGGGAATCAACTGACTTGAATTCTTCCCTAATACCCAGTGCCCTTTATTTATATATTGTGCTTACATTATGTAGTAGTACACAAGAAGTAACATGAACTCAAATTGCAAGAAAGAGTATCAAAGTACATCTATCTTATTTTGGCCAAATCTCTTGTTATTGATCCATATTCAATCCATTTTGTTCTCTGAGCCCCAGTTTATAAACTTTATAAACTTTATAATTCACTGTACCATATATAACAGAGAACAAAGTGACATGAAGCAAATTTGATGGTAGTTAATCTGCAAATTGTGTGTGCGCGCACAGTGCAGAATCAGAATGGGACAACTTACTGCAACCAACTCACCATGGCCAACTCCCACCAGGACAACTCACCAAGGCCAAGTTGCTGCAGGACAACTCATGCAGATAATTCAACAATTAAATTTAATTATTTAAAATAATGTTTAAAATTGTTTTAATTTTTGTCATAAACATTTTGTTTTGTCTCTCCTTTTGCATCCTTTCTTTAATGATTCTATTCCACCATTTCCTCAAAGTTAGTGTAATTCTTGTTCCAGGGCAAGTTCTCCCACAGCAAGTTCACCATGGCAAATTGTCCTGTGATGAGTTGGTCAATGATGAGTTAGTCACAGCAAGTTGTCCTAGATCCGTGCAGAATATTATGAAAGATCTCAAGCAACAACCACCTAATGTCATATGGTGGATAGCAATAGCATTTAGATTTATATACCAAACCATAGAGTTTTATGGCACTTCTCGGGTCAGTTTACAACATCAATATTTTGCTTCCAACAATTTGGGTCCTCATTTTAGCAACCTAAGAATAATGGGAAGTTGAGTCAACCTTGAGCCGGTAAGGATTAAACCCCAGACTGCAGGCAGAGTTAGCCTGCAATACTGCATTCTAACCACAGCCACTTTGCTTTCTATTATTTACGGCAATCTCTCAAATATCATAGTTATGTGCTAGGTAGAGCTTTATGTCATTAGCTGCACCTTAAATTGCACCCAGAGCCACATTGGAAGCCAATGCTGCTCATTGAGTAAAGATGTAATGTGAATTGCCTGAGAGGCATACATAACTGCCCTTGCAGCTTTTTGTACCAACCGCAGTTTCCAAATGCTCTTCAAGACAGCCTCAGATAGAGCATTTTATAGTCATCCATTCAGGAGGAAACCAGGGATCAAATGATTGAAAATAAAGCATCCCAAACCAGGAAAAAGTGCAACTGGCATGCAACACAAAACTGTGAAAGCTTCCTGGTTTAGTTTGTCAGACAGTCCAAATAGGGAGTGCAGCCAGAAATACTGTTTGTTTATTGTAAGGATACATTCAGAGAATCTTGCAAGTCTGAAAGTACATTCCATCCTCCCAACCCATCTTTACAGTTGAAAAAACTAAGGAAGATCCATTCGGAAATGTTTGCCATGACCACATTCCTTCAGTGGATTGAGATCGTGTTTGATCATGTCTAGTCTGAGGTTCTTTCTCCTATCTCCTAGGGTCATTCCATATGCTATCACTTTCCTAGTCATTTCTGCCACCTACTTTTCACGCAGAAGTCATGAGTCCAGGAGGACCCTAGATTGCATGCAAGGTCTGCTTAGGGCAATGCTAGCCCATTCAGAAGAAGAGATCACAAATCCATGGAACCAGAAGATCCCAAACCCAGAGCCACTTCATCTTGTCAAGATTGACCTTAAGCCTCTTGTTTCCCATCCAAACCTTAACAGCTTCCAGATACCAAGACAGGATGTCAACAGAATTGCTTAGTGTGCCGGGGTAGAGATGTAAATCTAGATATTTTCAGTGTGCTGATGATAGCTCATTCCAGTGTGATGGATGATGTCACCCAGTAGCTTAATGCAGATATTAAACAGGAGCAGAGATAAGTACCAAACCCTGTGGAACTTCATAAAGCAAGAGCCATGACTAGAACACCTCACTCTCAATCATTGCCAACTAGAACCAACATTAGAGGAAGGAGGAGAACCAGCATAGAATTGGGCTACCCAACCCTCAAAGCCAGTGCTGAAGGATACCATGATAATGATATTGATGCATGACCTCCCTTCCTCTGCTGACAGAAGTCATCCAGAAGCATAATATTGTTTCAGTCTCACATTCAGGTCTGAAACTCAACTAAAAGGGGTTCACTGTTCATGTCATACTTTATTATTTTACATTAAACCTGTATTTGGTAATAATGATACAAAGCCAGTGGTTTGATCTTGGCTGCTTTTATATATTGCTACTGCCATGGAAGTGAGTGCATTTGAAGGAAGCTGACTTAGCAGGCGCCTGGATTTGGCCACTTTAGCATTGTGTTGTCTTTTCTGACTGTAAATGGTCTTAAGAATGAATAATTTATAAATTGTTGATAGTTCTCTTAAAATATATATTTCCTTTTTACCACTCAAATGGAAAAATACATAGAATACAAATATATGTATATCTGTGGTCCATCTCTTCCATAATATGTATATGTAATGAATCACAGTGCAAAAAGGATTGTTTTAATTATTTAGTAACCTACAATGCATGTTTTAAAATTATTGCTCATCTTTGATATTGATAATACAAATGTTTAATTCAACATTCCTATATCCTTCAAGTTTTTTTACTTATTTTTAAGGAATATTCTCTGTAGAATGATAAAATAATGATCCCAGAAAATTTCAAAAATGTGGTGATGCTAAATATTATTTTACTGGGATAGTAGAAAACTATGTTTTATTCCTTTTGTAATACTTCTGTTTTTCATCCTTTCCATAAAGAGGGAATTTTGGCATAGGTTTTTCACATATTCCAGACATATACTGGGATTATGCAGGTCTATGACTAGGATGACTGGGCTTTCATCAAATTGTATAAACTGAGGAGATAGACTGATGTAATGACAATTTAACATTAATAAGGACATAACTGATAGGAGATGTAATGAGGAAGAGTCACTAAGGAAGATGACATATAGGCAGCCCGATTTAAAGAGATAGGATCAGGAAAAGAAAAAGCAGAATAAAGAGAAAAGACCAAAAAAAGCAAAAAAGTCTTTTTCCTCTATGAAAGAAAGGCAAGACGCAATATACCAGCTGCTCAGCAAAGATGGCAAATAAAAAAAGAGATGGATAACAGGAAAAAGTAGAATTATTTAACTCCACTTATGGTGTAGGTTTCTCTAAGAATAAGATATGTATTTCACTGTGATTGTGAAAAGCAGTCTCAAGGAGCAAGATTCTACCATGAACCTGATAGAAAACATACTCAAGGAATACCTGCTGACTTTGAATGCAACTAAGAATTGCAACCAAGGCAGAGGCAAGGCAGCATCCTGTCAGATGTATTTAAAGCTACATTCTTGCACTGAACTAAGAGACTAACTTGTTTCCTTCTAGCTGTCTGATACTAAAATATATGGTTGTTACAAGAATAATAATTATCTGTGGGCAAGCTATTTGCAGATAGCTTGTTTGCCTTTACTGTCTTTCTTATTAACACATGCACGGGCGCACACATCAATAGAAATTTTCCTTTCTTCAGGCAGCAAGCCCTGGAATTAATTATATTCATTTTACCATTTTCTTCTTATTTTTAACATAGGTTAGGCTGTGCCATAGCATAAGTGTCATATATGTATGGGTATTATTTTCATCCTTCCCATTTAAGATGCCCTCCACCCACCCCTTGAGGGTTTGGGGACCTTTCTGAATAGAATGGGATATGACTTTGGATTGTCTAAAAATTAGGGGAGAGATGTTGATAAAAATGGCAGCTAAGACTTGTCTCAACAGAATCAATGTGCATTAAGCAATGCCAATTTGGATTGCTATCCATAGTACAGGACAATTCAAATGTATTTGAACTGAGAAGGTAAGTTTAATGACATGGTTATGAGGTATGGCAGTTGCTATTTACATGTGTTTAAAGCAAAATTCTCCCTGCTACTGTAGTGATATAATTCTTCAGTATTTTAAGTGTGTGTGTGTGTGTGTAATTTATTTAATTTGAACACCATCCAACTCCAATTGACAATGGATAATAAATAAATAACAACATAAAAACCACTGGCAACCAAGCTAATATACAAACAAAACAACAATAGCAAATATGCCGAAGGGCACCATCTATCTTACATCAAGGTCTGGAGAAAAATTAGGTCTTCAATTGATGATTTGAAGGGAGCTGGAGTAAGCTAACTCTGCTGGCCTATATTGCCCAGGCAGAAACCATGGGAAGTAAGTAGTCCCTCAAATAACCTAGCCTATGCCATGTAGGACTTTATAGATAACAAGTAGCACCTAGAATTACATGCAGGAGCAGACAAAATCATTGTGACTTGCAAAGCAGAAATGTCACAAGGGTATGCCAAGGAAAGACCATTGCTACCAGTGCTGCTGCATTCTGGTCCAACTGAAACTTCTGAGCAGTTTTCAAGGGCAGCCTAGGGTAGAGTGCATTGCTGTAGTCAAACCACCAGTATAACATGACAAGCCAAAGTTATGCTTATTACCAGTAGTTCTAGATCAGTGATGGCGAATCTTTGGTCACTGAGTGACAAAACTGTGCATGTGCCCAAACTGAAACTTGGACATGCATGCTCACATGCACAGACATGCATGAACATGTGTACATGTGAAGCAGAGCCCCGAAGACCAGCTGGCCAGTGGGAGGCAGGATAAGATCTTTTTCTTTTGTGAGCTTCTGTTTCGTCATTTGCAGGGAAACATAAGCTCACAAAAGAAATGTCACAGAGATCTGACCTGGGCAACAGCGTCCGTGCCAGCAGAGGGGGCTTTGCGTGCTACCTCTGGCATGTGTGCCATAGGTTCGCATTCATGGATCTAGACATTAGTCTAGACAAGATAACGGCACTCTATCTGCAGTGTTAGTAATAACTGATTATCTGAAAATTTCTCTTCTTTTCTCATGTTCTAGAAGATAATAGACTTTTGATCATATTGGTCACCTGAAATTTTTGGTGGCTGGCTCCACTGTGCAGTAGTATTGTATAAAATTACCTTCCTTATAGCCAGATTCTGTGTACCCAAATTTGACTGAACTAGATTCTTTTTTGTTTCAAAATTAAAGGTTCTACAATTGGTTGTTCTGTTCATTTCTTTACCTCCAGCACTCTTTAAAAACAGGGATGTCCCTTGATTTTTTTCATTGGGGAAAGCATTGTCCCAGCTATTCCAGTTATCAAAGGACTTTTAATGTAATTATCTGTTCTAATGATAAGAAAATCCCTTAAAGAATGGAAGCATGATTTTTATCTAAAAATTTCATCCAGATATTAACCATAGTGCTAGATTGCTTGAGATTGCTTATTTCAGAAGAGCTAGGCCCAACAAATAAAAAGAACGATATTTCATAAATTGACCTTCTTTTTATTACATTAAATTCTCCATTATAAAGAATGATAATGTATTTGTTCAACTTAATTTAGAATTTATCCAGAAGTTGTTAAATGTGTTGCTCTAATACACACATCTAGGATGAATACTTTCATACATTTCTGAGAATCCTAAGACATAAAAAAGGAGTATGATTTTTATTATAAATGGAGTCAGGAAAGAAAATTGTTGTAAGCAGCCCAGAGTCACTTTGAAATGATATGAGCAAACAGACAAACAAATAAATATATTGTAGCTATATACAATAGTATGGGACCTGAGTAGAATGTTGTTAATAGAGAAACAGAATAAAGGCACCTTCCTTAAATATCTCTAGTTTATTCTTGTCTTGCTGTTTTATCATTTGTTTTGCTCTTAATCATGTATGTATTAAATATTTTGTACAATTGTTTTTTTTCTATTACTTAAACTTATTTTGCTGTTGTATTGCTCACAATTTTGGATAGAAAGCTACTTATAAAGAAATGAATATAATTATTTAGTATTCTCAGCCCAGAGAGTTGCTATTTTGTATAATTCCTACCCTATGCATCCTCTGCATTATAAATATATAATAGATCTTATATGGGGCGGGCTTGCTTTTTTTAAACGTGTACTTTCTCAGCTTACCTAGCCTCCCATCTTTTTTTCCCTAGATTAGAAAAAGAGAACATTCAGCATAGCTTTAGCAATGAGGCAAAGACTCGAGTCCTTCAGGCTCAGCAGAGAGAGCAGGATCTGACACAGAAGATGCGGCAAATGGAGGCCCAGCATGATAAAACTGGTAGGTGGTCGGGAAAGATTAGAGCCTGGGCACTCACTCACAAGCCCGGCCCATGCCTTACTGTGAAATGACATCAGGAACACCTGTAACCTTTGGCTGGCCGAAGGGAGCAGATGCTAACTACACCGGAGATTCCGAATTACATATTAGTTAGCGTTTAAAAGAGAAAATGGAAAGTATTGCCCACTGTCTGTTGATTTCAGAGTGCTGCTCTCACATCTGTTGCACCATCTGGATTATGAGTTTATTTACCTGTGTTCAAGAAACGTAAAGCTGAGAGGGACCACAACAAAGTAGAAAAACAAAGGGTTTATTTTTGGCTGGATTTTCAGGCACACATGTTATATAAAGAAAATAGCATCAGAAGCTCTGCAGGAAATGCTCTGAGCTTACAGTTAAAGTCTCCTGAATAGTACTGAACAGTTCCCACAGTACACACATTATAGCTACTCTAAAAGCTTAATGAGTTTGCTTCAGAATCCAAACTGGAGAAAAGCTTTAGCCATTAATTGGTACTTAATTCACTGTCGCAGCTGGATGTAATTCACTGGCTCCAAATTAATATGTTCCTTTATTTAATCTTCGTTGCTTCACACATTTTTGGAATTGGTGTATTCTGTTCTACTCAAATTTAGATATAGCTTTAATCTTTTGTAGCTACAAGAATTTGCAGTATGAAGTTTAAATTGATAAGAATGGGATTTTGGCAACAGCTGGTAATATGACTTAAACCTGATGTCTTTCAATACAGTATTTTAGTTCAACTAATTTATCGTTCTTTACCTTTACCGTGATGGTGACATTGTTTCATGGAAATTCTGACAATATCTGTGTAGTCTTTTGACATTGCTTTTTTAGGTTTACAACATAATGTTCTATGTGTTTAACAACAAATACATAACAATTTTCCATATACAGAATTGCAGAAAATACTCGCAAAGTGTGCATTTTCAGAACTTAACCTCTGAAACCAAAATTGTAATGAAATTAAATGAGCAATTATGAAAATAACCATTGCGGTAGTAAGCCATGAATCATGTATCTCCAACCTTTCTAAATCTGTGTATGTAATCTAACTAGTTACAAATCGACATTTGTGAAAGGGAAAGGAAAATAAAATTCAATCATGATTTAACTTTTTCTAAATAATATATAAATTTCCCCAAAATTGACATTAATTATGGGGAATTACCCATGGGCTAAATATGCAACTTAGGAATGCAGCAAAATGTGGATTCAAGTCAGATTTCCCAGATTTCCCATTGTGTTTATAATGTAATGTACCACTTTTACAAGGGTGCATGCACAGTGGCTTCTGTGAAATGAGGTTAACTCGCCTAAAGATTTGTTTTGATTGAAATGCCTATACCAGTTTTCCAACAAACTAGAACTATTATCATTAAATATGCTGAATTCCAAAGGCCGCTGTTCATGTTAAATCTCATATAGTGTGGGCTTGCTTCTGTGTCTGAATATAATCTGCATACCTTTTCATTCATGAGTTGTGAAGCAACTCTATAACAAGTAAATGAATTGTAGAATTTCAGGAAATTACATGTTAAATTAAATTTGATCATGCCCGTGATATGCAAAATTGAAGATGCTAAAGTATTTGTTAAATTTTAGGTGTGTGTATGTGTGTATGTGTGCTAGAATTAGGTGAGACTTTATTTCTTTTCTTCAAGTGTTTGCTTTTTCAGACACTTCTATCTTTGAAAGAAGGCTAGAGATGCCTTTTGTTTTGCAAGGACATATTTCACTATTTCCCCCCCTCTATGTGTTACTTTTGTTTTTGATTTCTCACAGTTCTGTAGCAATAGAAGTGCGGTGATTTGTATATTGAATATAAAGTATGCTGATCTGTGCCTCTACCTGAAGACTGGTCGGAATGGCAGAAAGTGGTCTCTGGGCCTGTGCACTTACTAGTTATGTCTTTATTTGGAAGTATTCCTTAATTCCCTGATTAGTTCTCCCAAATCAGGAGAAATCTGGAGCTGAGCTGTAGTTCATAAAAGCTTATATCTTTTAATAAATATGTGTTAGTCTGAAAAGGTGATACAAGACTCCTTCTGATTTTTGGTCACCTTAGACTAAGACTTTTACTGTCAGTTTGTGGCATACACCAGTGCATAATGGATGAGCCTGTTTCTCTGATAATAGATTGCTACTGTTCTTTTTTTTTTTTTCCCCTGTCCTTGCTTGGCACCTTAATTCTACTTCTCAAAATCTGGTATGAAAACCAAGGCAATTTTATTATTGGTATTAAAGTCATTACTGTCTTTTGGTTGACTCAGATGCCACCAAGACAGAATGTATTTAGACGCCAATTTGGATGAGTCTGGTTTGAAATTTTGAGATGGGATAAGTGCTTCTTTAGTTTTATTTGTTTATTATTACCTACTGTTAAAATGGGATTATTCCTCTCCTCTTTTTAAGGAAACAAAGTTTTATGGTTTTGTGTTTTATGTTGTTACCTAATATCTATTTAATCTACTTGTTGTAAATTATTTTGTTAAAAGAAGAATGGGATTAATTTTGAAATAAATGCACATACATTCTTTTATACTGTTTAAGGAAGTGTCCTGGTCTGGCAAACCTGTTTTTCTTATTATTAATATCACATTTATAACGTCCTTGCTCTTGGTCAAGGTAGCCTAAAACAGATTCACTAGCAATACCTTGAATTAATTGAATTACACCAAAGTTCAGCGTTTTATATGTGATCGTCATGTCCCAGCTCATGAATAACCATGAATGATTACTTATTTTATATATTTATTTGAATGATTTGTTTGGCTGCCCATCTTTCAAAGTGGGTGTTTTCACAGAGTACAAACCAAAAGCAAAAGTTAGCTTGTTTAGTTACCATCTTTTGCTGGTCGTTCTTCTTACATAGCTAGGATAGCATTTAATTTACAGCCATTTTAATTTGAAACTGTGATCTGTTTGAATCCTGCAGTAGTGACACAAATCCTAGCAGGCCAATTTTTCTGTAAATGAGCATAAGTATTTGCTTTATGATTTCATTCCACATAAGTGTATTAGGGGGAAAGGGACTATTTGTGGCATCTTTCTACATTCTATACAATACTTCTGTGTATAAGCAGCTGTGACTTGGCACAGAAACACAGAACCAGTTGTCATTTAGTCTTTTCTCTCATATCTGTAAGATCTCCATTAATCTGCTTACATTTGAGAATGGTACTTCATGTCAAGTGATTTTTTTAAAGAAAAAAACTACAATAATAAAAAAGTAAAAGAAATAGGGGAAAAAACACAGAAAAAGAACTAATCTGAATAGTAGTCATGCTAAATTGCTTGGAGTTTTATCTATTATTTTGTTATTAATTATAATCTTACTTTTTTAGATAGATTCCTAATCATATTTTTCCCGCAGTTCCTATCCTTTCCAGTGTTCTTAATTCTTAAATTAATTGGAAATTTCTATCAGTCAGATGGAATAAGGCAGGATTATTTGCATAGTTTAAAAACATCTGACAAATTATGGGATTGATATTTTCATTAAAATGTGGATAAAACATTTATGAATGGTACAGATTAGCTCTATTTATGGTATTTCTCCCTTGTTAATATATTGCTAACATTACAACCTATCATTGCTTCCACCAGGCCCTTATATCAGCTCATACAATACCTTGTGTTTTTTTCTTTTTAACTTTTCTCTTACAATAATTCATCAACCCTATCAAAATATGACTTTCTTTTCCTTCCTCTCAACCTATTTGCAATTCAGTCCTTCTTTATTCTTTCTACATGACCAAGTCGTCTCAGTATATTTCTTCATTCATTAAGCATCCATACATTCTTTACATCCTATCTAAATCTTATTTTCTCACACGTTAAGTATCCTGTTCCAACCATTTCAATATGTTTTTAAGTTTCTTTTGTTATGTTTTCATTAAATAGACTGGGTTTTTCTTTTTTTCCATCTTTTATGTAATATACACTTTGGACATTGCTTATTGGTAAATAATATATATATTGAAGCTAGCCAATCAGTAGCCCTGTCTTGGTAGGTATTATCATGGATGCACTGACCTTGTCAAGAGCAGATGCAATTGGCACATTAGCTTAAGCTGGGCAAAGATGCTCCTATTTACATCTTCTTGGGCATCTGCTTCTTGGTGAATCCAGATGCACTCACAGACTGCAAACCTGATTCTTTAGGGAAGTGTTGCTCCATTTAAAACAGGTTGCATTACAGTTCCAGAATCCATCTATCACTCTCTCAAGCACTTCTGCCAAAGATTGGCTTATTATGAGGAATCTTGTCATATCTTCACTGTGTTTAAACTGAAGTGTATCCATGAACATGTAAGCATAGAAAGTACATAATTAGAATCTTCTAATCTTAATTAGAATGAATGTAAGAGATTTTTACATAGAAAATTTAGTTGTATCATCTTCTATTCTTAATGTGGTAGATCTTTCATACAGTGATTTGGAATAGCTGCACTAGAAAAATCAGTGTAGATGTAGTAGCAGTGGCAAATTACAACATCTTCATTGCCATTGAAGCTGTAGTACATTCTTTAAAACGCGCTCTACCTTCTGTTGATTTATTCTGAATTTCTCTACCACTGCTGTAGTTGGCATTCCCATTTTCATACCTCTGAACTTCCTGGAAAACCAGCAGGCCTGCCTTGGCTTATCAGCATAGAGAAAATATTCAGACTTAATAACCTCTCCCATTTCTTTAAAAATATGGACTTCCTACAACCATAAATCACATTCAGGATTAATGTTTATGAATAGTAAACTATATTCTCCTAATTAAATAGTCATCATACTGAAGAGATCATAAATAAATAAAAATATCCTGCCTGAAATCATTTGTGGTGATAATCCTTTACTTGCCATGGAGGTAATACATTTCTGAAATACTAATTTGAGAGGATCCAGTTTGATGTAGTAGTTAGAGTAAAGGTAAAAATTTTCTCTCTCCAGTCATGTCCAACTCTTGGGGGCAGTGCTCATTTCCATTTCTTAACAGAGGGAGCCAGTATTGTTTGAAGACACTTCTGTAGTCACATGGCTACCATGACTATACGCTGAGGCACGGAGAATGCTGTTACCTTCCCACCAAAGTGGTACCTATTCATCTACCTGTATTTACGTGCTTTTGAACTACTAGGTTTGCAGGATCTGGGGCAAGTAAGTTTAACTGCTGAGTTTGTCATGCCTCTGACATATTCTACATATTGTATTCTACATATTGTAGAATATCAGACTACAAAATGGGAACATGAGTTTTAGTCTCATCTAAGACACAAACAAAGCCTAGTGCTTTGGTTTAATCACTTCCTCTCAGTCCTAGGAAGAAAGTCTAAGCCTTTCAAAAATGCTGCCAAAAAACCTCCACGGATTAGTCCAAGAAATCACCAGGAGTCCACATTGATTTGAAGGCATGCCCCTACTCCACCCCAAAAAAACACCCTAATCTTATCTTCCTGAGGTAAACCACTGAATACTACTACTATCTCAAATATCACAATTTTTTTAAAAAAAGGCCAGCCTTAACTTTTGGCCAGAAGGAGAAACAATCCAAATGGTATATGACCTATCAGTAGCAACTCACCACCAGTCATGGCTCTATTCAGTATAACATCTGCAGAATAATATGCGTCCTCTACCAAAGAAGGGCTGTCTTAATGGAACTTGTATTCCTTTAATTGGCAGACAGCTTAGTTTGAGGACTTTTTTAATTTGCATATTAACTCATGAAATAATTCCAGCCTCCATGCAAAAATTATTTTGATTATATTACATAGCAGAAATATTTCCCAAGGCCTCTTTTTTACAGCCAGACTAAAATAGATAAGGGCAACACAGGATATATTGGCGGAGCTTATTACAATATAAGAGAATAGAAGAATAGAGAATAGAATAGAATAGAATAACAGAGTTGGAAGGGACCTTAGGGGTCTTCTAGTCCAACCCCCTGCTGAGGCAGGAAACCCTATAACATTTCAGGAAAATGATTATCTAATCTCTTCTTTAAAACTTCCAGTGTTGGAGAATTCACAACTTCTAGAGGCAAGTTGTTCCACTGAGTAATTGTTCTAACTGTCAGGCAATTTATTCTTAATTCTAGGTTGCTTCTCTCCTTGATTAGTTTCCATCCATTACTTCTTGTCCTGTCCTCAGGTGCTTTGGAGAGGGAAATTTAGCAGGGAAATGAATTTGGTATCCAGAAGGATCAAAGAAACATCCTCTCATTGTAAATGCAATAACTCATAATAATAAACTATGGCCAAAAAAATATTTATCTTTTATGACATTGTTAAATTGTTTTTAGAGTATTATGTGTAAAGATCACTACGTTTAATATAATTACAAAGAATGCATGATTATGTTTGGTGGTTTCTACGTGAAAGTTTACCATGAATAAATGTTTTCATTTTTCATTAGCCAAAATGTAATGACAATTCATTCACAAGTGGTGGATTATGGAATAATTTTATTAGTTTTTCAGAATGCAGTTTGGGAGAAAAACCACATGCATTCAGGCAATGCCATCCTTGTATTTTCCCTCCCTTTTAAATAGAAATTTGGGCATCAGAATGTAAAGCATTTTTGTAATTCATTTTAGTTCCCAATGTCTTAATGTTTGGGACAAAGCCAACAATTTCAGGATTATTTGTTAAGTACTAAAGTTGAAGAAACTTAATTTAAAAATGAAGATGAGTGGACAAAGGTTAGATAGGAAATAGCATTCTGTAGAATTTGTCATAAGGCAATTGTGTATTTCTTTGTAAAGAGAAAGTGTCAACTCTTGTTATTAGTGAGAAGCATTGAGGTGTTCTATTCTTTGTTTAGAAAGCTTCTATAAAACTGATTTAGTATCTGAACAAAAAAAAGAGAAAACCTTACAATTCATATAAAGAAACGTGACTATGTATTTGTCCTATTACTTTAAAGAGGTTTTCTCTTTGCTATGGTTAACTTCTTCAAAATGTAATTTGTGCATAATAGTCAAAGTAAAATTTTAAAGTGCTTCTAAAATGTAATATCTAAATCCTAATATTCACAAAACCTATCTATATATATGATTTTTTTTCTAGTAAACGAACTGGAATCGTTATTGAGTTCCCAGAATGCTCTTCTATCAAAATTAAAAGAAGAATGTTGTCAATTAGCAAAGAAGGTTGAACATGTCACTGAAAGAAAAAGGTAAAGAAAGTCTGTAATTTTGCATATGAAGCTATTAGAATGTATTGAGACTTCCTTATTATTTGTAAGTGCTCAAAATAATGCTGTTTCCCATAGTAAGATAGCATGTTAATTGCTGTAGACTTTGGTTGTCAGTGATCTTTAATCTCTTTCCTTCCTTCTCTTGCTCCCAATGAACACATTTAATGTGTGGACAAAAGCTGATGCTGATTATAGCCAATATTCACTATAGACATTATATGCTCATACTAATGAGCATCTATGTATGCTCTGTATCAATATATAATGAGTGTATAATTTCTCTCTCTCTCTCTCCTCTCTCTCTCTCCCTCCCTCCCTCTCTCTCGTATGTACTTCTTCCTAGCTCATAGTACAAAAAGAATTGGTGATTCCAAATTGAAAAGAATGAGAAAGAAATTTGTCTATCACAGTAGTTGTAATCACAATATATATGCAATATCAACTTTTTAAAAAGTTCCCACCCTTATTAACTAAATTAACTGAATACTTTTAATACATTATGGTTTGCAAATTGTTAGTCTTGTGCCTAGATTACTTAAGCAGAAGGGCAGATATAAATCAGTTCTTGAATAAAGTTGTTTCTGAGGTACATATTTTTGGGTAAGGGATAAATAAATACTTAAGAAATTATTTACCATTTTGGCACAATGCATATTTATTTATGAATGTGCACTCTATATGTCACCCTTGTAAAAAAAAAAACCAAGTATTTGATTCAAATTAAGTTACAAACATTGAAGTGATAATTATTTGTACAGTTGGGCATTGCAGTGCTATTGCTACAGTTGGAACATCTTTTCCTGTATCTTATGCTAATCATGTTAATCTGAATGGGAGTGGAACCTTTAACTAAATGTTGTAGTATGAAGTGCTTTTCTATACAGCCAAGCCATCTCCCATGACATCTCTATCCATTTTTCCTTCACTGTGTTGAGTTTGCATTGGGGACTGATGCCCATTCTTGTTGGGAGAGATGCGAGTTGTAATCTGGAAATAACATATGCCTTTATAGAACAAAGTATTTTCTACATTAAATATACTTATTTGTTGGCACAGTGCTTTTGTTTATTAAAGTTTAAAAAGTTTTTTCTACAATTTGAACCCAAGAAAATGATATAATATCTCAAAATGTTTTTTTAAATTTTAGTATATATTACTGTTTAAGTTTGACAAAACATAATGCATTAAGAATTATAGTTCTTTTGGTAAGATAATAAGAAGTGAATTATATTGATTAATGTAGAGAATGTCTTGGGACTGATTATATCCACGGTGTGTAAAGATGCAATTATCTTACACAAATAGATAGCAAGCTATCTTTTTTGGATTTAGCTGTTACCTTCACTAATGTATAATATTGCTGGCAAATTGTTCAGAGAAATCTATAATAATAAAAAATTAGCTTGAGCAAAAATTTTCCCACATACATAGGCAGATCTTGGACATACTGAACTTACTCCCCTCCAGCTGCACATCTAGCTCTATGTAACACATGGAATTGTAATAATACATTTTTTTAGTGTTTTCTATATGATTTCCCCCCCCTTTTTGGGATTATCATGGTGTCTAAGGTTTGTGGGTTGATACTTGACACTGTCTATTGTGTATTTGTGATTTGTGCTTTGTAATTAAGTGCAACAATGGAAGTCCATTGGGTCTCATTATATATAATGGTTGGTTTAATTTGTTTCACTTCTATCTTGTTAATTGTAAATTGATCATTAAGATTTGAATTCTAATCTGTCACCAGGGTTGAGTGTATTGAAGCTAGAGAAATGATCCTGTTTTTAATCACCGATTATGAGAAACAAATTTTATAATTTTGGTGCACATTGCAGTCCATATATTTTAACACAGTTTTTATGGTGTTATAAATATTGTTAAATGACTTTTAGTGTAGTTTTACTGTTTCCCTATAATGGATAAATTATATTACCATTTTGGCAACAGTAGGCATCCAACTGTGTGAGTTTAATTGAAGTAAAGAACATACACCCGGTTGAACTGTTTTTCTGCATGTTCAGTTGATGCAGCATTGGATGACTGCAGTCATTACAGTTAAACACTAGGGATGTCTTGGAAAGCTAGAGAATCAGAAGGTAAAACTGAACTTGTGCGGAAAAGTAAGCCACAACTGTGATATCTTTTTTTTTTGTCCTAATCACCATCAAAAGAAATAGAAGCTACCTTACATTTAATTATATTACTCTAAAATGCTAAGTTTCTGATGAACAGAAAAACAATGAACCAAATATTTTGAGTGAAATTTGGGTATGTCTGTCAAAATTAAAGGGATAAAACTGGCTTTTTAAGCTAAAGGTACATGGAGTAATTTACAACATCCTCGACTTACAACCATTTAGTGCCCATTCAAAGTTACAACAGCACTTTAAAAAGTGTCATTATTATTTTTCACAAATACAATCTTTAAAACATCCCTGTGGTCACATAACCAAAATTTGGATGCTTGACGACTGGCATGTATTTATAACGGTTGCAGTGTCTCAGGGTCGTGTGATCAGCTTTTGTGACCTTCTGACAAACAAAGCCACGGGGAAGCCAGATTTACTTAACAGCCATGTTACTAACTTAACAACAGCAGTGTTTCACTTAACAACTGTGGCAAGAATGGTCAAAAAATGGGGCAAAACTCATTTAACTACTATTTTGGTTAACAAGAGAAATTTTGGGGTCAAATAAGGTTGAGAACAACGTGTATGCTAGCTTCTTGATGGATCAAGATTTACGATGTTTAGTATGGCTACATTTTGCAGCTGTGGTATTTCAGTAACATTGTAGTACCTACACCACAAAGAAAATGTATGAGTGAAATGACAGAATTGTTTGCCATGATAACTCTTTTATTATTTAAAATATACATTCTGTGACTCCAGTCTTCAAAATCATTTGTGTCATGCCATATTTTTAATCTGAGGTTCACAGAATTTGATGGAATATCTTTTCTATGAAATATGCTTAGGATTTATTGATTGATAAAATTATTTATTTATTTATAAAATCTCACAAGAAATGACTCTGGGTACCATACAGCAAAAAATATAAAAACAATAAGCATATGAAAAGCAAAGAAAAAGAAAAAGAAAACATAAAACACACGAGATTAAGTTCAGTAAGAAAGCCACCTTAAGATTTCACCAGTTTCTTCAAATCCCCAGGCCAAATGACATAGCCAGGTATTGAGGGACTTCCAGAAAATAATAAGGATGGAGATTACTTCACTTTAGCGGGGAGGGAATGTCCCATAATGTAGTTACCATGGCACAGAAGGTCTTCCCCCTCAGACCCACCTAATGTGGTTCCTGCAGTTTTGGGGCATTGAAAAGAAAACTATAACACCTTCCTGCAAAGTAAATGAAATTTTATAAGGCAGTTTCTCATATAGTTATTCTCTAGTTCAGGGGTGTCAAACTCACATCGTCACGGCATCACATGATGTATTGGGACTTTTCCCCCATTTGCTATACTGGGCGTGGGCATGGCCAGTGTGTGACGCATCCAGCCCACGGGCCAGGAGTTTGACATCCCTGCCCTAGTGTAATGAACTTTCCTACAAAATTCTGTGGTTTATTTTATTTTAATTTATTTTATGTTTATTTATTTGAAAAACTTACATGGCTGCCCCAAATCACTCCCAGTGACTCTGGGCTAAGATAAAACCGCAATACAAAAGCCAAAAAAAACCCATACCCCTGGCAACAATAGTTCAGCCTTTTACATCTTAGTATCCTCTAAATTAGACTATGACACCTATTATCTAAGCCATTGCTGGTCTAAATAGAGACTTTAAGTTGCAGATTCTGGTAGAGTTATGTCCCCAGCTATGCAACAGTACTACCAGAGTACTTTTTGATATTCTCTGCTTTGAAGAACGATGCAGATGTGAAGTATAAAGTTGATGATACACTGCATGATAAAATCTGGCAACATCCATCATCAGTGTTCTTAATTCTCTAGGTCGGAAATCAGCCAGCTTAGTCAGGAAAATGAGTATATCCATGACAGACTTGAGAAGGTGCAGAAAAGGCATGATGAATTGGAGGATCAGTGTATCCAGCATGGAAGGATGCATGAGAAAATGAAACTAAGGTAGGGAGATTTATTAATTTATCCCTGTGCGGTTTACTATAAACTGATGTTTCTATACTTTTTATCTCAAAAACATTATCAATATTTTAGGTAATTGCTCATTTAAAAAAAAATAGATTTAAAAAAATCAAATACAAATGCAGTCCAAATTATATTCAAATATGCTTGCCTCCAACAAATTTTTTCCTTGTCTTTGTCAGCAACTATATTTCAATAGACTTTTAAAAAATACAGATATAATATATATCTACTCTTTTTTTAAACTCCCCATCCAGTTGAGGCAGAGTTCCATATCACTCTGTGGCTATGATAGACAGAATTGTTGCCTCCTTTAAACCATTCAGGTCAACGTAGGATGTCTCCTCATCTACATTTGCCATGCGATTTAGCTTCTAATGTATATGACCTGGTATTAATAATGCAGAAGAATAATTGCTGAAAAATTAAAATAGCTTAAAATATTTTTTTTAGTATCCAGGCTACTCTCTCCTTTTTTTGCATTCTTCTTTGTGTTCAATCACAAATCAACTTTTTTGTTTATTGCCTCTGAGGCAGCTGACCTTCTCTAACATGCCATCTGCAGTCACCCTTACATCTGTTTAAGAAATGCCACTTCTTCAGTTTTTTCCTCTCACTGAATTTCTAAATGTCTTACTTGCTGTTTATGTATCTTGTCATTTATAATCGTTTGGCCTCATTTTCAGTCCTCTTGGTAATATTCCTATCAGAACTTATTAAGTTGTAAAACAGCACTAGATTTTTTGTTCACTATATTATTGATTTAATCTCAGGTTTGGAATATTTCCTTACAAATATGTTACCTACCAGTATTTCAGATATTACTGCTTGTGACAATATGTGTTTACTCTGCCCACCCTCCCAAAAAGAGGCAGTTGATATCAATTCACCAAAATGCCTCGCCCATTTCAAACATTTCATAAAGCTTTTGTTTTAGCTTTAATAGAGGAAGATTTGAACTCTTCAGATTTTTTTTTCTACCATACATTTATATCCTCACAATTGGTTGGGAAATAGTATCAGATTCTGTGTTTTACCTATCTTTAGAAAGTGATCTATATTGAGAAAAAAATACAGAGCAATTCTTTAATTCTAAATGATACTGACAATATGAAACGAAATGTAAACAGATGTATTCACTTGGGAGATGATTATAATTTAAAAGAAACTGAAAGAAAATAAGGAAATGATCTAAAGTGAACATAAAAGCTGTACTTGGGACAAGACTTACATCAAATACCTTAGAAGTTAACTTTTAATTTTAAAATCTCAACTAAATGAATTTCATAGCAGACTTCAAATACATATGAAGCTGATTCAAGAATCTTTATATGATTCTAAAAAAGAATGGATCATTATTAACCTCAAAAGTTAATATCCACAGTAGACTCCTTCTGCCAGCATCAATGGGCAGGCCAGTCCCATTGGGGAAAGTATGGCATGGGTATCCTGGACCCATGCCATAGATAACTTTAATGATAATAACCAATACCTTAAATTTGCACCAGAGGTGGTATTCAGCCAGTTCTCTCCGGTTCGGGTGAACCTGTAGCGGAGGCTGTGGAAGGCTTTGCCCACCTGCCCTGATGTAATGCGTGAGCACTGTGCATGTACAGAATGTGGTGTGCATGTGCATGTGCATACGCAGCACGTGCACTCATTTGTGAACTGGTAGGGAAGGTAAGTGAATCCCATTGCTGAATTGCACCCAGAAACAGCCAGTGCAGCTCACGTAACAGTGGTATTACATTCAGGGGTGGGTTCCTGCTTCTGTTACTGCTGGTTTGCTCAGGGATGCCAACCCACCCAGAACTAAAGATTTTAAATCTCCAGATGGTGAGGCTCCACATACCTATATTATCAAGGTTACCATTATCAGGGTTCAGCTTAAACCTTTTGCCCCCATCAGGCTCCTACAGCTTCCAGGGAGCTCTACAAAAGGGCAGTGACCGCATCACTTCAGTCAAATATTTAGTTGAAAGGATTAAAGTTTACATTATGTTATAATCTTAAAGAAAATATTTATAAAATTATGTACTATAGGTATATAACACTAGAAAAAGGTAGAATCTTAAAGATTTGTATTGAAAATGTGAAAAATAAGAAGAGTCATTTTATCATCTTGGACATGTAAAAAAGCTTGAAAAATTTAGGCTCAGATACATATAGTGATTCATAGAATTTTAAATACCAGAATTAATATTTAATTGAAACCAGAACTTTTCCTCCTGGGATTGGTGAATAAAAAGAAAAGAGTCATTGAAAACATTTTATATGTGATTTCTTCAACATGATTATATGCCCAAAGATGGAAAAATGTTGACAATATCTCCAGGGGAGAGAGTGGTATGGTGACTCAGTAGTTAAGATGCTGAGCTTGTCAGCTGGAAACCAACAGCCGAGATTCGAGATCCTAGTGTCATATGATGGTGTGAGGTCCCTTTGCCTAGCAACTCAAAAGTATACAAATGCAAGTAAATAAATAGGTACCACTTTGGTGGGGAGGAAACAGCATTCCATGGTATCTTGCTGCCATATGACCACAGAAATTTCTTCAGACAGCATTGGCACAATGGTCCTTGAAACGGAGTTGAATGCCCTCCCCTATAATCAGTTACATAAAATCTGCAGGATCTCTTTCCTTCCTTTCCTACAATAGAGGAATGCTTTGTGAAGATGACAGAGCTTTCTGTAATTGACTTGTTTGATTAGAGAAAAGTCAATAACCACATTTATAACTGACTGAAAATCCCTTAATGACTTTTTGCATAAAAAAGAATAAAAAAAACTTAACATGTGATTTTATGGTTTTGATGATTAGATGATTGGATGAATAGACTACAGAAAGAAGGGAGTCATGACATAACCTTAGAGAGGGAGAGGTTAAAATATAACTACTTACAGTTGCAATGAAGATGATAAATTATTCTTATTTTACCTTGTTTAAAAGATATTTATATCTTTTCTTGTTTTCTTTTTTCTACTTTTCATCTTTTATCTATATTTTTTACCTCTTATATTTTCTTTTTGCAGGTTTAGCTTTTGTTTAATCTTTCCCTTTCTCTTTTGTCCTTCTTGTTCTTTAGTTTGTGTATGTTCTTATTATTGTTCTTAAAACTCTTAATAAAAATGTTATATATTCTATAAAAATTATAGATAATATCTATAATATAACGAGAGAGAGTCCTACATATGGTGGCAGGGTGTAAGATGCAGGTAGGAACAACATGTACTGACTGGCAGAACCAATTAGCTGGCACTCTGTACAAGAACATCTGCACAATGTTGTAGTGCTATGGACAGCTACATCTGGAAGAAGGAGTATGAGAAGCTGGAGAAGTACCAAGGCCTGACAGAAAAAATGGAGTGGATATGGAAAGTAAAGGCCAAAATGATTTGAGTGGTAGTAGGAGCCCTTGATCCTGTGACTCCTCAGCTGGAAGAGTGGCTCCAAGAAACCCTAGGAACAATGTCAGAGCTTGTTGTTCAGAAGAATGGAGTGCTAGGAATAGCTCAGATACTTCACAGAAAAGCTCAGAATCTCATGTCCTTTCAATTCACCTCTATCAAAGACACATATCTTTCATAGGGTGAGAAGGGATTTTTTTTATACACATAAAATGAGTTTGGATTTAATATAGGACATGTGAGATCCTCAGCATTATTTTTATCATAGCAGCAGTTATAACTGAATGGAATGCTTATCCAGTTCATATCAGGGTTTAATAAATGAAAGTCTGCTGGATATCTCCATTGGTTAATCTTCATCAAATATGATGGATGTAATTAATGGCTTTTTATTAAGCTATTCTATGGAAGCCCAGAACTACTTAAAAAGAGAGAGAAAAAACAACAACTTGAGTAGTATGGTACAAATTCACTAGTAGTTTTGTGTTTGTGTGTGTGTGTGTATGTATTGTCATAGACATGTTCTCAACCATAACATATGGATATGAAGGACCACCAAGAGAATGCATACTTATCAAACACTAAATAAAAGTAAACCAATCTTAATTGCCTTAGAAATGGAAGATTACAGATGGAATTCTGCCACAGGAAATAAATGTTCCGTTTGTCACTAGTGTGCCATATCTTGGTGATGAAAACATTCTCTGAAATCGATTTTTAAATAATTGACAGGATCGTCTGAAAAGTTATACTTTTCAGATGGACTGACCCTAAATAATTTAGGGTTTTCTGGGACCTGCATCTTAGCTATGATCAAGAGGGTTTGTAAACTTGAGCAGTTGGTATGGGAATAGCATACTGTGGTAAACAGAGCCTGCATAAGAAGGCAATGTGACCACATTGTTTTTGATGTGAGTCTTTCCAAGCATTCTTCAAGGGCAGGCCCCTGGAAAAAATAGCTACATTAATTTAAACATGAGATAATTAAGGCATACATCATTATGGTCATGTATGTCTCCAGCAGAAACAGGCACAACTGGTACACAGTGCTGGATCTAAATGTACCTCCAGGCTTCAAATCTGCTTTAGAGGGAATGCTGCCCAATTCTGAATAGGGTATACCTACAGTCTTATTTTGTCATATCTGCTGGCCAACCAAACTCAGTCTTATCTGAACTGAGTCTTCTTTTGTTTATATACATTCAGTGTCTTGCAGTGTTTCGGAACATCATCAGTCAAAGAGGGGAGTTCTAGCCCCATCTTTCTCCTGTACATGCAGAATAAGACTTTTCTTTAAGTAGGAAGAATTTATTCTACTGTACATTCCTTTCTAGCACTGAATATGACAGCTGGAAACAAGAAAAGAGGCAATCATTATCAGAAACTGTAGATGTTGGGGGGGGGGGAAGCCTAGTGTGCCAAATGGAGAAGTGTTGTGGGGTTAATTGCCCCACAAGCTGGAAGTACATTAAGCATCTCAATTTCTTAAATTCTTCAGAAAACTAAAATGTCTGAGTTTAGAAGTAGAACACTCAACAATTCTGTGAACTTATCATGTCATTCCCCCATTCCATTAAGTGATTGGAAAATCTTCCAAAGCTTTGAAAACTCCACCTAGTTTTATCTGAGAATAGGCAGATTGTAATTGTTGTAGCTCCAAAGCTTAACCATAGTCATGACAGTATTTTCAACTAATTTAAGTCACTTATATTCTGGCTATGAATAAAAATGTGCCTTGTCATGTTTGTGGTTATGATTAATCACAATGAAAGCCATAAAGTACTAAGCTACATCTGATGATAAACTTCACTGAGTTTCCTTCAAAACGTTGGAGGAAAAATCAGCATTAATTTTAATGTCACTTCTATCAATACAGATAGAAGACAGGAAACAAATGAACATATCACCGTATCCTATTGTTGCCTTATGGTCTCATTATGAGGTGGGGCTTTACTACATGGACCCAAAGAACTTTGTCTTCTGTTGTAGACTGTCATTCAAGAAATCTGATGAACAGAGTTGAATCTGTTTGAATCTTTCATCTTCACTCATCCAGCTTCAATCACATGCGCTACTTGTACCAGAATGGGACAACTCGCCATCACCAACTTATCACGGGACAACTCACCATGGGACAATTGAAAATTCAATTTAATTATTTAAAATAAATAAAAAAATATTTTAACTTTTGTCATTCACATTTCATTTTCTCCCTCCTTTGGCATCCTTTTTTTAATGTTTCTATTCCACCATGCCTTTAATATTAGTGTAACTCTTATCCTGTGGCGAGTTAGCTGCAGAAAGTTGGCTGTGGCGAGTTGGTCATGGCACGCTGGCCATGGCAAATTGTTATAGACCCTACCTTACAGTAGCTTATTTGATTAAGCATTTATTGAATGAGCTCTTTCTACTTTCTGGTGTTAAGTAACTGCACTTTGATTCAAACAGCATAATCAGGATTGTGTTCATAGAATAAATCAGAACATGAATCATTCCTCAATGATCAGTGTGTCATTTTTACCACACTGGTAAAATTTTCTATAATATCCACATAATCACTGAAATAGCACCACCCATTTCTCCTTGTCTTGATAAACAATTGAGCACTAGAGGACAAAACAGCTGAGAAAGCTTATTTAAATGTGGTCATCAATCAGATCCAGTCATAAAATATAAAACAAGCAAAAACTCGAATCTGTTCAGCCTAGCCCAGTTTTTACCACTTATCTGAATTTTCAGTACTGTAATAATTGCTCGTCCTAAGCTTCACACACTAAACGCCTCTCATACACTAAAGATCTAACATTTCTTTCTTAGCTCAACCCCAAAGTGTAACCATGATTTTTTGGGGTGATCTTTTTGGGGTGCGCGATGTTATTTTATCCTATCAGATAGATATTGCTAATTACCCAGGATTGATGTTCTAAGAAGCTAACTGATGTGTTCCACTAGTTCCACTTTCTTATTGCAGGTGGACATCAGGAAGATACTAAGAAACCAAGTGACAAATGTTTTCCAAACAGGTGCTCTATGAGCATATTTTCTACTTTTTCCTTCAGAATAGCAACTATATTTTAGTCTATTCAAATTTTTATAGTATTCTTCTGCCATATGTTAATTTTTCGGAAGTGAGGTCTAACTACAATTAAATGTTCAATTTTACTTGATGAAAAACATGCTTCATGTAAATCAGCGGTTCTCAACCTTTCCAGCTTGGTGGACCAGAAGGGGGAGGGGAGAAGTGTGGTTCCATGCAAGTGGCAAATGGAGCTTCATGTGCGCATCCTCTCACCCGCTTGCATGGCCCTGTTCTAAATGGGCCACGTTCCGAATGGGCCATGTCCTGTGGGCTGGTGACTCCTGATGTAAATTACTAGTTTAAATAATATTTTAAAGGTAATTATCTGAAAGGTTGCTTGTAATTATTTGTAATTACATAAAACCAGAGTTATCACTAAGAAAAATATAGTTGGCTGGGAGTGCCATAAATCCAGTTTTGATTTTAAAAAAACCTTTACAATTAGTGATATTGGCAGGATTGCCTAATGCAATGAGATGTTGCATTTCCTAGAACATTAAGTTTTAATTCCTGATTAAAAATATTTACAACCACGTAGTTTTGTAACCCTCAATGTCATGATTAGATTGCTGTAGTTCATTGGAATTTCCCCAAAGGTGGTTTTTCAAGAGACAACTGGACTTTCTGGTTTTTCTTTGAAGATGTTTCACTTCTCATCCAAGTCCAGTTGCCTCTTGAAAATGCACCTTTGGGACAACCATGACCTGTATGACTGAGAATCTCCATAGACAATCACTGGAATTTGTCAAAATGTTATATCTTTTCTTTTTCTTAGATCAAAATAATATAAATATAAATAATATAAATTTGCTGGCACTGATGTGTGGAAGATTTAATGTATCAGTTCCTCAGGTAAAAGAGAACTGTTATGACAAGAGATGACCTTTTTAAACATTCATGTTTTTATTTCTATATGAATCAGTCACACCTGTAATTAATACCAGCCATTTCTATGACGTGGTAACAATTAAAAACATCCATTCAAATAATATTTTACATTCAGTGATTAGTTGATCTGCTATATGCAAATCCAAAAGAGTTTTTTTGCTGCCTATGTAGCTTTGTCTACTGTATGTCTATGCATATGACCAATATTTTGCTTTTAAAATTGGCTTCTAACACCTACTTGATCTCTTTTGAGTACCATAGTTCAAAAGAAAAGCTTAGAGGATTGGCAGTTTGGGGCAGATGTGTGTCTATTCCTCAGGCATCAGTGGCTGTAAGTTAACAATTAAAAAAATGTACAGCCATCTGTGTAACAAGATGGCAGAGCTCTGCACTTGCCTGTTACTATAAATAAGAAAAAAAAACTTGTCTAGTTTCATAGATGTTAGATTATAAAGACTCAATGTGTCAAACGTGTATTATGCTTCTGGGTTTTATTGGAATACCTGAAGTGGTGGCCTTTTCAGAATTGAAAGCAAGCATAACATTTATGAAATCTGTTTCACTGTGATACATGTAATATTTGATATCATATTTTATAGTGTGTATTTTATAGATGTGAATTACTAATATCCCCCTTTCTCATCTCCTCGTGCATGAGCTATAGCTCTTAAAGGAGTCCATCAGATTCTGTTGATTAATATACTTTGCAGTCAGTTGTTGCCATGAAATTTTCTTAATTGTAGAAAATATGTGATTAATGTTACTTGAAAAATGAATTAGGAACATTGTCTAGAATGGTTCTTTAGATATGACCATACTTTTATGATCCATTCTACCATGGGATATAGATCCTATATAGGATTGCAAAAGGTCAAAAGTCTAATCAAGTTTTTTTTCCCCCTGACTACATATATATTAGGCAGCAGACATTATAAGAAGGAAAACCAGTGCATATTTTCCATTTCTCTATTTCCCACCATCTCCATATATCGAATCTTTTTTTTTAAATATATTTTTATTTGACATTTTCCAAGCATTAAAATCACAATTACACTTTTACAACTTTCTATTATCGGTATTTCTTTTTTCTGATTTCGGATTTTCCATTCTATTCTATCTTATACATATTCTTCATTTCATCCTTTCTCATTTTTACAATATATACATTTATATACAATTTTTTCATCTCTATTGCTTTCTAAGTATATACCATCTCTTTTCATTGTTTGCTATGCGCTCCTTATGCATATATCGAATCTATGCACATGTAAAGGCAGAAGAAAGGAGGAAAACATCCCATCTGTGAAGATCTCCTATAGATCTATCCAAAAATCTCTGCTATAGACAGAAAAGGCAGATGTCATAAGTGTCATTATTTCATTTTGCAAATAACTTTTACAACTAATAAATTACTTATGGTATAATAATAGAATGCCTGTGTTATCAAGCTACAATTAGATAGGTTGTCTACATTAAATTTAAGTAAAATCCCACTTTAATTTCATTTTGAAGTGCTTTGATAGATTGAGTTGAATGAAGAATTAAGGATCTTAATTTATTCATATGACCATTACTTTGATAACTCTTTAACTTCAGGAAAGCAGCCAATCTAAGATCTAAGATCCAAGAATTGAGCCAATACAATATTAGCAGATTTATGGAAAGAAACTAGTGTAATACTAAACAAAAACAGCATGCCATATCCCATAATAGGCATCTAATTCACAAGCGACTTAATAATTTGACCCCGATTAAAAATGTTGCAGAAATACTCTTTTATTTTTAGGTATATATTATGTCATAATTCTGAATGGGACCCTCTTTGCTGATTCTAATAGCTTGTTTCCAGTAGAGTCATTTGTCTTTAAATAATTGTTTTTAAGCAGGTATTTAAATTGATATCTAATTACTATTTTCTCATTGTCTTCATTTGTGTGTTATGGATACATCTGTGTGTTTAAGTTCAGTTTCTGTGTGGTATCCCTCTGATATTTCAAGATGCACAGTATGATGTTTTGTAAATACTAGTAAGCGGCAGATCTCACACAGCAAATATCCACTTTGGGTATTTAACAAAATTGGGATCCTTCCATAGGCCTTATATGAACTCCAAATAACAATAAAATCTAATTACCAACCTATTTGGCAGAGTTCTTTAAATGGCACACTGATTGTTTCTGGTTATACTTTAGTTGCTTTGTGACCAAAAGCACTTCAAAATCTTTTCTTTTAGAAATAACTTGTAAAATGTACAAATAAGTGGAATGTGAAATATTGTTGTGAAAGTAATCTGGGTTGAGAATTATATTAAATACATTTATGGATTACATTGGTTACATGAAGCACTGGATTGTAAGAATATAAGAGACTGGTTCCTATTTAGTAACTTTTAAAATTGACAAGCAGTTTATCTGTAATTGTTATTTTTTTCTCCTTGTCTACTACAGATACTTCTGTGTACCGTCCGATACATTCATATCTCGTAGAGTCTTTTAAAATCATAATCATGCCTCTTTGGACTCTTAGGAAAAAATCAATTTGAGGCCACTGGAGGCTTATAATACATTTTCTCTGTTTCTCTAACTTAGTTGCTGTATGCTAAATTGGTAAACTCCCATTTTTGTTTTTGTTTTTACTCCAGAATCAAACAGGCTGTTCTTGCCAGCCTGCCATACTCTAAATCAGATTGTTCTAATGGAACAATTGACTATAATGGAAGAGTTCTTCATGTCTTTCTGAAATAATATAACACTGGTGTTGACTGTCTAGTGGTTGTTTTTTTGGGAGATCTGTATGCAGATAAATACTGAGGGAGATGAAATGTGGCTGAGAATGAAGAAATGTAGAAATATTGCAAAATTATAAATTAAAAAATGTAAGAGCTTGACACAAAAAGCTTTATTTCATTAGTAAACTAAACAATATTGCTAGCTATGGGTTAATAGGATTATAATAGGATATTAATGTTGAGCCTTTTAATTGAGTATGGAAATAAGGGACTGGTCTTTTAAAGATAAAAATAAAAGACACTGGGCATTTGACATTTTATTTTCATGTCAGCAAAATCCACAGGATTTTGAAGTGTCTAACATCTCTGGACCTCTGTTTAAAAGCAGTGAGACAATCCAGGTAGTTCATTTCTTAGGGATTGTTACATTTCTCAAGTGTCTAAAAACACTCACCCTTCAGCCTTATGCCTAGCAACATACCTGAGGCAAGCTATAATCCCAAGCAAAGCACTGCCTGCCTTATTGCTTAATTATTATACCTATTTAATGCTACTTAGAACATTGTCAGCTGTTGAGAAAAGGTAATTATCACTAGTCAAATGACACACTTTTTTTGGCTGCCTTACGGATACACATTTTACTGGTACCTTGATACATAATGAAGCCTGATAGCAAAACTTTTGCTTGTCTCTACTTCAAGCCCCAGCTGTTTCCCTGCTAAATTCATCCCATCTGTCTCCCCTTCCGTAAGGCTGTAGGCAGTATAGCATAAGTACAGAAGCAGTTCAGTGCTATTTTGGATAAACATAGCTGAAATTTGAATCCTTGCCATTTGCAATGCACACATTTTGTTTTACTGCTGTAAAGAGAGCTGTCAAAATAAAAACTACAAGGATAATTCACTGAAATGAATTCAAAGGAAGATTAAAGAAGAAATATATAGCTCATATATGTGCAAATAGATGACCTCTTAATGGCAGTGAATTTTAAATATGCATTGCATACAAAAAGAACTTTGATCAGTTATTAATTTAGGCTCTATCTTATACCCATTGTCTAAGAATTAACAGTATCCCATTATATATGGTATAGGCCAATTACAGGATTTGACTTTCCCTTAAAGCTGTAATTTGATAATTGGATCAATCCAAATCAATATGATCCATATTTTCATTGATACTGCATTATTTCAGGAAATGAAAAATATTGATAGTGTTTATTCAGCTACTTAGTTAGTTATCCTATTTCTTAATCACCCATCTCTCTTAAAGAAGGGCTCTTTTCATTGATAGCAACTGTTTGTTCTCATTAAAAGTAGAAATATGACACCTCAAAGGAAGACGAATCTTACTGATACAGTGTATATATTTGTTTTATTTATTTAAGAAGATATAAATGAGATTACAAGTAGAGTAAGGATGGATGTACTACCCCCATCCTTCTCCCGCCAGAGATAATCAAAAAGTGTGACCAATGTCCTTTCCATCCGATATTCAGGCCTGCACCCTGAGTAAAACACAAATGCTTGCATTCATACTCAGGAGCAACAGGGTCAAAACAGAGGTGGTATTCAGCAGGTTCTGATCAGTTCTGAAGAACAGGTAGCGGAAATTTTGAGTAGTTCGGAGAACTGGTAAATACCACCTCTGACTGGCCCCACCCTACCTATTCTTTGCCTCCCGAGTCCCAGCCGATCAGGAGGGAATGGACATTTTACAGTATCCTTCCCCTGCCATGCTCACCAAACCATGCCACGTCCAGCAAGCTACGCCCACAGAACCAGTAGTAAAAAACGTTGAATCCCACCACTGGGTCAAACCATTCACAGATAACTGGGCAAAAAACTGCCCCAGATGCCTCCACAGGAGCAACAACCACTCTGATATTTAACTGGGAAGAAATCTGAACAAATTCGTCTTCCTGAAAAATTTGCTTACCTTAAATTGTTCACAGAATTGTTGCATTCTACTTTTAAAAACTTTTATTGAATATGTTTTACATATGCTATCCTACCAAATAAAGTCAACTTTTAATTAGTTTGTTGAAACCGACTCCAGTTCACCAAAGTCTACATTATGATGAAATCGTTAATTTAGAACGCAATAATATTTAAGTATTTTAATGTCAATAACATTCCTAAAATTTCTCACAATCTGCAACAATATAATATGGGTTTTGTTTGGGTTGTTTAGCATCTGAAGTAACAGAGTAGTAAGACATTTCAATTTCAATTGGTACAAGATTATCCAGTGTGTTTCATGGCTAAATAAGAATTATTCTTATTGGTTGTCCCAGTAAAGTCCAATATATATTACATAGACATGTGTAGCATTTCTCATTATTAATCAAACATCCCATTTGATTTGAAGTGCACAGAACAGAAAACTATTAATTTATTATTCTTTAAGTTAGAATTTACTTTTTTGTAAATTTGTATAAAACTTCACAGTAAATAAAGGAAAATATATAATGTCAGAAATGATATCCTATAATTTGCTAAACATATCAATTCATCTGATGGTAATCACACTGAATAAAATACTTTGGAAAAAGAGAGTAGAAACTTCATAACTTCTATTATGAACATGTTTTTCCAAATATATTTAAATATTAAAACAAATCTAATAGATCACTGCAAGTTTAGAGATGTTACTGATAATAGACAGATAGCCATGGTATTACAAGCATAGGACAAAATTGGAAAATGTTGTAGGAATCTGCATATTGGAAACCCAAATGCATAAAGACTCTACTTCCATGACTTTTCATATTGAAATATTCATATTGAAAATAAATACATGTAGATTATAGACTACATTTATTTTATCATTTGCTGCATAGTCCTTCCAAACTACTAGTTGCTACTTAGAACAGAAAGATGTATGTGGCTCTGGATAGAATTGCACTCATGAGACCTCTCCTAACATGTAGACTCTTAATCCCACATGGTATACTGAGAAATTGAGGGGGATGAAACAGATGAAGAGATGTCTAGAATACTGATGGTGGAAGACAAAGAATGAGCTTGATCCCACCACCATCACAAGAACCCTAAAATCTGGCTGTTATAGCCTATGTTCTGAGTTATGGTAGTGTGTTTTTCTATTGTCTATAACCCGTATAAATGGAAGTTAGACACTGGAGTTTTCCATTATCTATAGCCTTATAAATGGCCAAGAGGGACCATTTGTCTTGCTTTTAATCCTTGTAAGGTGCTAATAAACAATGATTGGACAGCCCTATAAATTTAAATAACAAATAAATCAATATGTGATAATATGTGATAAATACTTTTCAAGGTTACCTATGTGATAGTGATGTGTGGCTCGTAAATTAATTAGGTCATCTTTTGGAAACTTCACAGTGATCTGCCAAAATAGGATATCAGGATGTCAAACTCATGTCGTCACAGCGGCGTCACGTGACGTATCAGGATTTTTTTTCTCTCCTTTGCTAAACGGGGTGTAGGCGTTGCCAGCAAGTGACACATACAGCCTGCAGGCCGGGAGTTTGACAGCCCTGATCTATCTCAACACTAATAGCATGTAATTCATGCTAGAATCTGTTTTGATACATTTCAATATATTCAATATATAGTAAATTATGCAAATTACATAAATTTATATAAATTGTTTGAAGCAAAAACATGTTGGTTTTCCTTTCTTAAATGTGTTTTCGGGATTGCATTTTGGAATGAAAATAGTTTAAAAAGATAGACTGATAGCGAGATAACCTGGATGCTTTTTAACTTCAAACTCAATAGAGTGAGTCCTTCCGTTCACAGTGCCTCTGAGATTACTGTTAGTCCATCTGCATTATTGTCATTTGGATATGATTCACCACAGTTGGAGTGCACTGTATAAATCATCTAGTTGATATTGTGACAGAAGTTTCTTTTTCGATTTCCTCTGTTTTTCCTTGAAGAAATTTCACTTCTCATCCAAGAAGCTTCTTCAGTTCATGGAGTCACTTCATTTCAGTACAGAAATGAAAAAGCCAATGTCTTCAAGGAAGAACAAAGAAAGTCCAGTTGCCTTTTGAAAAAACACCTTTGGGACAACCCTGTTGAGTTTTTTAAGTTGGAAAAAGTATGAACCTATAATCTCTTCCTTAGTTGTTTCAGGATTTAACTTCGTTTTTAAAATTCTTTTTTGGTCACATGAAAGTTAAAGACGTTCACAACCTAATGAACTAAAAAAAATCTTAGACAAATGTTAGTATGTCTGTGATGGTTTAACAAATTTTGATACTGAAATAAAGCATTAGGGAATTATATGACAGAATAACTTTTCTTCTTGTGACAATTAAAATTGCCACTTTTATTAAATGTTTATCTTTAAATTTTATTTGTATATTTAACTCAAAACTGAACTTCTGAAGCAGGATTAGCAATATGTATCTCTTTTCACTTGAAAAATGAGATATTAACCACCAAATATGAAAAACAGTATAAATGTTTTAAGAATGTTTTAGTTGTATGCATTTCATCTTCAATACAACAATACATTTTCCTTCTATAGTACTACAGTAATAGATTAGTGACTTGCTATCTGTTTCTGATTTTAGCAGCTGTGTTTTCATGATATATAATTTTAAATGTTTAAAATGTCAGCAGGTACATTTTCTTTGTGCTTTGTTCACAGTAAAAGAATAGGAAATTCTAGGTATGAGTCTGGGATCTTAAAAGAATTTGTGAGCTATGAAAACTAGGGCATCAAAAGTGATTAATGGTGATGTTTTTAAACATACGGCTAGCAAAAACTTGCAAGACATGAAAAATGAATATAGGGGTACTAAGTAGAAATGGATGTTGTATGTTCCTAGAGGGAGCACCTTAAAATTATATCTATTCCAGGTGTTTTGACTTGCTTGTTAAAGGAAAGATCCACATAACAACTAAAACAGTGTTCAGATCTTCTTAAAATGTACTTTGCTAATTCATACAGCATGTTGAACTACCATTAATTAGCACAAAATAGTGCAGTGGATCTCAAAAGATAGTTTCAGTAGATCTCAAAAAAGAAACAAACTAGGACCTAGGAAATACTGACTCTTCCCCCCCCCCCCTTTCCCCTCCCCAACCTCAGTCCTTGCATTCATGGCTATTTGAATTGATGGAGCAGTAACAAGGTGCATTACTATTTCATGGACAGGTGCCAATACCAAAGCAAAGATTGAGATTCCCCCTTCCCACCTCAATAGTGCTGGGACCCTGCCTGTATACCCGGTCTTCTGTTCAGCAAGTCATAAAACCCAGATTTTGTTTTAGTACTTTTTTTGAAACTTTACTATGTAAATTTCATTAAAAAATAAATGTACAAATATTTTTCCTCCTCCTCATAGAAACAGTTATCGGGAATTTTCTCTGACTTGCCAGAAATACTCAATTTTCAGACAGAGAAGAAGCATGGACAATTTCACACTTAATGATGAACACTTCAAAAAGTTCTGAATGCTGAAAAAAGGAAGTGTTACACTGAAAATTGCAGCTGGCAGTATTCTCTATCAATCAATATTCATTTGAAGAGTTAGCTGTTGATCTAAGGGAGCAAATGCCATTCTGTCAAAAGGAGAGGGGGTATTCCAGCATGACTTTTGAAGAAAGAATTATTTTTCTGTAATACATGGATGCAGTTATGCATTTTGCTGTGCGTTCCAAGTGGATTGTTGATACAGTACTTTGGTTCTGCACCTGCATATGGAAATCTTGCTGAACATGGAAATCTGTTAAACATAATATTTACAATGGCTGGAATCTGGGGAGAAAGAAACATATTTTTGTTTATATTTTATATTTCTCATTGTTTCCTGGCTACATTTTCATTAGATGTATGGCTTGATTCCATAGAAATAGTCTGAATGGGTGCAGCATTTTCAATGTGTTCAATGTTCCTAAGTCCAAAGATGTGCACTTCTTTGTGACTTGTGTAGCTATACTGTTGGAAAGTTGGCATATGACTCAGAAGCTTTTGATTTCTCTTAACCTTACCTAAACATGTCCATATTGGCCATCCTTCTCCCTTCTGTGCTTGAATACCATGTTTTCCCGAAAATAAGACAGGGTCTTATTTTCTTTTGCCCCCCCCCCCAAAATAAGCACTTGGCCTTATTTTTGGGGAGATCTTATTATTTTTGAGGTGCAGGAGGTGGCGAGTGTGGTCACCTCATGGCTGCTGCTGTGTTGCAATATTTTCAGGGAGGGCTTATTTTCAGGGGAGGGCTTATTTTAGCACATGCACCCAAAAGCTCGATTGGGCTTATTATCCGGGGAGGTCTTATTTTTGGGGAAACAGGCTATACATTTGCATAGTTCAAATATTGAAATAAAAATGAATAGGCATATACTGTTCTACATTTATCAAATAGTATAGGTCCTCAGTGTTCAGTACTATTTCTTTCTGAATCATTTTTAATTACATATTTTACTTGGAAAGTTAAACATCCTATTTTATTCTTGAATCACCATGATGTTTACCTCTTAGGAAATATATTTGTACAATCTACCTTGTTTATCATTTCAACTCTTTTCCTTTTCTTTTGTATAAAAATTGGTTGTCTAAAACTTTTAACATTCTAAACAGCTATAAAATATTGTGTAATTTATTTCTCCAAGCTGTTTTGTTATGACTTTATGTATATTTCTCTGCCCCATCAGGATTTTAACACTGTCAATAATCTTGCTTATCAAGCATTTCCAACACTCCCTTTCCCCTGAAAAAGCTCCTACAATGTATTCATGCAGATTTACTTGCATACGGATCTTCACTCTGCCAGTTAACAAAGCAAGACTTCTTTTATTCTGGCTTCCTACTTGATTCCTGATTGATTTATGCTTGACAGATGAAATGCTGTCCTATTCAGTGAATTAGCTGTTTGTGAATAACATTTCTGATGCTTTGGTGTTGGAAATGGCAGGAATAATGAAAAAGGCTTTTATTCCTTTATTTGTTGCTCTGTTTCTAATTGTTCCTTGGAGAATGAAGCTATTGTAGCAACCTGGTGAGTGTGTGCGTATAGCTGTATCTAGAGATATACATCTCTTATAACAAACAATATTAAAATTACCCCCCCCTTTTTTTTTGGGAGGAGGAAGTCTTGAAAGGGAAAAAAAAGTAATGTACAAGCAGATGTGCTGCTAGATCTACAGGCTTCTGCCAACCATATGGCATCTTAAAGAAAGATGGTTGGAGCGTCTGGATTAGCAAAGAGTTGGGATGGAAAGCCATGTGTCGTGTTGGTACAGGCAGTTGTTTTAGTTCTCTGTAAAAGGCTTCAGGAGATTGTGTAATGGAACAAATGGTACTGCAAGCCTAGTAACAGCCTTACCGCTGCTGGAGAGGCAATTGTCCCCCAGGCACCTACTGCTCCATCCTTTCCTCCACCCCTCCTTCCCATTCCCCCATTTGTTTATTAATATATTGAAAAATGGCATGATTTTATTCTCCTTTTTTCTGGTACAAAGAGCTGCTGAGCTGTCCCTGTTTTTTAAACCTCTTTCATTCGCAAGGAGGATTTTCAGTTTGAAAGCTTTTTAAAATTATTATAATTATCAGTGTTTTGTTTGTTTAAAAGGAAGGATAAGAAATCAGGACCATTTTATCTGAATTGCTGGTGTCTTTATAAGAAACATCTTCATTTCCTTTAACTGGGAAATGATAGCATTGTCTGTGAAAGATGTTTAAGCCTAATATTCCTATTTCTATCAATATTTAGCAATTAATGGGAAATTAGTCTATTGCTCTGGAAATAGAAAGCTATCAATCTCTAATGAAAAATAGATAACCAATTGTGATACCTTATTTTTAAGTATATTTTGAGCTTTTGTGAATGAAATAGTGGTAATTATCTCTGTGCTCACTAAGAGAATAGAGGTTGAGTTTATGAAAACACTCAATTTCTCTGTTCAGCTGATTCAAGGGCTGATTAAACAGAACCAAAGGTCCAGTGCCTGTAAATTGCTCCAATGTAATATAGCAATTACAGTTTTAATTATAATACTAAGATTGCTATTTTTATAAGAATATTCTAAAAGATTTTGTGGAACCTGCTGATAAGAAGGTCATGAAACAAAAGCGTCTGAAACAGTTGCAAGACTATAATTACTAGTGCTGAATATCCCTTTATTCTGAGATTTTAATGGATGATCTTTTCAGACATTACTTTTCAGTACAAAATGCGTGTAACACTTAGGAATAGTTGCAGCTGCCTGCATGATTGAACAGCTGTTTGTCCATTAGGTTAGAATGTTTGCTTGTATTGTGTGGGCAAGATTTGTGGTTTTTCAAATGCATTGTTCAGAAAGTACACAATATTCTGCAATCAGTAGCATCAGAGAGAGCTTTAAGAATAAAATGATGCTTGTACTTTCCTGAGAGTAAGAATACGAGTACATACATAATGAAGTTATGCCCAGGCAAGTAAATAATACTGGATTGGGCTAATAAAAGTTTTTTTTTAATGGATAAAGCCTGTTTTAGCTTCCAAATATATATTTACAGGCTATATTATCTGCAATAGTGTTTTAAAAACTACTTTTATATATCATCTCTCCATCATCTCTCTCTTCATATTAATTACTTCATTTTTTTCAGGTCTCTTTCACCAGACTTCTTTATTTTCAAAATGTAAGCTGCATTATTGCGACAATCTGTCTCAATGATCCCTAATTAGAGCATCTAAAGTAATCTGGAATTGTACCTGTCATTCATGCAAGCTGTGAGCCAAGGTATGAGATTATTTGATCTCTCATGAATAAAAGTGAAAGTAGCATGTAGTACATTTTACCAGCTAAGGCTGATTTGTCATCTATTGTCTCCTTTCCGAGAGAAATATATCTTGGTCTTGCTTAGCCATGTTCAAATAAGTTCAACAACATTCTATTGAATATAGTAGAGGAGCAGTTTTTATGGTTTAGCTAATCTAAAATACAGTTGTTATTTTACTGGCTGTGATTGTTGGGTCTCTTGCATATGAGACAAATTCATGACTGATATTTGCAAGAATAACTCATGGTCTGAATAATATACCTGTTTTACTACCTGTTCTGTGAGCGTGGCTTGGTGGTCATGGCAAGGCTTGGTGGGCGTGTCAGGGGAAGGATACTGTAAAATCTCCATTCCCTTCCCACTCCAGGGGAAGGTAACTGCAAAATCCCCATTTCCCCCAATCAGTTGGGACTCGGGAGCCAGAGATAGATGAGGGTGGGATGAGTCAAAGGTGGTATTTACCGGTTCTCCAAATGTCTCAAAATTTCTGCTACCGGTTCCCCAGAACTGGTCAGAACCTGCTGAAGAACCGGTAGCAGAAATTTTGAGTAGTTTGGAGAACCGGTAAATACCACCTTTGACTCCCCCTCTGGCCTAAGAGCATGAATGGATATTCCTCTGTGTGTACTAAGTCATATTGAAAAAGACTAGTCTTGAAAAAAACAAATCATGATGTTCCTCTAGTTTAAAGAAGGCAGCTTCAGAAGGTGATGGTAAACAGCATAGCCTAGTTGTGTTGGTCATCTTATTGAGTCTGCTCTGAAATCATATACCGTATTTATCGGCGTATAACACGCAGTTTTAAAACTAAAATTGGAAGCTTAAACCCTGCCTGCGTGTTATACGCCGATACTGCGCGTTATACGCCGGGTCCACTGTTCCCTCTAAGGTGCGCGGCCGCGCGGCCGCGCACATGGCAAGAAACCCCCGCGCAGAGGTTTCTAACTCCCGCGCAGAGGTTTCTTTCAAAGCAAACGTGGGGGAGTCCTTTGCAGGCGGCTAGAACTGGCCGCCCGCAAAGGACCTTCCCAAACTTGTTTCAGCGGCAGGCAGCTCTCAGCCTGGGCGGCAGCGTCACGCAGGCTGTGGAAGGAGGGGGAGGAGGAGGGAACTAAAGAGAGCTTTTACCGAGTCTGCGCCCCACAGCCAGGACTGTCCTTGCGCCCCTCCAGCCGCGTTTCTTCCCCGCAAAGCCCTTCGGGCAACCCGAGAGTTCCGCTTGACGCCAGAAGGGCTTTGCAGGAAGAAACGCCGCGTTTCTTCCTGCAAAGCCCTTCGGGCAACCCGAGAGTTCCGCTTGACGCCAGAAGGGCTTTGCAGGAAGAAACGCCGCGTTTCTTCCTGCAAAGCCCTTCGGGCAACCCGAGAGTTCCGCTTGACGCCAGAAGGGCTTTGCAGGAAGAAACGCGGCGTGTTCTGTGTTCCTGGGGTTTTCTGAGGACTCTTTGATCCAGCAAGCATCTTCTTCCCCAGCCATTCCTCCTTCCTCATCTTCAGGCAGGCCAAGTGACTCACATTCAACAACACTGAAGTTAACTCATTGAGGATGCTACATCAGGAAGAGGATGTATTCTGCCCCAGTTTCAACTGGCTGCATTTGGGGACTCCTCCTCAGTCTTGGTTGCTCGTCCAAAAATCCTTCTGTCCTTCCTTCCATGAAGGCACCTTGGATATCTTCATTCAACTTGACCACCATTCAACTTGATGAAAGAAGGCTTTATACCAGGAACGAGAGGAAGCACAATTATCAATTTTTAAAAAAAGAGAGAGAGAGGGAGGGAGGTTGAATCATTCTTATCAGGAACGCTTCTTAATCAATTTATCCATGGGAAGTCTTTTAGCCACAGCTAGGAAATGTTCAATTCCAAAAAATGTTCCTTGAATGCAAAGAGTTTTTAATGAATACGCAAAATGTTTTGATTCCAAATGCATCAGGCACAAAACACTATTTTTTCCAGGAATTTCGGGAGCTTTTTGAGCTTGAAACACTCCAGAATTGTTTGAAGTAAGAATTTTAATGTTTTGAGCACCTCTTAAGTTTGGCTTCTGGCATCCCTAGGAATGTTTTGATTTTGAAAGGCCACGCATCAGGCATGGAGGTTATGTCTTCTGCAGGTTTTTTTTTTACCATGGGCTGAGGCTGATGGGATTTGAAATCCAAAGCACCAGGAGAGTCACTACTTTGTTTATTCTTGTTTTACCCAGAGAAGAAATTATTGAGTGAACTCAGTTTTTCAAACGTGGCAAAACTTTAAGCTGTGTGGATTTCAACTCTAGCATGGAATTCTGGGAGTTGAAGTTCACACATTTTAAAGTTCCCGTTTGCAAAACATTGAATTAAATGGTCCAATTGTCCTATTCAGTATCAGGCAGCTTCTTCTATCTACAGCTGTTGTATTTCCCCCTCCTATCATAATTGTCTCTCTGGGGAATAATTACTTTATAAATACCATTGATTCCGTTTGAGATTATACATTCTTCATTGTTGGGAAATCAGTTATGGTTAATTTCTTAGATATTTGTATCATGTCTCTAAAGGGATAAGCATATATGTGAGATAACATTCTTTTTGCAATATCCTTGAGTTTTAATTCCTTTACACCTATTCTCTTCAGACTCAAGTGAAGAGAATTATACTGAAGCTTTCAACTGGCTATTTAGTTAGTAGCTTAATATATTTTTGTATATTAACCAAAAAACGGGAGTATATAGATATAGATATGAGGAAATATATGTGATCATTTTCTATGATGAGTATATTAGAGGTTTTAACAAACAAGTAAGAAGGGGAAAAGATAAATAGCCTCATTCTCAGTCTCTGTTTTCTGCACACAATATCAATTTTAACTTGGCGTTTCTTCCTGCAAAGCCCTTCTGGCGTCAAGCGGAACTCTCGGGTTGCCCGAAGGGCTTTGCGGGGAAGAAACGCGGCTGGAGGCGCAAGGACGGTCCTGGCTGTGGGGCGCAGACTCGGTAAAAGCCTCTCTTTGGTTCCCTCCTCCTCCTCCTCCTCCTCCTCCTTCTTTCTGGAGCCCCTTCCTCAAAGATTTGGTACCAAAGCAATGGCGGTGAGGAAGTTGTGTCTTTTGGATTTTGCACTGTTGTCTTTTCAATGGTTCTCAGACTGGTTGAACCTTTAGCAGCTGGGGTGATATTCTTTACTGTTAAGGTTACAATTGGATGTGTTGGACAAATCTTAAAAGATGAAACTTTTATTAAAACGTTTGACTTAACTAAAAACGTCTTCCTTTTTCTTCTTCTTCTTAAATATGATTTATTTATTTATTTTTACTTCAGAAGTTTGATGACCGTTGTACAAACTAATCCAACCTAAATGTAGAGGAGGAGAAGAAGGGGGGGGGATTTAAAAAGAGCAGAGGAAAAAGAAAAGAAAGCATGAAGAAAACATAAAGAAAGGGATGGGAGGGAGGGAAGGAAGGAAGGCACTTTATGTTGAAACAGAAAATATTATATAAGGAAGAAAATGGAAATAACTTTTTGCTCAAAGAGGTGTTTTTTCATTTCATATTTGCCTTTTAAGAGGAGTTAATGTTATAATTCATGTTCTAATGTTATAAATTTTAATCCAACATTAAGTTCCGAGCTTCCAAGTCATTTATTTTTAATGAAAAAAATTTTTACTCAAATTTTTGTGTTAAAATGGGGGATGCGTGTTATACGCCGGTGCGTGTTATACGCCGATAAATACGGTACTTTATCAAAAAGTTAACCAAAAAATGGGAATGAAAATGCAAACGTTTTGCAAAAAGCACTTCTCCTGATTGGGGTTGATGGGTACACACCACTTTTTGCCACCATGCATCTGAGTGTGTACAGAAACAGGATTTCTTTTCTGTTAGTGCTACTAAGTCTGGCAGAGAAAGAATGTAACTTGTAGTTTTTCAGGATACTATGTGTGAAAGAAATAACAGGAAAAAGTAGTAGCATTTAGTAGGAAACAGCTAGGGTGCTCCATGATTCTCTTGGAGAACATTTTACTGAGCACTTCCTAAAAACTGGCAGTTTTAGTTCTTTTAAACTATGATTTGCTATTGATTGGAATGTTAACCTGTGTTGTAGTGCAATATTATTACTAGTAGCAATATTTATGTTTTTTTCTGGATTTTTCCCAGGAAATATTAATTGAGTGTGTGAATGGTAGAATAGACATTTTTAGTTATTTTTTAAAGAAATGGTGTATTGTTTAGATTTATTATAAATATTATGGTTATAATTGTTACTTTCTCATTTGCTAACTACCTCAAGGATTCTCACATTTTTAGTGAATCTGTGAGTCTATGTATGTGCATGAGAGACAGAATGTTGCAGACTGAAATAAAGAATAAGAACTAATTTTAATATTATTTTCATTAATAAGATTTCAATTAATATAAACTTAGGGTTCATTTAATAAAAGAAACAGAAAGCAGAATTGTGCTTTAACTTTCTGCAATTTGAATAATAGCAAAATTCCTTTAGCTTCTAGAAGAACATAGTGATTTGTATGTTAGAAATAAAAGGAAGATTCATGCAGCACTTTTCCATCATTTCTAAAAATCTGTTTCTCCTCACAAGAACTGTATATCACTTATTGGAATCTGATTTTTTTTTCTTCCCATCTCTTCTAAAATTAATTGTTCAAAAAGTTTTGGTGGCTATGATGTGTATGTATCAGAGGTCAGTTTGCCCAAATAATCAAGTGATGGGGTGTTTTACCCATCACAGGGGTCTTTCTCATCTTCATTTAGTATTTGACATCTTGAAGCTCCAGGAATGATTCAAAGGCATTCTGTCACTTTGAAAAAGGAAAGCATTCCATTACAAATGCAGAGTTGCTAATGTTTCTTTTTTTAACAGAGTTAATACAAACTTATACATTGATCTACATTGTTTTCTAAATTCCTGGTGAGTCCTAGGGGCCTCCCATACGCTCTGCACATGCCATCAAACCCTAAAAAAGTCCTTCTCTGTTCATTCTGTGCAGCCTGCTTAAACACCACATGCACTGTGTCTGCTAGATGTCACTTCTTGGGAAGCTCACATGCAGAGAGGTTCTTTTTAAAGGCATTGTGGTCTGAACAAGAAATTTAGATTGGGCAGCCAAGTCTTGTTGGTTCAGGATAATTTCATAGCTTCATATTAAAATTCAATTTAAAAAAGCATTAGTGATAAGGAGAGAAATGAAATTATCATGAAGTTCTGAAGAAAAACATATCTTAAATAGGAGATATTTAAGAACTTTTGGAACCCTACTTTGTGGAAGTAATAAATAATAATGAAAGTGAGCAATAAAGCACTTGTTTAATTTGTTTTCTAATGCAAATACACAATAAAATAAAATAAAATGATTGAAATTGCCTCAAATTTCCAAGAAGGAAATACTAAATGACATGGTTTGAACACCTTTGAATGTTCAATTTATGCGTTTGTTGATTTGAGGAACCTAAAGGAAGACAACTATTAACAAATAATTGTAGATTAACATAGAAGAGAAGTAGAAATGGAAGTGTCGACCAATATATTCTGCTTGGTATTAAAAATACATTTGATCCTTTTATACCAAAATTTGGTAGATGCTGAGAGTACTTAACCCTTTTTCCTTGTGCCACTTTTCTCTGATTGTTATGCAAATTATGGGATGGAATAGGAAAAAGGAAATAAAGTTTAGATACAAATGTAACAGTTTAGTAGTATCTCCTTTTTAATTTTTCCAGACATTTTACATCTTACTTCTCTCAGTTCTCCACATCTTTTCTGCTCTGTTTATTCTCCAAGATACTGAAATGGGAGTTGAACAGGGTTGGAATTGAAATTTTTTAGCAATTGGTTCTCTGCCCGGTTGCTGTGTCTATAATGTTGTGGTATACTCGGTCTCCTGCACCATGGGAGGGGGGGGGTATTTTCACCTTCCCTAACTCCCCAGCTCCTTTAGTCTCCAGAAGGGTGAAGACTGTCTCCCCTGGTCTCCAGAGGCCAGAAACAGGGCTGTTTCTGGACTTCCGGAACTTCCAGGAGGCCTGTTTTTTGCCCTCCCAAGGCTCCAGAGGCATTCCTCAAGGGTGAAAACATCCTCCCCCCAGGCTCCAGAGGCCCTCTGGAGGCTGGAAACAGGCCCATTTCAGGACTTCTATAGCTTCCAAGAGCTCATTTTTTGCCCTCCCTAGGCTCCGGAGGCATTCCTCGAGCCTCCAGGAGGGTGAAAACATCCTCCCCCGGGCTCTGGAGGCCCTCTGGAGGCTGGAAATGGGCCCATTTCAGGACTTCTGAAACTTCCAGGAGGCCCGTTTTTCACCACCACCCCAGGCTCCAGAGGAATGTCCTCCCCAGGCTTTGGAGGCTTTGCTCAAACCTCCTGGGCTCCAGAGGCCCTCCGGATGCCTTCTGGAGGCCAGAAACGGGCCCATTTCTGGACTTCAGGAACTTCTGAGAGGCCCATTTTTCACTCTCCCAGAGCCTCTGTGCAGGCCCTGCCTTTACTTGGCATCCGAAACGGGCTGCGTTTCGGATGCCAGGGGGGGCAGAGCGGAGTGTTTGGGTCCAGCCAGTCCTTGGAACTGATGGTTCAGCGAACCGGATGTAAAATTAACATCCCATTTGCCTGAACCGATCTGAACTGGCTGAATCCCACCTCTAAGAGTTTAATCAGTTAATATCACGTCCAGCATCGTTGTTTAGAGCAGGAGTTTACCCCTCTTAACTGAGAATCTGTTGGGGTTGCTTCTGTTGCTTCTTGTTTACTTATCCTATTGAATTCAGTGGGAATAATTGAGAACTGATCTACCTCTTGTTTGCCCATCTTCAGTTCTTCATGGCATTGATTTCGTGATGTAAGAAAAACTTAGTGACGTAGTAAATTTAGTTACATTTTAGTTTCGTGCAAAACCCCAGTGCAGAGAATTGAGATTAATACAAGAAGAAACTACTTCTATCTGTGATGAAATTAAAAAAAGATCCAATAAGGGTTACTTTTCAGCTTAGTACTGTTTGTTTTTGTTGTAACAAACATCATTTGACTTTCTATGTTTTAAGTGCAAATTATCGTGAAAACTATGAAGAGACTAGAAAAATTTATACTAGCTTTCCATTTTCTTACCTCTGTTTCTTAGAAAAGTTTACAAACTAAACATTCATAGTAGTGAAATTTAGGCACAAATCTATTAAAGCCGAAGTACTTGTATAGTATTGAATATTCTTCTTTATGTTCAGTGACATATCCTAGAAAGGATGCAGCCTTTATTCCATTGTAGGAATGGAATAGGATTATATTGATTTATTTCCACATAAACCTTGCATTGGGTTGCTTCATGTGCAGTGATATTGGACTGTTGCATGCAACAAAACATTTGCATGCCTTACTTCATCTCTGACAACTGGATATGTAAACTTGCTGTAATTGTCTATGAGGCAATATAATCTACGACTCTCCAGTGAAAAAGTGTATAGGAACTTCTAGTCCTTTCGAAGAATAAAACAGCAGCAAGCTCTGTAAACTCGTGTGAGGACTAATCTGAGGGTCTGTGCTACCCAACATAAAGCTAAGATTGCATTGAACTGATAATAACTTTACACTTTATAAGCAAGGATAGCTTTGTTGACCACAGAAAAAAGTCCCAAAATTACGTGTAGTGTTTTGAGTTCTTAAAAAGTTAAACCGGGCTAGATAGTAAAATTAAAGGGATTTTGGGAGATGGGGAGATGTTGGATAGTGTTGAAGCCATATAATCTGCATGACATTCCAATTCCTAAAAGCAAAGCACATAAATATTGCAAAGATTCAGGGACTAGAAGACCTTCAAGGTCCCTTCCAGGAGTATCATTCTACAATTCGTGTCAGGAGCTAATTTTTATTGATTGGCTATATGGCAATCTTTAGGATGGTTATAATTCAAACACAGTGCACCAAAGCAATTAACAACAACCAATCCACCAAAAACAATGATGGATGTCTCACTTCTGGAAATGTCTCTTTAGGAATGTCCGGGTTGTTGTAAAAGATAAATGATGTAAATGTTTAAATTCAAATATTTGCAAGCCCTTTGCAAATTATCCCTATACTATTCTTTGGAGCATAGTTTGAATAGTAAAAAAAAATATTAGGGAAATACCAGGGAAAAACATCATTTAAAAAAAAATCCTCAAGGATTTGCACCAGAGACATCATCATAGTCAAATAAAAATTAATATTGTGCTCTTTAAAATATCTCCCCTAATTGAATTTCAACAGGCCTTTTAAAAGAATCAATTTCACAATGGGCACATACTATCCCATTTTGTGCTTGTAGGTGGATAAAAATAGTTAAAAGTGGTGTTTTTTTTAAAAAAAGGCACAAAGTTATAATTTATTGAAAAGGGTGTTTTTTAGGGATATACTTTTCACTTAATAAAAAAGAAAAAGAAAATTACCTAGGTACCAGAGTTGAAAATGAAGCTACTGCGCGAGAAGCAGCTTTTCATTCTTACTTTTGAAAACATCTTCAACTCTCTGGAAAACAAACAAACACCACACTCTTAACGCTTGTCGGCCATGTATTGCTGATCCTCTGCAGGGTTTGTAGCCTGCAAAGTAATCCTCCTTTATTGCACCAACCCTGAAAGGCAGAATAACGATGTGTGGGTTCATTTTCTTGAGCAAGTTGTTTTTCTTTTTGTTTTGCAAAATTCTTTTGCCCGCAGTCTTGTATCACCAGAGTCTCTTGATTCAGCTGAAGTGGCCTCTTTCAGTTACCGTGGTAACCAGCAGATGGGGTTCTCAGATAAGGGTCAGAAAGAAGGTTCCTACAGTATACAGTAGGAGCAGCTAAAGAACAAAGCTCTCACTGCTGACAGTTCAGGTCTGGCCAGCCAGGAGTAGTTATCAGATTACTTATATTAAAACCTAATTAAGATGTGTGCCAGTAAGTGCAGCATAACTATTGGATTGGATTGGATTGGATTTGCTGGTTTAGCTGCTGCCAGTTGCTGTAATTCAATCTCTCTGCTCTGCACGTTCATCTGTGCAGAGTATAGTAGAAATCCATTATATCATAACCAAAATAGTGGAATAGTGGAAATACCTTACTATAATAGATTGGTATTTGCTTGGGGGTGGGGGCTGTTATCCTTTACTATGACATATGAAGATTAATTTTGTGGTAAGGCATATTTTGATTTGGGTTACAGTGCAGGTATTTATGAAACTCCACAAAAAACAGAAGTGACTACATAGTAAAGAAAATCATAATGCTAAGACTGGCTTACATCCTAGGTATCCTTGTGCCCCAGGTGTTCAAGGTAAAACTACTTTTGATTTCATGCACCAAGCCAACTACCTTTTTAAGATTTGGAGTAGCAGGAGCACTTAGATTCAGCTATCCAGCTGATATTTCCAAAAGTTTATTTCTCATTTCTCTGGATCTGAATCATGGTTTTTAGGCTGCATTTATAAACACTTTTACATTTGAAATTTACTTCTATTGGGCAACATTCCAACATTCTTTTCCTCCCTTGAATCTGCTTGGGTGTTGGGGAGAAGTCCCCAAAAATTTCTCAAGCAGCAGATTTAATAGCCAGAGGTAGAAAATGTTAGCTTGCTTGCAAATTCCATTCTGTTAGCAGACAGAAAAGATTACGTGCCATCACTGTTTTCCCTGCATGACATTTGAGTAGATTTAGATATGTATATATTTACATTTTATAATTATGCTAAATGTACTATATATTAATTTATAGAATGTAAATTAATATGTCATGCACAACTGGTACCTGTTCTGCTGGTCTTTAGCCTTGTTTAATCTGGAAATACAATTGCAAATTCATATGTAATAAACACTGAAGTCCTTAGCTGCTATTGTCACTTTTGTGGAACTTGCAGTCCCCAAAAACGTAGAATTATGCTAAAAGTTCCACCACAAATAAGTAATGTTAAAGTAGATATTCTTCCTAGTCAAAATAGGCCCTTGTTAATTTATTTTCTTCTGGGATCTTTCATTCAAATGTCTTTCATTCAAATGCTTGGAAAGTTTTAGAGGACTGGTTACTATGAAATTTACTGGCACCAGAAACATGTTCAAGGAGGAGGCACTTTTTCAGTGGGTCTGCTCGAGGTGCCTGATAAGAGCCTATTGGTTTTGAAACAACACTTTTGTGAAGGATTCCCCTGAATGTGCCTGTCTCACCTTTAAAAATTGAGTCAGATACAATGGTTGATACTATTGTGCCTGAACAGGATTTATTTGGGCTTCAATCCAAGGGAGCTTCTTGGTGTTCCAAGGGGTTCTAGAAGATAAAGATGTTGTGTAAGAGATACCAAGAATGCAGTGGTGGGATTCAAATAAATTTAACAACCGGTTCTCTGCTCTAATGACCAGCTGGGTAGGCGTGGCTCGGTGAACATGTGGGCATGGCCAACTCAACATCACTCAGGTCAATGGGTGCTTCGCCTTAGCTTTTACAATGTAATAAGGGATAACCAGAGAGGCAATTTCTGTAAGCAGGGCAATAAAGATTAGACTAGTAACAACACCAGAATGTTTCCTTACTGCCTTCCTTACAGGATTAGCCCTGTAAAGTGGAAAAAAAGAAAAGGAGATTTCTTCTCTGAACTGCTTAGAAAGTTAACAACCGGTTCTCTCGAATAGGTGCAAACTGGCTGAATCCCACCACTGCAAGAATGCTGTTGCCATTAAAAAAAAATCACAGATAATGAATGTTCAAATGCACGCTTTGGAATAAGAATAATAAAACATATTAATGAAAGGATGGAGATGGTAAATATTAGCTGCATCCTGATGCATGAGCACCAAGACCAGAACTAGACTGTCAATTCTGCTGAAGGACTAAAGTTTCAGGTGGCTTCAAGACAACTGCTGTGGGATTGCTGTGCAAAGTGGAGGCCCAACATGGGATCTGACTGTCTATTCACAGATAGGAAAGGAGAAGAGAAAATAGAAACAACCAGAAAGCAAACCCAAATTTGCTACCCGCAACTTTGCCAATTAAGTTTTAACTGATGTGCTTGATGAACTTTTGGGGTAATTTAGTGGCAAATGCATTTTAGGCTAATCACACTTCTGTTTTAGCAGAAGCAGTACTATTGCCAGCATAGTCTCTGAATTGTAGAACTGTTAGGTCATAAACTAATTTACCGCATTCTAACCTACTTTGAAGACAAATGCAGGAAGAACAGTAAGTGTGTGTATGCATTACAGATTCCATTTACTTGATTAAACTGAAGTTCTTTTTCATTGTGTTAAAAAATAGAAAGGTTCAGAAGAAAGAATAGGCACTGTACATTTTATCTGATCAGTTCTGATAACTCAAAACTTATATGCTTTCTATATTTGTGAATCAAGAGATGTAGATATATCCAGCAGTATTATTTCAATGTGATTAGCTGCAATAGGTTTGATCTATGATCATGATCTAATTAGTGAAAGTTTGAAGAGAAGTAGAGAGGCTGGTGCAAGTCTTGGCTGCTTTGAAAGAAGCACCTGTGCTATCCTCCTCAAGAAGTCACTGTTCAATCCAGCTTTCTAGAAAATTAGTAACCAGTTTCGACGTTGCCTTCTTCGTGATTCCTAATGGAACTGGGTAGGGGAGGTGCCACAAGAGCTCTGTGTTATGGGGTGCCACAGGCCTCAGCCTTCTCCTGTTGTCTATAAGAAACTGTTGAAAAAGGACATTTGCAAGCATGATTATATATATATATATAATTATATATATATAATTATTAATCAGTTTATTATGTTACTTTTTGGGCTTTAATATTTCGTAATTTCTTAGTTTTTGGACTCTTCAGAAATGGTGTAATGTACAAGCTAAGTGAATGAATGAATGGCTGAATAAATAGGTAAACTAACCCTACTTATTTTTTTTTAATAGATCAGTGAAAAGTTGGCAAGGTGCTGCCATCTGCTGTGATAAAAGAAATAATAGAATAGAATAATAGAATAGAATAAACTCTTTCCTTCCATTCACCAAAGATTACCTTAAGAGAACTTCTGCAGTGAGTTGTGAATTCTGTTAACATTTCAAGAGGACACAATTGATTTCTACAATTTATCATCTGCATCTGCAGCATCTTAAGAAGCACCTTCTCCAAGATCTACTGCCTCTTTCCCTAGACTCTGTACGGCATGATAACGCCATTGTAGAGAAATGATTGCTAGGAATAGGGTATTATTTGGGGTTTTTGTTGTTGTTGTTCGTATATTAGTCTCACAGTTAATACAATGTTTTGAATCAAATAACACAATACAATCAATATGAGATAAAAAGGCAAAACTTTGGAAGCCTAAGAAAATAAACAGGTGTCTGTCTAGCAGCCAGAATATTGGTTAGGTATTAGGAGAGTCCAAGGAGGAACTTGAAGACACAGGAATTTAAAAACGAGTTGCGAAACGAGTTTTTGTTGCGAATAATAAATGCATTCTGCATTACTTCTGCTTCCAAAGAATGTGCCAAGGTGATTCTGCAAAGACATAACTCATTGATGTAATATTTCCCATGTAGTAAATATATGATTAACTTTAAGGCTGCCATATTACATAGATCTAGCATCTCCTCATCATATATTATATGGGTTTAGTTTTGAATATTCTACCATTTTCTGGACGTTGGCCACAAAACAAAACTTTATAATTTTCTTCTCCATTTTCATAGATAAAATATATAGGGTTCAGCTTCTCCTCATTATCAGTTTTATTTGAAGGAGTGGGTCTCTGAGCTTCTACAAAGTGCTGATATCTCAGATCAGAATGAGTAAAACAGCTTTGGAGGTTTCACATGCATAAATTTCCATCAGCTCCTGCTGATGCCCATAAGTCTCTCTTGGCTAAGCTCCAGGCTTACAAACAGAAGTCCTAGAGCTTCCAGAGCTCCTTGAAATGTCATTTACTTCAGTTTTAAACCTCAATATCATCATCATAATGAGTACTGAAAACAAAGGAATCATTGGCATTCTTGGGTCATGTGTTGAAAACAGTCAGTGGTTATATTTGGGCAAATGTCTACAGAGCAATTTTTGTTCTCAATAACCATCCTATTTTTAACTTGTCCTAGTGTACATTCACTTTTATATATGCTGCTCAGGGAGACACACAAACCTCTTTCTCCATCTGAAAATATTACTAGAGGTGTTATGAAGCAGGTACAGTAGTACGTTGCCTTCCCTTCAACATCTTTGAAGAGCAACCAAGGCCGCCATTCATATAACTGGGTTAGAATTTCTGGCACCATTTGAAATACTATGCACTTTTGCAAGTGAGCCTCACAATTGCACCATTGAAGGTTTATCAGAAAACCCAACAGTGATTAGAAAAATTAACATCACTGCAGCTGCACTTACCATGCCACTATGCAACTGGATACCTCCTGCATAATTTCATGTTGTGATATTTCACATGTCTTAGTGAACAGACAAGTGTTACCGAACAAATTCAATCATGCAAGTGTGTCATTCCACAAAGGGGAATTATGTGCCTCGCGATGTCCTCTATTTGTCAACACTGAAGCAACTTAGCCCCTGGGAGATTTATTTATTTTCTATTAGGCAGGCCATTTTTGTACATCTTCTCATTTCTAACCAAATTTACAGTGAGAAATACTCTGCTAATGAGACGTGACAGTTTCATATCCAAGCTTTGGCCCTCTCTAATGGGATTATGTTCACCTCTTAAGACATTCAGACTTACTGATCCTGCACAAGGATATCTGTACAATCTAGAACAGGGATGTCAAACTCACATTGTCATGGCGGCAGCGTGTGACGTATCGGGAGTTTTTTCGCTTTTGCTGAACCGGGTGTGGGCATGGCCAGCCTGTGACACATCCGGCCAGCGGACCATGAATTTTAGAGCCCTGATCTAGAACTCAGTTTTAAAGCTTCAAGGATTGAGTCCCAAAAGGCCTTTCTGCAGTAATGGAGGATATTATCTTGACATAAAGGAAGCCATCTATGGAGAAGTCCTGTCCAATTCTTCACAAACACGTGGAGGGAGAGCGCTTCCACGATTCCCCAGTTTCCCTAGTTGGCCATACTATTTTTGGTTAACATTGAAGTGGGGTGATTGGTTGGTGTCCTTGCAGTTATTTTAACAATTTATTTTTGCGTTGCAGGTATTTCATATTTTTCAGGACATGGTGGTCAATTGTTTCATAAAAGCATCCTTCATTTATTCCTGCCTGTGTTTTTGTGGGTATCAACCTGGAATTTGTCATTGGACTAATTATATTGATGTCACAGGTGTTTGAACATAAGGCCACTTGTTTGTATTATTTGCTGTCTGCTGCTGCTTTCTTAGCTGCTAAAACAACAGCCAGGCAAGCTAGTGAACTGTGCTATTCTTTGCACAGGCTGTCTGTACCTCTGCAGGCAAACAACCCCAGTCTTTCATTCCTCTCCCTTCCATCTGAGTCAGGACATGAACCTGACAGCCTTTTCACTTCCTGCTTACCCCCTTGGGGTGAACAGTGCTTATCCCAGAATCAGAATTTGTTAGTTCTCTGTATTATTATTATATACTTTATTAATTAAACATGAAACTCAGTCAACTGATAATGAATAAAGTATATGATGATGATGATGATGATGTTGATGATGTTTAATCAGCCTTTGGGGCTGGTTGGTAGCTCAACAGCTCGAGTCCTAACCAAGGACCTAGGAACTGTTAAGGTAACATTGGAGGATATAAGCTGTTCCAAGTAGGGTGCTTTTTTGTAGAATCAGAATGTTCAAGTTGTTGTTGTTGTTGTTGTTGTTATTATTATTATTAGTGTTATTAATATTAGTATTATTCATCAGAAAGGTTGCATGAACTGCCCTCTTCCTATTTTGGAGCTAGAGAGAATCAGCCTGTTCTAGTGGCTGTTGGACTAGGCTTCAGACTGGGAGTTGTGTCCAAAGGCATGCATAGTAGTGGTGTGGCTAGCAAGGCATGGTTTAAAAAAAAAGTTATGGTGGCTGTGATGGTACAGTTGAAGTTCTGTCCATTTAAAAAAAACAGCAAATTTTGATCACACTTTAATGGCCACCATCTTGATTTTTTTTCACTATAATTCCCCAGCTCTCCTGAGGGTCAGGTTCCTACCCAAATCTCCAAGCTCTAGAATGAAGAACTATTTCTTAATTTCACAGATGTCAACCGGGAGGCAGGTAACTTTTATTGGCTATAGCAGTTATCTTCACAAGCAGGGATGGAGGGCAAAAAGATGCCTTGGGCAGAAGACAATCCAAGGACCCCATGCTGCTGCAATTGGTCAAAGAAAGCAAGGCTGCTGTGGCTGCCATCTGCCTCTCCAGCTCAGCACTTTGGCTTTGGAAGCAGCTAGTTGTATTCCCAGTTTCAGAACAAAAACAGAAGAACAGAGATATAGCAGAACCAGATAGTGACACTTTCATGCTGCCTGCTGGGCTCACTATTCTTCTCATCTGACCTCAGTAGGAGGGAATTGAGAAACAGGCACCATAACTGTCCTCAGTACTTGAAAGGCCCTTGCTTGGGACTAGGAGTGTGGTGGTCAGAACAAGTTGTCCCGTCACTAAGTGGCCGAGAGGGCTTCTGCTTCCAAAAGTGTCGTGTTTGAACTGGCTATTTGTGGCAATAAATGGCTGTTGTATGGCCAAAAAGCAAACAAGCTTTCCAGAGTCATCCTGACGCCAAAATCAAAATAAACAAATCATTAATCAGATCCCCCCCCCAAAAAAAAACAGGTCAAACATCTGCTATAGAAAGTAGAGAGGAGATGAATGAAAAGGATAAATCAGTCAAAACACGTTCCTTATTCAAGATTGAGTGAAGTAGGTGAACAGATTAGAATTGATTTACAAAGGCTGTTGTGGAATACAAATGAGAAAAGGGGATGCTGCAATGTTTGAACAGTAGAGTTAAAGAGTTTATAAAGACATGCAAACCTTGTTAAGCAAGAGAAATTCAGCATAAATCAATTAAAAAACAACCGCCAACTAAAACTAGATTAAGAATTAGAACATAAATTGGAAGAGAAATTCCAGTGTATTGTTGATGTAGCTGGCATCTGTACTCCTGGTTCAAAAAAGGCTTTATTCTTGTCTACCTGGGGATTTGACTCATAAAATTAGAAGGGGGCAGACATAACCCATGAAATTTCCCCACTACTTAGGCAAGAATTTCAAACATCACTGACAGATAGTTGTCCAAATAGTTTTCTGGGAAGCCATGTAAATCAATGAACTCTGCCCTTCAAAAATATTACATCAAACAGTTTTCGTAATATACAGCCTGAAAATGCCCTTGGATTAGCCAAATAAGACATATCCCAAAACTTTTTTTTCATAGTTTGCATTAATTAATGACAGTGTCTCATAAAATGTATGTTTACCTAAGAGAGTAAAAGAGTAAGTTGAATGGCTCCAGGTTTTGGTTTTATGCATCTCCTTTCAACTGTCTCAAATATCTATTCTGTAGCTATTATTTTAAACTATGAAACAATAGGAATTTCATTGCTGGCAAAATGCGTAGAGGGTCCAGTCTATCATATAACTGATAACATTTATTGTGACTTGTTTGCACCAATTACTGTTTTAGTAACATTACATTGCAACAATTCATTGGAAGCTAGTTCACTTTTTTAAATCAATGAATGGTTTGACTCAGGGGCCACCACAGCCATTCTATAACCAGGAGGCAGATGTTGAGTGATTTTTTTAAAAAAAAAATTACATATATGTTTTATGTTTATCTTGGCCTGATATATATGTAGCTTGGAAGGGAGGACCTCATTTAATTAAACACATCAGAATCTCAATAGATCTAAGTCCAGATTATACTTTTACAATCAGTTTCAGGGTTCTAAGTAATAGACCCTAACAAGCAAAACTCCGAGGCAGATGAATTCCTCAAATAGCTTTATTGGCTATATCTTATTGGCACAGATCTGATGAAAACCAACTGAAGGTTCCCAGGTTTCACCTAATTAAAAGTTTTCTCTCAACCTCAATCAGTCACATGGTCCAATCAGAACACTGTCTGGTTGTCTGAAGACCTCACTCCTCCTTTCTCTAGCCAGGTGTGAGAATGTCCTTGGTTCCCAAGAGAAAGTATTTTATTTTGGCTACAAACCCCCAGCTATCTTTAATCCCCTCTCCCTATCCTTCAGCTCCAGTATAGCAACACTGAAGCTCCAAGATGGCTTCGGTCAGGTCAGCTTCAAGGTGACATCAGTATTGTAAATTGTACCACTTTATTAAGTTTTAGTTAAAGATCACACTTAGAATACTACCTCCAGTTTTGGTTAACATATTATAAAAAAGATGTTGAGACCCTGGAAAGAAGGCAGAAAAGAGCAGTGATGGTGATAGCAATAGCAGTTAGACTTATATACCACTTCATAGGGCTTTCAGCCCTCTCTAAGCGGTTTACAGAGTCAGCATATTGCTCCCAACAACAATCCGGGTTCTCATTTTACCCACCTCGGAAGGATGGAAGGCTGAGTCAACCCTAAGCCGGTGAGATTTGAACAGCCGAACTGCAGTCAGCTGAAGTAGCCTGCAGTGCTGCATTTAACCACTGCGCCACCTCGGCTCTGATTAGGTGGCTGGAAGCCAAAACATATAAAGAATGGTTGCAGGAATGGGGTAAATCTAGTCTAGTGAAAAGAAGGACTAGGGATAACATAGCAATGTTCCAATATTTGAGGGATTGCCACAAGGAAGTGGAAGGGTCAACCTATTTTCCAAAGCACGAGAGCAAGACAAGAAGCAATGGATGGAAACTAATCAAGGAGAGAAGCAACCTAAAACTAAGGAGAAATTTCCTAACAGTGAGACCAATTAATCAGTGGAACAGCTTGCCATCAGAAGTTGGACAGTCACTTGTCTGAAATGGTGTAGGGTCTGCTGCTTGAGCAGAGGGTTAGACTAGAAGATCTCCAAAGTCCCTTTCAACTCTGTTATTGTGTGTGCTATTGGGTAACTTTTCTTCAACAAGCTAGTAAATGTAGCCTGGCGATGTTTCCATAATCCAAAGAATACCCCTTGCAAATTTGCTCATGCTTTTTACATTTATAATTCTGTTCTTTTTTATATATTTGATCCAGATTACATCAACTTGACAAGCATTGCCAGTCTTCTGCCCAGCAACTTGTAGAATTACTCAACAAACAGAATGAGTTATACAAGGAGCGGCAGATGCTTACAGAAGAGGTGGATTTTCTGCAGACTCAGGTATCTCTGAAAACCAGGAGAAATATTCATGACTTTAGTTCATGCAAACCAATTTTTCCTTTTCTTCTTTATGGCTTATTGATACACCATGGTTGATTGGCATTCTCATTCCTTATTAAATCAGAATTTTTAATGCTCTCCACCCCTTCTCTTCTTTTTCTTTTCTTGTGGAACTACTGTGGAACTGCTGATTTCATTTCTTTTGTATCTTAGTCCCATTTTGAGTTTCTGTTAGCATTCAGCCTCTATTTGTTTTTGCAGCGGGTAATTGTGCCCAGTCATTAATATGATTCTGTTTCTATTGGCTGTGCTAAAATGGTAAAACGGGTTGAGGAATATTCATTGCCATTCATAGCAGTGGTTTATAAAGATGAAGAAAACCATTTCACAAAAGTGCTGTAATTGTTTTAAACTTGAAACAAAAATCTTCTGATTTGATACAATTGGCCATTCTTTGACAAAATCTCGTCAAGGTGATGTATTCTAACATAAATCTGTCACCTCTTTTGAAGGGAAAAGAGGCAACTATAGATGTTTCCTGATACAGGACTTGTGCTATTTGCTGTTAAGCATGAGCTATGTTAAGAAATCATGGAAGCCTTTTTTTTACAACATGTTGTTGTGAAATGTAACTCTGTACACAATCAATACAAGAAAGAGATTTGAAACCTGTTTATAGGATATACATTCATTGTCAACTATCTTTTTAAAAAAGTAACAGAAAAATCATGTAAGATTGCAGATCTCTACAAGTGGTAAAAGTCCATCTTTTGTTGTTTGTTTTCTTTCAGTTATCCTCTGTCCCACAGCCATAGTTGAAAATGTTTCGGGGAAAACATCAGAGAAGAAAAATGCCAATCACCTTTTTTCAGCATAAAGACCTGATGTGCTTAGATCGTTAAACATTTGTCAATGTCTTCCCTTGCTGGGAAAGTCATCCCATCTGTCTTGGACTCAATAACTTTTTTGTGCTCTCTCAAGAAGACAATTCTGATTGTTTATACTTTTAGATGATTTGACACGTGCAGTCTTTTTGGATGGAACTTGAAACATGCAGATAAGTTATACTGGATCAAAACCAGCTTTAAATGCAGTATTATCCCCCCCCCCCCAGTGCTCCTCATTTTTATATCATTTTTTACCCTGACTAGAGAGGTACGCACATCACCTTTGAAATAAATTAAAGTATTATTGTCCCATGGGTGAGGAACAGTTCCCCCAATAAGGTTGAAATCTGTTTCATCTTTGCAAGATGATGAAAAGTTTCTTTTCCTACAGCTCTGGAGCTTAGTATTGTTGTAGTCTGCAGTATTTATAAATGATTGCTTTTCTATCTGAAAGATCATAAATGCAGCTCTCTGATTGGACTGTAGAGTTGTTTGCACTAAACCTGGTGCTTGAAGACATCAATAATCTTAGATGTTAGTTTAAAAGTCAGATAAATGACATTCTCAATGGTTTTATAAATAATTCGATGATCGTTGATTTTTCATGTTTTCATATAAATGAGTAATATATATAATATATAATCCCTAGACAAAACTCTATTTGAGGTTGGAATTCGTACATACATCATATTCTCCTTAGAACTCGATATGATGGTAGCAAACCTTTATGTTTAATAAATGTCAGTCTAGGCAAACATACATGGTTGGGCTGAATTGAAAGAACAAAAAAGAGATGGCAGTGGAAGTAGCTGATTTTTCAGTCCGTTTGTGGCTTTACCATCTGCCTAGGACTCACATCTATAAATAAGTCTTAAAGTATGGATTTGTCCTAGCACCACAAAGCCAGCATCTTTGCCGCAAGTGTTCTTCAGCAGATACAGGATATGAAAGAGTTGTGCTGTTCTGGGATACCAGCACTGTTTTTGATTTGATTTTGTTGTGACAATCATAGGCATATGGAACTGCCAGCATCTCTGACCAGATTCCCTGCATGTTACATCTCTTGGAGCAATTTTCACAGAAAAAATAGTTTACCTGTCCAATATTAGTACCTTAGTCCTTCACCATCTCCCGAGCAAGTGGAAAATGTTCCTCAGCCTGGCTTCATAATTGGTGAAGAAGGAAGAAGGGAGGTTATTAATATTCCCAGATTCTGGAAAGGGGCGAGGTTGATTAAAAATAGGACAGGTTCAGAACCTCTGCACATATCTGGGAGAAAGGGAGCTGTCTGTTGTTCATCAAATAGTTATTACAGTATGAAGAGAATGAAAACAACTTCAGCCTAGAAAGCTCAGAAATTGGGTTTGAAGATTTAGTAATCGCCTTCCTTATTTAATAATCTTTGTGAGATTCTTTTACTTGACTGTCAGTAATGTATCAGAGGCAGATATGAGAACCAATTCAATTGTTTCTGGGTTCTCTCTGGAGAACTTTAGCTGCCATAAAGCAGGAAACCTGGTTAATTTTACCCTCTCCTTCCCACTGTTTTGTGTTCCACAGCATGAAGCAGACTTGATATGCTGGTTGTCCAGTCAGGGCAGAAGCCTCGTTTTAGGTCAACAGGTTATTCTTAAGAGTTTAAAAAACAAAGTGTCTGGAGAATCAGGTTTCTAAGCTCTCACAAAAGAAGCTATAGCCAAAGAAGCCAAAGACCAGAAATGGATGATCCCACAGAACCAATTGGAGCCAAATAAGTCACATCCTTCCCCCCCCCCCACCCGCAAAGACCACTTTACCTCCACCTTCCTCCTCTCTGCAGGGTATAATATCTAAATAGAATGTTTTCCATATTCTTGTGTAAAATATCTTTTTCTGCTGGTTCTCATTGTTCAAGGCAGTGGTAACAAGATGGAGACTCTGTAGTGAGGGCATGTCAACAAATGGTGAATTAGGGCAAGAAAGCTGTGGAGCTGAGCCTTTTAACATTTCTGCTGGAGAAACAATGAACTATTTTTTTAAGTTGGAGAAAAAAGCACAGTGTGGCAGAGGGGAAAAGTGTGTGTGTGTGTGTGTGAGAGAGAGCGAGAGAGCGAGGGAGAGGGAGAGATCTTTTATCCTGCAGCTTAAAGATAGTGATGATGTAGAAATATTACAGCAAAACTGTAGTTGGTCTGTTTTTATAAGAAGACACACATGTATTTTGAAGCTGAAAATATCTCACTCTATTTTAAAAAAAGTAAAACATTGTAATTGCAAATCAAGATATTAGAATCTAAAGTTGTATTTATATTCAGTGCACCTAGATTCCATATAAGCCCCATGTACATTCTTCCACATTAAAAACTGAATGGATGTAGCTCTGTACTTTGCTTCTAAATAGGTCCACCTGCCAAGGAAGCATACATTTAAAAAACAGGGCTAATATGGAGGTTGATGTGGAGTATCCTGAGCATCTAGAATGTCTTGAATGATGCCCATGATGGTTATAGTCACCAAGGTAAGAATTTAATAAAAATGTGAGAAATTAAATCAATGTTGGACTCCTAGGCAAAAGTTCTAATTTTATTATAAATCTACCTATAATCAAAAGTCGACTTGGGATGGAGACAGTGCACAAACAAGTGGGTTGACTAGCAAGAGGAAAAATGTGTCAGCTTGTAGTGGGGAAAGGAAGGGCAAGTATGACAACCAATCTTTGATCAAAGTCTTAAGTTGTTGAACAAACTGACTTCTGAATAAATATTGCTAGAGCTATAACTGAAATGTGACATTTGGTTGCAAAATAGAAATCACAGGACTGCACAGTATTGTTTCAATGCAGAATCTGTACCAAATAATAAAATGAAAGTTCTTGGAAATCAAATAATAATTGACTATTTGATAAATGGTGACTCATAGCAAGGTTTTAGTTATGATTAAAAATTATAAATACTGAATTGTCCAAGGCAATCTTATTTAAACCCTTCATACACAGTGCTTTAAAGGGTGCTTGGAAATGAAGAAGGACCAATAACACATTTGCTTTGGATATTCATTAACATGGCAATAATTTCATTTCACCCTTATAAATATGTAATAAATATTTATTAAATACATGAATAAAATGTTTCTTAATATTATCCACCCTGAATTTTCAGCAGTAGGATAGATTTAAAAAAACAACCCAAATAAATAAATGTGTACATGCTTGACAGAAGTAAACAGAAGTGTAACATTATGTCATTTTATAACTAAAAATGACTAGCAAATATGCAATTATTAGAATTTCCTGGAGCAATAACTCAAAGTCTAGCATGGAATCTTAATTTATGTGTTTTAATTGGAATAGTTACATACCTCTGGTCATAAAATGTTTTCATGGTATAATAAATATTGACTTAACTGAGAAATCATGATTACATATAACTAAGGCACAGTCCAGACAAAGTTAAGGTTTGTGATCCCATTGATTTCAGTGGGAAGGTTCCAGCACATGCATAACCCTGTTTTTCCTCCTAAAATATTCTTTTTACCATTCGGTGTCCCTCAAGAATTTGTTCCCACCTCACCTAACCTTGCATTCATTCTCCAAACTCAGCAACCACTATCTTCCAACTAGTAGTAGTATTTTTCCTAGCTCTTACCAATCTTTCAGATATTTAAGATCCTACATGTATTTAGACAGAACTACATATTTCTGCCTGTATTTTTATTTTCCATTACTTCCATTTCTTTCTTTACCAAGTACACATCCTTTTATTCCTTTGGTTCTCTTAAGCATTCTGCTGTTAAATGTTCTGAGTTTTGCTAATCTGTTTCTCAAGCATCCCTGGCAAATATTTGTTCACACATGCTGATTCATTCTTGATAAACTTATCAGGTGATTACTTACAGGTATAAATGAATTCTCACTTGTAATTGATTACAAACAGAATTCACATACTGTATTTCTTTTTGTCAGTTTAAATAAGACAGTTCACATGTGAAGCTGATGGTAAAAAACACTAAGTACGGATTATGTAAATGAACACAACAACTGATTGTTGAATCTCTATGCATTGATTCATTGCTACTTGAACTCTCATATGCTATTCTTGTCTTCTTTTAGCATTTCCAAATTGCCTTAAGTCTGATTTGACTTCTGGCCACTGAGTCTCTGGAAACCTGCACTCCTCTGTTTTTTCAATTCACTGTTTCATTTGAGAATGTTTCCTTTTCCAATTGGGCACCTGATGACTTCAGCAGTGTAGATACTAAGTCTAAGTTCATTTCAGGTATAAAGCTATTCTGGAGACTGTGGTTTCCAATAATTGTGATCCATAAAAACGGCATTGTTTTATTTTGCAATGAAAACTTAAAATCAAAGCAGTTTGAAAACAGGGTACTTTAAAGGCCAAACACTAAGCTGTTTAAAGAGCCAAACATTGTTGTAAGTGCCTGACTAAAAAGTGTGATCATTGTTTGGGAACTCATCATCCAAGCAATTCAGAAAAAATCACTAAAGATGGACCTTTTCTGTGATGGTACCATAATTTTTAACTCTTCCTCAGAAATAGATTATTTTTCCACTTTGATCTGCAAAAACTATTTTATTGCTACAAGTTTCAGTTTCTACAACAGTTTATCCCAGTTAAAATACTTGCAGCTACTTTTTTTATACTGTGTTACCATATTTCAATGCTCTATTTCTAGTTCTTGCTGATTATATAATTAAATTGTATGCCTTTTTGGATAACTTTACAGAAGAGTGGGGTAACTGTCTGGCATTCTTTCTGTAGTAGATACAGCAAAGGTCTGAAGATCCAGGATGAAACAACCTTACAACAATAGAACTGACTGCTATTAGATGGGATAATAATAATAATAGAATAATGACAGAACAACACAGTTGGAATGGAGCTTGTAAATCATCTAGTCCAACCTCCTGCTCAAGCAGGAGACCCTATACCATTTCTGAGAGAATTCCCAGAAGCTTAACCCATGGGACTTGAAATTCCATGAAAGCAAAACAAAATGTATATATAACAGCAACATTACATTATATAGAGAAAGTATTTTTGAAGGCATTCAATCTTTTGCCTCTTAAAGAAATGTGGTGGTCAATTTGACAAATATGATACTGTGGTTTTGTTGTCTCAAGTTTGCATTTTTGTAGTCAAAAGAATACTAAGTATCTATCAGATCTCACAAGACAGTCTGGTGGCTTCAATCTGACAAGGTTGAAGTACAAAAAGTTAACAAATATTCATTCCTTTCCTTATTGATTTTTAATGCTTATTGAAAGCGGTAAGAAAAAACCCTCTAGAACAACAAAGCATCTTTTCTGAAATCTCTCTCCTTTTTTTAAAGCTTTCCATTTCTAGATCTTGGAGATTTATTAAATGATTGATTGCCTTTAAGTCAGTTTTGATTTCTGATAGGGCCTCAAGAGGGAAATCTAAGAAATCCTACGGCTCTTGAAATGCTTATTTATAGTTTTTAGGATTGTATTCTTAATATTACAAATTTGGAAAACTTATTTCTTAAAACAATTTTGGAATTGTTCTACACAGAGCAGTCCAATGTTTGAAGTAAATTAATATATATTAATTAAGCAAATGAGTCCTTAACTCCATAATTTTGAGTCAGGCATGAAAGAGTAACAGAAATGAGTGAATGGATGTTATACTGGAATCTTATGATTTTCCAAGCTACTGATGTCTGGGACAAACTGGTAATTATTACTCATGATTTTGCAAAAGCAGAATCAGTATCAGAATGCATAGTTTCTCATCAGTTATTGAAGCAAGCACCTTACATATTCTTGAACTGCTTTTTTGTGTTCGTAAGCCTGACTTTATTACTTTTGCCATTTCTGTAAGTTCCCATTCATAATTTTTATTATTCATTCCAAAATCTTTCCTATTTAACTTGTATTCTTTTATACATGGAATGCATTTCCATAATGAATGCTATGCTCTGATAATTTCAGTTAAAAATAAAAATGTTTTTCTTAAATGTGTCCTCCAGCATGCTTTTCTTACAGTGACTGTGTATGAATTATACAACAAATTCTGCATCTGGTTTCCTTCTGGCTCCTTCATTCCGTTCCCATATTTTTTAGACAGTGAGCGTCTTTAAACAGTGGGAATCTTATATATAATTAGTATTTAATAAATGTTCTTAATTACAGAATTATCTAAAAGGAGATATTTCCATATGGGAGAACAGAGCAGTTTCTTGATAATTTATATGAAGACTGACATTGTGCACCGTCAGATGCACAATGAGGCGATGCACACAGTCAGAAGAAAGCACCAGCCTTTTAAAACTATCGTCTGTATATCTTTATGTTCAGATTTATACTTTAGAAACTCTACACTTCAGTTATACCTGCTGTAATTCAAAATTATGTATTTCAGTCATTTCAACAGAGTATGCAATTTCTTTTATCCTAAAACAAAGTGGAAAAAGAATTGTAACTTTATGTGCATATGTATTTCAAAGCAAAACCAACAACATAGACATAAATTTAACAGATTGACATTGTGCTTTATTTATACTGTGTGCATAAATAAATACACAAATGAGTGTCCCTATATGTAAGTGTAAAACTAGTAAAGATATGTAATGTACAAAAAGTAAATAAAAAGCCCTGTAGTTATTTTAGATCCTTATGGTCATATGCTAAAGAAAGTAGCCTAAGTACAACTAAGTACAAATACAATTGTTTCTTGGACTTAGTCTTGTCTGCTTAATATCCTTAACTATACAATTAGATTTGTCAGGGATTTTCTGAAAAAACTAGCAAGGTCAAGGAATTTCACAAACTCTAGAGCTAAGGGAAGATAATTGAATGATCAATTTAGAGTTTTTATTTAAATAAATATTTTACATTTCATGCTTACCTGTAAATGCACTACCAGGATCAAGATAAGGAAATTCTACTGTAGACAGTACAAACAGTAGCAGCAAAATTGTACATTGAGGTGTAATATAGAGACCCTGCACATAGTAAGGAAAGCTTACATTTTTTCACTCCAGCAGAAGCACATGGCCTGTGCAAGAACTGCCAGCTTCAAGAAGTGACACCTTCCCCCATTTAAAAAGAAAAAAAAAGTATAAAACAATACTCTGCAATGAGCAAAATGTATTGGAAGAATCATGATGGGAAGCAAAGCTGTGTGCAAAAATTATCCAGATATAAACCAAAGTCTTTGATGTCGTCAAGATGGCTGCAGTGTTAAGAGGACATCATGTCCTGGAAGCAAGTATAAGCTGGAGCCAACAAGATACAATGAAAATACAATTTCTTGAAAGCTCTTGTGTCAGGGTAGCAAAATTCAGAAAAGGCTGCAAGACAGTAGAAAAGCTACAAATGTATTGTGGCCATAGTGTTAGTTCTATTTTTTAAAAAATACTGATGTATTACTTGGGAAGACTAGCTGCCACATTCTGAAGGATTATTTCATATAGGAACATGAATTCAAATCCCAATTGCCTTTAAATCAAACCAAATGATATAAAGCTGTGACAAGTTTAGCCAATCTGATGAGCTTCAAGTATTTAGGCCTTTCGATTTCCATCATCCTATCCTCCTTAGCACAAGAAAGGAAGGGGATAAAGCTTCTAGTGCTGACTTGGGTCTGTGGACAACACACTAAATGCAGGCAACTGATATAAAATAGGATGCCAGCTTCGGAGATTCCCCCCACTTATTTATCAGGATGTGTTATAGTAGGCTGCATCCAACATTAGATGAGCAGGCATGCATTTGCTACATTCCAGCCTTTGAGAAAGATTTAGGGAAGGAGGATAGGAATGTTAGTTCACTAGCAGATGTCAGCCCAGTATTAATAATATATAAATTCAGAGGCAATTTAAATATTGACTTTTAAATATTTTCTCTATACAAAATGGCAAAAGTTCTGTTCTTTATAATATGGACTAATTTGCAATTCCATGGCAAATCTGTGATTTAAAAAGACAGATGCTATTTGATTTGGAGAAAATTATGATAAGGCTTTCTATAATACTGTCTTTTATGTAGAAAAGAGGTTGCCTTCTCTTTCCGCCCAGAATTTGTCAATTCTTTCTGACAATGGCTGTCATTACTATAGGCCAGTCACACTCTCTCAGCTAACCTATCTCATAGGATTATATGAGGAGAGACTCCTTTTTTGCTACTTTTAACTCCTGAAGGAAAGATATACAACAAAAATTATTCAATGTATATGGCCATCTATTAATCCCTTTTCCTCAATGACACAATATAGACACAATGCAATATATTAAAGAGTTAAAATAGCAGAGGCTCTTCTGGTTCATCTCATACAGAACTTGGTTTAATATTATTTCCTACTTTGAGGCTGGATGTTAGCGTAGTGCTCTCAGCAAAATGCTGTAAAAGTGCAAGTTCTTTTTGAGATCCTAATCCATAAGACTACTGGGGAAGTAACAGAATCATAAAGTCCTTTATATGAAATATATAACATATAGAAACTACATGGTACTGAACCTGTTTGGTGCAAGCCCACTGATTCCAGGAAAAGATCTCTGATATCACAACGAAAAAGCTGTAGGATTGTGTCTGCAAAGAAACTAATGCGATACCACACATTGCTTGTATTGTTCACTGCTCTTTGAAACTTCAGGTAAAATAAATTAATTTCATTAATTATAATCACTTCAATATAAAAGAGATATATCACTATATTTTGGATTTTGTTCGTAAGACACATGGTTTTAGTGTTGCCATCTAGTGCCAAAAGAAAGCTGGTTTTTTGTTCAGCTGAGCACATATTCATCAAATTACAAGTTCCTTTTCAGGAAAATAGCAAAATTGAAAGTTGGTTTAACTTTTTTCATAAAACATTTTATTGTGTATATAGTAGCACTGCCCTTGTCTGAAAATTCAGGGGACGGTGAAAGACATTAATGATCTCATAAATGTTCAGGAGATTATCTAGAACTTTGAAGACTAACCCTATGATACTTCTATAACTTCATTTGTGAATTTTGCCAAAAAGAGCAAACGGCAAAAAGTGTTATCAAAGTATTCATTTATAGTAATGATCTAAAAAGTAATCTATGATGTAAGCAATGAATACTTCAGAATGGTAGAGCCCATTCACTATTGAATATGAATGATCTTGGAGTAATGTCCTGATCCCATCAGTGTTGCACAAAATACAATGTGTCCCCTGGTCAATACTGCACTCATGATGAAATATTCTGTCTGAAGCCCAATGTTTGCACCCTGCAATACAGATGGGATCATTCAAATGTTTCAGGTAACATGCCTGTACAACGAGATGATATATTTCTGATCCTTTGGACAAAAGCTACTTTCTTCTGAACTAGCACATTAGGTTGGTTGGCAGGAGGAATTCAGAAGAGTTAATATTTATAAATAACATTCTCATCTATCCATATTGTATATTGAGAAAGGGTGAGACATTGAAGCCTTGTTAAAAATCTAAAACTCTGTTAAAAAGTGAGTGTAGCGGGAAAACTGAATTGAGCCTTATTCACCTAATATTGGTGCAACAAGCATCTTAAACGAGACAGCTTGGTATTCAACAGATAAGAAAGAGTACACATTAGCCTCACTTTATACACAGCTACTCATTTTCTTCCATATTAGCATAACTGGTCTATGTTGTTTTTTCATAACATATTAATAAGCAAGTTTTACTAATCTAGAATCTTGTATAAAATATCCCTTATACAAAACCAAGAAAAAGATCACAGAAATTCTATTTTATGTATTTCAAGATTTCATTTTTTCTTAATCTCCATAATTTTACTACATTACGTTCCCTGGCCAACACATCAAAACTCAAAAAGCAATGGGTAGAAACAATTATAATCAGATAGGATTATGACTAAAAAAAATCAAGTCATCATAAAAATAGTATTAATGATTTAGAACGTAAAATATAATATTTGTATAATGTAAAAATGGGACTGCATGGAATGTTTTTTCCTCTATACTGACTGACCAATGGCATGTTTACAAAAATAATTTATCATTGACCATCACAAATAGTGCAGGACTAATGGACTTTAGACACAATGAACAAAATTTCCATGTGGGCAATATTCCAAAAATAACAGACTTCTCCCTTGTTTGGGGAATGGTCTGGGCAGCAGTTGCTGCTAAACCCTCAAAAATGGATATGCTTTCTGTTTAACTTCTGGGAGACAGAAAATGCAAGGTTGGTCAGGTGGGTGTATATTGTAGATACTTAATGGTGAGTTCCTGGGAGGGTCAAGGAGAAAAGGGGCTGAGAAAACCTGGCAGACGATGAGAGGAGGAGCGGTGGGGCTGAGCTGAGGAAAAAAGGCTGGGGAGGTGCTCTGAGGAGGAGCAATAGCTGTGACTCCTTCCCCTTCCCTCACCTGCAGCTCTGAACACTGCTAGAGGAGCTAGAAAGAAAAGCGTCATCAAACATCCCAAAGACTGATGCTAGGAACAACTACCTCCCTTGAAGGGCTGTATCTGAAAGTGCTTTTTCCTGTAGTCCATCTCTAGGAAGGGGAGTGAGAGCAAGGAAAGTGGGGTGTGGATGGTGGGAGGCAGAGGGCAACCTGAGAGTTTAACGGACATTCAAATTGAATGAATACCCCTTTCCCCTAAACAGTCTGTTCAATTGTGGCTGCTCTATACTTTAGTACTGAACTATATCCTCTTAATGATTATGTGTAACATAATTATGAGTAATCTAAAATAGTCCAAGCACACACTAATCAATAAATGTTTTGAACTGTGAAAAAGCATGCCTGTTCCAATCCAGCAAGACTGATCCATGTGCAGACTTTTATATAAGGGCTGCACAGGAGAAGAAATGTATCTTATATATGTCAGGCTTTTTTATTAGCTTGGGCTGGCATATTTCAAGTAGGAAAATGATGATAGTACATGACCTCATTCATTTGGAGTATGAGACTCCTGACTTCTCTTATTTATCCATGGCAAAAGGAGAGAAGTGGTCCTAATTAACTTCCTTGTCCATCTGAAGAGCAAATAAATTTTTGCATATTAGTACTGCTGAACTCAGAATACTTCAACTATTATTAAAGAAACAGTATACTTGTATTTAATACATAGTACTAAGACACTGATCATAAACTAAATTTCTCATTCTTTCTGTCTGTTCCTTACTGCTTCCCAATTTTTAATAAATGCAGATGTTGTCTTATTCTATAATCATTCCACACAAGAGATACACAGTATTTCTGACCTACTATAGTATACAATGATACTTACCTTATTTCTTTAAAGCATAGATTTATCCTAGCTGCCTGAATAAAATGCCCACATGCCTCTTGATAACCCTAGCACGTTCCACTGCCTGCAGTGATACTTCAAAGTATGTACATTTTCTGCATCAAGAGATGGATACAATTGCATGTAAATATTTTTTAAAGTCATGAGGGCAGTTTTCATAAGACTTAGACAAGTCATATAAGAGCTTAAAAGATTATAGGAGTTACAAAGAAAGAAGTCAAGAATCATCAGTTATAATCCCACAGATCATCCTTCAGGGCTAATCTGGCATGCACTATTACACTTACTAGCTCCTTTAGAAAATCCCAACTCCCATCACCAAGGGCCATGTCATAAATTGCCTTTCGTCACATGTTTATTTTTTAAAATCTTTTAAATGAAAAAATAAATATTCAAACATCCTATTTAATAAATATTTTGAGAATTAGGTTTACTAAAAATGTTGCATCTGTCATGGCTAGAACTAATACGGTATTTTAAAACAGATACTCCTATCAATCTAACTAAATGTTTGAAACTTTACAATGCATTTCTTGTAATCACTGTGGCCTTGGTAACTTAAAATTTTTGAAGGTTATCCAACTTCTATACCACATTCAACTTCAGTAAAGACTGTGCAAACAATTGGGATACATAGGTTGGGGATTTTTTTCTCTTGATCATAATGAAATAGTTTAACTATAAAAACCAAATTCTAAATACAAGGTACACTTTCAGAATTTTAACATTTTCATATAGAAAAAAGTGCATTCTTTTGTTCAGCTTGTACAGTTCTTCCGTACATTATAAAATAAATTGCAAGCCTCTTCTAGGATGTAGCAGCATTGCAAACATGACACATACAATCATTGTCACTAAAAAATAAATACTACTGAAGTGTAACAAAATATTCAATTAAAACATCTGAAGAAAATAAAACTAGTTCATAAACTCAAAAAAACATAAAAGGTAAACAATTGTTTACCTTAGTATACAAATTTTGGTGAAAAGCAATGTTGTTAAGCTTGTCTAAATTCTTCAGCCTCCAGGGGTGATGAATATCAACGAAGAAAAAGGAAAGCACAAGACACAAATCATAAGAGGTTGAAACAACATCACTTGCTGCTTTTATGTGATAATTTCTTCCATTTAAATGTCCCATTCTCCATAATTGCACATGAATATGGAAGTCTAAGTGGGAAATTGGTAATCCCAGACTTTTTGCTTCTTGGGTAGTATCCAACAGTTAAAAAATAATTATATATAATTATACATATATCTATCTATCTTTGTGTGTTTGTGTGTGAGTATGTGTATGTACATGCGCACACACACATACAGACACACAATTATAGGTCCTTAGCCTGAATGTTTTTATCCACATGTTAAACGTAAAACTGATTCAAGTGATGGCATACATCTACCGAAAGCTTGCATATGTACACAACCACCTTGTAATATTCCCTCATTCTGTCAAGCTCCAATCAGCTTGTGAAAACATCCAAATTAATGGAATTAATTTTAGAAGGGAGCAAGAACCGTATCACAGACCGGCATGCCCTTTAATCTCTGCTCTGGGAAGGCAAGAGAATAAGAGCTAGTTGTGCACAAATCCACGCAACTGAGAATTTGCCTTCTAATATCTGGGGAATGCTTTTTGCTATGACTTTCATGCTGAGACAGCAGTAACCGCAGGTCAACTTAGAACAATGTAACACCTCATGCAGATAAACCAAATAGGCTGATTAATCAAAAAAGGAAATTGGTCAATTTGGAATGATTTCTGAAAGTGCTCTGCTCTCCTAAATAATAACAAGGACTGGTGGTGATGTTCAGGAATCATTTTCAGTGATAAATTGAGTATGTCTCTATAGCAGGAATACAAAACAGGAAGTTATTCCCGGCCACTTGCAGAATAAGAAAACTGAGGGAAATGTGGTCGTCTCTCATTGTCCATGCAGTCCATGCCATCTTCATCATCTGTGGAATTGAAGGTTAAAGATAAACTCATAAAAATGACTAATATGTTCCTCTTTATTGAAATAAGGAGTTTTGCACATATTTTATTATTAGAATGCTACCATCCTAAATGCATTTTTCTTAAGATTAGTTCAATGAAATGTGGGGAAAAATCACATTTTTCCTTTCAAATTTTATTGTTGGAAGAATTAAAATATACATTTTATATTTCAAGTTGCCAATTAAATATGAAATTATTTTTGTATTTATGTTTACTATGATCTTTTGTAGAGATATGTAAAACTGAAGACTATTTTTGTAAATATTTTTTAGAATGAGAAGCCGAATAGACAGAATAAGATTAATTAGGCCTTGTACAAAATATAAATGTTACAAGTCTTCAGGGATTCAAGGATGTCCAATATTCAATAGAATGAAGAAATAGATTATTGATAAATAGACTCCCACTCCTGTAGATTAATACTCTGAAATTTTGAACTAATTCCCACCTACTCAGCCAACCCATCAGAGGGGCTTTTTTATCCTTCTAAATTAGAGTACATCAGAGTACATAATTATGTTTAAAAAGTCACTGCTGAAGATTTCCTACTATAAGATCTCTTGGATAGCTCCAGATATACTCAATACATATACAAATAAAAGGCAACCAATAACTTCTTATTCTTCCCCTTCTGTCTCTGCAGTTCTATCCTGATGATTTGGATGAATGTGAGTGACACAGACCTTTGCTATTGAAGACACCCACCAAAAAGAATTTGGGAAGACTACAGGGTGTCAAAAAAGGGGAGGAGAAAAAGGGAAAAATTAAGTGAACTATCAACTTCTTCTCTTCTTGCTGAAAGACCTTTCTGATTCCCAGGGACCCTCCTCAATGGCTGACTGATATCATCATTAGATGCTCACACTCACAAATTACTATTATAGTTATTATTTGTTGTAATAGCTTCATAATCTAAGATTATGTCTTAGATTCTTCATAATCAAATAAATGAAATGTGAAATCCTCCCCTCCTACCTTCCTTAATAATGAGATACTTACATTTTTCAGGTGGCGTTATTGTAATAGTTTGAGCAGTAAACTCTTCGTCAAAGTATCTGGTGTCCGTCTCAGATGTCACTTGAGGTTTAAAAGGAGGAACAAGCTGAAGGTGTAGTGAAAGAAAATTTTTTATTAATACATATGAACATTACATTCCAATTTTCACAAATCATCCTTTCCCCTGCATGTATGTCTTGGTTACTTTCTCTTCCATTGATGTCTAAAAAAATAGTTTCATGTGGTTTATAGAATCTTTTAGATGGCAAGGAGGTGATGGGTAGCAGGAAGAAAGAAGAACTGCTTAATTCATTCTTTGCATCTGTCTTTATGCAAAAGGAAGAAATAGTTCAGCTTATCAAAAGCAGTACCCGCGACAGAATAGGAATGTAAGTCAAAACAGACAATAAAATGTAAAAGAACACCAGTAGTTCACAGTCTACTTCTTGATAAGGTAGAACAACACAGGATAGAAAATACTACTACCAAATGGATTCGCAACTGGCTGACCAACTGCACTGGTGAAACCACACTTGGAATATTGTATCCCATTTTGGCCCCCACAATACAAAATAGAGAGATCATAAGACCATATAAACAATGAAAAGAAGGGCAACAAAGATGATAAAAGGTCTGAAGGCAAAGCCATATGATAAACAAATAAGGAAATTAGGTATGCCAAGTCTTACAAAGAGAAAGATTAGGGGTCTGCCAGTAGTTGAAGGGCTGTCACAGAGAAGGAGTTTACTTATTCTTCAAAGTACTTGGGGGCTGGACAAGAAGTAACAGGTAGAAGATCATTAAAGAAGGATCCAACCTACACAGAACTAAATTGAAAATTTCCTAACAGTGGGAACAATTAGTCAGTGGAATGGCTTCCCTCCAGAAGATGTAAGTGCTCCATTATTGGAAGTTTTCAAGAGGAGAGTGGACAGCTATTTGTCCAAAGTGTTATAAGGTCTCCAGCTGAGCAAGGTGTTGGACTAGAACAGGGGTCAGCAACCCGCGGCTCTGGAGCTGCATCTGCTGTGGGTCCCTGCCTAGTAAAACCAGATTCTCTTATGGGAACGTGCCCCACCTCCCCTTTATCTGTTGGAAAAAACTCTTAAGCAACATCCAACCTTTCCTTGCAGAGGTGCCTGTAGGCTGGCAGTTCGGATGTCTGATCCCGAACGTATGGGCGAAACGTATGCAAATGTTTGTGGTTGCACATGAATGCATATGAAGAGGTAGGTTTGGTTTCGCTTCTGCAGCCTGATGGAGGTCTACGAGAGCCTTGGAAGGGTATGTGTGTACATGCACACACACAAACTCACACACACACACACACAGAATATAAAGATTGCCTGACTCAAATGATCAGGTGGGGTAAATTCTAAATAAACATTTACTATAAGATTGGAAAGAAAAAATCTATTATTATGTCCTGTGGGAGGGTGGGAGGATTTTCCGGTGATTTGAAGGGAGACCTGCAGGAAGGGAGTGTTTGAAACCAGACAACTTTTAGCACTGAATATTCAAAATTGATTTCCATCTGTCCGATTTGCTCCCTCGGCAAAGAAGGACAAGACCACCCAGGCGGAAGGGGGGGGGGTATCAGAAATAAGAGTTAGGTGATATATATTTGAATCCTTTTGGGGAAGCTCCCAAGCTGCAAATTTATCACAGTGCTGAATTAGGGAAGATGAGAAAAAGTAATGTACCTGACTTGTTAGGCAACAGAAAGAAGAGTAACTTTTTCCCCCAAAAAAGAAAACCTGTCACATTTACGATGGACCTTTCCTCATGCTCCAAAACAGTTCAAGAGCTCTGCTGACTACTCTACTGTATGGTGTATTCAATCCTGAGGTGGCTTGAACCAGTTCTTGTTCGTGGCACCCTCCAACAGCAGGTGCATTTATTTCTACCACAGGATTTGTACAGTAACACGAATAAGCCGAAGCGGCGTGGACATACAGCTTTTGTGAAGGAAAAAGTTTCTTGTTTATTTTCCTGCTGACTAAAAACGCAGATAAGCCTCATAAATAAATATTTATCTTAAAATCTAAGATAAAGTACTTTTAAAATAACCAGTCACTTTTCACTATTAATAAAATGATGGGAAGGGAATTTTAAAATCACCAATTGAGCCTTTTTTAAAAATAAAATGCTTAGTATCACAGCTGTCATTGCTAAATTATGTTAGAGCCTAATAAAATAGATTCTGATTTATAAAATATAGATACTTTATTTCCCTTTCATTTAATAAAGCATTTTTAAAAAAATTAAACAAAACAGTAGATTATGCATTCCTTAAATCAAGATTTTATTTTTCTCTACATACAAACTCTATATCAATGTATCTTAATTTGAATACATTAAACTATTAATTAGATTAAACTATGTATTTTTCACAAATAACCTAATATTTCAATACATTTTATTGAAAATGATATATGCAGTGTTATCTTCATTTTAGATGTCAAAAGGGGTTTGTGGCTCTTTTCTGTGGGAAACAGGTCCAAATGGCTCTTTGAGTGTTTAATGTTGCCGACACCTGGACTAGAAGACCTCCAAGATCCCTTCCAACTCTTATTATTCTATGTTTTAAATAATCATTTCAAACCTGAAAAATGTAACTTTTTTCTATATCTATTAATCTATCCTTCCTTCTTTTCCTAAAAATCCAAAAAGTCAAGAAAGAAGCTTCGCAAGACTGCCACCTAAGAGCAAAAAAGCTGAATCAGCATTAATCTGCCCTTTTTAATCAATCCATTTAGATCAAAGGTCCTTGTAACACTAATTATTTTAGATTTTTTTTTGTTTTGGATCAGCGTATCTGTAATTAAATCTTAATCAGAGTTATATACTATCTATACAGGATTTATGATAGACTACATTTCTTCCAAAACATTCATTAATTTAAAAACAAACTATTAAAACACTTTCTACATCAGCAAAATCAGACCAAAGAGGATGTGCTTAGATAGTAGTTACTCTAATCTCAAAGTTCTGACATAGAAAAAGCAGAATTTTCAATTTAATTGGTGTTGGATAGAACAATGAATCTCAGTAATAGGTACAGAGTGTTCAGGCAATTTTCTTCAAGGTATGCAAAGTTATAAAACAGAAGTAATAAACAAAAAGAAAATAAAGGCAGATCATAAGAACACCATATTTACTATGTTCTCTTTGCCTTTATATTCTTGAAAACCTGCCTTGCTTTCACGATGTCCTAAAGCTTTTTGTTTTTTATATTTCTTACCAGTGTTGATGTAAAATAAATGAACTTATTTGATTATATTTTACATATTACTCATACATTACATTCAACAAAGACTCTCATAACCGTTTTCATTTCTTTGCACATTCATTCTCTACATTCCCCACTCCATATACATTACAAAATCTCCCCACTCCCGATTGTGCCAGGTGTGTGCTAAGGATGGGACAGTTAAGTTTTATTGAAATAAATATACAGAATATGAGCTATAGAGAGGGGTCCCCAACCCCGGTCCACAGCCTGGTTCTTGGCTAGGCAGTGAGGCTTTATGGCATCAGATTAATAGTGATGGCTCACATCACAAAGGGCCTCTCAGGCAACCAAACAAGGCGGCCTTTCCCACAGCTTTCTTTTTTGCCAAGAATTGTGCAACCAGTCAGTAATTGGGCAGTGGAAAAGCAATAATGAAGGCAGCTCTGATCAGCTGTTCAGTGGATGGGAGAGTTGAGCAGGAGTTGCTGCCACTTCGCTGACGAAAATGTCATTGGTTTTGCAATGGTGGCTACACTGGCTTTATTCCTCCCTCAGGTAATAACAGCAGCATATCAGTTGAATTGCTTTCCCCTCTCCCTGAGTATTGAGCTGTCAGAACCTCTATGTTGCCTGCCCTTTACATTCCAGAAGATGTCTGGAATATGTGTGACAATTAGAACAGGAGCAGCAGGTGGCTCAGTTGGACTGTCAGTCTGCATCCTGTGCTGTCACATGACCTATCATACTGCGAGCAGCCATATTGCCTCAAACACTGCTACTATTTGATCGGGGGGAGACTAAGCTGTTTTCTTTTTCCCCCAACTTCGCACTGCTTCAGACTTTTGTATCTTGTGGTCCTGAAGACATGTTGTATGTAGCACCATTATTTTGTGTGCTAAACTAGTTCCTTTTCAGCTTCTGGATGCAATTCAAAGTGCTGATTATCACCTATAAAGTTCTTCATGGCACAGGGCCAGGTTATTTGTGTGGCCATCTGTCACAATTATCTCTGTTCATCCTATGGAATCTGGCAGAATGGGCATGCTGTGGGATTTTTATAAGAAACAATGTCACCTGGCAGGACCAGGAGGCATGCTTTCACTGTCACAGCACTTGCCCTATGGAACGCTTTCCCCAAGATTTAGATGACTCTGATCCTGCTGTTCTGTTTCATGGGTCTGAAAAACCTGGTTCTTCCCCCAGGATTTTAGAGCATGGAATAAGCCATTCATAGATGAAACAACTTGAATGAAATATGTGATGGTTGGCTTTGGTTATCCTGTCCTGGATGCTGTGTTTTGTTTTAGCATTTGTTTTTGTGCTTTAATCTAACTGTATGTTGCCCAAGATCTCTTTTGTGAGTGGGGCAGTCATATAAATGAAAGAAAGAAATATACATATTTTTTTCAGCAATTATTCTTGGGCATGCATTTTTTTCTTATCCAGGGTCTTTTTGCTTTCATCATTCCACCAAACCTTTTTTCACTCTTTCCATCAGTGTAACTACAAACATTTCTATGGCACTCTACAGGATAAGCAACTTCAACATTGCCTTACATCCAGTTTCTATTCATTCTATTGAGAGATTAAATTATTTTCTAATGCTTTTTCAAATACAGCTCATACTTCCACTAAAGCATGATCACTGATTTCAGTTTGCTGAAATCAAAGAAACTTCATTGAAGGTATAAAGAAAACAAAAATTATGATTTGATTTAAAAACAATTCCTGCTCAATATAAAACGTACGTGTGTGTGTGTGTGTGTGTGTGTGTGTGTGTGTGTGTGTGTGTGTGTCCGTGCGTGCGTGTGTGTTTTCGTAGATTTTCATGGGTGTAGGTATGCTGATCTTGTTGTATTCGGGTCTTTTCCCATGTGAGATTGAGATTGTCTTGGCAACATTTTGGCGAGGTCTCACTCGCCATCTTCAGCCTGGGTTTTGGGCAGTTCCAACCACGCTTTAAGCCCAAAACCCAGCCTGAAGATGGCAAGTGAGACCTTGCCGAAACATTGCCAAGATAATCTCAATCTTACAAGGGAAAAGACCCGAATACAACAAGACCAGCATATGTATGTATGTATGTATGTATGTATGTATGTATGTATGTATGTATGTATGTATGTATATGTGAAAAGACCCAAATACAACAAGACCATATATACGAATACACACACTCACACACACACGCACACAATATGCAAATATAATCAAACATTTAGAAAGGAGAAAAAACATGATTAAATGACAATATTAATAAAATAATGAAATCCAATGTACTGCTTAATTGCCTTTCCTAAAACTATTACAAATCCAAGTTTGTAAGCTTGCTTTATGAAATTAACTCCTTAAGCAAGATGAAGCTAGACTGGACTACAAGAGGAGTAAACTTACAACCATAATTGAGCCTAGAATTATGTTTGTAAGTTTTTGTGGTTGACATAAGATCATCTGAGAGACAATTCGTGAAGTATGTGGATAGAGTTGCAAAGCATAGAAAAATTTATGCATGGGAGTTAAAATCGTGATATGCTTGTATGCAATTACACAATGTATTTACATATGTTTTCCACATTGTTTTTCTCCACTATTCAAGCAATCCTGTCTGCAGCTCGTAGAATTATCAATCAATGTGAAGTAGTTCCATATACTTGAACATTGTGTTAATACTTGTGGACTGTATGTTTGAGTGTAGTTTGTGTTTTCAGACTAAAAAGTAGGATAAATTGTTATATTTTCTTGAAGCTATATTAATGGATTGGCTAAACATAGTTTGAGGAATTGAGAATTGAGAAATTTTAATAATTGTTATTCTATCTAAATCTTTTTGATAATTGACAAGTACTTTTTTGAAAAAAGCATGACACAAATTTTATCCTTTTGCAAAACAGGAACATCACAGGATTGGAAAGAACCAGAAATACATGGAGCTGTGATATTAATTAAAGCCAAGTTTATTACTTTGTATAAATGAATACTATTAGTTTGTATAAATAAATACAATAAATAATTAGTGTACATCCTGTATTTTTGCTAGGTAAGTATAACATGCACATGTGAACTTATTACACAAATACAACCGGCCTGTGGCAAACTTGTGATACTAAAAACTGTCAGTGGAACTATTTTTATTGATTTTCACTAGGAACTGGATTCATGTCATGAGTTCTAGAAGATGTGCATTTTGCTTCTGGTTCAATTCAACTGATATTTCTCTTAAGTTTCTATTATAAATATTAGTTTTTTTATATTTAAAACTAACGAATTAGTTCTAAATTCTCAGCTGTACATTCACATATGTAGAAAATTAATCTGTAAGGTTTACAGTAGTTTGTAACAATTAATCTGTAACATTATGTATTGAAGCTGTGAAAATATTATGATTTTCTGTGTGCATAGCATTCTGTAATTTTTATAGTCCTTGCCTCTTTTCCTCATTGTTAAACTCTAATTTTATAGACAGAATTCAGAGTGGTCCAATTTAGTACAAATAAGAGTAGTGCCACCCTCACATTAAGTATTCACAACTAAGATGTTTGAGTTTCTCAACTATTAATACATTATATTGAATTACACATTGCTTAGATTTAAGGTAAAACGTATTAATTCTGAAGGGGTGCCAAAAACTGAGCGTACTGGCAGCTCTAGTGACAGAGGTTACAAGGCCTCCACTTTCCAGAAGCTAGATTCCAGCTACTGTTTTTAGGATACAGCCCAGTGAAATTAAGCAAACTAACTCTACAGTCCATGTATCCCTTAATTAAGAAGATACAGAAGAATATTTTGCATTCTTTCTTATATTATAGACAAATAATTATTTACCATGAATATTAAGTATTAAATATTGTTAAATAATAAGCAAAGGCACTTAGACTTATATACCTCTATGGTGCTTTATAGCACACTCTGAGCAATTTGCAATGTCAGCATATTGCCCCCAACAATATAGGTCCTCATTTTACCAACCTTGGATGTATGGAAGGCCTAATCAACCTTGAGCTGGTCAGGATTGAACTCAATAGCAATAGCAATAGCAGTAGACTTATATACCGCTTCATAGGGCTTTCAGCCCTCTCTAAGCGGTTTACAGAGAGTCAGCATATTGCCCCCAACAATCTGGGTCCTCATTTTACCCACCTCGGAAGGATGGAAGGCTGAGTCAACCCTGAGCCGGTGAGATTTGAACCGCTGAACTGCTGATCTAGCAGTAGCCTGCAGTGCTGCATTTAACCACTGCGCCACCTCAGCTCTTAGGGTGTAGGCAGAGTTTTTAAGACTGCAATACTGCATTCTAATTACTGTGCCACCATAATAAAAATTACCCTGAATTTTATTTTCCCTTTTACTCATTTATTTCTTTCTTAAGTAAAAAAAGCTTCTGTTATTAATTTTTGTAAATGTTATTAAGATGCAATTATAGAATATTCATTTTTTAGTTTCACAAACTTAGCACCTGGAGATTGGGGAAATGTTAGTAAATTTACTCTTCTATTTTAAATGGTGTGAATTCTTTTTGGAATTGTATAAAATAGCTGATGTTTGCTAATTAGCTTAATTATTTATTTGCTGTCAGCGTTCATATTACTGCTTCATAGTATCCAACTCTACAGCAAGTTGCAAATTGCCACAAAAAATGTGTTATGTTTATATTTGCTAAATTATTTGCTCAATATCAAATATCACTGAAAAAGCATTTTCCCTTCCCTTTAGTTTTTAAAAAAGAAGTTTGAAACTATGTGATAAATCAACACATTTTGACAGAAACTTTCCCCATTGTTTTATTTTATAATTCATCAATCTTTAATAATACAAACCAGCTAAACTCTCATCAAATAATAAACTCCACTGAACATAGTTTGATTTATTTTTAGAAAAAATATGCAGAGGATTCTGCTGCAAATTATTTAATCTCAATGCACACACTGTTAATTCAGAGATTTTAGAAAATATTCAACATAATTTGAAACTAGCAAAATCTTTGTAATTATTTTAAAATCTATATGTTACCCAACATCAAACAACTGAGGGCAGTTCACTAAAAACAAGACAAAATAAACAAAATAAACAAAAATGAAGACTATGACAAAGTTGATAAAAAAGATAGTAATTTTAAAAATGAACCCACAAAATACAAGGGCTTCACTCACTATCACCAAAGATAGCTGGCTCCCAAAACCAAGAAAGATATGTGAATTACTTCTGAGTAACTTCCTTTATTTTTCCTCAACTGTAGACAAAAATCTAACAAATATTCTTTCCCAAATCTAGATTAAGGAGTTTGAAAATCCTTTAAAATAGGTTTTCAAAGAAACATTTAAGTAATATTAAAATAATGTAACACTGTGAAGTTTCAGTATATTAAAAATTACCTGAGGATGCTTAACTCTCCCTCCAATCCAAATTTTGCAGCAATACCAATAGCCCCTACAAGAATTCCTTCTTCAATATGACATAGTATCTCAAGATTTACACTAAGTTATAGTTTAGGCTTACAAAGTCCAAAGGAAAGATGAGTAAAAAAAGAACAGGATGGCTACACAAAGTGACCCTCTGAATCCTCTGCTTGAAACCCTGTGGTAAGCTGGTTCATTTCAGCAACTATTACAAATGGAAATGCTTTCACTGCCCCTAAGAAAAAGTCCTGAAATTGAAAGTCTTCAAGAAACCCTAATCTTTCACACAGGAAACATTTGAAAATACAAAATATATATATAATAATTATGAAATGTCTGATTCCACTAAATATAAGCACTGTTTTTAAAAAAAGATTAAGACTCAGTTCAGTAGAAGTGCGATGCTTCTATTAAATCAGAAAAGACCAAAATTGTTACGCTTAGATATATTGGAGTTTTTGTTGTTGTTTGATAGTTTGCTAAATTTTACCTGATATGCATTTACTTGATATACATTTGTTGTAATTGAAATAAGGTATATTCTCTTTGGGATTTCTTAGGAATTCTGTTTTATCTGATATAAACCTACCTTTTTATCATATACATCTTGCCAATTTATTCCAACAAAGAAGCTGTGTCGCATAATTTCTTTAGCATCATCTGGTCCTCCACCAAGACTATTGAGGAGAAGAGTATAAGCAATAAGAGTTCTTATTAGTAAAAAAAAAAAAAAGAGGGGGAGGGGAGTACAGAGACCATGTGATCACTAAAATAATTAAAATTATTCCATGGAATAATTTAAGATTTAATGTAAGCCATTTAATAAATAAAAACACAACTTTCAAGTTGGGGAATTTGTTTTTAAAAATAAACAATGCATATATAATTATATGCCTTCCTTAATATAATTTGGAGCTCATGTACTTTCACTTGCTTTTATTAAAATTTGCTATGCAAATTAATTGGATTGAAAATACAGGAATGCTCATACAGATTTTAATCTTAAAGCGATAAAATTTCCTAGAATATGTAAAGTGAATTTTGCATTAGAGTTATCTGCACTTTCTGTTCCTTTTTCTTCAACTGGCGCCCCACATATGTGGTAGAGCCAATCTGTTGATGTTATGATGTTTTTATCCTAGGTCTTTTTATTCTGTATAACTTGTTTTATTTTTTGTAAATTACTCAGCATCATGTATATGAGATTGGCAGCTATCAATCAATCAAATAAATAATATCTGAAAGTCTTATAAGATAAAAGAGACAATTCAGAAAACTGAGATCCCAGTAAGTATACCTTAGTGCCTCTATCACTCATACAGTTTATGAATACAACTTGAACAAATTTCTAATCTTCAGAAAGTGACATTTTACTATGGTAATTAAAATACTGGAAAGTCCAGTACTGACTAAGCACCATTTTAGTTCATAAGAGATATTACCTCTTTAGTTATAAACTTTGCCGCTTCTGATCCTACAAAAAGTCAATATAGTTGAGTAGAATATAGTTCAATAGAGAAATATTATCAGTTAATTCCTGTTCACTGTGAGGAAAAGGGCATCATGTTGCTTAAACAGGAATTTTCTAAAAAGCAATTCTCATTTTATTCTTTTTCATTCCCTTGTATATTTTATATTGTATATATTTTTAATACCAAAATATATCTTTAATCTTACCGTTTATTTGGATCTTTTATCAGGAGACCTGAAAGCAATGATTTTGCATCAGATGAGAGAGTTCGAGGAAATTTTATATCTTCCATTAGAATGAGTTCAAAAAGTTTTTCATGATCCTGGTTGTAGAATGGCAATCTGCCACACATCATTTCATACATAACAACTCCAAGGCCCCACCAATCCACTGCACGACCATAATCATTGTCTTCCAAAACCTAAAATAGCAATATCAAGGCATTAACACATAGACAAATATATTTACCTGATGAACAGATTACTTTTGAAATAATTACCCTTTAAAAGAGAGTGTTGTCATAATTTTCTAAGGAAAAGGGAAGTATTATATTTAGTCTTTGTTTAAACAAGGCAGCATCTTCATTTCAAGGTCATTATCCTTCTAGGTAAACACAGATGTACATGATTTAAAAGCTAACTTTTGAGCATCTGTTTTTATGTGCCTTGAGCTCTACTGTTTTATCTATTAAAATAAAGGATTCAATTCAGTGTAACGGATCACAGTCCTGGTCATAAAGTACTTCATTTTTCGTCTTCCACTACAGAAGCACTGATGTAGGTCCAATAGTTCTGGAGATACCGCAAGGAGTACAGTATCTCCTGCTCGCTATGCTATGACATTGTTATGACAAAAATTAATACTCTGAGGCAGTGTTTCTCAACCTTTGAAACTTTTAAGCTCTGTGTAGACTTCAACTCCTGGAATTTTTCAGCCAGCATGCTGGCTGAGGGATTTAAAGAATTGATGACCACACAGTTTAAGTTGCTAAGGTAAAGAAACACAGCTCTAAAAAATTGAACAACATATAAGACATAGGCTTGATTTATTGTATGCCATTCAATTAACAGTGGAATGCAGCATATAGAGCATTATTTTCTATTATTCATCAAAAGAATTCTGTGAGGAAGCTTGGAGAGTGACTGGACAAAGCCATCCACTGAACTTCCTGAGCCAAAGGTAGACTACAACTAGGTTATCCAAAAGCTTAACCACTACATGACATTATTTTTTTAATTATTATGGCCAGTTGTATCATCAGCCAGATGTTTAGACTGGATCTGGCATTTTTATCCACCTATCGAGTTCTTCCGAAGAATCTGGGATAGAGAAATGTTGGTATTTGTAAATTTGTTACATCATTACAGGATGTAAACTGTACCAAGTAGCATTCTATAATTGAGTGATTGTAATTCTTTCAATGTCAACAGTCTTCAAGCAGTATGCCAGATTTTGGGGATTGCACCCAAAGCACCTTTTCCTATTGATACTAACTTTGTTCTCTTCTGCCACTGCCGTTTACTTCTATTTGCAGGTCTTTGTATTTTGTGATTTTCTCCAATTCTTTCTCTTCTATTCTGCTGTCTTCAGGCACTGCAACATCCACTATCCAGATATGTTTGTCTTTCTTATGAATAATTGTTAACTCTTGAGTATTATGTAGCAGGTGCTTATGATCGGTTGCATATTCAGGTAGTTGTTTAGGCTGGATTTTGCCTTATTGAGTCTTTTCCAAACCCTTGGGATAGATAAATGTTGTTATTTAATGATATTAAATATATTGTTGCAGGATGTAAGCTATATCAAGTAAAATAGCTTTTTACAATTGACGTGGTGATTTTATCAATGCCAATAGTGTTCAAGTGGTGCTCTAGATGTCTTGGCATTCTATTCAAGGCTAAATTTGTTTAATTTTATTTAATACCAATTTTGTTTTCTTTTGCCAAAGTATTGCAATTTCCATTATCTAGACTTCTTTTAAATCTTTCTTATGAATAATTATTAAATCTGGGTTGTTATGTGGTAAGCACTTTAGCGTCTTCGTTTTCTATTACTTTGTCTGTTTTGTGGTTTCACTAGTTCTTGCTTGCAGGCAAGTGGTATTTCTTGCAGATATTCCAATGCACCATTATTGGTACTTTGTCATGCCATTGCTGTTGTTGCTCGTTGTTATAGTTAGGACTGCTGGAACAAAGAAAATATTCCTATTTTTTTTCCAGTACCATATAATATGATACAATTGTATACATCATTGCATAAGAACTCCTTTCATTGTTAAGGTACACCTGTAAATTTATTTAATGGCATTAAGATGAAAAAAAAAGTATTTCTTCATATAAAAGGATGATGCCTATAAAACTGAATCAAGTCCTACTTCTAGCTAAATAAATAAATAATAAGTAAAGAGTTTACTTATATAGAAATAAAAGCAATATTTTAGAGCTTTTCTGCTTGTTTAATAATCATTGTAATAAAATTCTACTTTTCAATGATGAAAATAATAGACAGTAATGGAAAACCACTGTCATGCATTAAATTATACTTGACCAGTAAGTCACTAACACCTATCAGTTAGTGCACAGGTGTCAAATTTGCCGCATCGTATTGCTATCACGTGACGTATCATGTTCCCCTTTGTGGAGCTGGGGTGGGTATGGCTTGCGAATGGCCCATCCGACCCATGAGCCGCCAGTTTGCATCCTTGAGTTAGTGTATTAACACTATATAAACTACCTTGAGACTACTGCATTTAATTGACATTAAATTGATTAAATAAAATTTAATTGATCATATAAAAATGACTTAAACTATTTTAGTTTATACATGAATAAAAATGTTAGAGTGATTAAAAGTAAACTTTGTTATTGTTACATAACTCACATATCTATTGTAACATATTTAGAATGGGGGTCCCTTTTGCATTAAAAGCAGGGAAATATACCTGGCAATATATGAAGTGTCTGAGGCTTTTTTTAAAAAAAGTATAAATAATAAAACCTAATATTTACTTTGGAGGCACCACCAATAAAATATCTAGTGAAACAGATCTAGAAACTTTTGAATAATTTAGAGAAAACATGACATTTCAATTCAACCTTACCATAGCAAGGTGGGATTTATCAGTTGTTATAATAAAAATATTTCCTATATATTAGGATACTTCAATATATTTCAGAGATGTAAAAACAACAATCATGGTTTCCAGTTATTAGATTATGTGATTGCCTTAATTTAAAACATGATTTTACTCTTATAATGTCTTGCAACAGAAAGAACTATTTTAAATGCAGTTTAATTTGTTTTCAAGACAAATTAAACTACAACATTATGTTTCTCTTTTCCAATTTATTCATCTTGATTTTTACTATGAATGTTATGTTTCATATCACTGAGCATTAGTGAGCTTATTTTGGACAGTGTTAAATCACAACTGAGAAACAGTTCATTGTGGTGGTTAAGGCATCAGGCTAGAAACCAGGAAACCGTGAGTTCTTGACCTGCCTAAGGCACAAAGCCAGCTGACAACTTTGGACCAGTCACTTTCTTTCAGCCTCAGGAAGGAAATAATGGCAAAGCTCTTCTGAAAAACTACAAGTCGAAGCCATCTCCAAGAACAGGACATGGTTCCACAATTGAACACACAAACTTGAGCTCAAGCATAATTGTACTTCTGATGGGGGAAACAAGTTCTAAAGCTTTTATTTCTGTAAATAATTTTAATACAAACAGACATATGGATACAAATGCACTATTTTGAAATGTGACTGTATCCCAAGTCTCCAAATTGCAATTGGCAACTGTTGAATTAACTTTGGGACATTACTAATAGCATTTAGCATAGCATTTTAGGCTTATATGCTGTTGCATAGCACTTTACAGAACTCTCTGGGAGGTTTACAATGTCGAAGCATTATTTGCATATTGCCCCCAACAATCTAGATCCTCATCTTACCGACCTGGAAGGACAGAAAGCTGAGATAACCTTGGCCCAGTCAACAGCCAAAGCAGTGAGCAGTTTGGCTGCAATCCTGAACTTGTAACCATTGCTCCACCAGGATTCTAATGAAACTAACCTGTCAAAATATTATTGTGGAGAAGGTATATGTGTCTATCCATCTATCCCTCCTTATTTTTTTTACTTTAATAAAGTATTATTGTAAAATACTTCATGTGATTAATTAGGAATGTCTTTATGTTTTAAAATAAATTTCTCTGAATGATCATTGACTACATTGCACAGCCTTGACTACTATTTAAAAAAATATCAAGGGAGGAGGTGAACTCCTTTCATTGATTGTGCTCAAGTAGAGGCTGATAGCCATCGGTCAGACATGCTTAATTTAGAGTCCTATACTGAGCAGGAGACTGGACTTGATGGCCTAAATGGCCCTTTCCAATTATGCAAAAAATCCTTTTCATAATGGACATAGGCTGTTTTAAAAAATTATGAGATTACTAAGAGAACATGATTAGGTTTATGCACATATTTAAACATAAAACTGGGCAGCTATTTTAAATCCAGCTTTGAAGTATTATAAAAACTGTTCTTCAGGAAAACTGAAAAATAAAAATTACTTTCTGAGAGACTCCACCCACTCCAGCTAAATATTATTTTATGGCACAATGATATGAAAATATACTCAAAAGTTAATTGTTACTAAGTAATGAGTTCTTACTTTCAAGAATGTTTGCATACAAATACATTCTTTTATGTCAGGCTTTAATACGAATAAGATATTGAATATTATGAATATTGACAGTGAAACACATTTAATCAAAATTACCACAATAGGAAAACAATTACCAATCAATTGTTCTGTAGATTCTTACTTGGCATTCAAATACTTTTTTTTTATTTTTACACTATTACAAAAGTACATTTTCTAGGATTCCAAAACCACCTTATTCAACCTTCCCCATCTGTCACCATCTGCTTCTTTTTAGCATGTACTTTTTGTGTGATCACATAAGCATGTGAAAAATAACTAATATTCATATGATTATGTTCATGCATTTGAGGACTGGACATAATGAAGCTGAAATGCCAAAAATGTACTTAACACTTCAAGTGTTGTTTTATCTTTATGTGATCAACATTTTGTTTTAAAATGGTTGTACATTTAGAGGGATGAATACCCGTAACTAATGCTAATTCAACAGAAATGCAGCCACTGCAAGAAAACAGCACAATAATTTACTATGCTTTCAGTGTAAATAAGGTTATTTTTTTTCATAGTGCTCACAGAATTCACTGATAGAACAGAAATTCTGTAATTGGCTAGCTCGTCAATGAAGATTCGTTAGAAAATCCCAAATTATCACTAATTTTGATATGCAAGAAGAAATGCAATAGTTCAGCTGGGGAAACTTCTAGGGAAAAAAAGGTGAACTGAAGATGGTTCTGCTAAAAGTGGATCTAAAAGCCATTATGAATAGTTAATGGTAATAGACTGGGAGAGGTTAATAACAAGAGAGAATTTTTTCAAGGAGACTCACTTTGCAAAAAGATTGCACAGATTGACTACAAAGAATAGCATGACAAAGTAGCCATAATAGAGCATTGGAATATCTGCAAGAAATACCATTTGCCTGCAAGCAAGAACTAGTGGAATCCTAAAGAGACAACAAAGTAATAGAAACTGAAGCTAAAATCTTGGGGATTTTAGAATTCAAACAGGCTGCCACATAACACTCCAGACTTAACAATTCTTGAGAAAGAAAGAAAGAAAGAAAGAAAGAAAGAAAGAAAGAAAGAAAGAAAGAAAGAAAGAAAGAAAGAAAGAAAGAAAGAAAGAAAGAAAGAAAGAAAGAAAGAAAAAGTCTGGATAGTGGAGATTACAATACCTGTAGACCGCAGAATAGTAGAGAAAGAACTGAGAAATTTGCAAAATATGAAGACCTGCATGAAATAATTTTGTGCAGTTTAAAGCTATGGAAATCTAAGAACAGAACAAAAGGGTGGATAATGTTCCTAATGTTGCTATAATTCTGCAGGTTAAAGAAAACTAAGAAGGAATATAGATATAAGTAAAGAATCTGCTAAGACTAGAAAGCGCTTGAAAGCAGACAAAAGTATTATTGAAACACAACAGGTCTTCTCCACATCTTAGATCAGGGGTCCTCAAACGCTTTGAACAGGGGCTGATTCATGGTCCCTCACACTGTTGGGAGGGGCAATTCGGCTGGGTGGGTGTGACTGGGTGGGCATGGCTAATTTAGCAGTCCATTTTGCCTTTGTCCTTGCTGTACTTACTCAACCCAAGGAATCGATTTACTTAAGAGCCCCACCCCCCCAAAGGGAAAAAGAGCACAAACTTTCTTGCCACTTGCCTAACTTCATTAAAACAGCAGCTTCAGGCTCCTTAATAGGCCATTTAAAAAATAAAAAAATAAACAGGATTTCCTTCAAAATAACTGCTGATCATATGTTTCAGATGACTACACAATAAACCAGACTGAGAACTGCACCAATTAAGTCTGCAACTAAAAACCCCAAGATGGACTTTGAGAGACATTGGAAGCAGGCAGAAGAAGGCGAGAATCAACAGACACACACACACACACACAGCCTCCAAGGGTGAATTAAGGAGGGATAATGGTTCCTCAGACTATTGGGACCCGGACTATAGTTTGAAAAAAATTCTATGAACACTGTACATATCTTTATTTCAAGTGCAAAAAAACCATGAAATAATACAATATTTAAAATAAAGAACAATTTTAACCAACATAAATTACTAATTCAATGGGAAGTGTGGGTCTGCTTATTTAAGATTATAGGGATAAAGATCTTTTAAGCCTGGAAGAGAATTCACAGTGATTTGCTTTTTGCCACACTTGTGCTTGTGTATATACCAGTGGTGGGATCCGGATCCCGTTCCAACCGGTACAGTTGAAACGGGCCTGGTGGCATCCACATGAACACACGCAGCACGCGCATGCATCTTACCGCCTCCGTGATGCTCCAGCTGCTCAGCAGAGCATCGCACAGGCGCTGTATGCGCCATGTGTGGAAGCCTTAAAAGACAGGTAAGGAGCTCGGGCGGGTGGGTGGGCCCTCCGGAGCACCTTACTGGAACGGCATCCAGTAAGCTTCGGTACGCCCATACCAGAGCATACAGCCTGCAACCCAACATTGGTATATACACACATGAATATCTACTAAAATTGTTCAGCAACCAATTTGGTTTATGTACTTTGGTTTATATGGGAAGAATCAAAGCAATGGGTGAATTCTCCTTCAGGTATTATACTGTGGTTGCATTTGAATTAGTGTTAGCCAACTTCCACTGATTTTGAAAAGCTAGGAATCATGGAGACAAGTCCCTCACCCAACCATGCACTTTTAAAGCTACTTTAAAAGCAGTCTTTTCCCTACTCACCCACAGGCCCTGGATCACGTGGCTGTGAAAAACATCTGAAGGGCTGTTTTTAAAGCACTTTTAAAAACTTTTAAAGACTTTTAACACACTACTTTACAAGCTGACAGCTGCTTTGCAAGCTAGCACCACCTCCTCTCCTACTCACCCACCAGCCCTGGATCACATGGTTATGAAAAACATCCAAAAGGCTGTTTTTAAAGCACTTGTAAAGACTTTTAACACACTACTTTTCAAGCTGCTTTTCCTCCCACCACTCCACGGGCCAGATACTTTGCATTGGCGGGCCATATCCAGTCTGCAGGCCATAGTTTGAGGATACCTGTCTTAGATTTTGTTTTGAGTGATTCCCCCTACATTTGATTCATTACAGTTTGCCTATCGGAAGAATTCTGTAACAGCTTAGTTCCCTATGCCATCCGTCTGGCAAACTCACAAGATTCATTTCTCTTGCATGTAAATGTATACATACAAACCAGACTGTGTTGTTTCTCTATGTCATATAATATATGTGGGTATATGCATAATTTTGTACGTATGTATCGTATTTCCCCGAAAATACGACAAAGTCTTATTTTCTTTTGCTCCACGAAATATGGCCTTGGGCTTATTATTAGGGAGGACTTATTGTTTTGGGGTTGCTGGGCAGCTACTTCCTTGCGAGCGGGCTCCTGAAGAGCCGGGAACAGCCTCAGGGGCGAAGCAGCAATGAGGTAATCACGCTCATGAGCAGCCACCCAGCAAATCCACACTCTAGCCGGGCAGAGCGCCATTCAGTGGAAGACTCTCTGTCCAGAAGACTCTCTGTCCAGCAGCCGGCCCACCATAGAGAGCATTCCTAGAGCGGCCGATGCTGGAAGACTCAGCCCCGGGTTTTGGAGTTTGGAAGTTATGCTTGGAGTGTGGCAAGGCAGCGGGGCCCAGTGGCGGTGCCCTGGGAGAGCTGTGCAAGGGCTTGGTGAGGTTGGGGGCAGAACAGGTGCTCGCGCAACCCCCCTCTCCAGCCAGGCAGAGCTCCATGCACTGACTTAGGGGGTATCCCAAAGGTGCCAAGCTGCGGGAGCTGGGGAGCGGGCACAGCGCCACGTGGCTTGGTGCCTTAGGGATACCCCCTAGGTCAGTGAATGGCGCTCTGCCCGGCTGAAGAGGGGATTTGCTGGGCGGCTGCTCGTGAGCGTGATTACCTCATGGCTGCTTTGTCCCTGAGGCTGTGCCTGGCACTTCAGGAGCCCACTTGGAAGGGAGCAGCCACCCGGCAACTCCCCCCTCTGGCCAGGCAGAACGCAACTCCCCAACCTAGCGGTATCCCGAAGGCAGCAAGCAACATGAGTGCCTTTCCCCCCGGCTCCCACGGCTTCGCACCTTCGGGATACCGCTAGGTTGGTGAGTGGTGCTCTGCCTAGCCAGAGAGGGGGGGGTTGTCCAAAGGGTTTATTTTTGGGGGTGGGCTTATATTTTTGCCCACGCAAAAAATGTGGCAAGGCGTTAGTTTCGGGACAGGTCGTATTTTCAGGGAAACACGGTATGTATATATTTATTTTGTCATGTTTGTGTAGTGTATATTAGAGGTGGACACCCTTTGAGAGCTTTTTGCAATGAAATTTCCTGTTTATGTATGCCGATTAATGTACATTCGAAGTGACAATAAAATAAGTTCTAAAAAAAAGTCAAGGAAAATAATAGCAATATATGCATTACCACATAAGGAAAGGAGAGACACATAACATGTAAACCCAGGAACTATTATATAGAAAAAGGCTTAATTATAATGAAGCAGCTGAACTTCTTATTCTTCAGTAAAACAACTTATCTAAGAGAACTTTGAGCTTGACTCTCTTCCGCTAGCTCCTAAGAGCAGGTTTTATTTTCTAGAGTGAGATTTATTGCCAAATTCTCAATGAAGCTCTGCCAACAGGAACTTCATTGCCCATCTGTCTTACTAAGTGATTCCCATAAAAATCATCTGCAGAAGATTCTTCAATCTTCTAAACTTCATATAATTCATACATAAGATGCATAGAATTTACAAAGAATAACGGCTATGTATGTACCCATCCAGAGCAGGCCACAGGTTTCCTGGTTCAATCACAAGATGCAGAGAAAGATCATAATAAAAATCTTGCTTTTGAAACCTTTTTTATTTTAAGAGACAAATATACTCTAAAATATACTTTAAATAAACATTAATGAAAACTTGGCAAAAATATTTTTGTGTTATCTTAGGTGACAAACTGTTTAGATTAAGCTACAATTCTTTTCATAGTTACATCAGCAATATTCCTTGAGTTTTTTCCAAACTTTACTTGGAAATAAAATTCTCATCTCCTTATTTTCTCTCATCTAATTTGTGAACTTTTTTGAACTAGCTTAACATTTAGTTTTCTATGTGTGAAAAAATAAATGCTTTAAAAAGAAAAGAAAAATAAGATTCCTTTGAAAGAGAGGGGGAAGGGAGAGGAAGGGCAGAGGGGGGGAGGGGGGGAGTGGGAGAGAATTTACAATTTATATGGCAGATAGATTCCACTACAGAAATTTTAAATTAAACTAATGCATATGCCAATCTTTAACTACACTTTTAATTAAGTTTAAACTACACTTCTAAAAATCCCCGAAACAAAACCTATAATAAATACAGTACCCTTTGTAATAGTATCTGCAAGTATTAAAATATAAAGATTACCATTCTAAGCGTTTTATGATTAAAGAAAATGCAAGACTTTAAAATATAAAATACTGACATACCTCTGGAGCCAAATATTCTGGAGTACCACAGAATGTTTTCATAGTAGCTGCATCTGTGATTCCTTCTTTACAAAGTCCAAAATCTGTAATTTTTATGTGTCCATCTTTATCCAGCATTAGATTTTCTAACTGTATTTTACAAAGACACACAAAAAAGTCACTTAAAGACAAAAAAAAAACACCTGCCATGTAAGAATTCTATTACAATTTTGCTATCAATAAAAGTAATAGATAACGACAATTCTGATATTTTTAAGTTTTTTTCCTTTAAAATTAGTTTAATGGTCACTTGAACTGATTGAAGTTACAAATTTATTTATGTATCTTTACTCCTTTAACCCAGGGTACTGTTTCCATTTTAATATATTTCCTCATTTACTCTTTTTGAACAACCAATAATGGCTTTTAAAATAATATTATTCTAAGAAAAACAAAATACCAGCATATCTATTAATTATACCAGTACATATCTTTGTATCTAGTTTGATATTTACTTTCTTCATTTATATAATTGCTATTTATATTTTTATAGCATGATTTTTAGGACTAGGCAAATCCTACAAAAGATGTACTGCTGAACATGAGGGTACACGCATGATCTTTTAAAAAGTGGCTCATGGTATCTTGATAGGCATATGTGTGCATCTTGTTTCATTGGTAAACACACAGCCATTTAACCTTAGAAGGAATAGCAGCATACACTTGCAGGCAAAAGCATAAATGCAGAAAGAACTACTCTATGTAGTGGTATTCTATCTTCTTAAACATGAGTGAAAACTGGAATTATGTAAAACAGTTCATGTATTGTACAGAAAAAGTGAAATGACAATGTAATTAGCTTCTTGTTTTAATGACCCAAATTCTTTACTGTAGGCAATTGGAATTCTAAAACTGCTAGGAAACTCAGTTTAATGTATTCATATACTGTGGCCAAAGTTCATTATTCCGTAATTATATAGAAACTAAGGGTGTTTGCAGCAAGTCATGAAGACTGAAAAATTCTATTCACATATGTGGTATATCATAATGCAAATACTATTATATAATTATGAATTTATAAAGTGATTTCTGATACAATTACATAAATCATGGGGTTTGAATCAAGATGCCAGAACTCATATTTTAGCAATTGCTCCCCTTGCTAAATCATCCATGGAAGTTTCTTCATCATATTAATAACTAATCAGGGTGACAGATTGCTAATCAAGGAGAAGCAACCTAGAACTAAAGAGAAATTTCCTGATGGTTAGAACAATTATTCAGTAGAACAAATTGCCTCCAGAAGTTGTGGGTGCTCCAACACTGGAAGTTTTTAAGAAGAGATTGGGCAACCATTTGTCTGAAATGGTATAGGGTTCCCTACCTGAGCAAGGTGTTGGACTAAAAGACGTCCAAGGTCTCTTCCACCTCTGTTATTCTATTCTGTTCAGTATGGTAATAATAACCTTAGATGCATGAAGAACATGATATACTACACTGACATTAGAAGCACTGTTATTTGTCATTAATATATATGTATAACAGTTAAGTATTAACATATTAAAGATTTTTGCTTCTTTCCTTTTATTTGAATCATTATAAATCTTGATATACTGCATCATTTCAATTTCAGTACAGTAATATTTATATAATTAAAGACTGTTGACATTCTAATGTCATGGTGGCGCAATCGTTAGAATGCACTATTTCAGGCTGACCCTGCCCATTGCCAGTATCCTGACTAGTTCAAGGTTGACTCAGCCTTCCATCTTTCTGAGGTCAGTAAAATGAGAACCCAGATTGTTGGGGGGCAATATGCTGACTCTGTAAACTACTTACAGATTGATACAAAGTACAATGTAAGTGCTATTACTAATGTTATTGCTATTTACATAGCTTGGAGTATTGAAAATAGTCTATATTAAATGACTCAGAAGAGACTCCTCCCCAAGATGACTACTGAACAATATGAACTTTTCTTTTTCCTGCCAATGATATGCCACTTTTGCTGCCAAAGCTGGTACTTTGGTAGTGCTGCTCCATGGATTTGAATGGGAGCATTTAGGAATGACCCAAGATGACTTTCAGAGACCTGGGAAGGGGAGTCTGAAGGGAAGATTTCAGTTTCTTCTGAAAGCAGACAGAAAGTCATGGGTATCCATCTTTCCTCTTGGCAGGTCATTTTCTTCAGCATGCCTGAGTTTAAATTTCACTTTTTGAATCTTTTGTTTTATTTTACTTTTTATCTATAAAAGGTGACTGGCTGGTTGAATGCTGATTTATTTTATCCCCCTGCTGGACCCTATCTGTTCATCTTCTCTTTGACTGGTGTGCTATTGTTCTGAATAACTTTTGCTTTTTCATAAGGAAATCATGTCATGTTATGGGGTAATGAAAGTGTTTTCATTTGATTTACATCTATTTTGGACTCTCACTACAGGATTTTTGTATATTACTAACTTGTAAAATGTTTGAAGCTTATTTTTTTAACTCTTTTTTAAATTTTGGATTGAAATATATAGAAAATATATTCTCTGGGGGGTTTTAGGTTGTTTTTTTTCCCCATTCTGAGGATGCTTTTTAGTTATTTTTTTCATTCTGAGGATTCCTATGTTCTTTTATCTATCATTGCCAAGTTACACAGAGCAACAATTTATCAGGATACAGACAAGCAAATGTGGATGACATCAGAAAAAAGACTGTGACAAAATGCAATACTTATTTGAAATATTTTTAAAAAGTTTGATGAAATGATAATGGTTATGGAAAATATTCAGTTGCATCTAGCCATAGATAAATTAAACTCACAAAAGGAATGTGATCTGAAAGCAGTAGGTTCGTTGGAAAGAAATATGAATGCTACAGAAGTAGAATTCACAGACTTAGAACTAACTGACAGTTCTGGTATAGAAAATGGCAAAAAAACACCCATTGGATATATCAGATTTGCTCAACAGCCATGGTGACTTTCTTAATGACCATTGTAAAAATGATTGCTTAATGACCACAATGATTTACAACAGCAATTCTGGCCAACTGTGGTCCTAAGTCAAAACTACCTACACTTGTTTAAGCATGCTTGACCTGCTATAATGTGGGCCTTGTGAACCACCTGTAGCTTCTAGTTACTCCTCATGAGGTAGTAGAGAAAAGAATGCAGAAGGAGAAAAGATGGAGAGGAAGAGAAAATATGACCTCAAAATGTGAGTAAGTTCTTTTCACGTAGCACAAGGGAATGGCAGAAATAGTCAGTGGACCCAGTGAGGAAAAAGGAATCAAGAATGATAGTAAGTGGAAATGCTCCAGTTTGTTTCTATTACAAGAAAATAAGTCATTTTTTAAAAAAACTGTTGGATCCGACAAGGTGAGGAGACCTCCAATGGATTATTTTATCCCTAGAGACGATTTCCATCTATACAGAGAGAGAGAGAGAGAGAGAGAGAGAGAGAGAGAGAGAGAGAGGGAGGGAGGGAGGGAGGGAGGGAGGGAGGGAGGGAGGGAGAGGGGGGAACAAAAGTAAAGTTGTCTAAAAAGCCTAGGAAAATTTGCTTGACTTCAAAAAGGCAGACATGAGATTGGATTTTGGGGAAGGAGAAAGGGCCATCTGTTTTATGTCCTACACTCCACAAACTATAGGAAATGACTCATTCATTTGAAAGCATCATAGGGCTTTATAATATAAGCCGAGCACCTCCAACTTTATTAACTACCATAAAAATAAACATAAAAAAACTATCCAAATTCTCAATGACAATTCAAGGTGATACGTTCTCAGGATCTTTTTGAAAAACAAAATCCCAAACAATGCATTAGTTGAAAGTTTATTAGTGTAGCAGATATTGCATATCCATGACTAACTATATTCACAAGTAGGAAAGATTACAATTGGCATTAAATATTTCAATTCTCTGAAATGTACCATGGATTTCTTTTCAAATTAAATTGCTTGATTTATGACTGCAGAATCATACTTACTGAATCCATTGCATTTGCCTTGAAATATAAAAGGGTGGATAAAAATCGATGATTTTTTTATATTTTTTTAAATTTATTTTAATAAAATGCTTTTGGAATAAAAATCTATCTAAAGATAGTTTTCTATTTAAGATACAGTAATAATTTAGTTTATTCAGCATGAAATGGAGCTTAGTTATGAAGCATAAGGATGTATATTCTATATTATTGGGACTGTCGGTGAGTCAACAGAGGAGAAGCTGCTGTGGGACAGAGATGACAGTTCTTTAAAAATTATGATTTAAGGCAAGCTGATTTAAATCAAGCCTTTTTACTAGTGATTTAAATCATAGTTTAAATCGTGATTTAAAACATCCTGATTGAAATCAAATCCACCATGAAATGCAAATTAGCTAAAATTGTACATAAAAAGCGATATACAGTGGATATAAAAGGTCTTCACACCCGTTAAAATGTTTTGCCCCATTTGATGACATTTCTTCCCATCATTATTATGTGAAACACTGCCGTTGTTAAGTTAGTCACACGGTTGTTAAGTGAATCTGGCTTCTCCACTGACATTGCTTGTTGGAAGGTCACAAAAGGGGACACTGCAACCATCATAAATATGAATCAGTTACCAAGTAACTGAATTTTGGTCTCGTTACCATGGGGATGCTGCAACCATCATAAGTGTGAAGACAGTCATAATTCACTTTTTTCAGTGCCATTGTAATAAACAGTCACTAAATGAACTGTTGTAAGTTGAGGACTAGAGGACTAGATTAGAGGAAGTATCTTATAAGTACCCAAATAAGTAGGAATATGTTTCTAAGGGTCATTGAGTGATGTCATCTCTACTGTACAATATTTCAATTTACAACTTCAATTTTTTCTTGGTATGAAGAAATTAATGATTATTAGTAGTAGAAATGTGAAAAAAAAAATAGTGCATGTAATTTTCATACAGGGAATAGTTGCAACACATGAATACAAATATTCAAGAAGTTTTGATCTGCACCAAAATGAAATTGTTGTTTTGTTCCAGATATGGACTAAACCATAAAATACTGGGTAGTTCTTGGAATGCAAAGAGTAAGATTAATAAAAACCCACAGATGTCAATGGCAGCAACTAAGGGAAGAAAGGAAGGGAGGGCATTAGGAAATTAAGGGAGAGGAAAATAGAGGTTCTGCTCAACAGACAGCAGCTGAGAGGAAGAATGAAGAGAAAAAATGGAAGACTAGTCTTTCTACTTCCTCATGAAAATCATTCTAAGATTTTGTTTTGATTAAAACCTGGGACAACACAAACATTCTGGCAGATTGCTTCGTTTGATTTTAGAGGATTTTTTAAAAAGTATTTTCTATTGTTTTCACTTTCCTAGTTATCACAACAGTATTTCAAGCACACTTTATCAGTCTGGTCCCTAATCCTCTTCCCCAAATCTTTGACCACTAAAACTTTGAGTAGAGAGAGGCCAAATATATAAAGAGACTTGATTACTGATCAAAAAAATGTCTGAATATAATTTTGTTAAGAAGATGGTAACAAATTCCAATCCGATTTCAAGTGACCCAAGTTCAGTAATGTCAATATGTAAGCTTTTTGAATTTTATCCAGTAAAACCATTACAAGCATCTGAAGAATAGATGTGTATCCACATCATTTAAAATAAAACAAAAAATCTATTCAATACCACACAAAATGCATACATCAAACACAAAATACTTTCTCAAAAGCTTTGGAAAAACTACGGAAAGAATAGTTATGAATTACTTTTTTTTTGTCTGTCAATCAACTGTATCTTATAGAAAGGTATAGAAAGCATTATGCACAGTGACAATTTTCCACAATGGAAATAATTCCTGGTTTGTTGGTTATGTATTTATTTAAACCATTTACAGATAGCCCTTGTACAACCACAATTGGGACCAGAATTTCTATCATTAAATATCAGTAAGTAAATAATCACGTCAATGATCTGATTTAACACAGTTGTTAAATGAATCATATGGTCATTAAGTGAATTATATGGATGTTAAGTGAATCCAGTTTCCGTGACTGAATTTGCTTGTCTGAAGCTGACTAGGGAAGTCATAAATTGTGATAACATGACTGCATATTCTAATAATTGTGAATGCGAGCCAGTTGCCAAGCACCTGAATTGGCATTATATGACCACAGGGAAAAAGCAATGAACATATTTTTAAGGTTAGGTCAGAAATTCATTTTTTCCAAGGCTGCTGTAACTTCAAACCAGTGATAGGTTGTAGGGGCATAGCGGAGCCTGCCTGGAGCAGCGGGTACAGGAGGGCCCACCCGCTCGCACTCCTTACCTGTCTTTAAACCCTTCAGTGCTTCCGCATGCACACATGGCGCGTAAAGCGCCTGCGTGACACTCCGCCGAGCAGCTGGAGCGTCGCAGAAGCTTGTGGAGGCATCACTGGATGGTAAGACGCATGCATTCATGTGGAGGACGCCGGGCCCCGTTGCAACCGTACCAGTTGCAACAGGATCCGGAACCCACCACTACTTCAAACCATTGTTAAAAGAACAATTGTAAGTCGAGATTTACCTGCATATAGCTATCCATTCACAGCAATGGTTCTGGGCAATGCATAAAAGATATACCAAATTATACTAGTGGTATGCAAAAGATATACCAAACAATATTATTTCACTGCGGTTGAACATGTTCACCATTTTTTTCTATGTCATTTCTATACTTCTATACTTTCCTTGTAAAACCAATATCAGAAATAAAAGTTCTAATTTCTGGTATATATAATCTGTTTTAAATATCTCCTAAATATTTAATTTTCTAAATAATAAAATTCCTCAACTGAGCAGCCTAGAAAAAATAATATGCTATTTCTGAGGACCTAGCTTCAACCCTTTTGTACATATTTCTTTCCAGGCTCCCCTATTTAAATTGACTACAAATCCCTTATACCAGTGATAGCGAACTTTTTAGGCACAGACTGCCCAAATCAGAATGCACACTGTAGAGCGCTGGAAACCCAACCACCAGTTGGCCAGCATGCATGCACGCCTTGGAACTCCAACGACTTGCTGACTGAGCTGGGGCAATGGTGCACATGCTCATAGACAGGGCTCTGCATTTCACCTCTGGCATATGTGCCATAGGTTCGCCATCACGGCCCTATACCTTCTAGCATAAAAATCCAGTTTGACTTTAACTACATTCAGTTTTAAAGTATTACAAACATATTGAGAGTTATCCTAATCAGAAATGGAAAAAAACTCAACATAGATTATGACAAGTTGAAAAATGAAAGGGGGGGGGAGAGAAAATTAATTGCTTTGGATCTAGTCACTTCTCCAGGTAACAATTCAATGCTTTCACCAGAACATGCTATCTTCTTCCAATATAAAAGAACATAGATGCTCCTTTGGCAATAACATAAGATCACAACTCCCATGCATTATGTAAAGAGTTAAGGGATTTTGACTAACCTAAGATGCAAAGTTTTAAAACAGAGTAACACTTTTTGAGCTACTCTGCTCAGACTGAACTGCACAAATATGTCCTTTGGAATTATTAATTAAGTGTGTGTATATATGTATATGTGTTTGTGTTTGTGTGTGTGTGTGTGTATACACACACACACACACATACATACATACACACACACACACACACATACATAAATTACTTTCCAATAGTGATATGTGACTGAATACCAAAAGAAGACTAATATTCAAAAGTTTGGGATATCATGAAAGTGTTACTAATACCTATGTTTTTATTGTACATGCCTTTCTTCTTTGGACCAGGCCATCAAATGACATCTCCAAATAACTTAAATGAAAAATCATCCAAAAAGGAAAGAGACCTCAGTAATGTGAGGATAGTATCTCATAAGGTGCCAACTTGGTAAATTCAGTGAAAGCTGGAACAAAATAGCAACTTGCAACCATAGATTGAGATTTTAGGTATACCAGAAACATGCATGGAAAGCAGAAATTATATGATTACCTAAATATGAGCTATCACTAGCTAAGCATTTGGGGGATGCAGTACAGTTGCCATCAAGTTCTGATGGAAACCAAGTGAGAACAACCAAAGTGAGAACATCTGCCAAAGAAGTATAACAGTTTACTAAGTGAGGGAAAGCTCCCACATTTTATAGGATTTTGTATCACAGGTAATTTCTGACTTATGATAACAATTATCATTGGAATTTCAGTCGCTAAGCGATATAATCATAAAGCACAACCCCACCACTTAGTGACGACAATCCCTGCAATTCTGGTTTCTATCATTAACTGAATCCCACAGTCATTAGGTAAGGCAATTTCTGCTGGCTTCCCACAACCAAGGTCATTGGGAAAGCCAGCAGGAACTTGCAAGTCCCAGGCTTGCAGGCAGGAAAGTGGCCGGGATAAGGAGCAAGAGGGTCGGGGGGGGGGGTATGTCAATTGGGGAGGATTGCAGCAGAATGCCTGAGGCACTATGAGTGATCCTTAATGGTCTCTGAGCTTAGTTGTTTTCCTGCAGACATTTCATTGCTAAGAAGTGTAGTCATAGACCTACCGGTATTATCACATAAAATTTATATCATATATCATATAATGTATTATCTTTCTAACACTGATGATGTCACCTTGTTTAGGTAATGAGACATCTGCAAGAAAACAACCAGGCTCAGAAAGCACCAAAGACACCTCATTTCCACTCTGAGTTACAGAGTGGAATGAGGCACTGCATGTGGCGGGGTGTGTGAGAGTATGAGGAGGCATGAAGATGCCAAGCAAGTTGGGGAAGATACACAAAGTGCAAGAGAGTGCAAGAGAAGTCTGGTGTTGAGATAGTGCAAAGGGGTGTATAAGAGGCATAGTATGGATTGGGGAGGGCGCTACAGGGATCAGAAATGGTGTGTGAGATGTGTCATGGGTTGGATGCATGAGTGTACTCAAGCGGTTGGTATGGTGCAAGCAGATAGGAGCTGGGGGAAAGTACTGTATTTTTCGGAGTATAAGATGCTCCAAAGTATAAGCTTTTACCTAGCTTTTAGGTAGGAAAGGGGGGGGGGGAATCTGCTTCTGCCTCCCAGAAATTTGCCTCCTTGCAGCAAATAGCAAACAGTACAGATGATATACACTGTTTGTGGTGTTACACTTCAGACTATACTTGTATAGATGCTGTTAAATTGAAGTGACTTTCTGGAAGTATACATTATTCTCTGTTATTTAAAAGAAGATACAATAGTACTGGGCCTTTTCAGATCAAGCATTTATTTTAAAATGCTTCTTCATTTTGTTAAGTTGTCTAGAACAATAATAAAGCAGTCTTTAAAAATAAGTCTAATAATTTGAACATTCTATAGGCATTTATAGTTATTAACCTACCTCCTTGCAGCAAACAACAAACATCAAACAGCCTGTTTCAGTTTAGCCTGATTAGAAGAAAATAAAATCTGCCTCTGCCTCCCAGCAATTTGTCCCTTGCCGCAAACATCAAACAGTCCGCTTCACTTTCAATTTTAGTTTCCCGATGATCAGCTGTTTCAGGCTGCAGGGATTGCCATAGCCTATCCCGGAAGCCCCATTTTCCCATTTGTTGCAAGGAGGTAAATTGCTGGGAGGCAGAAGCCAAAGGGTGGGAGTTGGTGGGTGGACGGGGCTACATTTGGTGTATAAGATCCCCCCCAAATTTTCACCCTCTTTTAGGGGGAGAAATGGTGGACCTTACATGTTTCTTAAGAGATCCCTAAGGGGGAGTGCACCAGCGTGCCTACTGTCCCTGTTCTACTGTCTCCATTTATATGTACTCTTTTTATGTGTTTATGGCTATGTTTTGTTTATTTATATCCATTTATTTATGCCATTTTTCATGTGTTTTCATACTTGCTTCTTTGTACTTGTTGACAAATAAATAAATAAATAAATAAATAAATAAATAAATAAATAAATAAATAAATAAATACTCTGAAAAATATGGTATGTAGATGGGGAAGACCTAGCCTAGGGAATTACATCCTTCTCTGCCTGCTTCCCTATAACTTTGTGCAGAAGACACTAAGGAAGGTTGCAAATGGTGCAACCATTTGCAGGGCATTTGGCAATCACTCGTAAGTGTGAACAGGTTGCTAAGCACCCAGATTGCAATCAAATAACCACAGGGGTGCTGAGATAGTTAGAATTCTGAAGACCAGTGGTAACCATCATTCAATCAGCATGATTATAACTTGGAACAATCACTGACCAAATTCTTATAGGTCAAGATCTACATGAAAATAAAATAACAGTAGGTATTACAAGTAATAGGATTGCAAAGGTAGTGAGGTTCTGGGCTGTTGAGGATAAACATGCAACTGGAAAGAATATTTGCAAACTGTAAACCCATCTTATGTGATTATTCTCTTTAGTGATTAATATCTAGTACATTTTCCTGTCAAAGAAGCCCTTCATAGTCCTTGCTTTAATCAAATAATGCCAATTATTATGGATTATTTAGGCACTGAGATGCTTCATAAAATATGAAACCACAGTGGGGAAATATGAAACATTGTACTTACAATGAAAATGAACTTCTAACAAAACATCAACTCTTAAGTTTGATTTACCCAAGTTTAAAGTAAAAACAAATGAATCCTCAATGTGTCAAAGCCAGTTGCAATGAAAAGAAAAAAGCCCTTCCAATCCTGTCCAGCTAACTGAATATTCAAAATAAACTTAGACAAAACGGCTCCTCTTCCGAGGTAGGTTAGCACTCAATATTCTACTAGAACAATTAAAAACCAAAGTCCCTATTTTCATTTATGGAGTTTAATTATAACTGAAGCATTTATAAGTGGTTTTATATGTGTTTGATGAAAAGAAGCAACAGAATTAACACATTCCTTTATCATACCACTAAACTGAATCTTTCTTATGAATTATTTACACAAATGCCAAGTTATACAGTTCACAATATAAAATTGAATAATAAGCATTTTGATGAACTTCAATCTAGACTGCAATTTTCTAGTTACTTTTTTCAAAATAGCATAACTTTCATAATTACTTTGTTTCTCCCAATAGTCTCTTCAAAAACAACATTTTGATTACTTTTTTTTACCTTGAGATCACGATATACAATCTTTCCAGAATGCAGATAGTCCAAAGCAGACACAATTTCTGCACCATAGAAGCGTGTGCGATCCTCAGAGAACACCCGCTCTCTCGACAAATGGAAAAACAGCTGCAGGGTAAACAGCAGGGACAGGATTGCAATAATTACTGATTTAGTGGGGGAAATTAACACAAACATAAAACACCTCTCATCACCATATTGTGATGATAGATAGTGTACTCTCAGTGGACATTCAGCACTCTTAGATAGCAGCTGGTTTATCTTTTCCAGGTTTCCAAGGGGAAAAAGCGAGCTGTTAAATCAGCATTTTAATCAATATACCAATCTTGTTTAAGGCATTTTCCTTGCTACCCATTTAACCTTCAGTTACCAGAGGAAAAATGTGCATCATCATCATTCTCTACTTTTTTCTTCCAGCTCCTCTTTCTCCTTGTTTTTTTAAAATTTGTAGCAAAGAAACTAATGTAGGAATTCTACCAATCACTCTAAGTCTTTATATTAAACAAAATAATGAGTATGGTTTAAAAAGTGTGTTTGTGGTCACTGAAATCTAGGCATTAGAAAGGACAATTTAAACTATCAAATCCAACCCCTTTCAGATCAGAAATTTCAGTTAAAGTATCAAAGAGGATGACTATTCTAGTCTCTGCTTGAATATATCCAGTGAAAGGAAACCCACTTTTCTGAGTAACTTAGTCCACCATAAAGCTTCTCTTCATATAAGGATATAAGATATAATATCACCCCAAATTTCATTCAGAGGATGTGGATCTATTACTCCTTTTCTATGCTTAGAATCAGAGAGAACATAACTTGAATTACTTATGTGTGATTCACCCCCCACCCAGGAATTTAAATACTGTTCAGTTTTTCAACATTAAACATATTCAGCATATTAAATCTTTTTTTTTTTACAAAGGGTTGGTTTCTTCATCTTGTTTCCCTTCCTGAACTTATCCAGATATGAATATTTTTTAAAGTATGATCCACAATATAGGTAGTCCTCAAACCTATAACTACAATTGGGATGAGAATTTCTGTTGCTAAGAAAGGCAGTTTTTAAAGGAATAGTGCCCATCTTTACAACCTTTTGTCATTATTGTTAAGCAAATCAATGCAGTTGTTAAGTAACTCATATGGTCATTAAGCAAATACAGTTTCCCCCATTAATTTTGCTTGTCAGAAGATAGCTGGAAAGATAGCTGGTCACCAGTGGTGATCACATTAGCCCAGGATACATGCTAGTTGCCTAGCACTTAATACATACCAGTTGCCTAGCACTTAAATTTGATCACATGACTATGGGGATGCTATGACAGTTATAAATGGTAGGAAGACTGGTTATAAATCACTTTTTCAGTGCAGTTTTAATTTAGAATGGTTGTTAAACAAATGGTTGTAAGTTGAGAACTGCATGTACTGTCATAGTACTCAAACTGAGGCTCTGAGTAACACAGGATAAAGTGGGACTATTACTTTCCACAATTTGGAAATAGTTATGCAACCTAAAATTGTATTTGCCTTTCTCAGTGTAACATGACACTTAGTTACATTGTTGGCAATCAATTATTATTCCATCATATTTTTTATAAATGCCATTAGTCTGTAATGCTCAATTCAATGCCAATGCATTTGATTTGTTGCCTAAGGGAAGAGCTTTGCATTTGTCTCTTAAGCTTCATCGCTTATTTTCAACCATTCCTCTATCTCATCAGGATCAATTTAAATTGTATTTCTCTCTTGTAGTGTTGTGTCATTTGCAAATCTGTTAAGTTTAAAGGCCATTCAAAAGTGTTGGGGACTTTCACAAGGAGTGGACTGAGGCTGGAGTCAGTGCATCAAGAGCCACTACACACAGACGGATCCTGGACATGGGCTTCAAATGTCGTATTCCTCTTGTAAAACCGCTCCTGAACAACAAACAACATCAGAAGCATCTTACCCGGGCTAGAGAAAAACAGACCTGGTCTGTTGCTCAGTGGTCCAAAGTCCTCTTTTCTGATGAGAGCAACTTTTGCATCTCATTTAGAAACCAAGGACCCAGAGTATGAAGGAAGAATGGAGAGGCACACACTGCACGATGCTTGAAGTCCAGTGTGAAGTTTCTACAGTCTGCGTTGATTTGGGGAGCCATGTCATCTGCTGGTGTTAGTCCACTGTGCTTCATTAAGTCCAGGGTCAATGCAGCCTACCAGGAGATTTTGGAGCACTTCATGCTTCCTTCCACAGATGAGCTTTATGGGGATGCTTGGACTTGGCACCTGCCCACACTGCCAAAAGCACCAAAACCTGGTTCAATGACCGTGGGATTATTGTGCTTGATTCTCCAGCAAACTTGCCTGACCTGAACCCCATAGAGAATCTATGGGGCATTGCCAAGAGAAAGATGAGAGACATGAGACCGAACAATGCAGAAGAGCTGAAGGCCACTATTGAAGCATCTGGTCTTCCACCTCAGCAGTGCCACAGGCTGATAGTTTTCATGTCATGCCGCATTGAGGCAGTAATTGCTGCAAAAGGGGCCCAAACCAAGTACTGAGTACATATTCATGCTTATACTTTTCAGAGGTCTGATATTGTTCTATGTACAATCCTTGTTTTATTGATTGCATGTAATATTCTAATTCTCTGAGATTGTGGATTTGGGTTTTCATGAGCTGTAAGCCATAATCATCACAATTATGACACATCATGGCTTGAACTATCTTGCTTTGCATGTAATGAGTCAATCTCATATATTAGTTTCACCTTTTAAGTTGCATTACTGAAATAAATGAACTTTTGCACAATATTCTAATTTTTCGAGTTTCACCTGTATAGGCTAGCTTATAATCAGAATGTCCTAGAATACTTTGTTAAACATTTTGCTAAAAAACAAAATTACTTATTAATCATTTTTAAAAAATGATATAGTACAGAGCTAATAAAATGCATTCCTAACAAATAGGCAATGACTCTAGGTAGTAATCATATTGCTTTGAGATGCTTGCAGATTAATTTATTTATGAGTTACCAAGAATCTTCTTAAGTATCAACATCAGATTGACTACTCTGCAGTCACTCCATTCTGCTTTCTAAATAATGTGGTTTTTTTTCTTTCACTTTTTCTTATATTCAATCATGTCTGATTCTCACAAGCAGCCTGGACAAATCCATATAATTTTCTTGGCAAGGTTTCTTCTAAAACGGAAAGGAATTGACTGGCTCAAGGATACGCAACTGGCTTTGTGCTGGAACTCATGGTTTCCTGATTTCTAGCCTGATGCTTTAACTATTACACCAAACTGGGTTTTTTAAAAAAGAAGATAGAAGCAATATTTAGTGCCATCCGGTCCTATGGTATTTCACCAATTCTCTAAAATTTCTAAAAGCTAATTATCATCAGATAATGGTAACTCAGGTAATTCAGCTTCCACATAGATGAATAGAACTAGATACAAAGTTAATGTAGTTGCGAAAATTGAGCCAATAACAATAATTAGAAGCACAGAATAAACTTGGAATGGATCTCAGATATCACTTAATCCATCCCCTTGCTCAGTGTAGGCTCTACAAAGCATGTCTCAATAGATGCTCATTTAGTCTCTGAAGACCTCCAGAAAAAAAGAACCACTTTTGGCAGCTTGCCTGAGAGCTCATATAGGTAGTCCTCGGGTTGTTACCATTCATTCTGCAAATATTCAAAATTACAACAGCACTGACAAATGGTAGTAATTATAACCAATCGTCAAAGACAGATTGCAGCATGTGGTCACATGGCCAAAAATTGGGTCCTTTGCAGTCCTCCTGCATTTACAACTGCATGCACTTCAACTTCCCCTCTCCACCTATCTTCTTCCCATCTATACCATTTTGACCACCCTGCATTCTGCTGCCCTACATTCTGCCCTGTATCCCACCACCCCTCACTGCCCCCAGCTGACCTTCGCCATCTTCTTCCTTCTGCTGATGAGGTGCACCTGGCCGAGGCAGCTGCTGGCCCTTCACGAAACCTCCACGACACTTCTGCGAGGAGGAAGAAGATGGCGAAGGTCAGCTGGGGGTGGTGGGGTAGGCGACAGCAGCAGAGTGCAGGGCAACCAAAAGGGCAGAGATGGGGAGAGGTAGGTGGGAAGGAGTTGAAGTGGAGACAAGCATGGCAGTGTGGTGGAGCCCCATCTGCTGAAAGGATTTTGCAGGACCCAGATGGTGGGGAACAGCACGACAAAGATAGCAGTTCATGCAGGGCAGGAGAAAGGTGAAGTCTTCACTTAATGATAGCATGGTCCTCGCCTAACAACAATAGTCAAGACTATTGTAACTGCCCTCACTAGTGGTGGAGTCACATGATTCTTCACCTAGTGACTACTGCACTTAGCAACAGAAATTCCAGTCTCAGTTCTCAAGATGAACAGCCTCCTGATGAACAGCCACAGCCTGCTTCCATGTAAACTACTGGTCTGCCTTTGGAGCACTAAAAATTATCCACACCTTATGCTACATAATTTTTAATATATCTGAACACTGCTCATATTTAGCTTCTGCTGTCATTTCTACAGGCTAAAATATCCTTAACCATTCTTCACAGGGTTTGTTTTCCAAGTAATTTTTCACTATACCTTTTAGAACTATAATGCCTAGATTTGCACATAGTATTCTAAATGTGGTTTGAACAGAGCAGACTAGAGTGGAACACTTAATTCCTGTGACATGGATTCTATGTTCCTGTTAATGCATCTCAGGATGGCATTTACCATATTCTTCAGACTATAAGATGCTCCAAACTTTAAGACAGCTAGCTATTGGGGAGGAACACAAAAAAATCTGCCTCTGCCTCCCAGCAATTTGCCTCCTTGCAGCAAACAGCCTGGTCAGCTTCAGCACAGCTTGATTTAGCACAAGCAGCTGATTGGCGGTTGGATATACCTCCTGGAATATCGTCTATCACCTGTTCCAGGCTGCAAGGATCGCCACCACCCATCACCGCCTACTGCCGCCACTATTGTCGCTGCTGCCTATCGCTGCCTCTGTGCGCCCCATTTTCGACCTCAGCGTATCCCATTTTCAGCCCATTCCAGATGGCGGGGCTATGCGTCAGAGGCAATCCCCACCGCCTGGAATGGGCCAAAAATGGGGTGCACAGAGGCCCAAAAATGGAGCGTGTAGAGGCAGTGATAGGCGGCAGCAGCAATGGGCGGTGGCAATCCCCATAGCCTGGAACAGCTGATAGGTGGTATTTCGGAAGGCAGATCCAACCACCAATCAGCTGCTCGTGCTAAATCAGACTGTGCTGAAGCTGACCAGGCTGTTTGCTGCAAGGAGCAGAGGCCAAAGGGTGGGGGCCAGTGGTTGGGTGGGGCTTTGGCAACATTTGCTGTATGAGACACACAGACATTTCTGCCCACTTTGGGGGGAGGGAGTGCGTCTTAAACACTGAAAAATATGGTACCTTTTATGTATTCTATCAGACTTCCAATTGACATGGGCACCCAGATTCTTTTCACATGTACTATTCCAAGCCAGATCAGGTCATCCTATATTTATGTCTTATATTTTTTCTACCCAGATGAAGAATTTAACACTTCTCCCTGCTAAATTCTGTTCTGCTCACTTCAGCTAGTGCTCAAGCCTGTCTAGATGTTTTTGAATTTTTATCTTGTATTAACCCTACCACTTAGCTTTGTCCTAACTGCAAACTTTGTAAGTGTCCCCCAAGCTCTCATATCCAAGTCATTTATAAAACCATTGAACAGCATAGGATCCAAGACAGAGCTCTATAGCATTCCAATCAAAGGTTCTTTTCAAAATGAAGTGGTCATTAATGAGCACTCTTTTTGTTTGATGATTCAGTCAACAGTGAGTCCTTTTCCGTTAGTCCTTCTAATATCTGTTAGAAACATATTGCTCCAGTTCTTCAGTAATTCTATAATTCAAGAGGAGCAAAGTAAGTTAAGAAATTCAGATTTCTCATAATAGCCTATTACCACTTCATTATTTTTATTTTTAACACTTTTTCCCCACAATGGTGCACTTTTTTTTATTTCCTCTTTCTTTCTAATGTAGCCAGAAAACCTTTCTCTGTTGTTTTAGGTACTTCAAACCTGAGCTCATTCATACTAGCATCTTTAGATTTCTATTATTTTCCTTTCTTGTGTCAACTGTTTTCTTCTTCTGGATGTTACTTGATAGAATTTTCCATTCTTTCTGGGAAATTTTATCCTTAAATATTAGAAGCCAATTTATCCAACCTAACTCCCAGCAGAATTCATTAAAGTTCACTTTCTTATGTTACCAAAGATTTAACCATATAATTCCATATAACTCATTCATTCATAAACTTTGTTAATTAATTATTTAAGATAGGTGATGCTATATGATATAAATTGCAGCAACATTGTTCATATGCATAGGAAATTCAATAGCAACCTAATTCTTTACACGCTTTGTTTTCTGCATATTAAATTTATACTATCATAAGAATTTAACTTTCTCTCCCAAAATACTCTAGAATAAAAAGTTAATTCAGAACTTGCACATCCTCACCAAAACATTTCTAACATGAGGCTTAAATTAAACAGAATTACTGAAGAAATGCTGAGTATGGAATAAGGATCATAGTATACAGAGAGAGGGGGAGAGAGAGAAAGAGGGGGAGGGAGAGAGAGACAGAGAGAGGGGGAGAGGGATGGAGAGAGAAGAAGGGAAAGAGGGGGGAAAGGGAGAGAGGGAGGGAGGGACAGAAAGAGAGACAGTGACAGCGACCTTTCGTCTAGATGAAGATATCACCCTGTCTTCAACTGCATTTTTTCATAAGCAAAATGTTTTAATAGAGAACTCTATGGCAAAACATAGAGGTAAAGTGTCCAATAATACTGAAGTTTAAAAAAGGATAAAACAAGTGAAATGCTAATACTTTCAAAAGTAGACTTCAGTAAATTAATATTCTGAATCTTAACAAATAAGAATTTTTTAATGTAATAAGTAATTGACAGACAATGCCTTTTTTAAAAATCCAAACTTTCCTACCCATCTAATTAGATCCTCTTAAACTTGCTATGCATTTTGCTCACAGGAAAGGCTGACTAAGAAATTCAATATTTTTACTTATTTTATATTCATTTAGCAAATTGATTTGTTCAGCAAACTGAGAAATACATGTGAGTAGGAAGGACAAGTGTTAGTAAAAGGAAATGTTACAGAGATTACAGTTATACCAAAGGACTATGTCAGTAAACTTAATAGTTAAGACAGAAATAAAAGCAGCAATAACATTACTTGCTTCGCATCTTACCTCTCCTCCATTGACATATTCCATCACAAAACATAGTCGATCCTTGGTCTGGAATGAATATTTCAAAGACTTAAAGGGAAAAAAATGCAGTTATTAAAGCAGCTATCTTCCAGCAATAAAGACAAAGGCAATATACAGTATAATCATTTCCATTCAATTCATATATACCTCAGTCCTATAACTATATAATCAGAAGTAATATGAGGGTCAATGGAATTTAACACTGGGAAAGTGTTAAATGACACATAAAATGTAATTTAATTTCAGAATAAAAACTGCCATGCAAAACCACTTAAAGAGGTGTTTTGGGAAATGCTTCTTAAAAACCTACTGCTCAAGTGTCAAATTATGACTCCTCGCAAAAGCACAACACAGCAGATTTAAGGCCTTTTAACACTGTCTAAGGATGAGTATGCACAAACCTATGACAATTCTATTTGTGTCAGTCCTAGAAAAGAAATTAATGCTTCAAGCAAATAGTTAAGAGGGGTACAAAACACCCTGGTTTTGAACAAAGTATAAAAGAAAAACATGGGAAAGTATGGCTAGAGATCATGACCTTCCTAGTAATTTACAAAGGAAGTGTTAGTAGTATCAGAAATACGTTTGCATTAATGAATTCAACTAAGTGATTTTTTTTAATTTTTTTAATTTTTAATTTTCAAAACAAAAACAACAAAGAATCCTCCTTTTTTACATACTGTAGAAAGTGTATCAGTTGGTTACATCTCTTCCAGTCATCAATCATAATTCATATTAACTCAAGCATTTTAACTCAGATACTTATACATATTACCATCATCATGCCTCCATTTTCATTTGACTACAATTGTTTAAACGTCCTTCATTATAAAATATATTAAGATTTAAAACATAACCACATACTGGCATTTCATTTGCTATTTCTAAAATCCTCCAATAACACTGAATCCTTATGGCCTATTCTAGCTAAACATCCATAATATCTAGTAACAAAAATTTCTAATCCTCTTTACCAAATCACTGTTTACAATTTACAGTCAGTTTCCTTATGTTGTACCCATACATATTTTCCTTTGTATCATTATCCCTCCTTTATTTAACTATATCCTGTATCATAACATTTTCCCCCTAATAATCAAAATTTAACTAAATTTAACTTAGTTCTTTTTTATTAGTCTTTATATATAACCAAAAAGATTTCTAATCTTCCTTTCATGGGTCCATTCAAATATTCATATCCAATTATTGCTTATCATAACAATACATATGTATATATTATTATTATTATCATTATCAATTATTTATTTGACTATATCTATTGCCACTAAATTTCACTAAGTTTAACTAGTCTTAAATTATGCACTTCCATCTATCAATCTGTATCTTTCCATTAGCAAAACAGTCTCATGTCCTCTGCCATTTGTGGTATGTCCTCTAATCATCTCCTTAATCAAATTTGTATGGACTCCTCTTAGCAACTCATTGCTTATTAAGTCTCATGTGTTTCCTTAATCAGCTTATCTTTAATTGTCAGTGGTGTTATCAATGATGTTGCTAATAAAATTTCTCTCTTTAAATCCATAAATTCTTTTGTTTTTTCTTCTTCTGTATCTTGCCATCTGGGGTAGAGTTCCCCTCCATTTAATTCCTCTTTCAGTGTTCCACTCTTTCCATTTCCAGACACAAACCAATCAGCATAGATATCAATGGATTTAATTTCTTTATGGTCATTTTCCTCTTTGATTTTTAGGACTCTAACCTCCATTTTTTCCACTTGATAAACATCTCCAACTTCTTCATCATGTTTTACTGTTAGATGCTCTAGGTTTTCCAACTTCTTCTCCATTCTCTCAAATGTATTTGATAATTTCTGAATTTCTAACAATATCTTTTGCAGGCTTAAAATTTCTTTCTGCTGTTGAAGTTGTGCCATTATCTCCAGCTGACAAACACTGCTGCTTTGGCTTAGAAGGTTTTTACAAGATTAAGCATAAATTCACAATAAGGTCTTATTTTCACTTTTCTCTGGTTAAGGATATACTTCAAAGGAACATCTGAATGCTTTTCTTCTTATCACTCTCTATAAACAAATGGTGAGACCTTGAAGTGCCAAAGCAGAATAATCAGTGAGGAGAGTGTTTTGTTTCCAATACACAAACCTCCAGCCTCTGAACAGCAATGTTTTTCTTTCCCTCTGTTGTAACATTTTTTTTGTTTCCTTTTGTATCTTTTTTATATTCCAAGTTAAACAAAGGTCAAATTCTTGAATGAGTTAGAGAAGAAAGGGGGAAAAACACCCACAGTAGTGAAGAAGTAGGATTTTAGTCCATAGGTTACAAAGAATAATAATAAAAGAAAAAAATAGAAGAAAACTTAATCCATTCGTTTTAAAAGGCTTGCATAAATTCCATCCATGAAAATAGCATTTAAAAAGTAAGATAATCCACTGTCCAAAACCATTCAAAGCTTAATTCTGCCGTTTATTTCTTCTGTTCTCAAATTTAAATTAACTTTAAGTTTTTTATAGGCAGTCTCTTTTAAAATGGCAAAAATTCACCCTGACTTCATCAGCCTAATGGCTGGATTTTTTGTCACCGGCTTGAAGAACTTCTTTTGGATCCATCAGGGACTTTGTGATGTCCCTGAGATCAGCAAGACGTATTCTTCCTGTTCACCGTCTCTGCGGAACGGTTTAGGTCCGATTGGACCACCCAATGGCAAAAGTATTGGCTGTGGTCTCAGAGCATCATTACTACTATTGAGCCAGGTATCACCTATTACATACAGTAACTATCCATTTAGTTTTTCTTGCTATTACTTACTTTTGTCGCCACCGAATTTTATTTTTTTAGATAAATACCTGCAAGATGTTTTAGGTGCTGCAAGCTATTTTACTTCGTTTTTGACTTTAATTATGCTGAATAATTGTCTTAGGGAAAAAAAGAAATATGATGCAAAGAAAAAGTGTACCTCTCTTTACAGCAACTCATAATAAAAAATGATTTCTTCTCCAGAATCCTTTATAATTTACAGCTATTCTAATACAATAGAATGATGGTGTAAGATTAAATAAAAATACCCATAATATATATCAAAATGTATATGATGTACCCATTATCACTTTTCTTTTTTAAATAAATCCATCACTGTGTATGAACTTGAAGTATCCCATCTGTTTAGTCCAGCATCATTATATTGGAGGTTAATACTGCTAAGTATTCAGAACAGAACTGTTGATGCAAATACTCTGGACCAAAAATGTCTTGGTACATTAGCAACAATTGGATATGAGAAAGTAACTGACATAAACAAGACACACCATAAGGCTCTGAAGTATAATCTGTTTATTGGAAACCTTATTAAGTCTTGTCCAGATAATTACAGCTGTATAAATATACTACCACTATTGACTCAAACAGGATCATTTGAAACTTATAAATATGTGTACACATGATACAGCTAGGAGAAGAAATATAGATGGCAGAATCAATCTGAAAGGTAAATGGAAAGTAGCAAAAAGAGCTTTTTCTCCACAATATTTAACCATTCTTCTCTGCAACATGAAGATATTTTTTATCTTAAATAAAGAACTCTATAAAATTACTATTCTTAATTACATTTTTATCATTTGGGTCTGAAGATAAGTGAAATTTAAGTTGAAGGAATAAACCTTTTATGAATAATTTATAGGCAAACCCCAAATATAATCCAAGAAGCATGATAGAAACAGGACCCTGTGGGTGAAATTAATTTCTAGAAAAATGTCCTGAAGGCTAACTATAGTCTTAATATAATGGCAACTACATTTAACTTTCATATAAGAATGGCATATTTTTATTAAGAGATTTAAAAGAGAAACCACTCTTCTCAAGAATATTTCAAGCAATATATAAAATAGAAATATACTCGTAGATAAGCACAAAAAGAACTTTACCAGAGTTCATAACTGGTTTTAGATGAAAGCTAAATAAATTTGCAATATGAGAATAGTATACTTTTTACAAAACTGGTCTACAACCAACAGAGCTTCCAGTCAAGAGGGAATGTACACATCTGAAGAACACTGGAGAACAATATATACTTATTTTACAGCTGTGCAAATTTCTCAAAGAGGTGTTTCTCTAAATCAGGGGTGGCAAATTGGTGGCCTGCCGCCCACATGCATTACACGCAGGCCACGCACACCCAGCTCCATGAAGGGGGAAAATGTTGCAAAATGTCACGGTGACGTGGTGAGTTTCACCCCCATGCTCTAGATCCATAGCATGTTTTCCCTACATGCATATACAGGTGGAGAATATACTTCCACTAGGAATTGCCAGTAAAACAGCATTTTACTTCATGCATCTAAATGCTTGAGTTTTATGGGGAAGACTTCTCTATTCAGGCATGGATAGTGGGTATTTTTATGGCCAAATCATCTAAAGATAGTTTTCTGAAAACATTTAAGCATATATATTAATATATACTTAAAGTTATTCCACTAAAAAAACTTTTGACTTATAGCTCTAGTCCATAAAGGCAGTTTTTAATAAATGTCACAAAGTATATTCGTAACATTTTTATCCAAAGTAAAATATTTGTGCCTAGCAATTTTTATATCCAACTAATTGTCTATTTGGATCACAAAATTGTCCAAGTGACCAAAGGCCCAATACCATGAATTACTAGTTTCAAATATTACTCCGTCTAGAGAATATGAGATTGTGAAGGTATCAATATCGAAGTTGAAAAAGTAATTTACTACATACTGAATAAATTGTCAGAAATAATTACTGGGGCAGTTTTATCTAAAAAAAAAGTTGCATTGTATTGGAATTTGTGATTGTTTATGATTATATATATATATATATATCTTGTCTATTAGATAGCAATAATAATTATTGGTCTTGTCCCATCCTATATATTATAGAAGAAAATAAATTAATGCTAGAACATCTGATCTAGCTCTTGAATATGCATAATATTTTTCCCAGCAAAGTTTTTATCCTGGGTTGCCAATAATATGTCATTTGGACTGGATCTGAAATAGGTCTTTGAATTTTGATACTGTTGGTTGCCCCATTTATCACCTCAACAAGAATACTAGCTAGTTGTAAAACCTATTTTTATATGTATGAATCAATTCCATCCAATCTTCTCAACAAATTCATTTAGTGTCTTATAAGTTGGGATTTTTAAAGTGTTTTTTGTGTTTTGTGTTCTGGTTGTTTTAGACCCGTGATGGCGAACATATGGCGCTTTTTGCTGGCACACGAACAGTCGCCCAGCTCAGATCCATTGCAAATGCCAGCGTGCTTCCCGCCAGCCAGCTGATTTTTGGATCTCTGGTGCCAGAAGGAGACGCATGTGAATGCATGGGGAGTAGGGGAAGGTCGCAGGTGCATGCATGGGGGGAGGGGGATAGCATGCATTCATGAGGGGGACACAGTATGACTCCCCCATGTCCCATTTTTGGTGCTTCCCCACCTCAACCCTTGTTTTAGTGCTATCAGGCCTCCCTGAGAAACCTCCTGGCACCAAAGACAGGGATGGCTTTGGCTCTCTCCTAACGGGAGAAGATCAGACCTCAACCTTGACTTGAAGTGGGGAGCCGCTCCGGATCTTCATTCCCCAAACAAGTTTGCCCCACTCAAAGGGGGGAGGGGCAAAAAGAGAGCACCAAAGCTACTCCCAAGCTGAAATATTCCAAGCACCATGAATCACACGCTCCCTTCGGCTACTTGGGAAAGAGATTGGGAGTTCTCCCTCCCATTCCATTGCAGGAGAGGTGACCAGACGGGGGGCTCTCTCAGCCACTGCCGGGTGAGGAAAACTCTCGAATGGGGAATCGCCGAGAAAGGAGCCAGGAAGGTGGAGGCACTTGGCTGCGGCAAGCTGCCTGAAGTTGAGCCAGTTGTCTGGCAATGAAGGTCCAGAGAAGAGCAAGGAGGGGGGGCTGTTTTCTGGAAAGGGAAGGGGGGGACAATGGCCATCGCTCTTTCACACCTTTCTCCATCTGACCTTTTCCCTTCCTGGGTGTGCATGTGCTTCCTAAGTGCCTTTGGCTTGAAAAATGAAAGCAGGTGAGATCTCCACCAGTTTCTTTCAAGTGATTTTGGCCATTAAGATGGGCCACTATCAGCTTTTCTTGCCCATTTCCTCTGCCTTAAAGGGCAATGTGGATGTGTACGCATGTGTGGACTCACACATGAATGCAGTTATTTGAGCTCGGCAGTAATAGCACAAGAAGCACCCCCCCCTCTTGCTCTTCTCTGGACCTGCATCTCCAGATGACCGGCTCAACTTCAGACAGCTTGCAAACGTGCCACAACCAAGCGCCACCATCTTCCTGGCCCCTTTTTCGGCGATTTCCACTCAGAGGTGGGAAGAAGAGGCAAGCAGGCTTTTTAGAGAGTTATCCTCACCCGGCAGCAGCTGAGAGAGCCCTCCCATCTGGCCACTTCTCCTGCAATGGAATGAGAAACTGTCTGATTTTGAGCCAGCCATCTGGTGGGCTGTTTTCTGGAAAGAGGGGAGGAGGGACAACAGACATCACTCCTTCACTATTCCTTCACTGCTTCCCTCCCGCTGCTCCTTCCTCTAGCCATGTTGGACTTGCTTGTCCCCAACCAAGCTTCGTTACACTGTTTGTTTTCATTTAGCTGCCACTCGAACTCTTCAAAGTCCAACATGTCTTGCTGAAGGTCCCATACCTGAAGGAATTCCACCTGCAAGGATCCCACAAATGATCTCTCTCAGTGTAAGCCTTTCTTCTATAGATAGCTTGACCTTACACGTTCTTACTGCTGGATTGCTTTTGCAGGATTGATGAAACTGAGCTCTTTGATACTATAGAACATTATGAGGTCATTAAGATCTGACTCTCCCCTAACAGATGGTTACCATTATTGTCTTTTTCTTCTCAGTTTCTTATGATAGTATATCTATTTAAATTTCTTCTATATGCCATTAAAACACAAGAACCCTCCATCTTTTGCATCTGGTGGCAAGGTTTTGAGTATATATTGCAACTATTATACACTTGAAATCAGCCTAAAATATTTTAATTAAGACCTGGACTGAACCAAACTAAGCTAAATAATGGCACTGATACTAAATGTATTGAAAGTATGCTACGATTTATTTAAAATATTTCTATATCAATTTTTAATTAAAATCATCAAGGAGGTTTTTAATACAATTAATAATCCCCAAATCATTTCCTGAATCCATTTCTCTTTTCTTTCCACTTATAGTATAATGCCTAACCATATTGTTTTAATATCTTCATACTTAAAAGTCACTACATTGCAGTATAGTTTAGGCATAATCGATCCACTGAACATTCTAGAAATTAGAAAAATTTCCAAGTAATTTTACAAAACACTATAAATTTAATTATCTATACTCACTGTTAGAAAAGGATGTCTAGTGTTTTTCAATACTCTACTTTCTGTAAGTGTGTGAGCCACTTCATCCTAAAAAATAAAAAATACAATATTAAAATTAGTAATTTTAGAAGAAAAAACTATTCAAAATATTATTGAAAAAATGCAAGAAGTTTCTGAAATATCATACACTAACCATTTTTTAAAAGGGAGAGGAAACACGGTGTTCAAAAGCTTCAAAAGGATACATCATACATGATATTTCATTCACATCAAACCTATAACAAGCACTACTGCTACAGCACTATGGTAAAATAATTTTAGTCTCCTGTACTATTGAATTATAGAATCCAGTATTTATTGTTGAGAAAATTATGAGTATTTCCTTGAATACTCACTTTTTAAAATATAAAAGTATACAAAGAGATGCAAAATCGTTTGTCAGTTGTCTGATCTGCGGTGGGCCATTAAGACTTATAGACTAAAGTTAGAATAGTGTATCAAGGGTTGGCCTCTTTTGGTATGTTCAGAATTGTCTCTTTTGCTATGTTCTGTGAGCAGAACATTTTCATATTGTAATATTTGATGTATCTATAAAATGTGTCACCATGGAAATATATAATTAAGATCTGGAGCACGAATGCTGTAGACTGCTACGACATATAAACAGTATGGTATTCATCAAGAATGACATGTCGTACAACATCTACTGAATCTGTACGGATGGGCCAAAATTAATCAGCAAAAAGTATCTTTGGATTTCATTTGATACAGTTCAGTCCCAATATCTGATCTTTAAAAAATCCGACAGGAAGTAAAGTAAAAAAGCTCTGCCTGAAATCCTGGTGAGCTGCTAGCAAGAGGCTACTATTCTGCAACACATAGTCACAGACTGATTTGGTATGGGCAGTTGCTGTCACTTATATACTAGCCTGTGTGTTCCTTGCTTCGTTCTGAACTTGGCTATTTTCTTGCAGACATTTCATTACTCAAACTAGGTAACATCATCAATGTTAGTAAGAAGTGGGATTTGCTCTCAGTTTATATTTTAGTGGCTTGTCCGGTTACTGTTCCTGGGGGTGGTCTTAGAGTTTTTGGTTGGGCTGTTTACTGTTGGCTGTTTATTATTATACTAAATGTATACTCAGATGCAATACTGAGGTTTATATAATTACTTTATAGAATTATATGATGGGACTGTAGGACGGGGAAAAATCTGAATTTCTGGGAAAGAACGGTTCTTACATTGCAATGAATCCCATTTCGGCCTCCATTCAATATAAAGAGACTTATATTTAAGAGAAAAGTTAAGAAAGTATAAATATTCTTGTGAACTTTAAAATTTGGGTGTGTGTGATTAAAGCCTTTATATCACAATATAAAGAAGTTTAAGAAGAAGACTAATTTAACCCATTGCTTGGACTTTCCAAGCAGTGCACAGGAAAATAAGCTATTTTCACAAATATTTATATTTACAACAAAATTATATTAAACACATAAACATACCTTTGCAATAATAACTTCCTTTTTTAAAATTTTCATAGCATAATATTTCCCACTTGCCTTCTCCCGGACCAGAATAACTTTGCCAAAAGTGCCTTTGCCAAGTAGTTTTAAGTAATCAAAATCATTCATTGTCTGTATGAAGTATAAGATGAAAAATTGATGGAATTTACAGCTTGCAGATATTGTATTCATTAAAATATTGTTGTCCATTAGTAAAGTCAATGGTTATTAAGAAACGAGCTATTCTTTACAAATCAGTGTGGTATTATTCCAAATGCTGATCTCACTTTAGTATTACTATTTACAGTATAAGAAAACACATTTGAAAATGAAGTACACCAGCAGGTCAATTATCTTACGTAGTATAGACAATTATATAGCTATACAACATAGAGAAGAATAATTATTAGATTTATCAAAATGTTTTTGATAAATCTAAATTATTAGATTTATCAAAACTCCCACCTTTAGAAAGATCATCAACTACAGAGAAATATGAGAATTCAAAAACCTTTAACGGGCATACTGTTGGCTCTGAAGCTTCAGGTGAAAATTTCCTACACCCAAAAATGACTTCAAAGTACTGTAACATTAACAATCAACCTGTTTGTTTTCTTTGTAGAGTTTGCAGATTGTTTGTGTTCAACCTAGCTTGTAAAAATCTTTTAAGTGGACTAAAATGATTTTTTTTGTTCTGTCAACAAGTCACAATTATCTCTAGAAGATCAAAATCTAGTAGCATTTCTTGTTTAAAAATATACTTCAGAAATGAAAAGGTAATTTTTTTATGTAATGATCCCTAGAAAGAGCACGTGTTTATAAAGGAAAAACACTGCTTAATAAATAGAATCATTTCAAAGTCTAAACTTTATTTATAAGCTCCTGAAAGCAATCTCATGCGATAGTCTATCATTTCTTATGGTGGATATTTTACTTATAGATGAAGAATTATCATTTCCCAGAGATAGAAAAATAATCCTTTGTCTCAAATACTCAATAACTGATATTCCTGTATGGTAATTAGCATCCACACTTTTAAGCAAGCTAGGTCTAAAAATCTATCTTTTATTAATGCATTCTTATGAGTCACATTAACCAGATGAGATTTGGTCACCTAATAAGACACCCTTAATCCTCCAGTTGCACCCTCCTAAAGACAAATATGCACAATGATAATGTTCTTAGTCCTTCTAATAATCTCACCTAATAACTATAATCAACTTGTCACATCTGATTTCTAGGAAACATAATGCGTTATTTTTCTTACCAGATTGCAGGAACTTTTTATGCTCATTTTTTAGGATATATTAAAACAGTAAGCCAACAAATACTCAATACTCTACTGCTGATATAATAATTAGAATAATATTAGTAATGATATTTATCTGATCACCATTAAAGCTGCCACACATAAATCAATATATTGAATATGTCTATTTGAGCATCCACCAGTATCTCTGTATTAATAAACTGCATTATTTTAACACTTATTTTACTTAATATATAACATGAGCTTTGCTAGAAAACAAAATGGATTTATTTAAAAATGGGCTACATAGAAGAAAAAAATTGAGAAAAAAAGAGGGGAGAGAGAGGAGGTTGCATATTTGCATTCTAGTAAATTAGTAATTCTCTCTCTCTCTCTCTCTCTCTCTCTCTCTCTCTCTCTCTCTCTCTCTCTCTCTCTCTCTCTCTCTCTCTCTCTCTTCGTGTGTGTGTTTGTGTGTGTGTGTTAGGTTTGTTCTTGGTTTATCACTAATTTGAGATGGCTGGCTATAAAGAATGAATGAATGCAAAATCAAAGCAAATCTCTACTAGAGCTGCTCTCAAACTGATCAGATTTATAAAAGGATATATAATATCCTGAAAACAGCCAGTTGAAAAGTTTTAATTAATAGAGTAGCTGTTTGCGGCTACAGTGATGTCTATAGAACAATAATCTGTGCAGAGGAGTTGTCAGAGGTTTTTCTCTGATCTTATCTCAAATGTCATTGTCTAACATATACAAAATAATATCCTATAATATCCTATAGCCCTTAAATGTTTTGAAATTAAATTGAAACAACATTTGAACTGTTTGGCCACAACTACAAAAGGCATATTTGAAGAAAAAAAGGTGAAGCATTAGAAAAATGAGTGTGTTCAGTTTGCCAACTGATGAGCATTAAAAAGGCAGTATTAATTGCTCTCAAAAGCTAATTGGTATTCAGCCCTGGTTAATATTTGGATTAGCGGCTACCTAAAAATTCAAGTGCTACTAGTTTGAGTCGGAAGTTTTTAAAAAATCTGGAAGAGGACAGTGATAAACCAGTTCCATAATAGTGCCTCAAGAGCCAAGTGGACCTGGCTAGCAGTTTTATTCCTAATGAACTTAAAATAATAGCATTCTACAAAATAACATTTTCTTTCAAGAAACTTTTTAATATGCAATTTATATTCTCTGACAAACTTTCAGCTAGCTTCCACTTTTTACTCTCATTCTTGTATCATCACATAAAAGAATAATTATTTCACTAACTGGTACAAAATATAAACGATATTTGGGACAGAGAAGGAGCCACTCAGCATTACTAAACTACAGTGCTGCTCAGAATTAACCCACTATTTTTCACTATTATTCTAATTAAAGAAGAAATAACTAGTGAACAAACAATACACATTGATGGTAATAAGTATATGGAATATTTGTACTCTTCCTATCCACAAAATGTTTTCTAAATGTGATATGTCAAAGGACAACAAAACCAATGAAATTCAAGTAAAAGGTAGATTAAAGATTTATCTTTAATAAATTGATAAAGATAAAAAAATAAAAAAATATCATAAGCAAACAGTCAATAAACACAACCCACAGAACTACGATTAGTTTGATAAACATCTTGGGTATGCAGCAAACTTACTACTCCAAACTAATCCCTTTGAACTTTAGAATGTCAGCTAATAAAACTTTGACACAATTTTAATGTAGCAACTAATATGGTTTATTATTATATACTGTATATGAACCTTAGTTTCGCATAGTTTCATCTACTTTTCCTCTTTCCAGAATATCAGAAGAATGTTTGTAACTAAGGACACTAAAAACTTTTTTAAATGTGTTAACCAATGATCTAAATACCTTTCTTTTATGGTGGGTCGTCGAGGCATCCATCTCTTCCTCTCCAATATTATCAATCTGGGATGTTGGGCTGCAATTCATTCTTTCCTCTTCTTGCCTCTGAAGTCTGTCTGCTACTCCTTGGATGGCTTCTGTCCATTCTTCCCTGTTGATGTATATAATTAGATAAATTCCTATAATGGTGCAAAACATGTTCTGACTGATACATAAATTAAAAATACACAACAATGGGAGCCAACCAGGTCACTACTGCATTCCTACTTAGCTGTGCTACACTTTGGACAGAAATTTCCTATTGCTTTTAACCCACAAATCATGGTTGTATGTATATGAATGTATTTGTAACAGTACATAAGTGGATCAAACCAAGTGGGCAGAGATTTTAAAGAACAATGAAGCTCAACTTCCAAGTACAAATATATGATGCAATCATTTTTAAAGGCATACACTCTTCCAAGAAACTAAATTCTTGTTTAATTATTCTCTCAGTTTTCTGAAATAAACCATCACTAAAAAGTTTCTAAGCTAGGTTTGTATACGAAATGTTATATGAAAGTAAATCTAAATTATGGTAAAAATGTATATATAATAAATCTTTGTAACAGAATAAAATGTAAAAGTAATTAAAATTCAACATATTTATGATATAAATGGACAACATGAAAGTGTAAATCATAGTTTCAGAAGTATAGAGCTAGCAAAACTCAAATAACAATGTAGGACTGGCAAATCTCATTCCATAGTGAGGTTTTAACGAAAAAATTACAGTACATCTTGATATTGCATTGAAAATCCACTCTCCATCCAATATGTCCTTTTGCGTAATGAAAAGTCTACAATTAAAATCACTTTTTTAAAAAAAAGTAAAGCATATGTATGCTGCCTGAAAGAATGTAAATCTGGCCATCATAAGGGAGAAGACAGCAATAAACTTTTAATGGAGGACAAACACAATTCAAACTTGGGAAAGCAGGGACCATGAAAAAGAAACCTAAAATAATCCCAGGTGATTTTTTGCTATAAAATGGGCAGGAAAAAACCCTGAAATGATCTCATGATTTTGTCATTTTACCCTACAATAACAAAGACCACTCCTGAAACCTTTACCGCTTCTGTTTCTTCACCATACTAACACAAAGGGCTAACATCTATCTTGAAAGCCTCAATATTTTGTGTCAAAGAGTCATGAGATCTTGCCTTCTAGATCTAGAATATGGCAGATTCTTAAGGTTTTCCTGAGAACAAAAGTAGCCAAAGTCTTATTGCTGTATGAACAGGAAATAAATTCAAAATTACAAACCTATAAAGTGCCACAATACAGCAAGCACATGTTGTGGGACAAGGCTTATCTCAGCCAGGAATGGCCCCAAAACTACCATACAGTGTTACCCCAGTCCCTTGCAAGTTGACTTGAGAAGTCTGATGGAACTCTCAATTGATTCCTGACATTTACCATATTTTTCGGTGTATAAGACACACTCCCCCCCCCCAAAAGTGACTGGAAATGTCTCTGCATCTTATAGTGCGAATGTTGCCAAAGCCCCACCCACCCACCAGCCCCCACCCTTCAGCTTCTGCCTTCCAGCAATTTGCTTCCTTGCAGCAAACAGCCTGGTCAGCTTCAGCATAGTCTGATTTAGCACGAGCAGCTGATTGGCAGTTGGATCTGCCTCCCGGAATACCACCTATCAGCTGTTCCAGGTGCAGGGATCAGCACCGCCCATCACCACTGTCACCGCCCATCGCCGCCTCCATGTGCCCCATTTTTGGCCTCAGCACGTCCCATTTTCGGTCCGTTCCAGGCAGCATGGATCACCTACCAATCAGCTGATCGTGCTAAATTGGGCTGTGATGAAGCTGACATGCTGTTTGCTTTTTGCTGCAAGGAGGCAAATTGCTGGGAGGCAGAGGCAAAGGCAGATTTTTTTCTTTTCTTTTTTCCTCCCCAAAAGCTAGGTGCATCTTATAGTCCGGAGCATCTTATAGTCTGAAAAATACAGTATATATCAGAAATTTTGCAAATTTTCAATGAAAGGGTATGATATCTTTTCTAAATCTCCCACATCTGCACCATTATTTTTTACAAAAATTAAAGACAGTTCTTCTTTGTGACTTGTTCATGCTTATTGACTTAAATTATACAAAGATAGTCCTTGACTTATGAATGGTCATTTAACAATTGTTCAAAGTTACATGAACTTTAAGAAAGCTACATATGATTTGTCCTCCAAGTTTCAACTACCACTCCTCCAGCAAAGTGATGGGTGCTTGCGTTTACTACTGTTTGTAGTGTTCCATGATAACATGACTGATATTTTCTACTTTTCGCCGATAACACCCATTCAGAAGAATCAATCTGCTTAATGACCATGCCATTTGCTTTATGACTACAGTGACTCACTTTACAACTGGCATAAAAATGATCATAAAGTCACGTCAAATCATGTGGTGCCTTACAACATCAACAACATATGACCAAAATTCTAGGTTCCATTGTGGTCTTAAGTCAGGGACTATCTATAACCATTAGAAATAATGACTATCTCTTCTTTTAGAACTGCTGGATCGCCTTCCGAAGGCACACACATCTTCAGTACACCAGGCTTGAGCAACAGTCATGATCTGATCCAAATCCCATGATTATTTAACAGCTTTTGACACACAGAATGGCAAATTTAAAACAGAAAAATCCTTATAATTCAATTAATTGCTCTGTAGTTTTCGCAAGATTCCGATGTGATGCAACCTAGCCTCCTGTGAGCAAGCCACAGCACCTGATTATAAGTGCCTGCAGACTCAGTGCTTGCTAAGCATAAAGTTAATTCTGAAGAAAGAGCAGTAGCAGGGATTAGGAAAACAGAAGTGGAGGGAGATGGCAGATACCAGAGGATAACAAAGAGAAGCTGAGGAAGTGCCTGGTGGAATTTTGTACCCTTATCAGGCCTGTATAAATAAACTTTCTCATCTTTCTACAATGCCTAGCCAGGACTCAGTTTAATGCCTGGGCAGAGAAGATAGCTGGTTCCTCATATTGTAAAACCTTAAATCTGGAAAAAGCATACAAATATGAATGGTCTACTCAAAAATAAGTCCTTTCAGAGTCTGAGAATTTTTTCTTCCCAGCTGCCACTCATACATTCAGCTCCCAGTTACCCCTTTGGTGTGTTTTATTCCAGTTTTCTTTTCCTGGCTGAAAAAAACCTATGATATTCTCAATAAAAAATTTCTAGCCTTAAAAGCAGTGTTTCAACAATAAGGCATTCTTGGAAGAAGCTATCCATCTCATAAAGGTACACATAAAATACAAGTATTTGGAACATTGACAAAAGGTACAAATACTGAGTCAATGTCAAATCAAGTGTGCAAACTTTTTCTCCCATTTTAATTCCTATATCATCTATGTTCCTGTTTCAAAGAACAAGCTGCCAGATATACTTTCATGCAATCCTGAGTACAATGTTTCCTGGCTATTTCCCATATTATTGAAATCAATTGCATAATGTAGTGCCAAAGGATTACTCGAGAAAGGCTAGGGGTAGAGAAGCAGAGGGTAGGCTAGAATAGGATTCACTTTTAATACATTCTGTATCTCAGTGCTCAAATGAATGACCTCCATATGTTTTTCTAAAGTCATTTATCTGTCCCCTTTCTCTTCAATTATACAATAAGAATAACACTTCTGGATGTGTCTGACTATGCATCTCATAGTCAGAGTTCTAATGCCAAGAAAGAGAGTGAATGTTGAAGACAATGTATTATCATGTCATGTTAGTCTACAGCTGAAGTTGTCATCATTAAAATAGCTTGTTTGCTTCAACTGCTCCCATCTCTTCCTAGATGACAGCAATAGCACTTATATACCACTTCACACTGCTTTACAGCCCACTATAAGTGGTTTACAGAGCAACCCAACAATTTGGGTCCTCATTTTTCCCACTTCAGAAGAATGGAAGGCTGAGTCAACCTTGAGCCTGGTGAGATTTGAACTGCCAAATTGCAGGCAGCCAGCAGAAGTAGCCTGCAGTACTGCACTCTAACCACTGCGCCACCATGGCTCATGATGGTGGTGGCCATCTTGCTGTGGCGAACCAAGCATGGCCATCCTGCGGCAGTCAACTCATCATGGGACAACTCTTCACAGGACAATCCACATAACTCAAGATGATAAATGTTATCTGGCACTATTTCTTCAACATTACTTCCATTTTTGTCAATGGAAATAATGTTGAAGAAGTAATAATGGATAATATTTATCACATTGACTTATCCCGCATACAATTATTCTGCAGCAAGTTGTCCTGCAGCAAATTGGCTGCAAAAAGTTGAACCATGGCAAGATGGTCGCAGCAAGTTGGCAGTGGCAAGTTGTCTCATTCTATCTGGAGATTGGAAAAGAGCTGATGGTTCCAATCTTCAAAAAGAGAAAAATTGATCCAGGAAACTACAGACCAATCAAACTGACATCATACCTGAGAAGATCATGGAAAAAATAATCAACCAATGCATTTGTGAAACAAATAAGAGAATTACTAAAAGCCAGCCTGTGTTTGTGAAATATAGATCATCCCAGACAAAACTTACTGGCTTTTTGACAAAGTGACTAAATTAGTGGATCAGAAAAATATTGTGTATAAATATAAAAATATTTATACAAATAAGATGCTGGCAGGGAAAAGCATTACCTGGTCAATTTCTCAAAAAGATTTAGGAGAAACTGGATAAAGATAAAGTCTGGCAATAGTTTACAACTGAAGATTTTATTTTGGCTGCACAAGAGCAAGCTGTTTGAACTAATGTAATCATGACCAGAACTGAAAAAATTGTCAAATGATTCAAAGTACATATTGTGCAGAGAAACAGATCATATACTTAAGTCATGCAGGAAGCTCTACAAACTGAATATAAACAATGACTTAATACAGTCATCAAAATGATTCACCAGAACATCTGTAACATTACCATCTGTCAGTAATAAAAATTGGTGGGAGAATATAATTGAAAAAGTAAAAAAATGAGCTGGTTAAAATATTATTAATTTCCAAATACAGACTGATAGATTATTGGGTCATGATCCACCAGTCATAACTATTGTTGTGTCTTTATATACTGTTTCCCCCAAAATAAGACCTCCCCAAACAATAAGCTCAATCGAGCTTTTGAGTGCATGTGCTAAAGTAAGCCCTTCCCCCAAAATAAGCCCTCCAAAAATATTGCAACACAGCAGCAGCCATGATGTGATTATGCTCACCACTTCCTGCACCTCAAAAATAATAAAACCTCCCCAAAAATAAGGCCAAGTGCTTATTTTGGGGGTCAAAAGGAAATAAGGCCCTATCTTATTTTCGGGGAAACACAGTAGTTGTGAGCCAATAATAATAGTACTTTAGAATTCAAAGAAACCACAGATTTTAATCATTGTCAATAAGAAAGAAAGAAAAATCTAGTCAGTGGACTTTGCAGTACAGAAGATAGCAAAATAGAACAGAGAGAACAAAAACCTGCAAATACAAATAGAATAACTGGCGAAAAGAAAGCAAACATAGCACCAATAGGTGCCTTGCATGTAATCCTAAAACATCTGGAGCACCATTGGAACACCACTGGCATTGATAAAATCATTGTCAACTGCTAAAAGCAGCTTTACTTGGAACAACTTACCTTATGTGATGATACATTTAACACCATCAAACAACACCTGCTTATCACGGAGCCTTGGGAAGGGTTCAGTACGTGGATAAAAAATACCAAGCCTAGTCTTAACATATACAATAATACAATAGCAGAGTTGGAAGGGACCTTGGAGGCCTTCTAGTGCAACCCCCTGCCTAGGCAGGAAACCCTATACCGTTTCAGACAGATGGCTATCCAACATCTTCTTAAAGACTTCCAGTGTTGGGGCATTCACAACTTCTGGAGGAAAGCTGTTCCACTGATTAATTGTTCTAACTGGCAGGAAATTTCTCCTCAGTTCTAAGTTGCTTCTCTCCTTGATTAATTTCCACCCATTGCTTCTTGTTCTACACTCAGGTGCCTTGGAAAATAGTTTGACTCCCTCTTCTTTGTGGCAACCCCTGAGATATTGGAACACTATCATGTCTCCCCTAGTCCTCTTTCTATTAAACTAGACATACACAGTTCCTGCAACCATTCTTCATGTTTTAGTCTCCAGCCCCCTAATCATCTTTGTTGCTCTTCTCTGCACTCTTTCTAGAGTCTCCACATCTTTTCTACATCGTAGTGACCAAAACTGAATGCAGTATTCCAAGTGTGGCCTTACCAAGGCATTATAAAGTGGTATTAACACTTCAAGTGATTTTGATTCTATCCATGTTTATGCAGCCTAGAACTGTGTTGGCTTTTTTGGCAGCTGCTGCACACTGCTGGCTCATATTTAAATGGTTGTCCACTAGGACTCCAAGATCCCTCTCACAGTTACTACTATTGAGCAAGGCACCACCTATACTGTACCTGTGCATTTCATTTTTCTTGCCTAAATGTAGAACCTTACTCTTTTCACCATTGAATTTCATTTTATTAGATAGTGCCCAATGTTCAAGTTTGTCAAGATCCTTCTGTATCTTTAGCCTATGTTCTGGAGTGTTGGCTATTCCTGCCAGCTTGGTGTCATCTGCAAATTTGATGAGTTTCCCATTTATTCCCTCATCCAAATCATTGATGAAGATGTTGAAGAGTACTGGGCCTAAAACAGAGCCTTGGGGTAGTCCACTGCATACTTCCCTCCATGTAGATGCAGTTCCATTGAGGACTAAACATTGAGTGCGGTTGGTCAGCCAGTTATGAATCGATCTGGTGGTGATGCTGTCTAACCCACATTCTTCTACTTTATCTAGCAGTAGGTTATGGTCTACCTTATCAAATGCCTTACTAAAGTCAAAGTAAACTATATCAACGGCATTCCTCCGGTCCACTAATTTTGTCACATTATCAAAGAATGCAATAAGATTAGTCAGGCATGATCTGTTTTTGACAAACCCATGTTGGCTTTTGGCTAATACTTTGTACTTCTAGGTGTTCGCTAATTCATTGCTTGATTATCTTTTCCAGAATCTTTCCTGGTATTGTGGTCAGGCTGATAGGTCTGTAGTTTCCTGGATCTGTTTTTTTCCCTTTTTTGAAGATGGGAACCACATCGGCTCTTTTCCAGTCCTCTGGTAGTTCCGGATGTTCTTTCCTCTGACTGTGCAACCAACCATAATAGTAATAATTTAAATATAACATCTCACCACATTCCTCCAGTTGTGTGTTGATCTTTCAAGCACTCTACAGCTATCATATATAGATCTTGCCCTCCATTCCTCCTGCCTCCATTGTTCTTTGAGCCTCTAATTTTCACCAGGAAACATAAACCACCCAACTTTCATTAAATAAGTAGTTAGCTTTAGTTATGAGCAGCAGATGCTCATAGGCAAGAGGACACCCCGATTCTAAAGGAACGTTTGGTGTTGTTGTCCACTGCATTCCTCACTTCCTTTCACCTATCCAAAGAGCTAGAGTCAAAGCCTTGTCAGCCCTGCAGACCAAGAAACAGATGCCAGCGTGCCGAAAACTACTTTTATTAAGTGCCTATAACAGAAGTTTGTAAATCTGAATGTGTTTCTCCTCTCTTTTTTATTTTCATGTGAATTTGGAGGTGTATTTCTGAGACAATTTCATACCAATCTGCATTGTTTGTGTTTATGCAATGTTTATGTTTGTTGTCTTGGTAACAGATCCTCCCTTTCTCTGTCAAGGTCATCCCTTTTGCTTTCTATACCTCTTCCCTGTTACACATCAGATAATCCCAGTGAATTTCTTTCTGCAGTTGCCTGCTTTAGCAGATTCATCTGGTATTTCACTGGTCCAAGAGGACCTGCCTTCTGCCTTGTGTCCTGGTAAATAAAGAAAGGAATATAAGGCAGAACATACCGTGGACTCGTGTTATAGGAAGGGATATGTAGACTAACTGAATACCCTGAATTGAAGGGATTGTGGGAGGAAGCAAAGGATTATCTGCCAGTGCTATCTGAAATTTTCACACAAAACCTGCCCCCGTGAACTACATCCAGAATTGCCAGATACTGACTCTAGAATGAAAAAGATTCTTCGTTCCCTGCCAAGTCAGATTCTTCAGTAGCAGTTGCTGTGCAACAGGAGGACAAGAGGCCCTTTCCAGTTCCATCTCCATCTTCATCAGGTTTATTTACTGACCTTGACAAGCTGCTAAATCCATTTTCACACAAAAATGATTATGTGCCCATTGCCCTTGATGATTTCTCTGACCCATTATCATGTGCAAGAGGGGAAATATGATTCTGGCAGGGAAATATGAAGTATTGAGCTTGGGAAGGGGGGAAAGGATAATAAACTATTTAGAGATCAGAAAAGACTACTTTGTCTTGGGAAAGTAGAAAGCATGAGAGATAAATTCAAAATAACCCTGCCTTGATTTTGTTTGGCATAAGACAGAAACTTTCACAGGCCTTCAAGATTCTGTTTTTCTAGATTTTTGCTTATTCTGTTTTTCTGTTTTATATGTTAACGGAAAGCTTTTCTGCAGTTCTGCTGCTTTGTTTCTCGACTTTGCCTACCTTCAAGGTCTGATACAATTAAAGTATTTTAAGTCACAATTAAATGCTATAATTTGTTTGTAGCTGTCACCAATGAATTAGGAATATTTTAGCTCATAATTTCAATAAATGAACACAAATTCTCAAAATGCATTTTTTCTTCTTCTAAAAACTCTGCCAACAATTTAAAAGCCCAACAAGACACACTTGGATTTATTTCTCACCGTTCTTCTGGAGTATCTACATGAAATGTTCTTTCTATCACAGTGGTCCATTGAAGACATCGAATAATAAATGTGTTCGGTTTTGGTCGCTCTGTTTTCATTAGTTGGCATTCTAGAAAAATAATATTTTTATAACATGCTGAAGCAAAATATTCTGTTACAAAGTACATATAGATACATGCACATTCAGTCTCTCACACACATGCATACACATTTACTCTACTCCTTAGGAGAAAAAATAATTAAGTATGTGTGAAAATGAGCTGGAATGAAATAAATGAATTATATTCAGTTGAATCCAAATGCTGACAAATTTCCAAGAACAGATGAAAGGTCATTTATGATCCCTTTCTTTTGCAGTTCCTGGCAGTAACCCCATCAAATCTTTTAGCATCAGGTCAGATGATGACATTCTAGATTACAAGGAGAAAAGGGGCCTCTGCAAAACACCGACACACTCTTCCCTCACTAATAAATCAGTGGATCAAAACATCTTGCTGCCTGAATCTTCCTTTCAAAGATATTCCCCAAAATAACAAGAACAATATGATGATAAACTTCCAATATGCATAAATAATTTTATTTAAAATTGCTACTTATATTTATTACTTTTCCTCTTCTTTCACTCAAAGATAAGTAATAACAGTGTCCTCCAGATGTTTTACATTAGTTTAAATCTCAGAAAGTTTAACCAATAGTCAAATATCATTGAACATGTAGCCTAACAAGCAGAGCATACCACGTTGCATATTCCTTAGTAGTACATTTCAAAACAAAGAAAGTAGCTTTTCAGTATAGGTAGGTTTTGCTTACCAGCTGGCTTAGGCAGTAGTAAACCATTCTAAATTATGACACTGCTGAAAAAGTAATTTTGCAAACAAGATGTGCATTAATATTCTATGTCATCTATGCTTTACACTTTTTTTGCTTCGCCATCACAGAACATAGAGATTCCCTAAACAATCCCTTTAACCAATCTCTCCTGTTTGTGACTCCCCTTTTTTTCCCCTCCTATCCCCACCTCACTTTGCAAAGCAGAGACGCTGGAGAAGTTGGGGTTACAAGAGAATAAACTTACTCCTCTCCAATGATTGTAAATTCAAACATTATTTTGTTTCTTGCTAATTATCCTAATCCTGGGATGAGCATTCTGAAGGTTGGCAAAGTGGAGAGAAAGGAAAGCTGAAGTAAAACCATAAGTACAGTCCCAGTTACATGATTTTCCATTTAACAATCAAACTGTCAGTCACAATTGGGCTCGCTAATTGAGCACTCTCTATATAACTATTTCATTGCCCTGATTTATTTATTTGTTTGTTTATTTACTCAATTTCTAAAACTGCCCAACTCAACCAACTGATTCTGGAAGGATGACGAGTAAATTTAAACTCTGAAAAAGTGTCTTAGACAATAGTAATGAGATTTATAAATTTAAGCTGCTTTGATATTACAAATCATGCCATTAATTCATGAGCTTGAATTTCTCTCACCTTTGTAATTAATTTACTTTGAATTACAAATAGTCCTTGACTTACAACCATTCATTTAGTGAACTTTTGAAGTTACAACAGCATCACAGCATCCCTGTGATCACATGATCAAAATTCAGACACTTGCCAACTGGCATGCATTATCTGCACAAAATATTCATTTGTGTACTTTCTTTCCTCTATTTGCTTCTACATAATGCCTATTTCAATGTATTTTTAGTTCATACTTTTGTACACTGAATTCAGCAGAATAGTAGTGTGGGAGAAACCTGAAATACTGCTAGCACTGTATTTTAACTAATTAATGTTACCTTCTTGAAAGAGAGAGATTGATCCCACGGATATTGAATTATACTTTGAACAGGATCCTATGCATGTATAGGCTCGGCACAACTGCACATTGCCTCCCTTTAAAAAGTCTTTGATGAGGCTGAGCTTTTACAGCAACTCTGTTTTCATAAGGCTGCTCTAGGACTTTGCCTTTGTATCTGTAGCTGTGAGGGAATCCCTGTTAATCCTATTGTCCCTTTTAGACATCATGGCTAACTGGAATATATTGCTCAATGAAGTGTAGCACAAAACATAGCTCAAACTATTTTATAGTGATGAAAGAAAAGCACCAAAAAGGATATGGGAGCATAATGAAAACTATTCAAATAGTACAGCAATAATTAATTTTTGATTCAGTTTTTGTTGATTAACTAAACATTCAAATGAATGTCATACATTCACATAACACAAAATTATGATCAACGTGACATTCTTTAGGAAATCTCTGAAGAAATTTCAAATGATCATTCAGTCTATCTTTTGTAGTTCCTTCCTGACCCCAAAAAGGGAATATATTATATTCTTTACTAGCTTTTTTAACATTTTCAAAGGTCAAATGTCAAATGATTACTTTGACAGTTGGGCCTTAAAGGCAAATAGTGCAAGAATCTGAATGGAGATAAATTCATCACGAATGAAGGCAAATATACATGTCCCAGGATGATGTTGCAGGATCCAATTTGGATCAGTCAATGGGATCAGAGGGTTAGTCTTCCAAGCTTTTGGACTCGTGAAGATGAAGCCCATCTTCAAGGAACATCTCTCTGCTAGTCTTCCAAAAGCTCGGAAATTTGGAACACTAAACCTCTGGTGAGTGAACCCAGACTGGATCCTGCAGAAATTTTTCAATTTCAGGTTTATCATTACACTTAAAATAAATGATTAGATTATCTGTGCAGCCTCTCCAGTCAACTCTCCAATCCTCATATTAATTTGGATTTAAAATGTATAGTATAGTTACAATTCTCTCTGGCTAGAGTCCAATGAATTATTTCTAATGATTGAACTTTCTTCCATCAGCGGAACTAGGAAGATGGTGATTCATTCTCCCCTCTTGCAGTACCCTTACACACCATTAAAATCTGTTATGGAAGAATAGGAACCTGCCAAATGAGTTCCTAAAGCCAGATACAGAGAAGTCTACAAGTAATGCAAAACTAGATTTTTACAAGAAATATCTACTCAAGTTAGCACTGAATTCCAAAGTTAGTTAATTATATTAATTAATAAATTGAATGCAATTGTTAAATCTTATATGCCTATTAACTTTGATGTGTTTTTTCTCCATTGACAATTACCACTAACCAAAATGCGTATGTTTTTTAAATTTACAGCCAAGATGTAAAATGACAACCTATAGGCAACAAGTGATATAAGGCATGTTCTTGCTTCTTTCATAAATAAATATTAATAAATCTGATCAATTACAAAATAGTAGGGTCCATATGTCTACAATTTTCTATGCTGAATATTTCAGAGGAAATTACACACAAATCTGACTTGAGTAAACTATACTACTTTCTGATTATGAATACTTAAATGTTGTTTAATATTTATATAATGCACAGACCATTATCTCTGCTGCATCTCTGAAGGGTCCACATACATAAACAAATAGTCAACTGCTAGATGATGGCAGGAATAAAAATATTTGAGATAAATTGCCCTAACAACCATTCTACCTCGCTTTACTTTACTGTCATTGTACATATATACACAGTTTACACATACAACGAAATTCACATAACACCCAGAGACCAGGCTCAACACACATAACAATCTCCAAACACACCCCCACCCACCCAAAAATTCCCCGCCCCTAAACCACCCAAACATCCACACAACAGACCAAGTAGTGCAGCCCAATAGCTTTAGTGACCTTTAGTTCATTGTTGAGTGCAATTATAGCTCTGGGATAAAAGCTATCCAGAAGACGTGTGGTCCTAGTTTTAATTGTTCTGTATCTTCTACCAGAAGACAACAGTCTAAAAGGATTGTAAGCAGGATGAGAAGAGTCTCTGAGAATGTTATGCAACTTCCTCAAACAGCAAGATGCAAAAATGTCATCCAGGACTGGTAGCTGGAGCTTGGTGATATTCTGGGCAGTTTTATTGATTCTCTGTAGAGCTTTTTTGTCCACTGCAGAGCTGCTCCCATACCATGAAAGAATGCCGTATGTCAGGACACTCTCAATAGTGCTGCAAAATAGGACAGAAGTAGATGCTGAGATAGATTTATCTTCCTTAGCATTCTCAGGAAGTACAGCCCCTTCTGTGCCTTCTTCACAAGCATGTTAACATTCATGGTCCATGAGACGTCCTCTGAGATATAAATGCCCCCAAATTTAAAACTATCAACCCTCTCCACCTACTCGCCATTTATGTACAATGGTAAATGCACATCTCTCTTCCTCCTGAAGTCAATTATAAGTTCTTTAGTTTTTTTGGTGTTAAGTGTAAGATTATTTTCTTTACATCACAGTGTCAGCCCTTTTACATCCTTCCTATAAGCAGACTCGTTGTTCTTATTAATGAGCCCCACCACTGTTGTGTCCTCCGCAAATTTAATAATTGCATTGGTGCTATACAATTGGGTACAGTCAGGTGTGTACAAAGAATAAAGTGACCGTTGGCTTACCTGAATGGTCGTTCTCTAGGCGCTGCGAGAGTGTCCAAGCACAGGTTAACATCAGCTTGCTGCCCAAGGACTGAGTTTAATATTTTTTGTAGCTCTGCCTCCTGCTCTCCTGAGAGGCTCAGTTTCAAAAAAAGAGAGCCCTAAAAGGTCGTAGATGGAGATGCAGCATGTCTCCCACTGGAGTACAGAACCCCACGGGCACTTATTCGGGCAGGGTTGGACACTCCCGCAGCGCCTAGAGAACGACCATTCAGGTAAGCCAATGGTCATTCTCCTAGGCGTTGCTTGGAGTGTCCAAGCACAGGACATGCCAAAGCTATGCCGTCCCGGGAAGGGAAGAAGAATTGCCCAAGCTTACGGGAGTCCCAATGACCTGCTGCAGAATTCTTCTTCCAAAGGATGCTTCAGCGGAGGCAAAGACATCAAGTCTGTAATTCTTGATGAATGGAGAAGGACTGGACCACGTAGTGGCTCGACATATCTCCTCAATGGATGCTTGCGTAGCACACGCAGCCAAAGTTGTGGCGCTCCTCGTTGAGTGCGCTGTGATGCGAGAAGGGACCAGCCTGGCCTGCTGTTCATCGGCTATCTTGATGCAAGCACGTATCCATCATTCTATGGTGGAGGAGGTGACTTTCCTGCCCATAGAGACTGGTTGGAAAGATCTGAAGAATCCCTCCAATTTGGGGAAGGAAGCCATCCGTTTCATGTAAACACGGACCGCTCGACGGACATCAAGCTTATGCCACTGCCGCTCTCTTGGATGTCTGGGGCCCGGACAAAAGTCTGGAAGAACAATTTTCTGTGACCTATGGAAAACGCTGTTAACTTTTGGCACAAAGGCTGGGACCAATCTGAGGACTACTCTGTCTGAATGCACAATGCAAAGGTCACCCCTGACTGAGAGGGCGGCCATCTCGGATATCCTGAGGGCTGAGGTGATGGCAACCAGAAAGGCTGTTTTAAGGGTCAGATATTAGAGACCAATGGTTCGAAGTGGTTCAAAGAGAGGTGCGGACAGAGCTTGTAGCACGACCGACAAGTCCCAGGTTGAGTACCTGTGGATGACAGGACAGAAATTAGTAGCTCCCTTGAGGAAGTTACGGACCTGTGGGTGTCTGGTAAGCGGCAATTGAGAGTCCGTGGACAGGATGGTGGCCAGAGCCGCAGTCTGACGCCTGAGGGTGTTAGGGGCGAGGCCTTTGTCCAAACCCTCCTGTAGGAAGTCCAGGATCTGCGGAATGGTGGCAGAAGAGGCCACAATCTGATGAGTGTCGCACCAGCGAGAGAAGGAAGCCCAAGTAGCCTCATAGATTCTGACAGTGGAGGGCCGTCTGGAGGCCTGGATGGTACGGATGACTTTGTCGGAGAACCTGTTGAGTCTCAAGATGTCATCATAAAAATCATAAAAAACTCTTTTTCTTTTGTATGTTTTATACCCCTTTATAATATTTTTTTTAAAAGTGAAGATGGGTCAATTTTGAGTTTCTTCCTTATGGTATCCTTAGTTAGGCTCATGTTTTCCTAATGTCTATTTTTTTTAGGCTATCTGCATATTCCTCTAACAAGCTGTACCTGTAGAACTCATTATCAGCAAATATCAGGCGCCTCTCCTTCACACAGATACCTTTACATTTCCTAATAGAATGGGAATGGACTGGCTTTAGACTCATAAACCACATATTCATTAGTGTGAGAATAACATCACCCTTGAAATGTGTTTCTCGAAAAAAATTAACATTTTAAAAATAAATGTTTTACAGCAGGTTCATACCATATGTGACATTCTACAAGGTATTCTACAAGCAGCATTTTTCAGAAATGTAATTCACTTGTTTTGTTTGGAGAACTTAAATAACAAGGCAATCCTGTATTGGAAAATTCAGATGAAATTTGGAGTATATACAGTAAATCAATTAATAGGTTCAAATGATAAATTGTTGTAAATTGAGAAGTTATAAGGTTCATTTTCTATGAGTAACAATATCTTCAGCTAAAGCAGGGGTGTCAAATTTGCATTGTCACAGTAACATCACGTGACATATCACATCTTTTTCCCCCTTCACTAAACCAGGCGTGAGCGTAGCTAACATGTGACACAAATGCAGGCCACGAGTTTCACAGCCCTAAACTAAAGCATCTTCAGTTAGTCGCTCTGTGAGGGAGGTGGACAGTTTCTAAATGTGACAAAAGGAAGGAAGGAAAGAAGAACGGAAAAGAGAGAGAGAGAGGGAAAGAAAGAAAGAAAGAATTAATTAATTAATTAATTAATTATTAGGTCCTTATTTAAGACTTGAATTATTAAGTTTCCACCAGTTTTCATCTGTGAATCTAACAAGATTATCCACACATAATAATATAAAAGATGTATGTTCCTATATATTTTTAGAAATGCACATAAACAAAGGTTTACAGGGCTGAGTCACAGTCTGCTTATTATATTGACCTGCTTGTACCATCCTATCTGCAAAAGATAATGTATGTTTGTTCATTCACATGCCTTCAATAACTAATTCATAAAATTCTTTGAAGAAAGCTTGGAGGTTTTCAAAGCCATCAGCATAAAGGTAGGCAAGTGCTGCCCCACATTTTTCTGAGACCAATTCAGCTGGGTAAATCACAAGAAGAGGGAAAGAAGTACCTGGATGATGAACCCGGCTAATCAGAGTGAGCAACCAGGGTTTTGCTAAAAGCCTAGCTGCCAAATGGAGAAAGTCTGACTAGCAGGAGGAGGAAAGAGAGGGAACGTGGTAGTTATCACCACCACCATCATCACTGCATTCTACTTGTTCTTCTTGCAGGAGCTGGAGCTCCAGCAGCAGCCTGGCTGCCTGGAAAAAGCAAAAGCGGCTTTTTCCCTCCTCACAAGAGGAAGGGAGAAATAAAGCCAAAATGGGGCTTTCAGAGCTGGTGTACCATCTGAGAGGTAGGTTTTAACTTTCATAACTTTTAACATTTTGGTGAAAGAGATCCCAGAGTAGCTGAAGTTTTTCTGTAGTAGAGGTTGATTCCATGGGAAAGTTGATCTTGACCAAAAGCTGAAGAGAGTTTCTTTGGGGCCACAAAGTACCTAAGGATCTCTTGGCTGGGGTTCCTTGTAAAAGGACTGGAGGTGTCTGTGGAGAAGGGGTTACTCTCATTCCATTTTTGTATCCAGTAGTCTTGGAATTTTGACTACCAGATGCCTGCCTTTGGTCCTTCTGATGTCACTGTTACAGTAAACACTATCCCACATTCACAATCAAATTGTGTGCAGATACTGGGACTTGCAATTCAGCAATATCTGGAGGGTGACAGATTATAATTAAAAATAATTTCCCCATCTTTAAACCCATGAAGACAATTTATATTAACCTCTTAAATTGTAAAATTGTAAAGATAGAACCTCTTTCATCATTTTCAGGAGAACACTAAAAATTCAAAAGTTTCCGATTGAAGGACTACAGATACTCCCCATAGTTACAACAGCACTGAAAAAGTGATTTATGACCATTTTTCATACTTATGCAGCATCCTGGTGGTCATGTGATCAAAATGTGGACGTTCTGCAACTGGAATGTATTTATTGGATTTGGATTGGATTTATTACATTTATATGCCGCCCTTTTCCCCGAAGGGGACTCAGGGCGGCTCACAATTCAGTCAGGGAAGGGGGTACAGACAGGGGGATAAAATTTATAATGGTTGCAATATTCTCAGGGCCATGTGATCATCTTTTGTGACCTTCTGACAAACAAAATCAATGGGGAAACTAGATTCATTTAACAATCTTCTTACTAATTTAACAACTGCAGTGCTTCACTTAATAACTGTGGCAAGAAATGTGATAAAAGAGGGAAAATTTACTTAACAACTGTCCTGCTTAGCAACCGAAATTTTGAGCTCAATCATGGTCATAAGTCCAGGAGGATGTATTATGTCATCTAAATCCTATACATCTAAAAGTTGGGTTTTTTGCAAATAGGTTAACAAAATATCACAATAAAAAGGAAAGTCAAAAATCCTTGTATTTATATACAAAAGCTAAATAAGAATATTAAAATACTTTAAAATGAATTAAGCAAAAGGCTTGAGCCCAAGGAAATATCTGATGATAATAAGAAGGTATCACAATAAGGAAAACAAGATAAAATACATTAATAATAATAACAAGAACAATAATCAATTACATCAGAAAGAAAACAAAATTATTGGAAAAAAATGAATGGTGTACCAGAAATGTAAGGCTATTGCAAAAAAAGTAAATGAATCCTATGTACCCATCCTACCTGTGGAAGATATGAGAGTTACCTATGTCTAATTTTTTATTTTCAGAAGGTCTTTATAAAGGCAATAAAAGTAACAGAAAGTGAAGTTTCAAAACTTATGACAAAGAAAACAGGTCAAGACTATATCATCAAAAATTCTTAAAAGAACTCACTTATGTAAATGTTATCTAATAGAATATAAAATGTTTATCAGCTTGTACACAAGAGGAGTGAGACATTGTCAATACAATAAAATAGTTAACATTTATTCCAAATCAATTAGTTGAAATCATGTTAAAAATAGGTCAATGAAAGCAACATAAGGCCAGATGTAATAAAAGGATGAGCCACGGTGGTGCAGTGGTTAGAGTGCAGTACTGTAAGCTACTTCTGCTGACTGCTGACTGTAATTTGGCAATTCAAATCTCACCAGGCTCAAGGTTGACACAGCTTTCCATCCTTCCAAGGTGGGTAAAATGAGGACCCAAATTGCTGGGGGTAATATGTTGACTCTGTAAACCGCTTAGAGAGCGTTATAAAGCACTGTAAAGCAGGTATATAAGTCTAAGTGCTATTGCTGTTGCTATTGTTATTCATGAAAAAATGAGTCATGAGTCCAAAGGAGTGGTCGAGGGATGACATTTTTCTCCCTATTAACATTGATTGGGACAGGCCTCGGAGAAAGAAACTGAACCAGTGCAATACTGTGCTGTCCAGCCTCATCCCCCATAGCCAACCCAAAAGGATACTGTGGTTGATGGTATCAAAAGCTGCTGAGAGATCAAGGAGAGCAAGAATGGATGCACTACTCCTATCCTGCTTTCACCATACATACATATAATGTATGTATAATGGTGTAACATAATTGTGTTTATAAAGTACTAGTTGATAACCTGGTGTTGCCCTGGTATTTATTTATAGGAGGATAATCTCCGGACCAAACGTAATTTGTTGGATTTTTCCCCTTACCAGAGGGAACCCCCTTGTGGAGTACTGTGAAGCCATTACCATGGCAACTCCACTGTGCTGTACAGTAGAAGCCATTTTATGACAGTACAGTAGAAGCCATATTAAGGCACAACAGGCTGTATCTGTATCTTAATAGAACACACACACCAAGGGGTGTTAAGGGTTTCTTACTTCCACAGTATTTGTTTCCAGAGGGTAAGTCATCTGTGTACTATGGTATACCAGAAATGTAAGGCTATTGCAAAAAAAGTAAATAAATCCTATGCACCCATCCTACCTGTGGAAGATATGAGTTACCTATGTCTAATTTTTTTATTTTCAGAAGGTCTTTATAAAAACAATAAAAGTAACAGAAAGTGAAGTTTCAAAACTTATGATAAAGAAAACAGGTCAAGACTTTATCATCAAGAATTCTTAAAAGAACTCACTTATGTAAATGCTATCTAATAGAATATAAAACATTTATCAGCTTGTACACAAGAGGAGTGAGACATTGTCAATACAATAAAATAATTAACAAGTTTGGTTGAAATTGCTCGAGGCGTTCCAGAGTTATGCTGGAACATACATACACACACACAGCCATTGATTGATTGATTGATTTCAAATGCTTTGAATTCACATTGTTAGAATAAAAAAATACTCTAGTTCAATCTTCTGCACATTCAGTAACTTTAATTAAGTTCCACAGGATTTATACCTAAACGCATAATACTTAAGTCTTACAGCCCCATTCCAAGAAATACAATGAAAAAAATTAATTCCTAATGAAGACCAATTTAATGTGCCTTGGATTTTTTCTATATCTTCTAACATCTAAAAGAATTACAAGGTGTTTTTTTTAAAAAAGCAGAATGCACTTTTGCATTTTCTATAATTTCCAAATACCAAATATATTGAGATCTTGGAAGAAGAATATTTTATACCAATTAAACAGGGACTCATTATTATAAAAAGTATTTACTCTAGTAAAAGCAATTGAATCTAAGTTCCAAGAATTCTTTCTACACAGAGCAACATCTAACAGTATATCCAACTTTGTTCATAGAAAAATTGTCTGACTTTATTTTCTTTACGTTCTATTTTCTATCTATCAGAGGAGTTATAGATTTCTGTTATGCATTATGGACGTATGGATTATGCAACCAAAAAATTGCTTCTTTGTTTCATCCCAAAATAAACTTCAGGAGTGTTTTGGTACAACTCGCTGTGCACTTAAGTGTGTGTATGTGTGTGTGTTGCAGGTAGTCCTTGATTAACAACTTGTCACTTGGCAATTGTTCAAAGTTGTGGCAGACACCCCTCCCCGAGTTATTTGACCTGGTCCTGAGGTTATAGTCACCGCAGTGCCCCCACAATCATTCACCCTTATAACCAATCACAGAAAAGGCCTTCTTGGGCATTCTTCCCACTCCACCTGCCCCACACTGTCCTCTTCACTTACCTTTCAAAGATCTCCAAAGCTCTAGACTTTGGATTAGGGAAACAAAATGGATCACTTTGTTGTATGGCTGCCCAATACAGTTTTGGAACAAGCGCCATTTTCTGAACAGCTGCACTGAAATGTGGCTGCTTAGAAAATGGCCACTTCTCGAATTGCACCATGCAATCATGTGATAAAGCAATCTGTTCTGCTTTCCTAATTCAATCTGAGAAATTCTGTGGAAAGCTCTAGAGTTCTGGAGATATTCAAAAGTTTAGGGCCCAATGGGTAACAGGGAGGCAGGGAGGAGAAAGAACTGACAGGACTCTGAGTGGGGAACAGACCCCAGGACTATAGGGATCCCAAGGGTTAAGAAGCGAAGTACAGGGTGTTTCAAGTGGTGGGCAGAGCCTTGGAAAGCTCAGGGCAAATGGGTCTGGACCAAAGCTAGGCCTCCCAGGGCCTCCCCCACCCCTGAGGCACCCCATGCTCCTCATAACGACCTACAAGGTAATTTAATGACTGCATTAGAGAGAACAGGGGGTGAGGATTATTAAGCAAGACTGTCTCACTTATTGACTTCACCAGTTGAAACTGTAATGAGCAGACTCCATTATGGTCATAAATCAAGGACCACCTGTAACTAAAATAATGTAGCAATAAGGTGTTATTAGGCTGAGCCACAAATCATTTCTGCTATTTGGTAGAATCTTCAGAGAGGCTATAGACACGATGATAATTCAGGCTTAGGTCACAAAAATTAAGTCAAATGAATACTTAGAACAGGTTTTTCACACTGTATATAGTAGATGTATAGAGGTTTGATTTACATACAGAGTAAGCATTCCAATGGTACCTCAAATACTGGCTATTTAAAATTTAATATCTGCCTCACATCCTGTGAGTTCCTCCCTTCTGCTACTATTCTTTTGTTTTGGTCAGTCCATAATGCACAATGAATATTCAATGAAATTTCAAAAACTTTCATGCTATTATGGAATTATGGTCTGATCGACTTAAAATATGAAAGTTAAAATCTATGCATTTCAAAAAGTTTCTCAATCTACTACCTGTTCAATAATCATTAACTGATTACTAAGGATACTTACTTGCTACTGAAAAGTTGTTAAGAGGATATGGTAGATCCACATCTTGCGGCTTCTCCTTATATCCTATGAAGGAGCCATCTGTCTTCAATAAGAAGTATCTTGGCCTCCAATTTTTTATGTATTCTCCTATATAAAAAAATATTATTAATATAAATGATATCTGAACTTCTGCTTAAAGTAGAAATGGTCAACCAACCAGAAGTGATACTTTCATTCTCTATTTAATTTTAGTTGAGATAAAACAAATAGACTGAATAGGTGAACCAATAAAGTTGCTTAATTTTTTGTATTTTTAACTAAACATGAACCCTAAACATGATTTACAAATAAAACTAATTTCATGGAAATTATATCCTAGTGAAAGTGTGTGTATGTGTGTGTGTTTCGTGTACATTCATAAAATATCAGGCAGGCTGCAAAGCAGCTGTTTTAAGCTTTCAAGAGACTGCAACTGTTTATGTCTTCATATCTTAAACCCTGAAAGGCATACTGCCTATTATTTCCCAATTTTGTTGACATATGTAACTGTTGCAAATTCATTTATAGATCTATTACCATCTTAAAACCTAAAGAACATTAGGCTATTGCATTATATTTTTATCTACTCTTCTTGCAGTGATATATATATATATATATATATATATATATATATATATATATATATATATATATATATATATATATATATATATATATATATATATATAATATATATAAAAATATGTACAAGGTTTACAGATATTGGCATGTAAGAAATTTATTTACCAATAAATTTATTTATTTATCAATTTATACTGAAATACAGAAAAACAACAACCAACCTTAGCTAATCTTGAAAAAGCTAAGTATGATCAAGCCTGACCACAATCCACCTTCCAAAGTTTTAGTCTAGGCTGAGATTTTTCTTTAAAATCTCCCAATGGTTATAACAAATTATTTCAAATATATATTTTATAAGTATTACATAAATAATTATTAAATATTAAAAATAATATGTTATTATAGTAATTTATAATAGTAAGTTATTTCCATAAAGCTGCCAAAAAGATTTCATGGATAAGCTCCATAGCTGAACAGGTTCTAAAACAATTTATTGCTTGTCTGGGGATTTTTGGGGCGGGGCGGGGGGGGGAGGGAAATAAAAATGAATTGAAACTTGCATAAGTTTTTCTTTATACCTAGGGAACAACAAAAGAATATACAAAAACTCTTTCCTTTTTTCCTCCAAACTTTATTTACAAATAACAAAAAACACAAATTTACAACCCAGGAGATTATTCATTGATAGAGGTGGTATCACTGGAAGGATCTAGCTGAATCTTGAATGTGAGTGTGGATTTGGTGTGTATCCCCACGCCCAACTTTTCTGAAGACAAGAATACTTATACGGTAGAATTTTGAAAAAAGTATCCCAGAAACCATAACAATCTGGTATTTCTTATGAAGATATATGTACATGTGATTTTTATGTTTGAATGCTTCTTTTTCCTCCTCCATCTCTTTTCATCTGTTTCATCTCCCACTGCTCATTTGTGGAAGATTTTTCTTTCCTTTCACTCGTATTCAATATGGCTTTTTTAAAAAAAAGAAAAAGGAAAAATAGAAATGTTGACATTGCTTTGCCACCTACAGCTTTAGATGACAAGTATTCAACACACATTGTTCAAACGTGCATGCTTGACTAAACTCACTTAATCAAGGGCACATAACAACAATTAGGACTGTGCAGGGATCTGGAGGCAAAGGGGGGAAATGTGATTATACACACAAACATAAATAACCACACAAACACAAGCTAATCTAAATTGGATTTGTCAAACAGGATTTTAACATCCCTAAGTTTCAAATTCTATCCATGTTTTTATTCTAAAAAGTTAATGTTTCAACTGAAGACTTTTAGTTACAAATTCATAAAGGGAGGAACTACACAACCACAATTGGAACCTGTAAATTGGTCATTAAGAAAATGGTTGTTAAGTGAAACAGTGACCTTATTTCAGCTTTCCTTTGCTTTATAACCTGTGAAGGATATAAAAGCAAGAATTGGTCATAAAGTTACCTATTTTTATACCTACCATAACTGCAGTTGCTAAATAAGACAGCTGCTAAACAGGAATTGTCTATAAATGAATCTGCACAAAATGACAGCATGTTCTTATAGGTTGATAGTATTGATTGTATAGTATAATCAGTCGTTTATTTACACAAAATCATCTGTTTGAACTTCTAATCACATATACTAATTTCAGGAAATAGTTATTGATCAATATGTATTAAGAATCTATATAATTTGTATAAAAACCCTCCCCACCACCACACTTTTCTAAGGTTTATTAGCATTTTAAAAACTTCCTCTAAAGAATATCTTTAGAAGTACATAGTACATACAAACAGAAATGACAATAGTATTGAAATATTATGTAATATCAGAAAATATTCATGATAAAGAGAAGTAAACAAATTAAAACAAATTAGAATTGAATCACTCATATTCGTTCAGCTAAAATTATTCTTTAACTGAAAGAATATACAAAGAATATACACAGAAAGAAGGTACAACTGTATTATAAATATTTACTTTTGGTAAGCAACTTAAAATACATTTATATCGATTCATAAATACAAATAACTGTATAAACAAAGTGTAATAATTATAAGAAATATGAAAGTAAATTTCCCCCAAAGACAAATACAGAGGAAAGAAGAATACATCATATTAAAACGCAAAATGAATACATTGTGAATGTAATTGTCATCTGAAACAGTAGTAGTAGTTCTGCTTTAGAGGATTATTTTCTTTCTGCTGTGTTAAATATAAAGTAAACATACCCTGTCATTCTTTTTCTTATAACTAAAGAAGTCTAATTCTGTAAATGCACTGAAGAAAATTAGTTAATTCAAATAAATTCTTCTGGTCAAACAATTTACATTTATTATAGAAAAATAATATCAAGTAAAATTTGCCAATTAATTTAGGTATAGCAGAGAAAATTGTTACAATGTATTCCTCTTATAAATAAAAAAGCAATTGTACTGGGAAATTATTACAGAAAATGGATTTAGGTGACATGTAAGTCAATCAAAATATATAAACTAATATATTTATTTTTGTCACTGGACATAACACATTCTGAAGAACCAAAAAAGTAAAACAAACGACAAACCATCACAAGACTAGACTATTTTGTTCCAATGCACATTTAGATATAATAAAACTGATAAATAGGATAAGTGCAAAGTCCATACACTCAAGTATAAACAAGCTGAATGCTATCAAAGTGCTAGCTCATGGTACAATGAAAGAGAAATAATATTAATATATAGAATTTGTTATTATCCAACAAAAACGACATAGTATTTCTGAGATCTACACATGTATAGTATCAGCAGTGTTTGCATAAAATTGTTATTTGGTCCATTTAAAATTACAGTAGAAGATTATATTATAAAAAAAAATATTTCTCTACTTTCAGGGACATTTCAGGTCAGGGTCAATTACAATTTTTACTTTCTCAGAAACGAGTGCATGCAACACTCAACAATTGATCAGTGTCATGATCACCAAATGTCACACACCAACATTAATTTGTCCAAAGGATGGGGAAAATAGCTGGGGAATTGAACCACTGAGTAAAAGATACTTGCACTTTTGCACTACTAATGGTAAATCACCTGTTTTCTTTGGCATCATTTTTGTTTGCAATAATGGTTCATAATTAACACTGCTTGTAAGACTTCTGCCAAGTCCTAATGTAAAAACCAGGAGGTCTGTGATTTCCTATAGAGTCCTAGGTCATGAAAGACAGACAACTGGAGGCTGAATGGAATTCAGCAGGATCCTACAGTTTAATTGCCATAAGGTCATTACCATAATGCACTGTTATCTTGTAGTCCAATCTGCATGTAAAGTCAGAATTGCAATAAAATTATTCCCAAGTGTAAGTTCAGAGCTGACATAAGATACTGTGATCAATGGTACCAGAAGTGATAGCAGAATGGTACAGAAAGATCAAAGAAATCAAGGAGAACCAAAAGAACCAAAATTGGCTCAGATGGGTTTCTGGGACAATTTTTGGAATTAAATCAGTTATGGTAGTCATCTTGGGCTAAAAATCAGCATTTTTATCCCTATCAATAAATTTCAAAATAACTGCAAATTCCATTGAAGCAGCCACAACTTTCTTACATAGCATTCCGTTAGGAGTAATGGCTTCCAGATTTTGGTCACATTCTGTAGGATAGCCCATTTAAAGTACCTTGGTTCAAAAACTGTTGCCCTATTATGGACCACTTTGCCCTGTTAAAGGTCATCACAATAGGTTTTAGTAGTATCCAGATATAATTATTTAATATTAAACAATTATAGATGAGACTTCCGGTGGGCGGGGCCTGACAGAGGGTTGTTATCTCTAACAGCTCTGGAATCTTGGCGTCGTTAATCTGTCTAAACAGCAATCTATCAAGCTGTTTAGCAGTTTATCTATCTTCCCTTTGGGCTTAGAAGAGAGAGATGAGCAGCTATGCATCGGAAGTTTCCAACTAGCTCTTTCAGCATAAACGCTGGGAAGAGAGTCGGAAAGCACTGGTGGTAGCATGGCAGCTCCGTGCCAGGATTTATTCTGCCTTTTGTTGCAGAACGAAGGTTTTCGTCCATCCTCAGCACAATGATTTATTATGGACCTCAAGCCGAGCTGAACCAATACTTGTGAGCTTCTTAATTGTATGTATAAATCCTTAGCTCCATTGTAAAGAATTCCTTCTGCTGATTACTTGCTGAAAGCTCTATAAAAATGGCACCGAGCTGTGTAGGAGGGGCGTGCATTGGGTAGAGCTTTTGCGAAGCCTAAAAGTGATTTATTATCAAGAAGAGATTTATTATCAAAACAAACAGCAATTGCTGTATAATTGGACTGCCTGGACTTTTTAACTGACTAAAGAAGACTAAGTTTGAGATGGCTTCTAAGCAAAAATTCCCCCCCTCCTCCCCCCGCATCGAAAAGTGCCGGAATTTCACCAGCGCCTTCTGCTAAAATACAATCATCACCCCCTTCTACATCTGCAGGCGACCCCCTGACAAGGGAAATTCTGCAGAAGGAATTAATCAATGCGTTAAAAAATCATGCTGTTACAATGGAAATAAAATTTAAGGAAGAGATAGCTGCTTCTAACAAACAGATGTCTGAAAAAATTATGAAATATAACCAAATGATTAGAGGGGACTTGGTGACGGCTCTGAATTTAATAGTTGGTTATGTACAGGCCCTTGAAGAAAAGTTAGAAGAACTTAGTGATGCTAATACGAACTTGGCAACGAAATTGGAGGCGGTCCAGCAAAATGTTAGCGATGCAGACAATGAAATCATAATGCTACAGTATAGGCAAATGGAATTGGTTTTAAGGATAAGGGGCCTCCCTGAAAATACACAAGAGAACCTGAAACAGACTCTCTCTGAAGCCTTTGATCTGATGGCGGGAAGGTCAGAAGGGAATCTTGACTGGCAAATCGAAAAGGTTTATCGCGTTAATTCCTCGCTGGCAAAACAAAAACAATTACCAAGAGATATAGTGGTCTACTTCGCCACTAGAGATGTGAGAAATACAATATTACAGGAATTCTACAAAAATAAGCTTCAAATCCGGGGTCGGGAGGTGACTGTCCTGAAGGAGATACCACCTAAAATGCTGAGATCTAGGAAAGACTATGCCTTTCTAGTGGAAGAGCTCAAAAATCGCCAGATACAGTTTAGATGGGACGCACCAACCGGCATTGCTTTCAGCTATCTTGGAAAAAGATCTCGCCTCAATACAGTATGGAAAGCTCAAGATTTCTACACTAACGTACTGAAGGGCAGACAACCCTCTTCCTCTAGATCTAGACAAAGAGAACAAGAAGGGTATGATGGAAAGCAAGCCACTCAAGTTTTAACAAGAGGGGGTCAACTTGTTCTTTCAGAGGTACAAGAAGCTAAAGAACAGAGACATGACCGTGTGGTTACCAGACGAATGGAACAGGAATTAAGAAAGCAACTTACACAAGCCACCGTTCAGGAGCATACAGGTGTTACATCAGAAACAGTGGGAGGAGCTAGGCCAAAGGTTAAATATCAAGAGATTCAGATGGCTATTAAAAAGTTTCAGGGGGCTAATGGTGGTAACTAAATCTCTAATATGGAATGTTAAGCGAATGGATTAATTTAGCAGGAAATGGAGTGCTCAGTATTGAAGGGTTTGATCTGGTATATGGCTGCTTGTTTGCTGTATAATAAAGAGGTGGTTGAGAACTTTAAAGGTCATGTTCTGGGGAATGCCTTGCTACGGGTTGGGAAAAATATTAATATTAATTACATGGTAGATTTATAAAAAGGTTAAGGTATTCTGGACAAAAATATGATGGATTATGTAAAATGCTCTCTCAAAAAAAAACCACCTATTCTCTGTTATGTATAATCACTGACTGTACAGCAGTAGAGATTAACCTGACTTTGCATTTGATAACTGCAGCTAGATTGTTGGTGGCATAATACTGGAAGAAGGAAGATTTGTTTACTATCTAGGAATGGATATTGAATATCACAAACTTAGCAGAAATGGCTAAAATAGTTGCATATCTCAAGGATAATTCAAATGAGAGATATAAACGAGACTGGGGGAAATGGATTGACTATATTCAAAATAAATATGGGTCTAGGAAATTTCAGATAGTTTATGACTAAGATCAGAAAAGATACAATTTTTTTATAGTTAGCCTAGCAAGGAGGAGCTAAGATCAATTCAAAGATGTTATTAACTTTCTACGTTTTCTCTTAAGTATATCTTAAACTGTTTTTGTTAAAGATTTATACCTTGTATTGGTTCTGGGAAGTCAGGGTGGGGGAAGGTTGGGGGGGTTGGGGGGAGGGAGTGGAGTTTACCAAGTTGGAGGAGGATGTTGGATGATTGTACATGTATACTGCTATTTTTTCTTTTTTATTTATATTGAAATGGAATTATAAATACCATCAACACAAAAGGGATTTTGCTCAGATGCTGAAACACACCAAGTGAATTAGAGGAAGAGTGGGAAGTAGAGGAGAGAAGAAAAACAGGAAGAGAGGGATAGGAGAGAGGGTGAAGGGGGAACATGAGGTGTATAAGGAGGAGTGGTAAGGGGAGAGAGGAGGAGGAGAAAGGAAGGGGAAGTAGAGTAGAAAATGATGGAGGGAAGACAGGATGTAGAAGAGTCGGAAGTAGAGGAGAGAAGAAGATAGGAAGAGAGGGATAGGAGAGAGGGTGAAGGGGGAAGATGAGGTGTATAAGGAGGAGTGGTAAGGGGAGAGAGTAGAAGGAGAAAGGAAGGGGAAGTAGAATAATATGGAAGTGGAAATACACTAATGAGAGGAAGACTGGGAAGCAGAAGGGAGAAGAAAGGTGGGAAGAGAGGGATAGGAGAGAGAGTAAGGGGGGAAGATGAGGAGGATGAGGATAAGGAGGAGTGGAATGTAGAGAGAGGAGAAGGAGAAGGGAAGGGGAAGTGGAATAGGAAAGGAAGATGGAGGGAAGATAGGAAGTAAGAGAGAGGTAGAAGAAAGAGGTGTATGGAGAGTAGAAGAGCTAATAAGGGGTATTAATCTTTTTGGGCCGTTGAGGACAAGAGGAACTGATGTAATCATTATTTAATACTATATGATACTGGCTATGTATAGTATACATGTGATTGTATGTTATGAAAATGGAAATAAAAATATGCGAACGCAAAAAAAAACAATTATAGATGAAACTGGTTTGGTTTAGTGGTTAAGGAATCAAACTAGAACCAAAGAGTCCATAAGTACTGGTCCTGCCTTAGCCAGCTGGGTGACCTTGAGACAGTCATTTCCTATCAGCCCTAGAAAGGAGGCAGTGGCAAACCACTTCTGAAAAAAAGCTTGGCAAAAAAATATGCAGGGACTTGTTCAACAATCTCTGAAAATTGACACAAGTGAATGAAATTACAGGTGAGTTTACAAACTATCCTCAATTAGAAAAATAACACTACAGTTTTAACAAAATGTGTGAACTAGGTCTGTGTTATTTTTTCTCAGAAAGCATACACAATATTGTACTATTATATGCATATAATAGTTTATATATTAATAGCACTGGCAAGATCATAGAACCAATCAAACTGACCAAAATGAACATACAAGGTTCTGGATTCTCTAGACTATATCATTACTCAATAAAATGTATATATGTTTTTCATATCTATTTATTTTTACTTATTTATTTATTCAATTTCTATAGCCACTCAACTCAACCAAGTAACTCTGGGCAGCTTACAATTCTAAAACATAAATAAAAAACATTAAAACAAAAAGAATAATCACAAAATAAATAAGTACAAACAGCAGCTTTGACTAATGATGATTAATAAACAAACAGTAAAGCCAAGCAATGGGGTTCTTAACATAGTCTAAGCCAACACAGGTGGAGACATTCTCATCTATGAGGGAAGAATATTCCATAAGGCGAGAGTTATGAAGATGGGCTATGAGTCCATGAGTCAATCCTTTTTGATTCTAGTCATTCCTTTTTCATTCAAGATGATCCCACAGATAACCCAATCCCAAGCCATGTAGGGCTTTAAAGGGGACAACCAGCACCTTCATTTTATGTAGAATTTAGTAAGTTTTGAAATGTTAACATTTGTTTATAATTTTTAATTATCTTTCATTGTCAAGCAAAATTAAAATAAGTAATGTTGTTTCAGCAAAAACATCTTTTAGTAGCCAATAATACTTTGATAAAAATCAAAGATTAAGATTTTCAACTAAAAGTTTGCTAAAAGCAATAATTCTAATTATTATTGTTATTTATTTTAGTTGTTAAATTTATTTGCTGCCTATCTCATTTTGAAGTGACTTCTTAATTGTCCTTAAAAGGTCTAAGATAAGAAGGGACTCTTTGTTAACGTTATATAGCCCTTGAAAAGTTTAAGATAAAAAGATATGTTATTATTAGAAATGCCTCTCTTGCTAAGATCACTTTTTCAATCTACTTTTTAAGTTCTTTCATTTTGAAACTTACTGTTGCCTTCCTTCTTTGTATAAATAAACTGATCATATAAGAACAATTCTTTTAAATACTCAAAATTCAGAGAAATCAAAATTTATTTTATTTTTAATACCTATTTGCCTAATTATATAATACACTATAATTAGTTGATGTATATAAATCACCTTCTCAAAAGAATTCTCACCCTATATAAGATATCTGTACAACACGCTGGAAGAGAAAGGAAGAAACAAGGTACAGGACCAACCATGGCACACACTGCCATACATCAAAAATATTTCAGAAGCAATAGAATACAGCTTTTGAGATCTATAGGTGGGCATTTCACACCACCCAGAAGCTATCATACAAGGGCAAATTATCCATTGTACAGGTCACTTGGAGGTGAGAGGTATTTTCAATGTAATCTATCGGATCTCCAAAATGGATCCCCTTGGACTATGTAGGCCAGATTGGGAGGAAGCTAACCACCAGACTTCAAGAACACAAAGAAGCAGTCAGACGAGATCCAAACTCACTGGTAGCCTCTCATTGCAATGAACAAGGACATATATTCAATTTTACAGCTACTAAGATTGTTGGACGAGCAGATACAAAAATAGCCAGGGAAGTGATTAAAGGCTGGGAAATGGGTGTCTTCTCAATCAAAGGTGCTGATTTACCACTAGTTTACCAAGTACTTAGGAGGCAAGAACTTAACAGCACAAGAAAACAACAGCCAACGACCTAACAGCCAGCCATCAACATTCCAATCAACAACTAAAAACCCACATAGGAGGCCCCACATAAATAACACAGAGAGAATTGTCCAAAGCACACACTCTACTAGAGAGAAGTTCCTTGAGGATGGGCTCCAGCACGAGTCCAAAAGTTCACTGGTCCCAGTGATCAACCAGATTGGATGCTGCAAGTTACTTTTTCCTCAGTATGAAACTAAAGTGTACCACAGTTCACAGATTCTTCCTTTGATACTCATAAGTCTTCTTTTACATCCTAATCAATAATATAAAAAAATATTTGCACACTGAATAGCTGGACAGCTGTAGCTTCTGGTCAATCATCATTCCCCCAATAACACATTTACAGATGCAAAGGTATTATTTGTAAATAGAGGTGACCAGCAGCTGAAGATCAGTACTCTGGTTTCCAATACAATTCAGTATTGTATTGCAAGCAATTTCCAATACAAAACAGTAAAAAATTAAAATGGCCTTTGTTAGCAACAGAAATTTTGGGCTCCATTATGGTTGTAAGTGAAGGACTACTTGTACCTTGTTTCTCAAGAGTTGAGGAAGTTATTTAAAAACTTTATTTCACATACTATGGGCGGTAATGATACTGAACTGCATTAATTAGGTTACATTATTGGTAGTTTTATATCTGCATTGCAAACTACTTTCAATTCTTAGAAAAATGGGCACACTATAAATAGTTTTGAAAAATAAATTGCTACAACTCTGACACAAACCAACAGACAGAGCAGAGTACAATATTGTATACCATTTTCACCATGTGAACCAAATATATTTTTTGTTAGCATACATCTTGTTAGTATACATCTAACTAATCAAGATTACATTTACTAATTAAATTAAGAGGAGGCTTAAAGAAGCAGAACAAACCACTCTTATACTATCTTTTGAAATAGGATAAAGTTTAAATATGTGTATATTTAATTGATTCCTAAATATACAGCCAATTTACATGAATCAATTTAAGTGACCAAAATTATATCAGATGTTATTCTGTTATGACAATTCAATAGCATAAACAGCTATAGCTTACCTATTTTCCAAAATTGTCTCCAAGCATATATAAAGGGGGGAAAGTGGAAAGGCAGTGATGAAATGTGCACTGAAGCATGTTTCATGTTACTATGCAAAATGTGCATGCGTCAGAATGCAAAGAAGTAAGAGTAGGGTGTATATCACGTGATCACCATACACATCATCATTTTTACATAATCTGTTTGCTAAGAATGCTTCTGATATTTATTCTGTTGAAAACCTAACCCCCTATGGCCAAGGACAAGTAAATAAGAAAGAATATCTTACAATAGATGCATCTCTTAGGGAAGTTCTATGATTTTTCCTCTTTGTCGGATGCAGTGTAGCTATCAATTAACATTATTTTCTTTATTTGTACAACATTCCTGGTTAAGAGATTACTTTCACTCCAAACAATCTTAGCACATTTGGGGTTAAACTAGTCCTTTAAACCTGGCACTTATTCATATAAAATTATTTTAAATATGCCATGGAAATAGAACTAAATATTTTAGTAATCTTTTTTATATTAGTCCAAAATGGCAAATTTATTATCACTTTGCCATGTGTAGGTTTTTAATATACATACCAACGTATACTTCTAATAGTCTGCTTTTCTAAACAAAGAACATTCAAAGTACAGGTATCATAAACCTAACTAGAATCTGAATTTCTGTCACTAAGTAAAGCAGTCATTAAGCAAACTATCACACAATGGTGCTATTCATCCTAAAGTACAGCACCATTTACATGAGGCAAAACATCGCGTGACGATGCCATTCAACACAAAGCAAAACATCACATGATGGTGGCACAATATCCCAGCAGTTCAGGTTGCAATTATTAGGCCAGGACAGCACACTCAGTAGGTGTGGATTTGGTGTTTCTTCTGACCTACATGAACTGCTTCTGCTTCAATTCTCTCCCTACTTCCTTCCACCAGGACATATTAAGAAAAGTAAGAACACAAGGCATTTAGGTTTGCTGGCCTGTTTTTTAAGAGTTCAATCCTTTAAAACAGATACTAACAAACTAATTGAAAATAATAATACCAAAAACTCAAATACATGATTTTTAAATAATATAAACAAATCAGCAACAAAACAAAAATATAAAATTACCATCATTTTCATTTTTCCAAGTTTACTATATTAATATTTTAATCACTAATATTTTAAAAATAAAAACTGAATTGTTTTAGCAAGCCTCATTTAGGAGAAATCTTCAATAAGGATGCACTGAAGATTATCTCTTACTTATATCAGTGATTAAAGAAATGGGGGGGGATATTATGATAAAAATCATGTGGAAAGAGACATTTGGCAAAGTAAGCTGGTATAAAGTGTAATAGCACTTCAAAATGTGCTGAGAACCAAGAACCACTACAGTTATTTTAATTTAGGTTTTCTGCACTTCCATGAGTTTATGTCTGTTGGTCAATTTATGAAATCTATACTTAGATATAAAAAATGATTTAAACAGTTTGCACATTAACTAAGCAAACAATTTCACCATTCCATATATTCCATTTATGGTTATTACTATCTACTGCCTTTATATAAAACTGCACAATTGTTATTTTTCATGCATATTCAGCAGTCAAATCTTCATTAATATTAATAAATTATAATGTTAACTTGTTAAATTGCTACATGCATGGACTTCTACTTGGAATGTATTATATAACTATCACCTTAAGATGTCAGAAACTGCTATTGATTCATCTCATTCTGAAAGCAATGCAAAGTATCCTTATTCCACCACCTCTTTCCCATCTTATACTGTTGCCACTGATGCCATTAATTTCTTTCCCAGCTGAATTAGTATCTTCTAACTTCCCACTGGCATACCAAAACGTACACAATTTTGTACTAATTTCCTGTTAATATCATTTCCTTTCAATTTAGTACAAGGAATTTCATCCCATCATTCATCTGTAATTCCCCAGTACCCTATTTGTGATTCCCTAACATCACAAGAGTGTGCTGCAGCTTATTGTAACAATCAAGTTCAAGTGTTTATCACTGCTAATCAAGTATAGAAATTATAGTCACAATGGGGATGTGACTTAATTATCATTTATTCATTACAGAATGCTATATTTATTTATTGAAATGTTCTCCAAGTATCACTTCTAATGCATCATCGCATAATTCCTTACAATCAAAGTGGATCTTTAGAAATATTTGAATTGAAAGTTTTCCTTAAAAAGTTTTCTAAGTACCTAAAACAAAATAAAAATGTGCTGTACGGATATTGTGTATGTGCCACACAGATTTTTTCCAGATTTTACTACTCTACAGTAGTAAAATTTAATTGAATTTATGTATTAAAATAAAAAAATGGGAAATCAATAAAATCATTTACATTCAAGCAAATGCATACACATTATACAGAATGGAGTACTTTTCACTAACAGTATCTTACATTATCCCAATAACATATTTCTACCCTACATTTTTCATTTATTTAGATTTTAAAAAATGAAAATTATGTTTTATTGGGTCGGTTTCAACAATAGAATAGATGATTTCTTATGACACATTCTTTAGACTTTCTTTCTATAAAACAATGACATAAAAGTGGCACTTCAGGAAAAATAAGAATTAATAAAAAGTTCACTTTAATTTTTGGCAATGGAATCTACTAATAAAGGTCCAATTGAGTATTGCTGCCTTGATAGCTTTTTAGAATTCTTAGAATTATTTAAATATTTGGAGAAGTCTCCAACTGCCTGCTTTAGAAAACAATCCAACATTCTTAATAAAAGCAAACTTAATATTTCTTCTGCTTGCTAATTTGTCAGAAATGTTTATCTATAAAGCATTACTTTTTAATATCTTCAAAATCAACATTCTTGCTGCTCAGTCTAATTCTTTTCTCATTTCAAACAGAAAAGCAATACTTTGGAAATAATTTTTCAAGTATTATTTTCAAGGAGAAACCATAATAATCAATCAGGACACAATTTGAATGATTTTTGAACTAATAAATCATATATTAAGCAATATTAATAATGTCAATTTATTTATTAAAAATGAATGAAAAGCTAACTAAAAAGGGCACTAAAATACATTTAAATATATCTAAACAAATATGGCTAAGTAAAATTTTCTATTTCATAAAAGCTATAATTTATTCATCTTTTTACATCTGTTCTTAATATTCCACATTAATCTTTTCACAGTATCATTTCTAATCTGTAATTTACTTAATACTTGCATCATATAGTCTAATTAATTTTCTTACTTTTTTACTTATTCAGAAAGTTATAAATAAAACTCTTACATCTTAGCAAAGAAATCTATTATGACTTTACATTTTCGTGAGACACTGCAGAGACAAAGCAGCAATACCTTTCCAAGCTGAGCTGCTTATCAAAGACATTAGATGGGATGAAAAAGATACTTAAATTAATATCTTATTCTTAATATCTTTAATTTATTTTGTTAGCATTAACATTGGAAGAGGAAGAGTTTCTCAGTATTACTTCCTCTGAAACTGTACATTTGATTTGTACCTATTGAGATTAGGCAAATTTAAAACTGGAAAAATAGAGAAATATTTTTAGGCACACGCAATTTATACTATTTTGTGAGTATCTGTGAGTAGATATGATTATCAGAGTCACCACTAATTCACTAAAAAACTATAAAATCACCTGTAGCCCTGGTATGAACCAACTATTGAATAACTAAACAACTATTCACGTAAATGAACTTTCTATTCCAAAAGTATACTGTAAGAAATGAAAATCAATTTGGATACCAATACTGTATATTGCTTAATAAAATATAAATAATGAAGCTGACTAATTATAAAAGAGTACTAAAGAAAAAAGTGAAAATTTATTAAAAGACAAAAAGCATGATCAAAGATTTTATCAGGTTACTATAATGATACAAATGTATAGCACTATATTGAACAAAAAATGCATTAAGTAATATTATGCTTATAGGTGTGCAGTTATTTACCCATTTAAGTAAAATTTAAGGAAGTGTACTTTTTAATAATATAGGCAATTGAACATTAATATCCTAAACTGGAAAAAAAATTTAGTGATGACTTCTACATTGGAATGTAACAATTTTTTCTTTAAGTATCTTCTAAAAATAACTACAAAGTGAACTATAAAGTTCACTATAGTTATAGAGAAAATAACTACAAACATGATAGGAGAGATTTACGCATTTCTACCTTTAAATTATCTAAAATGTGGAAGGATATAAAGCATCTGTTCACACAGTGATATTAAGTACTTCTGTATCAAACAGTAACAATTTCACCAAACTTTTAAACTATTAAATAAAGTTGGCTAACTATTTTAAGAGGTACTTATGGATGTAAATAATGAAGGACAGGGAAATATTCAACTCCTGAACTAATTATCAAGATGAAAGGAGGAAGGGAAGAATCAGAATAATTAGTGTGTATCTTCCCTCCTAACCATGCCCCCACATACATTTATTCTGTATGTGCACACACAGCAGCAGCATCATAAACCGTCTCAAGTTCTTGCCATTATTCAGTTCGACATCTGCACATGTTTATGCGTCTCTCCAAACAACCTCTTGAACACCCTGCTGGAGCTGTCATTTTTTTTTCTTCTCCTATCTGGCAGATGGCAAGTCAACAATCGGCATCAACAGCAGCCGAATATTTTTTTTCCTCCATTCTACCCCCTCCCAAATAGACACAATAATAACTTCTTTGTGCTTTGCTACAATGCAGCTGCTTAAACCATTTCGCTACAAGGCTGCTTTGCTTTAATAATAATTTAAAAAAAAAAGAATCCCTTCTGTCAAGTCTAAAAAGCAGCATAATGTTAAGCAAGCTAAAGCCACAGCACAGCTGCAAACGGGCAGACACATTGACAGCTCCTCCCTTAACAAAGACTTGTGAATTGAAGGGGGTTCATCTGAGGCTCACACAGTAATTAGTATAAAAAAGTCCGACAGCCTCTATTATACTAGGGAAAAAACTGGACAGAACTGGGCTGCTGTTTTGCGTCAAGAGTTCTACTGCAGAGTAGATAAATCATGTTGGGTTTTTCCCTTCTCTTTTTAAAGACAGTAATAAGGAGGATGAGAAAAGCTAATTTGAAAACTTGGACACAGTAATTGTACCATATGGCGAGCATTTATCCCTTCTGAAATACATGCAAACAGTCACTTACATCCATAGTGCTTTGTTTTACAGTTGTTATTCTATCACATTCATAAAGATGGATAAGAATATCCAATACGCAAGGGAAGTGGAGCATAATTACCAACAAAATGCCTAGGCAATGTCTTAGCTTTGCAAAGAAATCTAGCAAGTTGTGAAACAATCCTAGTCCCCCCCACCATAATAATTCTTTTGAGAGGATCAGATAAAAATAATTTAATAATAAAATTTCTTAATACTTAAAAAGACTAATTACAATAGTCTTCTTGGGAATATCTTCAAACCGCAACCAGAAAACTCAGTGGCTTGATCAAAATGTACAAACAAGCATATGTACTGTATATGCTTCATATAGTAAAATTTAATAGAAATATTTATCATTCTATAAAGGAAAATAGTTCATTTACCTTTCAATTAACTAAAATATAAATTGAAAAATGAGAATGAATATCTAAATAAAAATATTCATTAAAACACTATATAGATCTGAGTTTTTAATAATTACAGGATTTTAATTGCATAAGAAAAATTATGGTAAGGAATAATAGAAATTGAAATTCCACCCAAAAGATTTTCCCAAACATATGGGGAAATTAAAACTTTAATTAAAAATTTCCTAAAGTAAAATATAGAAAGTGCACTTACCAGCAATTCCACATATACCTCCAAGTTAATTATATTGTGATGATAGGGATAATAATCTGTTATAAGCATTAATAAATAATGTACCTGACATAATTTGAATATTTCAAATAAATAAAAATACTAGAAAACAATACAATAGAAATGTTGGAAGGGACCTTGGAGGTCTTCTAGTCCAACCCCCTGCCTAGGCAGGAAACCCTATACCGTTTCAGACAAATGGCTATCCAACATCTTCTTAAAGACTTCCAGTGTTGGGGCATTCACAACTTCTGGAGGCAAGCTGTTCCACTGATAAATAGTTGTGTCAGAAAATTTCTCCTCAGTACAGAGTTGCTTCTCTCCTTGATTAGTTTCCACCCATTGCTTCTTGTTCTACACTCAGGTGCCTTGGAGAATAGTTGGACTCCCTCTTCTTTGTGGCAACCCCTGAGATATTGGAACACTGCTATCATGTCTCCCCCAGTCCTTCTTTTCATTAAACTAGACATATCCAGTTCCTGCAACCGTTCTTCATATGTTTTAGTCTCCAGTCCCCTAATCATCTTTGTTGCTCTTCTCTGCACTCTTTCTAGAGTCTCCACATCTTTTCTGCATCGTGGTGACCAAAACTGAATGCAGTATTCCAAGTGTGGCCTTACCAAAGTATTATAAAGTGGTATTAACACTTCACATGATCTTGATTCTATTCCTCTGTTTATGTAGCCTAGAACTGTGCTGGCTTTTTTGGCAGCTGCTGCACACTGGCTCATATTTAAATGGTTGTCCACTAGGACTCCAAGATCCCTTTCACAGTTACTATTGTTGAGCAAGGTACCACCTATACTGTACCTGTGCATTTCGTTTTTCTTGCCTAAATGTAGAACCGTACTCTTTTCACTATTGAATTTCATGTTGTTAGATAGTGCCCAATGTTCAAGTTTGTCAAGATCCTTCTGTATCTTAAGCCTGTCTTCTGGAGTGTTGGCTATTCCTGCCAGCTTGGTGTCATCTGCAAATTTGATGAGTTCCCCATTTATTCCCTCATCCAAATCATTGATGAAAATGTTGAAGAGTACTGGGCCTAAAACAGAGCCTTGGAGTAGTCCACTGCATACTTCCCTCCATGTAGATGCAGTTCCATTGAGGACTAACGTTGAGTGTAGTTGGTCAGCAAACTACGAAACCATCTGGTGGTGATGCTGTCTAACCCACATTATTCTACTTTATCTAGTAGTAGGTTATGTTCTACCTTATTAAATGCCTTACTGAAGTCCAAGTAAACTACCGTGTTTCCCCGAAAATACGACTTGTCCTGAAACTAACGCCTTGCCACATTTTTTGCATGGGCAAAAATATAAGCCCAGCCCCCAAAATAAGCCCCCTGGACAACTCCTTCCCTCCGGCCAGGCAGAGCACCGCTCACCAACCTAGCGGTATTCCGAAGGCACCAAGCCGCGGAAACCGGGAGAATGGTGCTCACGTTGCTTGGTGCTTTCGGGATACCGATAGGTTGGGGAGTGCCGTTCTGCCTGGCCGGAGGGGGGAGTTGCTGGGCGGCTGCTCCCTTGTGAGCGCGCTCCCAAAGAGCCGGGCACATCCTCAGGGGCAAAGCAGCCATGAAGTGACCACATTCACCCCCTCTTCAGCCAGGCAGAGCGCCATTCACTGACCTAGGGGGTATCCCTAAGGCGCCAAGCACGTGGTGCTCTGCCCGCTCCCTAGCTCCTGTGGCTTGGCACATTAGAGATACCACCTACGTCAGGGCGTGGAGCACTGTCCAGCTGGACAGGGGGGTTGCGCAAGCGCCTGTTCTGCCTCAGCAAGCATGCCCCCCAACCTCACCATGCCCTGGCCCAGCTCTCCCTGCAGGGCCAGGGTGCCGCCGCCGGACTCCAAGCATAACTTCTTCTTTGGCTTCCAAACTCCAAAACTTGGCTGCTGAGTCTTCCAACAGCGGCCGCTCTAGGAGTGTGCTCTATGGTTGTGGGCTGGCTGCTAAAAGACTCTCTGTCCGGCTGCCAACCCACAACCATAGAGCGCACTCCTAGAATCTCCTCCTGCGGAGATTCTCTCATGGATGGCTCATCACATCAATCTCCAATCCCCCATAGGGGCACCCCCCCCCAGGGACAACATTTCCCTCTCTCCTCCTCTTTCTACTGGGGACCCAGAAGAATTCCAAAAGGGAGGGAAAGGAGGAGCCAACGTCGCGACAACACAACATGCCGTCTCGACTGTCCGAGACCGCCGTTGACACTTTTGCCTCTGGATGGTCCAGTAGGACCTAAACTGTCCCGGAGAGATGGTGACCAGGAAGACAAAGCCTTGCTGGTCTCAGGGACTCTGCAAAGTCCTTGATTGACCCAAGGGAAGCGCTTCAAACCGGCGGCAAACGGGCAGCCCCCAGGCTGACAAAGTCAGAGACGGCTCTAGAAGGAAGGAAGTGAAAATGAGTCCATCGGGTGAGGGTTTTTTTACTTTGAGAAAAATTACCCAAAGAAACCTTTTAAAAAAAAGATAAAGTAGTCCTCTAAGCGAAGAATAAAGTGGTGAATGTAATCCTTATTAGACTACCTTAGAAAGTTTTTGTTCTTGCTTGCAATGATGTTTTGTGGATTGAAGTGATTGTAACGTTTCCTGTGTCTCCGCTTGAAATTAATGGACTTATTTTTTTTCCTCTATTTTTTACCACCTTGTTCTTTAGCTTAAATTAAAACTCTCTTTTTTATTTTAACAAATTCTCCCTTCTATTTGTTATAAAATTACACCAAAGACATTTAAAGATTTTTGTTTTCCATAAAATTGAGAAAAAGTATAAAAAAGTGGAATCTGTCATTCGGAAGTCTGAGTCTGAAGGTTTTTTTTCTTTGAAACAATGTATCCTTTGTTCACTCCTATTTGATCTCACTGACTTTGTAACTGAAGGGTTTGCAACTTGTTTACAAAATTTGATAAAGACTCAAGGGCATGAATTGCTTTTTGCAGGTGCTCTTGGAAAATATTTTGGCAAGAGAAGGAAAAGGAAAGAAAAAGATAAGAACCCTTCTACTTTGAAGAGTACAAAAGAACTTGTGCTTAAGACTTAAAATAAATATAGATATATTCACAAAAGAAATTTGGAAGGCTAGAGTGGCAGTGGCTATTAGACTCTTTTTTTCTTTTTCTTTTCTTTTGGAAAAATGGATCAATATTCAGATGACGAAACCTTAAAATTTCAAAACATCCTGGTTGGAATCCAAAATATTTTAGAAGGATTTGGGAGATTTGGGAAGAAGTTGGATAGACTATTGTTTATCACAGCAAAGGATGATCGGGCTGGAGCCCCAAAAATTAAAGTAGAGAATGAGAATATAGAAGATAAAGGCAACTTATTAATGGAGCAAATATGGGTGAAAGCGGAAAGAAGGGAAGATGGAAAAGTGAATTTGACAATTTGGAGCTTTAGCCCAGATTTCAAGATACAGGAGAAAATAAAAGAGCGATAAGGATGGAGTTAAGAAGAGAAACCTATTCAGAAATAAGTTTGACAACCAAAGATAAGCTAATGTCAATAACAATTCAAGGGCAATGAGACTATTTGAGAGATCTTCTAAGGAATAAAGTGTGGAGAGAAGTTCATAAAAACTTTGGAAAGGAGCCGAAAAGAGAATTGACACAACAACTGGCAAGAGAGATAAGACTGTTTTGCTACTGGAAAGATACAGGTTGACAATGAAAATTGATGATAAAAAGTTAGTTAATTAATAAGTAGGGATTCAGTATTTTGTAGACTGTTTTAGATTATCATTGAATGTTTATTCGTTAACATATAATTAACTACGACAATAATAATGAAATGATAACCTTAATTAGTATAAGTAACCTGGCCATAAATTGTAAATTGGGATTTGGTGAAAAGACCTATAAATGTTATTAATAAATTTTTGTTTAGATCTTGTTATGAAGGTATAATTAATTTGGGTCTGAAGAGAGGAGATGTGATATAAATAGTAAATATTTTTTTTGTCGTTAGCCACAATAATAATAAGGAAATGTTAATTGATACTTTTGATGATTAATAAGTAGTAATGTTAGCATTTTGTAGATTGTTTTAGATTCTTATTAAATGTTCATTTTGTTAACATATAATTAACTACAATAATAATAATGAAATGACCTTAATTAGTAAAAATAATTTAGATATAAATTGTAATTCGGGACTTAGGGAAAAGACCTATAAATTTTATTAATAAATTCTTGTTAGAGCTTGCTATAAAGGTATAATCTCTTTTGGGTCTGATGAGAGGAGAGGTGATATAAATAGTAAATAATTTTTAGTTACTATAATAATAAAAAGGAAATGTTAATGGATAATGTTTAATGATATATACATGTGTGTTGTACCAGTAAAAGCAAATTGGACATAAGCTTTAATTTGTGAGTTGGGGGGGGGAAGGGGAGGGAATGCTTAGATATCCTACTAACTGACTTTGTTTTAGAATATGTTATAAAGGTGTAAAGTCATTGGAGGTTTATTGAGATTGTATGTATGCCAGTAGGTGGTTGTGTCTTTAAATACAAATAATTTTAGATAAAAGCACATTTAACTAATTGTAACCAAATGAGAATTGTGGTATAGTGATAGTAAAATACATAAATTTTAAAATGTACAATTCAATTTGAATGAAGTATATGTAATGATTGTGGAAGAAACGCACGAATGTATTTGTAACCAATCAACACGCTTTCTACAAGATATAATGAAAGATTATTCTTTTTTTGTGTTTTTGTTTAATTAAAACAATAAAACTTTTTTTAAAAAAAGAATTCCAAAGGATCCATTTGATTGCCTAGCACCAGGTTCAGTGCCAATCCAACCCAGATCAAGGTGTGCCCCTCAGGCAGCAATTCCTAGGCCTAAACCGGGCCCAAGTCATCTAACAGCTCCAATACCTGAACTCCCTGAGTGCTTTAGACAGCTTACATCACAGGCCATTTCCCAGGGCATTGCTTCTGAGCTGCATCAGAGAAATCCGGTTGCAAATACCCAGGAACTTGTGGTGCTCCACGAGGCTATCTAGCCCAACCCGGGTTATCAACCACTAAAGTGCATAGACCAGCTTCTCCCTCACTGGCTAGCAAGGGTTCCCTCATAGGTGAAGATGCTCAGAGGGATCTAGATCTATCTGATGACGAGGAGACCCTGGTTCCAGATCCTCCTGACTTCACAGGCCTCTTTCCCCCAGCTTTATTTAAATCTCTCATTCACAAGGCAAGAACCACCACCAAACTGAGGGATGTAACACCTGTTACTGAGGGTTCCAATACTCAGAAAGAGTTAGGAGGGGGTCTCTTTTTAGAGCCCTTGGCAAAGGAAGAAGTCCCCCCCACAACTTTTTCTGGACATAGTCAAGAAATAATGGGCAACCAGGGGCCTTCCCTAACCCAGGGGGCAATGATTACAGATTTTACAATCTTGAAACGGGATTTTCCCAGGCCCTACAGGTGCCTACCATCAATGCCCCAGTGGATGCCCTAGCATCTTCCACATCCTTGGTCATGGGGGACATTGCAGACAATTTAACAGCAGAGGACAAGGAGGCTGGGTTAACCATGCGTAAAACATTCCAATCAGTGGCCGCCTCAGCCTCCTTCTTCAACCGTACTACCCTTCTCTGGTTATGCCAAATGCAGGAACGCATACCTCCAAATGAAATTAGGCCATAGCAGGATGTCAATAAATAAATGGCAGCCACCCAGTTTTCCACCGACGCGAGATTTAATGCTGTTAGGCATGCTCCTAGGGCACTCTCAGCTTCGGTCATGTCCAGAAGACTCCTTCGGCTTTGCATTTGGGAGGCCAATGCTAAATCCAAGTGGAGGGGCTTAGTGGCTTCACTTTTCTCAGGTGGGTCCCTGTTTGGTGAATCTCTGGACCCCAAAATGGTGGAGGACAAGAACAAGCGTAAGGTCCTGCCCACAGCGAATCAAACATTCGGACCGACATCCTTCAGCATACTTCCACAGGTCTTCATTTCCACAGGTCTTCATTTCGCAGGAGTTCCACCAGCACAGGTATTTTCCATCTCGATCAGTTAGGCAAGTAGATAGACAATACCCATGAGATAGAACCAGATTCCAACCCCAGGGCAAGCGACCCTTTCATGGAGGGTGTGGCTGTCCCTTCTGCCGGGGCAAGGGATCTGAATCCTCCCATAGGCGGCCACCACTCCTTGTTTGCGGATTGATTGGACTCCATTACCTCTGATGCCTGGGTCCTAAACACTGTACGATTTGGGCTAAGACTGGAATTCCTCTCCACCTCCCGAACCGATTCAGAACCTTCCCTCCCTCTTGGAACAAGCTGAAATGGCAACTCATAAAAACAGCTATCCAGCATCTGCTGGACATCCCGGTCATAGAGCTTGTTCCAGAGTCTCAGAAGGGATCTGGGTTCTATTCCAACATTTTGTGGTCCCGAAGAGTTTAGGGGTGGGGGAGTAGAGGGCTATTTTAGATCTAAAACTTCTAAATTATCACAGTGTATAAGAGATTTAAGATCTCTTCCCTGAACTCTATTCTAGAAGGGATCAGGGAGGGAGACCACTCAGCATCCATAGATTTGACGGAGGCCTACCTCCACATAATGATTCTCCTAGAGCACTGGAAATTTCTTAGGTTCTCTCACAGGAGAATTCATTATAAATACAATCCCCAGACCATAGAGATAGTTTAGTATACCTGATTAAGCAAATCCACAGGGAACGTTCGGTCCCCATAGCCCTTCTCTCCAGGCTTTTGGCAGAAATGATATCCTGCATCAACATCATGCCATGGGCCCAGCTTCACACCAGAACGTTGCAGTGGCTGCTACTTCCATACCAAAGTAGCAGAACCAGTGCTTCCATTGCCAGAATCAGAGTGCCGCCTCAGGTCCCCCTCTCTCTACATTAGTGGCTGTCCCCACCATTGACCAAAGGCTGTGTATTCAAGACCCCAGTATGAATCATCATGACCACAGATGCAAGCCTCTTCAGCTGGAGAGCGCTTCTGGATTCGCACCTGGCATAAGGTCGGTGGACAATGTCGGAGTTGCATCAAAACATCAATTGGCTGGATCTCAGTGCGGTTCACCTGGCCCTCTGTCACTTCAAATCACACATCAGGGATTGCTATATTAGCACTGACAGACAATGTAGCCACCAAAGCTCACATCAACAGGCAAGGGGGAACCCACTCAAGAGCTCTATGACATGAAGCTCTGAGGCTGGGAACCTGGGCAGAGAGGCACCCCTTGTCTCTCAGATCAGAACACATATCGGACAGGCAAACCATCAAGCCGATTGGCTCAGCAGACCCACAGTGGATCATGGCAAGTGGCAACTGCATCCTAAGCTGTTCAAACTGATTTGCCAGAGGTTCCCCATGGAGGATTCCCCGAGAATCTCACTGTGCCAGGGGGTACTGGTCCATCCGGAGCCACAGGCTCCCATTGACCACCTGGCACTTGAGAGAGGTCATCTGAGGGATGCCAATTTCTCAGCTCATGGGATTAGAACAATTGAGGCCTCCAGAAGGCAGTCATCCAAGCGAATATACAATGCCACGTGGTCCACCTTTGTCACCTGATGCCAGGCATCACACATTGACCTACATCTGCATCCACTCCTCAGGTTCTCGAATTCCTTCAGGATTGTCTGGACAGAATCTCTCCCACAACACAATCTGCAGGCAGGTGGCAGCTCTGTTCACTGGCTTGCAGGGGAGAGACCTCGTACACCCTGCCATTAAAAGATTCCCCAAGGGGACAGCCAACTTCAGACCACCGGTAGTCCATATGTTTCCTACTTGGGACCTATTAACGATCCTTCAGGTCCTCACCAGGGAACCTTTTCAGTCTTTAAGATCTGTTAGTCTCCAGTTCCTAACCTTAAAGGTTTCCCTCTGGAATGAGCTCCCCGTGGAGATCCGGACCCCTACTACCCTCCCGGCCTTCCGTAAAGCTACTAAGTCCTGGCTGTTCCGGCAGGCTGGGGGCTGTTAAAGCACCCAGCCCCGTCTTAATTGTGACTGTTGTGGATTTTAAAATTGTTTGTATTGTCTTATTTATTCCCTCCCCTATTTATTGTGAGCCGCCCGGAGTCCTTCGGGAATGGGCGGCATACAAAACAATAAACTAACTAAACTAAACTTTTTAATCGCCGTCACCTCGGTGAGGTGCATTGGAAGCCCTGCCCTCCAGGGCTGACCTCTGCACCTTCCTTACCAATAGAGTGGTTCTCCGTCTAGGCCACTCCTTCCTGCCTAAAATCAACTCACCTTTCCACAGGACTCAGGAGACAGTCCTTCCTGACTTCTGTCCCGACACCTTTAGAGATAGGGAACAATTGTGGCTTACGAGGCTCAGAGCAAGCTGGCATTACAGCTCATTCGACCAGGAGTGCCGCGACCTCAGCAGCTTGGTCTACACAAGCACCCATTGAAGATATCTTCAGGGCAGCTACCTGGGCTACACCATCGCCCTTCATAAAGCACTATAGGCTGGACGCATTCGCATCAGCTGAAACATCCTTCGGGCGAAGGGTGTTGCCACAGGTACTGTCCACCTTGGGAACTCCACACCAGTAAGTTCCCCTCCCTTGGGACGCCAGCTTTGGTACGTCCAGGCCCCACCCTAATATGGAGGTCTGTAGTTAGACCTGATGTTGGCGGGGGGGGGGGGCTTTCTCACCTTTTTTCCAGATCATTACATGGAGCTGTGACCTCGTCGAAACTGGAGCCAAGGAGAGAGAGTCAGAGAGGCATGGCTACAATTATGACTTAGTCTCTGGGCAGCCATGGACATGACAATCCCATTCCTGGACCCTCCTGCAAAACTCCGAGAAAGACAGTTCAGGTAGGACCAATTGTTCTTATCTTTTAACATCAGAACTACATCAACATTGGTTTCCAGCTGACTTGAAAACATCTTGCTATAAGTTACAGGATAAGGCAGCATTCTGAAGAAATGAATTTATTTTATTTCTTTATATCAATTTATATGGCTGCCCATCACTGATGCAATTCTTGTAAATAAAACCCAAGATAAATATTATCTATTCTATCCATCCATCCATCCTGTTCACAGCCAAGAACATCAAGTGGCTCTCAAAAAAAACCAAAACAGCATTTACCAATAGTATTCAATTACTTTCACGTTACCTCATACATACTTCCTGATCCTTGAGATAAACAATGTCATCTTATACTGGTTGAGATTTTAAAAATCCTTTGGATTCCATACTTCTTAGTAAGTAATGCAAGCATTTAAAGAAGAATTTAAATTCTCTGAAATCATATGGATACAATAAAATGTCTGAATAATAAATATTCAGAATAAACATTCAGAATATGTTAAAAATCCCTCTAAAAAGGAGTTTCTTACTGTAATATTTTACAGTACTGCAAAAAGTAGTTGCTCTTATTTGATTTTCTGAATATCTGCGTATCTTTGCCAGAAACAATTTCAATGTTGGTTTTTCTTCCTAGCATTATCCCACAAGTGCTGGGTTACTTTTGACCATTGTTATTTATTAAAGCAATTTATATAACCACCCATCTCACATACAAGCAAAACTAGGTGGTGTACAACAGAGCTAAAATAGTTAATAAATACATTAAGAAATATTTTTAAAAAGCAAAAGAAAACAAAGATTAGATGAAAGGATGTTAAAAACAGCAGAGCCACCTCACTATTCCGCCATTCCATGGGATCTCCAGGCCTGCCGGCATAATCAAATCTTGCAGGATCTCCAAAAGCTCATCAGTGACAAGGACAACCTCACCTCAGGGGGAGAAAGCACCACAACAGAAAAGGCCTGCTAAATGTAAACTCCCTAGGTGACAGAACCTGTAACATGCCCTCACTGTTGCATCTGACAGATTGGGCAAATGAAATTGGAAAAAGGTGATCCCTCAAATAAACTTGGTCTCATGCTGTGAATCGCTTTAAATGTCAACGCTAGTATTTTAAATTGAATCTAGGAACAAACTGGTAACCAATGTGAAGCAGAGGTATAACATGTATTTTATCACAACCATAAATACTTCAAGGGCAAGAAAAATGTATTGCAATAACTGAGTGATGACCAGCGCATAAGTGACCATGAGTAGCTCTCCCCGAAACAGAAATGGATGCAATATGACTCCGTGCAAAAACCCCTCTAGCCACAATTGCCATCTACTCCTTAAGCCACATTTGTGGGACCAGAAGAACCTTCAGATTGCACACAGGGTCTTTTGGGGGCAATGGAGCCCCATCAAGTATCAAAGATGCTAACATCCCAGAAACATCAAAAGCCAAAGACACTCTGTCTTAACTGAAGTCTGTTGTTTCTCATCCAGACCCTCACAGTGCCCAGACACAGGAATATAATAGCATTGCTCAATATGCCAGGGACAGGAATGTACAGAATAACAGAATTGGAAGGAACCTTGAAGGTTTTCCATTCCAACCTCCTGCAAACTGAGTATCATCAGCATACTGATGATACTCAACCCATAGTGACAGATGAGTTCACTCAGGGGTCTCATGTAGAAGTTGAATAGGAAAGAGAAGAGCACCAACATTTGCCGTATCCTACGTAGTCAAGGATGTTAACTTTTTTGGATCAACCAAGCATTGATCCATTGGTTGTGCCAGGAATTGACTGATAGATTCACCTGAGCCTGATATCACAGGCTGAGAATAACGGCCCAAAGTCACCCAGTTGGCTTTCATGTCTGGGGCAGGTCTAGAACTCACTGTCTCTTGATGCCTAATCACTAAGACAAACTGGCTCTCTATCAGAACATCATGTCTGAAACTCTGATTGAACTAGAGGAATTTTTACTTTTTCATACCTACTTCATACTGATTGAAAGCATGCAACTTTTGGTATTACTTATTCACTCAAATTCCCTTTATATATCAGTAGGGATGCACTGTCTACTTAAGAAGAAATTAATTTCTGAAGACTTCCCTCTCCACTAAAATACTTATTTGTCTAATCCAGTGGTTCCCAATGTGGGCCAGTGCCCCACAGGAGGGAAATTTGATTTTTAATGGGGGCAATTCGACAATGAGCTATTAACTGAATTTTTGAGAGTCCGCTAATTGTTCTTATATATTTATGATGAAACAGCTATGTTTCATTTACCTAATATTTTCTTTGTTAAAGTGAATTTCCTAGGGCCTGGTCTGAAAAGGATATCCCAGCTGAGGGGGGGGGAGCAAGTGCCAGCCAATCAGATGTGTTCCCACTAAGGATTGTGAGACTGGAAGAATGTCTATCTCTCACTCCCATTCTCTTTCCTGTCGGCTTTGCTGCTGAGTGATTCCAGGGAGACCCGCTTTGTGGGGAGACAGAGTGGATGGCTGCTGGGGCAACCCCAGCAGTGAGAATATAGAACCAGGACCCAAGTTTAAGTAAGAAATTGTTAGATTTATAGTTATTTTTAGTCTGTGTGTTTCATAGGCTGTTTTTTACCAGGCTTTTCCCCTCAGAGCAATCTGGGGCTGGGCCACGTATGTGTGTGATTCACCTCCACCTACTGAACTACCAGAGCACTTTCCCACTAAGACGCAGGTTTAAACCAAGTAGGGAGGGGGCGGGGCGGACATAGAATCTACTGTCTTTCATTCTCTTATTTTTCTCTTTCATGGATGCCATCTTCTTTGGAATCGTGTTTAAACCAAGTTAATGGCGTTTTAGGCTTCCTCCGCATGACTTCACTTTTTTAATATGTCACAGGGTGGGCATCAGGATTTTAGAGATGCTTAGGTGGGGCATGGCCAAAAAAAGTATGGGAATCACTGGTCTAATCATTTTTTGAAACAGTTGAATAAAACAAGGTAAGAACCAGAGGTTCAGAAGCAAGACAGGACCATTATATAAGCACTGAGCAGAAATTTCCTAATCTTAAAGCCAAGAACAGAATGGTCTATTTTATATTAATTGGAAAAAAATATGAGAGAAAAAAAAGCCTAGAATTTAAACAATATGTTTGTGCTCCACATAAATAGTATTACATCTGCAATAAAGAGGCTTATCTTACCATAAAATGGTTTCTAAATATGGGGCTAAGTACTTGAAGAATGAAATTAAACATCAGGCATGATGTGAATTCTGACAATTCTAAAGGTCTGAGGTTCTACCAATCCACAGAATGAATAGTGAATCCTCTTAAGAGTGATCATTTTATCAGTCACTCAAGATCACATTCAGGAACTCACAATGAGCCTGAAAACCTCCAGGGATCTGCAGGCTACTTGGGATTGACTACAATCAGAATTCACCTTATCAGAAAAACACTGGTAAATATGGGATTAATTGAGGAACAAGGCAGAAGCCAGAGCTCATTAAGAAAACTGGGGACAATTTGCCTGAAAACATCTAGATGATCCTCTAGTTTTCTGGAGAAATGTTCTATAGACAAATGTAGCAAAACTTCTCTTCTTAAAACTTGCTTCTCTAGTATTCAGACTTTTACATACTCTTCTTTTCTTTTCTTGCATCAGTTACACTCTTTTAGTGAAACTCCTGTTAGCTTGGAGACCAGAGATGGTATTCAACCGGTTCTCATCGGTTCAGGCAAACCAGTAGCAGCGGCTGTGGGAGGCTCCGCTCAACCCGCCCAGACATAATGCATGAGCACTGCGCATGCGCTCAAATTTGCGAACCAGTAGGAAAGATATGTGAATCCCACTGCTGTCAGAGATGTGTTCTTGTCAGGTTTCAAGTCCATACACCTGTTTTGATATTTCTACTATGATTACAAATAGATTTTTGACAGCTGATAAATGTAAGCAAGGAGAGCTGCTAATTAGAATTGTAATTAATAGGAAGACTTATTTATATGAATGGTGAGAATGACTTCAGAGAAGAACCTAGAGACAGAACTAAGACAGAAAGGTACTACTGTATGCAATTCCAGGGGGTCAGCTACTCAGAATCACATGTGCTTGGTGGTTCTGTTTCATTAACAAATGGACCGTCTTTCCAATCAGCCTCCAGCATCCATTTTGTCTCCAGTGCCTTTCTCTGGCCTTGGAACTGAACCAGATAGATATTTCTCCCAACATAATGAAGCTGATGTTATTTCTCAAAAATTACCATATTTTTCAGAGTATAAGACGCACCTTTTTCCCTCAAAAAAGAGCCTGAAAATCTGGGTGCATCTTATATACTGAATACAGCATTTGCTGCCTCCCAAAACTCCACCCCTTCACCAAAATGGCCGTGCATAGCTTTTAGAAGGCTTTCGGAGAGCTCCTGGGGTCTGGGGAGGGTAGAAATAAGTGAAAAATGGCTCGTTTCCCTGCTCAGCCCCCAGCACGCTATAAGCTTCCTAAAGGCTATCCATGCCCTTTTGGGGGAGGTTTGCAGAGTGCAAAAACTTTTTTAAAAATTTTCCTCTTCAAAACCTTGCTGCATCTTAAACTCCGAAAAATACAGTAGTTCTCACTGTAAATAGATGTTCGATTGTGTGTTGAATTATACATTATAAAGATTGATAAAAAACAAAATATTCCCAAATTTTAACAATCCAAGAAACAAGTAGTAAACGAAAATGTTATAAATTTAAGTTAAGCTGGAAAGATTTGAGGGAAGTACCTGAATTATTGACATACTTTTGCTATACAGTGTTTAAAATGAATGAGAAATTAAAGCAAAGGCACAATTAGTTTTAAAAAAATGGTGGAAAAATAAGAAAGGTAAAGATGTCTTCAAAACAGCCAGCAGGCAACATCTTGCCACGTCTATTGTTAACTCCTGCTGCCAATCAGCACTGTCCTGGTTATACAAAGCCTCCAGTGCACCAGACTGTGGCTAATTATGTACATTCAAGTGATTAGCAAGCACTTGTTGCCTCATTCACACCACCATCCAAACAGCAGCTTTTGAGAAGAGAATAGACTGCACATTTATTGAGAGAACACTGTTAATCCTTTGGGGAGAATGTAAATGTAAACAGGACTACTCTACATCAAGGTGCTTTGACAACAACAATCATCTGCATAAACACATGCTCAACAACAAACAGGTGTTCTATTTCACAACTAGAGCCCATTTGATGCTTTCAAATAAGCACTCTGCCCAAACTGTTAAAAGTACTTTGAAACCAGCTGCAATTACTATAATTAGCAGTTTTCCTACACTTTTTCTCTTCTACCTATCCAATGGTAACGTTCACTGCAAACTACAACAGTAATTTAAAGCTTTTGCTTTAAATAAACTCCAATTTTTAACAAACACACACTAGTTAGTAAATGGTAAATGACAAAACTACTTCCTAAAAGTGTCTATGTCCACCTGTAACATAGTATTGCTATTCATATATTTCTTCGTGAGTAAAAGGAACCACCTAATATATATACATACATAGAACCAGTACTGCTGTTAATGCTATGTTCAAGCAATACTTTCTCCAGTTATGAAAACCTAAAAACTGATTTCAACTCTATAATTCACGATCAGCTGTTTTCTGATTGGGGATAACATCAGATTGGGGAAAGCTCTTTTCATCAAAATATTTGTATTATTAGATTTCTCTTACTATGTATTCTCATTATCTCTGGTAACAGGCTAGTACATTATAAAATAAGGTTCCATCTAATCTCCTAATAAAAAGTGTAAGTCATACTGCTTAAAATATGTCACATAAGTGGGTAAATATTTATTGCATAAAAATTAGTCAATTTACACTGAATTACTAATTATTTATATATATTTTATAAAGATACTACTCATCTGTATCTATCCCTGTATCATACTGGAGAAAATTCTACAACTGATGCCACCTCACTCTCTGCCGTCCCCTTCTTCTTTTGCCCTCAATCTTTCCCAGCATTAGGCTCTTCTCCAGTGAGTCCTTCCCTCTCATTAGGTGGCCAAAGTATTTGAGCTTCATCTTCAGGATCTGGCCTTCTAAAGAGCAGTCAGGGTTGATCTCCTCTAGGACTGACCGGTTTGATCACCTTGCAGTCCAAGGGACTCTCTGGAGTCTTCTCCAGCACCATAGTTCAAAGGCCTCAATTCTTCAGTGCTCAGCCTTTCTTATGGTCGATATTCAATACAATCATAAAATTAAAAGGGGTGATTGTGTTTGTTCAGCATGTGTTTGAACACATTCATCATCTGGAGAATTAATTCCATTGCCAAACTACTCTATTAAGATTTTTTAAATACCTGCATTCATTCATATTCCTACAACTTTTCCACTTATTCTGTACTCAGCACTCTACAATGAGTATGAATAATCCCAATTTGGTCAGCCAGAACATTTAGATTGGATATAGTATTTTTATCCACCTATTTATTGTGGACCTCAAATAAGCAAGTTGTATCATCGCAGGACATAAGAAGTTCCAAGTTGCCTTTTGTAGTCAATTGGTGGTGATTTTGTCAATGCCAATAATGTTCAAGTTTGGGATTGCACCCAAGGTGCTTATTACTATTGATACTGTCTTTGCTTTCTTTTGCCATAGTTCTATTTTTGTCTGCAAGTCTTTGTATTTTGTGATCTTCTTTAGTTCTTTCTCTTCTATTCTGCTGTCTCCACTATCTAGATACTGCCACTATCTAGGTTTTTTTGGTCTTAATTATTGACAATGATTAAGTCTGGGATGATATGTGGCAGGTGTTGTGTGTTTGAATTTTAAAGTCCCAGAGCATTTTAGCTTCTTTATTTTTTATTATTAAATTCTATTGGTATCCATTCAGAATCCCACACTCTTCGTATTAGAACTTCACAGCTTATCTGATTTGTCCTCTAGTGACAATATAAAGTTTGTTAATAATGCAGTTATCATCAACATACAATATTGATGATACTTCACCACTGACTGATGGATGATCTCTCAGAATAGTTTCATATATAGTTTAAAGAACACCAGGGAGACAACTGAATGCAAGCAGTATCCCACTTCTGCAATCACTCCTCTTTTATAACTACATATTGGAATTACCCCCTAAAGAACTAAGACAATCACAGAATAGGAGGCAGTCCAATTAAAAATCATGATAAATGGTGTCAAATCATTGAAAAATTTAATAGGACAAAGGCACAATTCTACACTGAAGTAACTGACATATGTTATCATATTGTTTCTTTTGCAATAACAAACTATTATTTATGAAGTAGCAACGTAACAAAGCCAAGCTAATAAATTAGCATACATATCAGGATACAATATTCTAAGATAGGGAAATGGCCACCCAATGCTTTTAGACATATAGGACTGCCATTGTATGTACAAAGAAAACCCATTTGTGACAAAAGCACGTTACACCAATGACAAGTGAACACACTGCCTTATGTATATGTTATATATCCATCTCAATGCTGGAATCTACTCCTGCAGGACAGATTCTGCATCTATTCCTGAATAAAACTTTATATTAATCTGCTGGTCTTCCTTAAGGTGGTCAGAATCATTATTCAGCAGCTGGATCAGAAGCTACAATGGGGCAAAAAAGTATTTGGTCAGCCACCAATTGTGTAAGTTCTCCCACTTAAAAGATGAGAGAGGCCTGTAATTGAAATCATAGGTAGACCTCAACTATGAGAGACAAAATGAGAAAACAAATCCAGACAATCACATTGTCTGATTTGCAAAGACTTTTTTTGCAAATTACGGTGGAAAATAAGTATTTGGTCAATATCAAAAGTTCATCTCAATACTTTGTTATATATCCTTTGTTGGCAATGACAGAGGTCAAACGTTTTCTGTAAGTCTTCACAAGGTTGGCACACACTGTTGCTGGTATGTTGGCCCATTCCTCCATGCAGATCTCCTCTACAGCAGTGATGCTTTGGAGCTGTTGCTGGGCAACACGGACTTTCAACTCCCTCCAAAGGTTTTCTATGGGGTTGAGATCTGGAAACTGGCTAGGCCACTCCTTCGTTGCCCGGGCGGTGTGTTTGGGATCATTGTCATGCTGAGAGACCCAGCCATGTTTCATCTTCAATGCCCTTGTGTGTTTGGGATCATTGTCATGCTGAGAGACCCAGCCATGTTTCGTCTTCAATGCCCTTGCTGATGGAAGGAGGTTTGTATTCAAAATCTCACGATATGTGGCCCCATTCATTCTTTCCTGTACATAGATCAGTTGTCCTGGTCCCTTTGCAAAGTAACAGCCCCAAAGCATGATGTTGCCACCCCTGTGCTTCACAGTAGGTATGGTGTTCTTTGGATGCAACTCAGCATTCTCTCTCCTCCAAACACGACGAGTTGTGTTTCTACCAAACAGTTCTACTTTGGTTTCATTTGACCATATGACATTCTCCCAATCCTCTTTTGGATCATCCAAATGCTCTCTAGCAAACTTCAGATGGGCCCAGACATGTACTGGCTTAAGCAGGGGGACATGTCTGGCACTGCAGGATCAGTCACTGGCGGCATAGTGTGTTACTGATGGTAGCCTTTGTTACGTTGGTCCCAGCTCTCTGCACGTCACTCACTAGGTCCTCCCATGTGGTTCTGGGATTTTTGCTCACCGTTCTTGTGATCATTTTGACCCTACGGGGTGAAATCGTGCGTGGAACCCCAGATTGAGGGAGATTATCAGTGGTCTTGTATGTCTTCCATTTTCTAATTATTGTCCCACAGTTGATTTCTTCACACCAAGCTACTTGCCTATTGCAGATTCAGTCTTCCCAGCCTGGTGCAGGTCTACAATTTTGTTTCTGGTGTCCTTCGACAGCTCTTTGGTCTTCACCATAGTGGACTGTTTGAGGTTGTGGACAGGTGTCTTTTATATTGCTAACAAGTTCAAACAGGTGCCATTAATACAGGTAATGAATGGAGGACAGAGGAGCCTTTTAAAGAAGAAGTTACAGGTCTGTGAGAGACAGAAATCTTGCTTGTTTGTAGGTGACCAAATACTTATTTTCAACCATAATTTGCAAATAAATTCTTTCCAAATCAGACAATGTGATTGTCTGGATTTCTTTTCTCATTTTGTCTCTCATAATTGAGGTCTACCTATGATGTCAATTACAGGCCTCTCTCATCTTTTTAAGTGAGAGAACTTGCACAATTGGTGGCTGACTAAATACTTTTTTGCCCCACTGTATAGTTGATAGTTGAGGAAATGGAATCTGATACTATTTAAAGATGTTGTTCTTATCATCCAGTTCTTTGTTTTGTTAAACCCTTGTCTGATCCTGATTCAGAAAAGTAAACTGCATAATGTAGGTACCAGCTGAGATACCATTATCCCATTCCTTTCCCCAGCCATGGGAATTAATGAGAGAAACTCAAAAGAAATTGGTTGCTCTGGCTCAGTCCTTATCCCTTTCAGCAAACAGGATTTGGTGCCTCCAACTATTCAAAGGGAAACCCAGCCCCATGCATGAAAAGTATTTATGGAATGCATCGTGTGAAAAATATGGAATAGATGAACACAAGATGATCCATTCAGGTACTTCCTTGGCAAATACCATATGAACAAAATTCCGTAGAGGATTTTTAGAGTATAGAAAAGTAAACAAGACATGTAAGAACATTATCATTTGTGGGAAGGAAACATGCGATGAAAAACCAATGTTTCCAATAAGGAGTGTGAAAGAAACTAATGAGAAATTAGTTAAACAGATACAATAAGAAAAACAAAGCAATTAAACTTGCTTTTAGTATGAATATATGGGATGGTGGAAGATCCAGTGCAAGTAAAGTTTTGTCCAGCCTCCTCAAAATTGTTCTTTGCAGCCTCAACAACAGTAACAAGAAAATAGACTTTCTCTCTCATCATTTTGGCTTGCTCTTGACTCACACACAGCTGAGCAAATTGCAAGTGGCACTCCTGAACTTTACAAATCTTCTTGGCATCCTTGTTTCCTTCCTTGATCTCTGCTCTCTTTTAGCCCTGTCTTGTGATGAAAGTTTTTTGCCAATCATAATTCAAAAATAATTCTTCTTTCCAAAATTCAGGAAATTCCCATTGTAAAAGCAATTTTTTAAATATTATACTGGTTATAACCCCGATAGACGTTTCTGAATATGCAATATGTGTTTCTTCTGAATGTGTTGAATCTGGTTCTTTGGTCACTCTGTTTCTGCTCATGTTGCCGAGTTACAAGCTCTGATTCAAACTTGCATTTTAGCCTCAGGTTTCTCTGGTAATATTTAAAGTAGCAGTTTTTATTGTTCTGGTGTTATACATAACTACAGCCAATTCTGGGAAAACCTCTGGTTGTCTAATTCAGGATGCTGACTTCGTTTCTGTTTTACAGTACTTGCTGCTATTCTTCTGCCCTCTGCTGTTGCTCTTGTTAAAGTAAACGTCTATTCTGGTTCCTCCCTTTTTCCTTTCTCTTCTTGTCCATTTAGCTAATAAGGTATAAAGTGGGGACCTACAAGGATCAGTCCAAGGTCCTCTATTCTTCAATATTTTTATAAATAATTTGGACAAAGTGGAAGAGGGAATATTAATCAAATCTGCAAATTAAGCAATGTTGAGTGGGATGCCCATGACTGCAGAACATAGAAATAACGTACAAAATTATCTGGATAAGTTAGAGAAATTAAATGAACACGACATAATGAAATTTAATACAGAAATGTTCACTTATTAAAATAATAATTCACAGACATAAGATCAAAGATAGCCAACTTGATAAATATATTTGTGTAAAAAATCTTGAAACAGTAGTTATTTACAATGAGCATGCAATGTGACTGCAATATGACTGCAAAAAAGGACATAAATGCAGAGTGCACACACGCACACACAATGTGCATATATATATGGTGTATTCTCTTTACCTCTTCTCCCTGTGTGTGTGTGTGTGTGTGTGTGCGCGCATATATATGGTGTATTCTCTTTACCTCTTCTCCGTGTGTGTGTGTGTGTGTGTGTGTGTGTGTGTGTGTGTGTATGGAGGGAGACAGAGGGGGGGAGGGAGAGGGAGGGAGAGGGAGAAAGGAAGGAAGGAAGGAAGGAAGGAAGGAAGGAAGGAAGGAAGGAAGGAAGGAAGGAAGGAAGGAAGGAAGGATAAATTCCAAATCACAATAAGTGATAATTTATTCTATTTTGGTCAAACCATGTATACCTTGGTCTGGGGGTCTGGGCACTATATTTCAGGATTTAGATAGACTTGACATAAGGACAATGGTAAGCAAAAATGAAATCCTATGAAGACAAATGAAAGAGTAGGATATACAGGTACTCCTCGACTTACAATAATTTGTTTAATAATGGTTCAAAATTACAATGGTAATAAAAAAAATGACTTCTGACTGTTTTTCACACTTATGACCGTTGCAGCATTTCCATGGTCACATGATCAGAATTCAGATGCTTGGCAACTGATTCATATTTATGATTGTTGTAGTGTCGTGGGATCATGTGATCACTTTTTGTGACCTTGTGACAAGCAAAATCAATGGGGAAGCCAGATTCAATTAATAACCATGTCATTAACTTAACTACTACAATAATTCACTTAACAACTGTGGCAAAAAAAGTTTGCAATATTAGGCAAAACTGACTTCAACAAATGTCTCACTTACTAACGTCTCACTTGCCAACAGAAATTTTGGGCTCAGTTGTGATCATAAGTTGAGGACTACCTGTACATTTAGTCTTGAGAAGAACCAAATGAGATTATGACATAACTCTTCAAATATTGAAAAGAATGTCATATAGGCCAATGGTTGTTGCTTTTTACTCAGCATGGAAGGAAAGAGAAGAACGGGGAAGGGCAAATTCCAATTTAATTCCATTTTTCATCAAAGTGCTATCAACAGTTCTTATGATACTCCCCTGTATTTCTGTGCAAACATTGATATATGTAATATATTCTGTGGATGATTCCTTTTGTTTTGTTTCTATGTCTTCTAATCAAGCTATACTAATCCTCAATTTACAACTGGCCATTTAACAACTAATAAGTTACAACAGCCTCAGAAAAGGTGCTTTATGGCCCATAAAGCTCTTCTGGCCAATGTCATGCGGCCCCTCCCTTATGGTCACATGACTGTATTTCAGGTGCTTGGCAACCAGATCACATTTATAGCATCCTGCGGTCACATGACCATGATTTGTAACTTTTTTACCAGTTTTCAGCACTTTTTGCTGATTTCTAGCAAATATACCCATTTAGCAGAAGGGACTCAGATTTATGACCATGTGATTCTCTTAATGATCTTACATTTTGGTCTTAGGACTTATGAGTCACTTAATGATTACAATAAAAATGTTTGTAAAATCAGGTCAGATTATGTGGATGCTTTGATTTATGACCATCATGACTAACAACTGAAATTTTAGTCCTAATTCCAGTTGTAAGTCAAAGATCACCCACATGTCCTTTTATTGCTATCTGAAATATGTACTTTTTGGGGGAACTCTTTATATTTTTGGTTTCAGAAGTAATTAGTCTTCAAACTCTGGAAATATTTCTACTTTATAAAATCATGACATAAGCACCTTTCAGAATATCAAAAGGGGATGAGGCCAATCTAATTTCAGGGAAAAGGATGTTCTATAAGATGGGCACTGAGGCAGAGAGAGGATGTCTTCTAGTATCCACCAAATGTAGATTCCTAGTATGGTACAACTTTCATGGTGTACAATTCTTACTGCATTAAGCAACCAAATTTCAGTCTATATTTGCACAAAACATTTAAAATTAAAAATATATTACCTTTATTATATATTTTTTGAAAATCAAGAGACCAAATAAATTTTCATACACTCATGCACTTTTCAATGACTTGCTAAAGATAAAAATATGTACTATCCACATACCCTGTTTCCCTGAAAATAAGACCTCCCCAGATAATAAGCCCAATTGGGCTTTTGAACCCATGTGCTAAAATAAGCCCTCCCCCGAAAATAAGCTCTCCCTGAAAATATTGCAACACAGCATCAGCCACAAAGTGACCACACTCAACACCTTCTGCACCTCAAAAATAATAAGACCTCCCTGAAAATAAGGCCAAGTGCTTATTTTGGGGGTCAAAAGAAAATAAGACCCTGTCTTATTTTCGGGAGAAACACGGTACCACCCAGCAAAGAGCCACAAAGTACTTCCCAGCTTTTTGCTTACTTTTGTATACTTTCAATTAGAATCACACCACCTCTTTTCAGCACTTAAACCAATTCCCCTGTACTTTTTGAATTCATACTTGCTACCTTATTTGTTGTTCAATCACTAAGTCTTGTCTGATCATATTTGTGGTCATATGGACCATAACACACCAGCCTCCCTCCCCCCCCCAACCGTTTCCTGGAATTTGCCCAAATTCATGTTCATTGCACCAATGACTCTATCAAACCATCTCATCCTCTGTTATCCCATTTTCCTTTTGTCTTTAATCTTTCCCAACATCCAGGTCTTTTCCAGTGATTGCTTTCTTCTCATTTAGTGATGAAAGTACTTCAGCTTAGGTATCTGACCGTCCAAAGAACAGTGGTTGATTTCCTTTAGGGTTGATTTCTTTTACTATATATAGGGGGAAGGTAACAGTATTCTTCCAATGGTCTTGAAGTTTTCATATACACATTAAACAAGTTGCATAACTTTCTCTAATTACACAATATACACCTTGGTATGTCACTATCGTTTTTCTGCAAACTCTAAAATACTCTTACCAGCATTGCCTTACTTCAGCTTCATCCAAAATCATTTAATCTATTCTATTCTTAATTCCATCCACTCTGCCAAAGTCTCTTTATTTGGTCTTTTTCACTTACTTCCAAAACATTTTTCATTTCATCAAAATCACTCTATGGTTTTTACCTTTTTAATTTTAACCATTCCTTGTTCACTTTGACTACATTTCTTACAGCTATCCTTTTCTCTCTATGTATAGATGTAGTATCTTTCAACCTCATTTCTTATAGTGAGCATTCTCTTATATGCATTATCGTCATCCTGTTTATGTTCAGTTCAACATTCTCATCAAGCATCATTATACTATCAGTGTTATTCTAGATTTTTGTGATACCTTGTAAAATACTTTTTCTGTTACAGTGGGGCAAAAAAGTATTTAGTCAGCCACCAATTGTGCAAGTTCTCCCACTTAAAAAGATGAGAGAGGCCTGTAATTGACATCATAGTTGACATCAACTATGAGAGACAAAATGAGAAAACAAATCCAGACAATCACATTGTCTGATTTGGAAAGAATTTATTTGCAAATTATGGTGGAAAATAAGTATTTGGACATCTACAAACAAGCAAAATTTCTGGCTCTCACAGACCTGTAACTTCTTCTTTAAGAGGCTCCTCTGTCCTCCACTCATTATCTGTATTAATGGCACCTGTTTGAACTTGTTAGCAGTATAAAAGACACCTGTCCACAACCTCAAACAGTCACACTCCAAATTCCACTATGGTGAAAACCAAAGAGCTGTTGGAGGACACCAGAAACAAAATTGTAGACCTGCACCAGGCTGGGAAGACTGAATCTGCAATAGGCAAGTAGCTTGGTGTGAAGAAATCAACTGTGGAAGCAATAATTAGAAAATGGAAGACATACAAGACCACTGATAATCTCCCTTGATCTGGGGCTCCATGCCATTTTGACCTCCCATAGGGTCAAAATGATCACAAGAACGGTGAGCAAAAATCCCAGAACCACATGGGGGGACCTAGTGCAGAGAGCTGGGACCAACGTAACAAAGGCTACCATCAGTAACACACTACACCACCAGGGACTCAGATCCTGCAGTGCCAGACGTGTCCGCCTGCTTAAGCCAGTACATGTTCGGGCCCGTCTGAAGTTTGCTAGAGAGCATTTGGATGATCCAGAAGAGGATTGGGAGAATGTCATATGGTCAAATGAAACCAAAGTAGAACTGTTTGGTAGAAACACAACTTGTCGTGTTTGGAGGAAAGAGAATGCTGAGTTGCATCCAAAGAACACCATATCTACTGTGAAGCACAGGGGTGGCAACATCATGCTTTGGGGCTGTTACTCTGCAAAGGGACCAGGATGACTGATCCGTGTACAGGAAAGAATGAATGGGGCCATGTATTGTGAGATTTTGAGTGCAAACCTCCTTCCGTCAGCAAGGGCATTGAAGACGAAACTTGGCTAGGTCTTTCAGCATGACAATGATCCCAAACACACCGCCCGGGCAACGAAGGAGTGGCTTCGTAAGAAGCATTTCAAGGTCCTGGAGTGGCCTAGCCAGTCTCCAGATCTCAACCCCATAAAAAACCTTTGGAGGGAGTTGAAAGGCCGTGTTGCCCAGCGACAGCCCCAAAACATCACTGCTCTGCAGGAGATCTGCATGGAGGAATGGGCCAACATACCAGCAACAATGTATGCCAACCTTGTGAAGACTTACAGAAAACGTTTGACCTCTGTCATTGCCAACAAAGGATATATAACAAAGTATTGAGATGAATTTTTGATATTTATTTTCCACCATAATTTGCAAAAAAAATTCTTTCCAAATCAGACAATGTGATTGTCTGGATTTGTTTTCTCATTTTGTCTTTCATAGTTGAGGTCTACCTATGATGTCAATTACAGGCCTCTCTCATCTTTTTAAGTGGGAGAACTTACACAATTGGTGGCTGACTAAATACTTTTTTGCCCCACTGTAATACTAAACAGCTTCAACAACCTTTTTATTTTCATACACTTTAATTAATTATACTGGGAAAGCACTCATGGTTTCTCTTCCTGCAGATATACTACTATTCACTCCTGTTTCATTCATTTCTGCTCTTTTCCATGTCCTTATCCCCTTCACAAGATTTTGGATCTCCACCCATATCATGAACAATAAAATGGCACTGACAGCTATTAACAAGAAAATCTGAAAGCACTTAAGTTCTAAAATGTATTAAATGTAATTTAAACATAATAAAAACAGCCCACATGTCCTAAAAATAAATGGATATATCAATGTCTAGAGAAATAAAAAATATTCATCAAGTTCTATGGGACTTTGTATTGTATTAAGCAGTAAATCAATCCAAAAACTAATTTTCATAAAGAATTAATAGCAAAACTATATATTGAAACTATGGAATATTTTTTAAAGGTTGTGACACAATTCTGACAAAAAAGTCAGAATTGATTGTAAGAATGACTAGTGGTGTCATCTTCACTGAGTTATCACTGAATTAAAGACCCATTTGGTACAGATAAATATTTTCTATTTGAAGTGGGCAGAGATCCAAACACATTGTTTCCTGATAGCATACAGTAAATTAATAAAAACTCAGCAAAACAAGTACAAATGAATAATAGCATTAAATGGAAATAAAAGTTAAATTCCAAGGTACTGTTAGCCTTAAATTCCATTTTATAAGAAAGTTGTTCATTTTAAAGAAGTCCTAATGTACAAGAAAATTATAGGCTTAATTAACTAAAATGCAGAGATAATAACAACTCCCTCTTATGATTATTGAGTTAGGAAATGTCCTCCCCATGGAAAAATACATTTTTTCTTGATGTGTAGATTACTTTTTTTTTCAAAGTATGCTTAATTGTAGTAGTTATCTCTCCCGTAATATAAATAGTTCTTTAGGAAATACCAACTACCCAGACAACTGGATTGCTCTGCCTGAATGGTTCTATCGAAACTTTAAAACAGTACTTCACTTTGCATTGAGCTATCTATGATTAGAATACCAATGATCTAGATTTTCCTTGTTTCCTTATTGACTCTGCTATATTACAAATGAGATACTAGAAAGCCTATCTGATGTTGGAAAACTGTCTAAGCTGATTTCATATGCCTAAAAAACTAGAAGGGCAATATTGCTTTCTATTTGTATAAAGGTGACAGAGGAAAACAAAATAATATTTATTGTAGTACCCTTTTAAAATATTATTTAAATATCAAAAATTAATGTATCTTGAGTTTGAATTTTTTGGGGTGCATCCAAACTGCTTTTATTAAAAAAAAATTCACATTAAAACTACAGTGATTTGTTTCTCTTGACTTTTACTAACTTCTTGTCCTTGCAATGAAATCTATAAATATGTGCTGTTTTTAGAATTTATTTAATAAGTGGACTGACAGAGGGCTCATGCATTATGTCAGTATGCCAAGAAATGCCATTACCAAAGCTTTTGGCAAATGTTAAAAATATAGATAAACTTAAGTTTTAAAAAATCATAGACAAATAACTTTTCATTAATGATGTCAGTTTTTTCCAAGGCAATCAAGCTTCAATAATCTAAACCAAACAGTATTTTAAGGTGAAATGAGGAACAACCAAATTTTCAAGAATACTATAATTTTAGTGCTAATTAAGGAGAACTCTACCAAAAATCATTTCTAAATGCAATAAATAACTGTACATTTATCTTCTTATCCATTATTCATTTTCTTTATAAAATTCTTACCAAAGGTACTGAGTGCAGAGTAAATTCAAATTCTCTGCAAAACAAGTTTCAAATGTACTAGCTTGGTTGAAACATAATATGTCAGCCACAATTCTCTATACCTGATTACTGCACCCTGCCTTATATGGATTTTGCAAAGATAAATCCTGCCTTACCAAGCTTCAAGAAAGTGATAATACGTACATGGGCAGAAATGATCCTGTCAATGCTGTACACTAGATGTTAAAAAATTCTTTCCTTTTAATTTTCCTTTAAAATAACTGACTACATATGAGATGAAATTGATAAATTTCATTCTAATTTGTTCCTCAAAATGTTATAAATAAAAGAACAATGTGGCAGGATATACTGCTTTTACATATATATATTTTCTGAGGTTTTCGCGGGTGTTAGTATGTAGGTCTCTAGTTGTTCGGGTTTTCTCCCGTGTAGAATTGGAGATGTCTTGGCGACGTTTCGACGAAGTCTCATTCATCATCTTCAGGCTGCTTCAGACTACTTCAGGCTTAGTACTACTCCTGGAAACACCAAGCCTGAAGTAGTGATGATGATGAATGAGACTTCGTCGAAACGTCGCCAAGACATCTCCAATTCTACGCGGGAGAAAACCCGAACAACTAGAGACCTACATACTAACACCCGCGAAAACCTCAGAAAATATATATATATATATATATATATATATATATATATATATATATATATATATATATATATATATATATATATATATATATATATATATATATATATATATATATATATATATATATATATATATATATATATATATAACATGTTGTATTATAGTTCACTAATCACTGCTTATAGCCTTTAAAACAATAAATATTTGCTAACATGAATATCCAGGCAAACAAGAAAAATTCTAGGCAGTGGGCTGGGAAATACATGCAAAAAATAGTTTAGAAAATTAAAATAAAATCAAGATACTCATCATATAAAAATATTTTACATTGATTAGGTATACACTTGCAACAGTCAAGAATTTTGTTACATGAATATTAAAGAATTTTTAGTGGAAGAAACTCTATGACTAAATTCTGATCATATATGTATAGCATCATGTTTTATTCTCAATCAAAAAAAGAATTTTTGCTCAATTCGTTATAAGAAAAGTATTACAAGTTAAACTAGTTGATTTGAACACACTTCAGACTGGTCAAGTCAACCACATAGATGAATATCCCTCCCTAAATGCCTGGAAGCTATGTTTGCATAATAGGGCTTCAAGAACAATGAGTGGAAAGAGAAATTCTCCAGTCTTCTCAATTTGCCATCCCCCCCCCCCAAGATCAGGCTTTAAGTAGAAGAGTACAGGATTAGTAAACCCTCCCCATAAGAACCATATCAAGTGGATTTATTAACACTCTTTCTGAAAAAGAAATTTTCACTTTGGGGAAAAAAAACTTTTGATATTCAAATTACACAAAGTGGTATGCATGTATATGTATAATTTTATAATTCTATTACAAGCGAAGCCACTATGCAATGAAATTATGTATAATGAAATGTAATATAAACAAAGAACTTCTACTAAAAAGCAGAAAAATCTATTTTTAATTTGCTGCTCAGTCATTAGAAAGGTACCCCATAACGACCATATGTTACTCAAATATGTTATCACACCTACAATTTCATCATATGTCTCCCAAGAAATTAATTAGCTCTAACTTCTTCAACTTTGACAAAATGTCTTCAATAAGTCATGTTACTAGCTGTTAACAAACATTTCAAATTCCAAAGCTTTCCCAGCTTTTATTTAACCTTTAATTATTACAATTTAGCAGTATTTAAAAAGCAGATGTTCTTTAATATTTCAATCTCATAAGAATGGTATTTACAGTTTTTAAAAAAACAAAAAAACATTTTAACATAGTTAAAAGTTTTCCAATAATATTTATTATGTACATAACTACTTTCATTCTTTTAGGATCAAGTTTTAAAACAACCTGAAACTCTAACTGCATAGATGAAAACAACTTACAATTACAATATTACAATGAGGTAGCACCAAAATCAGGAAAGACATTCTCCATGACATAGTAATTTTCTAGGGAATGTTTTCCTGAATGAAGAATTTCCATCCCAGATTTATAGTGGGATTTTAGTTCACAACACAGCTAAGCCTATCATCTCCCGCCCTATATACTCTGTCATATATAGAACCCAGTCTAATTAAGACTTCTGGCCTGCATACAGTCTCTACAAGTATGGCAACCATGTATTTTTATTAGTAGATTTCAGTATGTATTTCTGCTATAAGAAACACTTTAATAGATTGCTTTAAAGCTAAAATATTATGCTATTAATATTTATTAATATGGTTCTTTCTGTACTATTCATTAGTTAACGAATTTGTTTAAAATGGGCAGCCATATAAATTTCCATAATAAATAAAACATAAATAAAACATAAATAAAACATAAATAAAAAGTAATATTTACATTAGATTTCAATTTAGCTATGATTTTATTATTAAAAATATTTCCAGCATTATTAATTGTTGATTGACAGAATTGTGCATTATATAAAAATATGGGTTATGTGATAAGAAATAAATATATATGCTAATGTCCTAAATATACATCATTTCAATTAAGGCTAGAGTCATAGAAATTGCAGGTGCCTGGTGGAAACTTCCATGCACTGAAACTGTAGCTTAAAGCTAATGAAGGATGGTGAAAATGTTGGTAACATTTTATAGTTTTGTTTAATCCCATTTATTACTAGGAATGATCCATTAGGCAGAATATGATAAAGAATGCCAATGATGATTTTGAGAGAACAGAACTATGTACAATACGTTCTGTCCAACATCCTTAACCTTACACAAATCACTCAGATGCATTAAAAATGTCTAATCATTAGAGATGAACAAATCAGCAACTATCCCACTCACATTCTGAATAAAGAATGGATAGTTCTCAAGCATAAAAATGTTTTGGATTGGCCCTATTTATTACAAATGTAACCTATTCATAAAGAAGCGTCACTAAGATAATGTTCAACACATATTCACAAAAGGTATATAACTGTTAATAGCAGTGCCAAATATGTTATCATTTTACATATTTAACATGGGATGCTTCCTCATAAACAAGAGTCTACAATTTGGTATGTCAAAATACATTGTATATTTATAGGAGCTGAAATCTCTTGAATTTTTAGAAATGAGTACAGTGCATAGGAGGGAAGTTAAAATAGATTTTCTTTTTAAAATGAGAGTGATTTTATTATTAAAGGTTCTGCAGTATTTCAAATATCTGCAACTCTAAGCATTTAAGTGGACAGAAAACTGAACAAAGAACACATTTACAATGAAAATGTTCAAAAGTAACAGACATTAGAAACAAAAATAAAAGTTAAGAACAATGCATGGAGGCAGAAATTCTTTTAATTGGTTTTTTATAAAAAATTTCTAACTTTATCTTTCAGACCAAAAACTGAACGAAAACTCAATTATTCCTCAAAAATGTTCAATTCCCTAAGATAAATTCTTCAAATGAAATATTCATAAAATGCATTTAAAAATACTGGAAATAAATTGGAATTAGCACAGTAGTGAAAGAGCTATAGCCAGCTTAAAGCTTAATAAAGAAATGGGTCAGAATAGTATTATCCCAGAGTTCTTAGGGAACTTCTAAGTATTCTCATTCAACCAATAAGTGTTCTGTTTAACCAGTCTTTTCTAATCAGTTAAGTTACTCAGGAAAGGCAAACAGCTAAAGGAAGAAGCTGGAAACTACAGGCCAGAGAGCTCAACATTTATCTATAGTAATGAAGTTAATGGAATCACTCCTGAAAAAAGGATTATGAACATTTAAAATTAAAAGCACACAACTTGATGAACCCAAAGCATCATGGTTTTAACGAGGGCAGATCATGTCAAACTAATTGACTTATTTAACTATGTCACAAATGTTTTGGACAAGGGTGGTACTGTATACATAGCCTATCTGGATTTTAGCAAAATCCATTTCACATAATGAGCTCATAAAAATGTTGTGCAGGCTAGGGCTTAACCACTGAGTGGTTGTGGATAGGAAGTTGGCTCAGAGATAGGGTGATTGTGTGATTGTTAGTGGCACACTGTCTGTCACAAGGCTCAGGTCCTGTTCTGATCAATATATTTGTAAGTGATATAGCAGACGGATTTCTAGAGAAGTGTTGTCTTTTTGTTGATGACACAAAGAGGTTTAATAGAATTGATAGTCGGGTATTCCTTACATGGAAAATGATTTGCCATTGCTAGAGAATTGGTCAAAAATGTGAAGACTGCAGGTCATTGTTTCTAAATGTAAGATCATGGACTTGGGGACAAAGACTCCTCTGATAGAATACAGTATTGGGGTACAGTGTTAGACAGAGCAACAGAAGACAAAGCTTTAGGGGTGCTCATACAGATGACTGCAAATGAGTAAACTACGTGGTTAAACAGCAGTGAGAGCAAACAAAACTCTGGGATGCATCACCAGAGGGATCACCAGCAAGAAAAAGAAGGTCCTAAACCTGCTGTATAGGGCTTTAGTAAGACCGCATTTGGAATAATTTCCAGTTCGGAAGACATCACTTTAAAAAAGGTATTGAAAGATGAGTGACTCCCGAGATGGACAACAAAAATGGTACAATGTCTAAGGGGCAGAAGATATCAGGAGAGATGGGAGAAGCTGAATATGTAAAACCTGAATGACAGAAAGGAAAGGATGGACATGATTGAAACCTTTAAATATATTAAGGATGTAAATCAGTGGTAGTCAACCTTTTTCTACCTACCGCCCACTAATGGATCTTTCTTGATGGAAAAATTCCCTTACCGCCCACCAGTTTTTGCGCAAGTGCGGAATATTTTTTAGAAAGGAGGGTATTTTTTTTTTAAAAAAGAAATGTACGTACATTTATCTTTTTATTTCTACTTTATGCATGTTTATAATGTTTTTAACTTTATAAAGTTTAATTAGAAAACAATAAAGTAAATTGAAATTAGCTTTACTAGTGATTAATGAGATTTTTGAGGCTGATGCTGCGAGACTAAATATTTGATATCTGGTTCGATTTTCATAAGGAACAAACGAAGGTCTCCTCTTTCGATGATATTCAGATGGTTTCTCTGTTTGCTCATAATATGATTAACAGCACTAAAGCCTGAGTTTACAAGATATGTGGTAGGGAAAGGTTTCAATAAATTGAACATCATTTTCCACATATTTGGATATAACGCAGGCATTTTTTTATTTTGCCAGAGTTTTTGGTATCCACCACTGCCAAAACTACATTTACTCTCTTTGTCATATTTAAATTCTAATAGTTCTTCTTGGCAAGTTATAACAACCTCAGCAACATTTGCTGTAAAAGGATTTATCATCCAGTCATGCACCTTTAAGTTTAAAATATCTTGAAATCATTTTTTCATATCCAATTTGAGTTCGTTGAGGTGGCTACTGAACCTTTCAATATCCCCCGGAGTTGCATCATTGTTTATAGAGGACAATTCAGGAAACAGATGAAATTCTCTCTTTAAAATATTATGACGGAGAAAATCAAGCTTTTCGATAAATAATGACACAATATTTTTGCAACTTATAACAGTTATATTGGCTCTTTGAAGCTGCAAATTAATTTCATTAAATCTTTTACTTTTACTCTTACGTTTTGATCTGCACTTCACACAGTGCTTTTTTCCCTCCTCTTTTCCCTTTTGTTACAAACACCAAAAACAACGCTGTATTAGGTGCAAATTTTTATTAAGTGTCACCATAAAAAAAAAATCCTTTTCCTGTTTTCTTCTTCTTTACCTTTCTTATAGTATTTCACTATATCAAGGATCTCTTTTTCCCTTTTTTATTTTCTCCTTCTCCTTCCTTTACTTCTTTCTTTTATTTTATAAGATAACAAAACTTAATTTATGAGCCAGACTAAACACTGCTTACTCTCGTCCTTTATTTTATCCCCTTTTCTCCATTTTTCTTCCCTTTTTTATTTTTTTTTAACTTTTCCCTTTTATCTCCTTTTTCTACCTTCCTAGGGCAATGTACAAAGTAAGGCTGAGCTAGTTAGCCCACTTATTATTATTAGCCAACAATTCTCTCCTACCTATAACTTTTCTTTCTCCTATTTTGCAACTGCTCTGTTTGGCTTCTGGCTGTCCCCTCCCCACTTTCCCCTTCCCACGTGTTTGCTTCTCCTATTTTGCAACTACTCTGTTCGGCTTCTGGCTGTCCCCTCCCCCCTTTTTCCTCTTCCCACGTGTTTGCTTCTCCTATTTTGCAACTGCTCTTTTCGGATTTTGGCTGTCTCTGCTATCCCGTCCTCCCCTTTCCCTTCCCACGTGTTTGCTTCTCCTATTTTGCAACTGCACTCGCTCAAAAGGAGGTTTTAACCTCCAAAGTCCCTACCGCCCACCTAGAATCCTGAAACGCCCACTAGTGGGCGGTAGGGACCAGGTTGATGACCCATGGTGTAAATAAAGTACTAAAAGGCAGTATTTTCAATATTAAGCAAAAATCAAGAACACAGCAGCATAAACTCAAACTGAAAGGAGGGAAGTTCAAAAATAATGTTAGAAAGTATTATTTTGCAGAAAGTATAGCAGAAGCTTGGAACCAACTTCCAGTGGAGGTAGTGAGTCAATCATCAGCAAATGAGTTTAAATATGCTTGGGATAGATATATGTCCCTCAACCAACAAAAATGAAATAAAAATAATTAAAAATTAATTAAAAAGAAAAAACAACAATCAAAAATAAAATGTCAAGGGGCAGACTAGATGGATCATTGCGTCTACTTCTGCCATCAGTTTACTGTTTCTATTTTGCTAATTATACTCAGTTAAAAATGTTTCATTCTGGGGCAAAGTGCTCGAATATGATGTTGGATAACACTAATGATGTGGACTCCTTGAACTCAATCAAGCCTTTTCCACTCTTCATTTCAGTCAATGGATGCCCACAAAGTTATTCTTCAATTTTGAGAAAAAGTGGAAGATGTACATCACCAAATCTAGACTGTAAGAAGATGGAAGACAGATCTATCTATCTTCAATGGTTTGTGGAGTGTGAGGCCTATCACTGTGTCACAGAAAACCTTCATTTTTCTGCTTCTTAATCATTGTTTCAAGTTTTGGGTATGGCAGTTATGTTGAATATTATAGATGAATATAGCAATCTGAGCTTATACTGGTGCCAGGCTCAAGGAAAACCATGTGAATAATGCCATCTGTGTCTCAAAATAACTGTACACCATAAATTTTCCTGTCAAACCCTGGGTTTTTAATTTTTCTTTTTCTTTCTTTTTTCTTTTTTGCATGTAAAACATTGTGATGATATTCCATGTACTGACACTTCAATTCTGGGTCATACTAATAAGCTCATATTTTGTTGGCTGCCACAATGCTATAAAGAAATTCCTCACTTTCTTTGTCAAGTGTGACAATTGTTGGCAAGTATCAACTCTTGAAACTCTCAGTATGTGAGGAATCTATCTTCTACAAATCTTATAATATTGAAGAACATCAATAATATGACCCATACATTCCTGTGAAATGCCAAGCTTGACAACAATTTCCCTTTGAATGATCCGTTGACTATTCTTAATTAAATTCATCAAACTTTCTCACGTGAAACTTGTTGGTTGTTGTTATAGCTCTCCGTTTCATTCTTTTTCTTTCTATAATTTGCTGTAATTATTTTGAAATATATCTTTATTACTTCCTGTCAAGTGCAGTCTCAGATATTTCACTGAATCCTTTGCTGTCTTACAAACAGTGGGTCTTTTATAAAGTCTTCTTCAGAGGTTAAATGCCTTGTTATTATCTTAGCTTTTCATTAATTTTCTTTCTGAAAAGGCAGCCAAAGTCTTTGATTATTTATATCAACAATCATATGGAGCTTTGGTTGCATAATTAATATTATGTTAATATTATATTGTCTGCATAGTATTTCATTTTGTATCCCTCTCCTTAACTTTATTCCAGTTATTTGTTTATCTTTGGGGATCTTACTTGCTGTGACTTCCAAAGAGATTACAAATAGTAAAGGAAAGAATGTTGTGTCTTTCATACTGAGAAGTTTGCAGTGTGTTCCATTCACTGTATCTTTGTTGTTTGTTGCTGACATATGCTCTCTGGGATCCTTCTCCAAGATTCATTTTACAGAAATATCTAGTCAAAGCTTTTTCCTCAGCTAAAATATTACAGCTCCCTTATTCATAATATTGATATACTTAGTGTATTTGTAAGTACAGTAATTCCACTATTCTCCATGTCATCTTTGGAATATAACGTTTCTGATAATTTGGGAATGAACTTCCTTTTACATAGCTAATATATTTACAAATAACATTCTATAATGAAATTGGTTTATGTGACTGAGATTTATTTTTTTGCTCACGGCTTTCCTTTCTTTGTGTTATGAATGCTTATTTCTGTTTTTGACATTGTTTTTATCTCCTTGATTTCATTCATTATATTCAATAGTGATTTCACTAATTCCTCTTTTAACTTCTGGTAATTCTGGGCTATCAGCCTGTCTGGGTCTGACATGTATCCAATTTTATTTTTTTATCTCTCTTATTCTTTGATATCTTGAATGATTATAGTTTTCCTTCACAAATGTCCATGTTTTTTACTAAATTCTTTAAGAGCTGTGTCTTTTTATGTTTTCAGACATTCCCTGTCAATTTTAAGTTTGGAATATAGTTCTTCAAAAAAGACGAATTATTTCCAATCTCTGTTGTCTTCTTTCTCCTGTTGTTCTCCAAAACATGTGCACTCTTCTTGTGAAGCTACAAAAGCTTCTAAGGTCTTCCAAAACCTTGCAAGAAGCCTGTGTTTGCTTTCTCTAAATCACACTCAGCCTTCTTGCAAGTTGAAGAACAACACACCTAACCTCAAGAAGAAGGCCTGGCATGGCCAATAATTGTCTTGTATAGGGTCATACCGGGCATGCCTAATCAGCAGCAGAAAATGACAAAGGTCAGCTGTGCATAGCTGGGCTGGAAGAGTGCAGGGTAGTAAAAAGAGCTGCAGTTTTGTGCTGGTGAACTGGCTGGCTATTCATAACCCTAACCCTAATTATAATTAAGGCAAACATTAAAAATGCTTCAAACTCAAGCCTAATTATGACATCATAGCAATATAATAGTTAACAAAAGTTAACATAGTTAACAAAAATTCTCAGTGAATTACAAATAAATCAAATATACAATAATAAATGTAATCAATTTCTTATTTTAAAATAAATATATTTACTAAATAAAATTTATTAATTTACCTGTTTTCTTAGGATAAGCAATATTTGATCTTTGATAAGAAAGATAATGGCAACATGTTCCTTTTCTATTTCCTAGCAGATAAATAGTGAATAATTCAAGCACTGAATGACAACTGAAAGTACAGTTTCCTGAACAGAGTTCTCCATAACAGAGGAACTACTCACACAATACTAGAAAAGTAAACCATGGTATCGTTCAGTTATTTTCAACAAATGATACAACAAAATTATTAAAGGTCCTTTCACTTCCCAATTAAGAATGAAAAAACAAGGCAGAAAAGTCTTCATCTTCTTTAATCAGTAAGGGTAATGCCATGACAGAAAATAGAAGCAAGAAATGTAACAAGAGAAAAAGATAAGACAAATGAGTAGTGAACCAAATAAGTGGTGGGATATTTAAGTTAGTTCCCAATTTCACAAAGTAGATTTTAATTTAATTTTCAATTTAAAACATACATTTTAATTTAAAAAGAAGTCAATTTTACAGGAAAAAGGCTTAACCAATTTGAAAAACTGAAATACATATTTCCAGCATAAACCATTTCTTCTTCACTATTCAAGTAGGTTTGTTTCTTTTGTACTTAAGAATTAACATGGCATGATTTTTCTATGTTTAACAAACAACAAATTAGTCTTAAACCACAGAAATATATAATGGAAAAGATTAAGTTTTTTTCTAAATTCTTTCTATTATAACTGAATCCAACTTCAGGTTAATTATACTTGAATATTTCCATGAATGAAGAATGAATTGGTGTAGTTGGACAGGAGGAGTGATGCAAAAGAGGGTGTGATCCCACTGATCCTCAAAGAGGCAGTGGCCCATCCCCACTTCAAGAAACCAGTCCTGGATAATCTTAATTCATAATTTTAATCCATTCTCCAACATTCAATATTTAAGTAACATTTTGTGAAGGTGGTAGTCAGTTTGCAGCTTCTGAAGGTCTGGAAGAAGTTGATCATACAAATTCCTTTTAGACAGATTTAAGACGAGGATTTATTGCTAAAGCAGAATTGATTGTGCTTGGCATGACTGGAATCTTGACAGGGTCAGACAGGATCAGAATAAGGGTCTTGCATCCATCCTGGTCCTACTTGATCTCTCAGTGGCTTTCAGTATCATTGATCATGATATCTGAGCATGGATGCAGAGAATGGAAAGCTGAGTGGTAATTTTCTGAAAAATGCAATGATTACTATGATCCTTCCAATATTTTTGAGTATTTTTGCATGACCATCACATGTGATAGAATGTTTCTTCTTTACTGTTTCTAATATTCATTATATAATTTGTCCATCTTGAAGACAATTAATGGAGTTACACACTCTTATCTCTAAAACATTTTATAACTATTTTATTTCAGATTATATCTTGGAATGGATTTTTCCATTTTTTACAGCATTTTCTATTGTTCCCAGGGTTATTCTTTGAAATTTTGCATCCTCTTTATAATATATTTTTAATGTATTCCCCCCTCTTGTGCAATTTTAGTAATAATTCGTTAATCCATGCTAATAAATTATCTTGGTTCTCTACAAGCATTTCAAATTCTATTCTCTCTTTTAAGGTCACTTCTCTTTAAGATAACTTTTTATTCTTCTATAAATTTATACATACATTAATCATGCTAAATTCCTACCTTCATTGAGCAATTCTTGCTGTGTTTAATCTGTTTTCTGAATTTGGATGTAGCATATTAGCATACAAAATGAAAGCTTTCTAACTGTAGTTATCCATGAAGTAAAAAGACTGTTGGTCCTGAACAGTTGTTTTCTGTGCTCTGCGGGAGAATCCAAGCATGACTTTACTTCTGTCTGGTTGCCTAGAGACCAAGAAGAAAGCTTTGGCCATGCCTCCTCAGTTCTTTCAACCAAGGCATAGACTCAAAGACTGGAAACTTGATGATGCTAGCCACACCCTGGATCTAGTGAACACAGGGTGGGTTGGATTCTCCTGCAGCACATAGAGAACAACCAATAAGGTAGGACCAACAGTCTTTCTCTTGTGTGCTACTTGGAGAATCCAAGCATGGGATATACCCAAGCTTAGCTGTTCAAGGGTGGGCAGCCAACTGGTCCGCATCCAAGGAATGAACCCTTTCGAGCACTCGTCAACCAAAGGACGCCTCCGCCGAGGCAAATAAGTCCAATTTGTAGTTCTTGATAAATGGCGATGGTGAAGCCCAGGTAGCTGCTCTGCAAATCTCAACAGAGGCCTGAGTGGCCCAGGCCAATGACGTCGTTGCGCTGCGAGTTGAGTGAGCTGTAATATGTCTTTGGACGGGACGAGCTTGGTGCTCGTAGGCCATCAGTATGCAAGCCCTCAAACAGCAACTGATGGTAGAGAAGGATACTTTTTTGCCCATGGAGGCCAACTGGAAGGAAATGAAAAGCAATTCCAACCTTCAGAAGTAAGCTGTCCTCTTGATATGTCAATGGAGCACCCTCCAAACGTTTAAGGTATGCCACCGGCTTTCGAGGGGCCAATGCCTGGATTTGAGAGGCTCCGACAGCGGCATGGCGGCTGGGCTGCTCTACCCAATCCCTTTAAGTTTGCCTGTGACCGCTCTGCCTTGTTTGGAGAATTCAAGATGGGAATAAACTGATGACTAATTGCCTAATCTGAAGAAAGATTTGGCTCACGTCTGCTAGCCTCGACTGAGAAGAAAGAACTGAGGAGGTCGAGCACAGGAGGCGTGGCCAAAGCTTTCTTCTCAGTCTCTAGGCAACCAGACAGAAGTTAACCCACGCTTGGATTCTCCAAGCAGCGCACGGGAGAAAGCCTTTGATCATGATGTTAATGCTGAATTTATTTGTAGAACATTCCACATTTTTAAGTATCCCTTCAAATTCTTGTCCTCTTTTGTTCCTTTGTACTCCAAATACCTCTGAAATCCATTAGCCAAGCAAAATCCTCTATAACTGATTTTCTGATATTCAGATATTGTATCTATTTTGTTATCCATGATTGACAGCTTGTTTGATAATATAATGTAACTTAGGAAATGTAGAGCCAGCTCTCTTTTAAGTCAGATTGTGAATCTGTTTTCCCGCTCTATACGAATCTATTAATTTACTTTGCCAGACCTGTAAGCTTTTTTCCATATTTCAAGATCATTTATTCATTTCCATAATTTATTATAATTGTTCTAAAATGTTTTTTGTTACATCATGTCAAATAAAGTCCTAAAAGTACTTTACTGGATCTTTTGTAATCTCATAGCCAGTCTCTTTTTCTACAAAATGTTCTTCAGAAATTAGATATCATTTTTATTAAGCAGAAAGAATGTTGGTCTTACCTGAACGTCTCTTTTCAGAGTGGGGGAGGGAGTGGTCACATGTGGGTTTTCTCTTAGCCTGATTGGTCCAAAGACTGAGAGCAAAGCTTTAAATACTGGTGCCTTCCAATCCTGGCCCAGATTCTCGAAGCCGAATGGTACAACTGAAAAAACAAAAAAACAACCACAAACAAACCCCGGGAAAACACCCGGGCCCTCCCGTTGGCCCCAACGGAACACAACTCAGGGCGAGTCGTGACCACTCCCTCCCCCACTCTGAAAAGAGACGTTCAGGTAAGACCCACATTCTTTTTCCAGAGGAGGGGGAGGGAGTGGTCACATGTGGGACATACCCAAGCTAAAGTCCCAGGGAAGGAGAACAAGAATCACTAGGGCCCAAGGGGAGCCTCAGCCGCCACCCCCTGCAAGACTCTCCGACCAAAGGACGTGTCCGCAGACGCGAAGGCCTCCAGGCAATAATGCCGGATGAAAGAAGTCGGAGAAGCCCAAGTGGCCGTACAACAGATGTCCTCAAATGGGGCCCTCGTGGCCCACGCTGCCGTGGTCGCGGCACTCCTAGTAGAATGGGCCGCAATCCCCAACAGGGCTGGCCGACCCGAAGCCCCATAAGCCTCCACAATGGCCTGACGCAGCCAACGGCCAATGGTAGCCGAAGACACCCTCGACCCCAGCGTCCCCGGCTGGAAGGAAACAAACAAGGCCTCCGGCCTACGGAGCCCCTCGGTCCGCCGGAAGTAGATCCGCAGAGCACGGCGGACATCCAACCGATGCCAGAGTCGTTCCCTGTCATTGGATGGACCCGGGCAAAAGTCGGGCAGGACAATCTCCTGAGCCCTATGAAAGGGGGTATTCACCTTCGGGACGAATTCCGGGTCAAGGCGAAGCACCATCCTGTCCTGGTGAAAGTGACAAAGGTCGTCCCTGGAAGACAGGGCACCCAGCTCTGAAATACATCGGGCAGATGTAACCGCCACCAAGAAGGCCACTTTCAGCTACAAGAAACGTAAATGAACAGACTGGAGAGGCTCGAAAGGGGCCCCCGTCAAAGCCTTGAGCACCAGGGGAAGATCCCGCGTGGGGAACCTGTGGATGGGGGGAGGTCTGAGATTAGCCACCCCCTTCAGGAAACGTTTGATCAGGGGAACCTGGGAAAGGGAAGAAGACCCCACCCCCCACCCCAGGATCGAAGACAGAGCTGCCACCTGGCGGCGCAAAGTATTCTGTGAAAGCTCGTCCTCAAGACCTTTCTGAAGGAAATCCAAGACATTAGGAACGGTGGCCCTATTGGGAGAAATGCCCCTAGGCGAGCACCACCGGACAAAGGCCATCCAGGTGGAATTATAAATGCGGGTCGTCGACGGACGTCGGGACGCCTCAATGGTATGAATGACCCCGGAGAACAGATGAGCCTCCCTCAGAAGCTGCCGTTCAAGAGCCAGATGGTCAGATGAAGCCACTGGGGCTCCGGGTGAACCAGGGCCCCCTGCTGCAAGACCACCTCCCCCCGGGGAATCATCCACGGAGGTGTCACCGACAGCTGGACCAGGTCCGCGAACCAGGGCCTCCTGGGCGAGTAAGGGGCCACGACAATGACCAGGGCCCCCTCTGCCACCACCTTCCTGACGGTCCCCGGGATGAGGGGAATGGGAGGGAAAGCATAAAGAAGGCCCGTGGTCCACCGGCTCCTGAGGGTGTCCGTGCCCTCTGCCGACCTGGACTGGAAACGGGTGAAAAACTGGGGAAGTTGGGAGTTCGCAGGCAACGCAAACAGATCCACCAGAGGGATCCCGAACTTCTGACAGATCCTCCGAAATAGCGACGGGTGGAGCTGCCACTCGCCGTTGTCCAGAGTCGCCCGACTCAGCCAATCCGCCTGGACATTAGAAAGCCCGGAGATGTGCTCCGACACCAAGGACTGTAGGTGTCTCTCCGCCTAGGTGCCCAGCCGCAGAGCCTCCAGCCAAAGGGCCCACGAGTGGTCCCCCCTTGACGATTTATGTGCACCTTGGTGGCCACATTGTCTGTCAGTAGGAGCACATGACGTCCCCCCACCGAGGACTGAAAGTGACGCAGAACCAGGCACGCGGCTTTCAGCTCCAGCCAATTTATGTTGTGTCGGAGGTCCAAGGCCGTCCACCTGCCCTGAACCATCCGAGAACCCACCAGGGCATCCCACCCGAACAGACTTGCGTCTGTGGTGATGGTCACCCTGTCCGGCTCCCAGAAGCAGCAGCCCTGCTGAATGGCTGGGGAAAGCCACCACACCAGAGAGGCCCAGACCTCCGCTGGGAGACGGAGGGTCCGAAGAGAGTTGCTCAATCGCCCCCTCTGAAAGGGGATGAGCTCCCACTGGAGAGGCCGGAGATGAAGCCTGGCCCATGGGACGATCTCGATGCAAGAGACCATCTTGCCCAATAACTGTGACAGAGAGAGGATGGAAGCGAACCGCCTTCCGCGAACGTTTTCTGCCAGGTGACGAAGGCTGTTTTGACGTTCCTGAGACAGGCTCACCACCCCTGACATGGAGTCTATAACCGTCCCCAGGTGGAGGATACGTGTGGAGGGGGAAAGATGGCTTTTGGCGAAGTTCACCGAAAAGCCCAGGCTCTGAAGGCTCCGAATGGTGAGCAGAAGGTCCGAGATGGCCTGAGGAAGAGACCCCGCCTGAACCAAGACATCGTCCAAATAACACTGGAGCCGCACCAGAACGGAGCGTAGGTGAGCCGCCAGGGCCGCCAGAACCTTCGTGTAGGTCCAGGGAGCAGAGGCCAGCCCGAAGGGAAGAGCCCTGTACTGGTAGTGGCGGGACCCATGTGAGAACCTGAAGAACCTGCGGTGAGTGGGCAGAATAGGAATGCGAAGATAGGCCTCCGTGAGATCCACGGAGGCCAGGAAGTCCCCCTTCCTGATGCCCTGAAGGATAGATTTGAGGGAGGACATTTTGAAGCGCCTGTACACCAGAAACCTGTTCAGGCGCTTGAGGTCTACAATCGCCCTCCAGCCCCCCGTGCTCTTCGGAACCACGAATAGATTGGAGTAGTGGCCCCGGCCCCATTCCCCTAGAGGAACTGCCTCCACTGCCCAAATGTCAAGGAGGTGGGCAATCGCCTGATCCATCAGGCGGCGGCGCTCCCGGCTCCAAGACGGAGGGAACGACCGGAAGAGGTTCGGAGGAGTGGAGAGAAATTCTAACCTGAGACCGTGACGAACCGTGGCTCAGACCCAAGCATCCGAAGTAATCTCGTCCCAATGATCCGCATAGAGGGAGAGGCGGCCGCCGATGGGACGACTCGGGTTTGAGTCACTTCCCCCTGCGGTAGGGACGGCCGCCTCCACCACGAAAGGGCCTCCTGGAATGGCCCTGGAAACGATTCCTGTGCTGAAAGGACGACCCGGAGAACTGTCTATCAGGTGGGAAAGAAGAAAAAGGCTGGTTATAGCCGTAATCTGCCGCCCTATACCTTTGTCTACGGAAAGGGCGAGACTTAGCCTTGGGCTTCTTAGCATTAGAAGGAAGGATCTTCTTCTTGTCCTTGTCCTCTACCAGGATGGGGACGAGGGCCTCCCCGAAAAGATTGGGCCCCTTGAAAGGGGCTGCCGCCAAATCCCACTTTGCCTTGTTATCCATCTGCCAGTGGCACAGCCAAAGAAGCCTACAAGAGGTGACAGAGGTGGCCAAGGCACTGGAAGCAAACTTGACCGTGTCCAGGATCGCATCAGCAGATAACTGGCAAGCCGCCATGATCTTAAAGAGATCTTGGTGGAGCCGCTCGTCTCGTGGATGGGAATGCGCTCCTGGAGCTTCTTAAGCCACATGACAGTGGCGTGGTTAAAGTAGGAGGCCGAGGCTGCGGACTTGATAGCCCATGCTGTGGCATTTAAATTCTTCCGCAAGGTAAGCTCTGTACGTTTATCCTCTGGCTTCATCTTATCCGCCGCATCGCCCGAAACCACCAGAGAGGAGGAAACAAGGGTGGCCACCGGGGTGTCAATGGCAGGCAGCTGAATGGCCTTAGTAAAGGTCTGCTCCACGTTATAATGCTGGCGGTCATTACTCCCAGTAGTAGAGAAATTGGAGGGGCGAGCCCATTGATTGGTCAAGACCTCTAAAAATAGGGGAGGAGCCGGAATCTCCTCCTTGTTTGTGGCTGTGGCGGAGAACCTGGCCATGTCAGGGTCTCTAGGCGGGGGCACCGAGGGGTCCCCCATTCCAACCTTAGTGGTCTGCCTCGCCTTATCCAAAAGGATTTTGAACAGGGCTGGAACAAAGAGGCCCTTAGACGAGGGCTCATCTGAAAGGCCTGCATTCTCATCATCCGAGAAGCCCATGTCCTGGAGGTTCTCCCCCCCCCCAATAACGAAGCTTCGCTCACCATGGAAGGAGAGGAAGCACGACACTAGGCCCTGCCAAGTCCCCCATGCCTGGAAGAAAAGGAACCCTTGTCCCGCTGGGCAACACCTCTTGAAATGGCTGCAGAAATAAGCCTTTTAAGACCCTCAGGGAGGTTCTCCAAATCCTCTACATCACCAAAGGCAGAGCTAGGCCCTTGCGGAGCCAACCTGCGTGAGGGACAGGGCCCCCTAGACGTACCCTCCAAGGGATCCCTAGAAGGGAAAGGAGGGGGAGATCTTCTCCTTCTGGAATAGGAATGAGGCCTATCCGGAGAGACCGAGGGGGAAGAGTAAGGGCTAAATCCCCTAGGAGAAGAGCGTGCTGAAAGAGGACCCAGAGTGGACCTGGATCTATCCCGGGATGAAGGCCTAGTAGACCTGGCCTGTCTTTCAGCCCTTGCAAAAGTTTTCTCAATTGCCCTGTGCCTCCTGGCCTCCTCCCTAGTGGAGGACCTAGATGGGCGTTGAGCAGTCACAGAACCTGGGGGGGGGAATACCCTGATCCATCCCCTGCCCTAGGCCTTCTCCACCTCCGATCAGGCCCACCTCCTGGCCCTGGGGGATTCCAGGCCCCTCGTCCATGCCTACTCACGTGTCCGACGCTGGAACGAGGGCTTCAAGGCTCTGTAGGCCCCACCGGAACCGAAGCCTTCAGCACACTAAGGGAAATAAGGCCTGAGCAGCCACAGATCGAAGCGCGCTCCTCACGCACGTGGCGGCAACAGAAATGGCCGCCGGACACCTCCGCACCAGCCCAGCGGCCGAATCAAGCCTCCAGCAGTTCAGCCGAGCTCTCAGACACCCACGCCGCTTCCAGAGAGGACGGGGGAGGCCACGCGGCACTCAGGCTCGCACTCCCTCCCCCAGAGGCCACTCGCAGCCAGGGAATACCAAGGAGAAAACGCGGAAGCCGATCCGATGATCGTCGGCTCCGCGAACAGCTAGGAGACGCCTCGTGGCGCCACTGCTGCTGTTCGAGGCTTTATGGCCCGCGCAGCTGCCATTGCAGCCGCCGATAAAGGAGCTGGCACCCCCGCATCCCCGGGGATAGGGCTGAGGCTCCAGGCCCGCAGGGGGGAGGCAGAACTCCCCACAGGGCCCTCCCCAACCGCCCAAGGCAGATAACTGTCCCTTGGGGCCGCAGCTGCACAATTTGGAATTTAGTAAAAATCTTTCAAGTGCCCAATTAAGCCAAATAGAAACCAGATTGCAACAACAATAAATCCTACCTAAGTATTTCTCCATCAGTGTTTGGACCAAAGACTGAGAGAATCTGGGCCAGAATTGGAAGGCACCAGTATTTAAAGCTTTGCTCTCAGTCTTTGGACCAATCAGGCTAAGAGAAAACCCACATGTGACCACTCCCTCCCCCTCCTCTGGAAAATTGGATCCTTGCCTTGTACCTTTACTTATTAAAAACAGAGTATTTCATTTGCTTTAATCATTGCTATTTGCCATTAGTATATGCTATTCACCCAATTCTTCTTCTGGATTAATTTCATTTATGCGCTCTAGTCAGAATGTCCAATCCAAATTCCCAAAGATTTCTCTGCATCCAAAAATATTACACCAGCTGTTTCATTGCTACATAGACTATGAATTTATTGCTGTCCTTCATCTTCTTCAGTCTGATCTGCATGCATATTTATTTATTTAATAAATTTCTATAATCGCCCATCTCAATCCAATTGACCCTGGACAGTGGATAATTATCACAACAATTAAAACTATAAAAACACAAAAATAATTATAAATAATACATATGGAACCTGGATTAACCTTTGTTAACAGCCTATTATTGTATTTAACGCATGGAAAATCTACAATCGTTTCTTCTCTCTCACAAATCATCACAATCCTCATATCTGATCTCTCCAGGATCAAATATTCTCACTTAATATTTGATTGCAAGTTTAATTCAGCTATTGTTCTTTGTATCTGGGTATCATCTTGGGGCTGATTTAAAACCATTGATAAACTTTATCCAAGATTTCAATTAGAGTTTGTAAGTTAAAAAGCATTTTTTCAAAGACCTCCTAAAGACATTGTAAAGAACATGCAATGTATAGTATTCAAAATCTTTGATTTATTGTTATTTACATTTTATTATAGTCCAAAACTCTTTGGTAGCTTTCATGGCAAAAGCATAAAGTTTAACTCTCAAGGACAAGAGAAGTAAATGTACCGTAAAAAAAAAAGAACAGAGAGAAAAATTAAGATAAAATTTCCCACAATAAAAAGGAGTTAGAAAAAAAGGAAATTCCCCACCAGAATTTAAGAAAATTAAGACCAGAGCTTTTAAAAAACTAGTAAACAGTAAAAATGCAGTATAAATGTAAATGAAATCAGATGACTTTCACTATCTGACAGTGAATCTTCCCTTTAAGCACATTTTTGTTTTAACTGAATATTTTAAAGTTGACTTCTCTACAGCAAAAATGAAAGTGATTTAAAACTCCAAAATAAACAGGAAAAAATGTTTGTGTTAAAATCCAGCAAAGGGTTGTAGGATAAGTCAACATTCAATCATTTTTACCAGTCAATTAGTAAAAATATAAATCAAAAAAGAAGGAAAACTTTAAAATGAATAGTTAAAACCAGAGTACTTAAAGATAACTACAGTTGAAAGAAAAAGATGGAAGACCCAACCTTCCGATTGGTCCTACCAAAAATTGTGATCATCAAGATCCCTCTTCCCAGCAGGTACACACCTGTCTGAAATGGTATAGGGTGTCCTGCTTGAGCAGGGAATTGGACAAGACCACCTCCACGGTCCCTTCCAACTCTATTCTGATTGACAATCACCCAAGGGTTGTCTTGGGTAATTCCTAGTTGCTCCCATTCAAGTCTGGGAAGAGAGCCGCCAAATAGCTAGCTTTGGAGGCATAATCAGCTGTTTGTCTGCAAGAGAAACCACTCCCCACCATTCAACATACCATCCTGGAGGAAGTCCCCAAGTATACAAATTATCTTTTAGGATAATTATATCTACAGTATCACTCTTTAATCATGTTTTGAAATGCTGTTAGAAAACTTGATCCCTTGCATTTTTAGCCTTACAAAATGCACAGAACATCCCATGTACCTTATGAATCTCTCTTGCCTCAGTATCCTCATCTTCACAGTCCAAAAAACTGGTCAATGCTGGTATAATTTTTCCTCTATATTTTCATCTGAATTCCGTAGGATAGCTTTAAATCTCAAACTGAATTCCTTTTGAGTTTGCAGCCACACTATTCATTTTTCTCTCCAATTCTCCATTTACTTTTTAAAATGTCCATCTTATCCTTAACTTACTTTATATCTCCAGACATTTTCCACCTTTCATTTTATCAAGCCTTCCATTTGTTTTGTTTTTTCAAAGACTGAATAGGTTTTCAAGTGACTGAGTCAATTTAGATCCCAATTCATCAAACACTATGTGTAGTAAGCTTAAAGAAATTGCTTTATCACTTTATCTTCCTTCCCTAACAATTGTTCTAAGGAACCTCTTCTACACTCTATTCTTCCTGCCTTATACATCATTATTTGAAACCAAACTGTTAAATTGAAGATAAACACAAACTTTCTCTAGTTTTTAAAACTATAATTGCAGGCATGCACATCTGTGTTTCCATGGTTACAACCAAATATTCAATCTACTCGGGTTACTTCAATTTTTTATTTTGTAAATCAACTCAATTATCAACAATGTTTAATATATAGCAAATGTGTTCCCATGGAAAGTTTGAGTATTAATTCAGTTAGGATTTTTGTAATATAGCTTCATTAAAAAATTAATCTTTTTGTAAAGTAAACTTCCCCTTCATCAGTTTTTAACTTTCTTGTCATTCCTTATTGAACTTTTCACCAACTAATCCACATATTTAAGTCTTTAATTCTTCTTTTAAATTATCCCATCCAAAAAAGGAAAACCACCAAGAGAAATATTTATCTGTTGTAAAACAAGTCTCTCTCAGGCTAAAAATAATCATATCCAAATGTGGTTGTGTCCACATTGGCTGTATCATAGCAGTGAACCTAGATAGATTCCCCATTCCTTCCAGCCAATCAACTAGTAAGTAAACAACAAAAAGGGTATTGGTTCTCACCTGAGACGCCTTTTCTCAGGAGGTGGAGATACCATCCAGACAAAGGTCAACCCATGTCTGGATGCTAGCTCCACCTCCATGGAGAAACTTCCATTTTTGCTGTTAACTCATGGGAAATAGCCATCTGAATATCAGAGGGATAGATTTCATGCTTCCTCCTTTATCTGGAGAAAATTCAGCATCCAGCACTGGCTATTGGGTGTGGATCTCAGTTGTGACGCTGTGTCCATTTCCCCCAAAACAAACTAAAATGCTCCTTAATAATCCTCAGTTATTTTGCATTCTTATGATGAGTATATTTGATATATATATATATATTTGGAGCTCTTCTATTTCCATTAATTGTTGTTTAACTCTATTTAGTTCTCCCAATACTGGTTTTAGATTAGTTTTGTGAAATTTTCTAATTCTTCTTCCCCCCCCCCCCCCCAATCCAATTGCGATGCAAACATTATAAGAATTACTCTCATATCACTATTACATATCTCCAATATTCCTGATCTTCCTAGTCTCTGATATTCTTGATGTTGTATTTATGTTGAAGAAACATTTTGTTTTTTATATTTCTGGAATATGACTTCTTTACAGACTGTTATTCACCCTCTATTTGAAAAGCAATTTTTCTTTTCAAAATTGGATTTGGTCCACATATGTCATGGACAGAATTTCCAGTTCCTTAATAAATGATGTGAGAGTCTTAAAAACCTAGGAGATATCAATTATTGAATATCTACTATGTCTTACAGAAAAGAACATATAGTCCCTTTATTCAGGATTTGTAGTCTCCCAAGCATTCATCAAAGCAAGAGTGTCCATGTATTGAAAAACCCTTTTGGGATTTTTTCCTCCATTTTTCTCTTTGAGAAGTGAATTTTCTAAATTCAGATCTAGCATTTCATTCATGTATTCCCATCTACAATTTCTATTAGAATTTTTCATAGAATCTTTCATTAGTCATATCTGGGGCCTAGATGAATTTCAGATTTAAACTTTTACTTTCTTTTCTTAATATCAAAATTAAAACTAATACTTTTTATCTTTTCATTTCTCTAATATCTTCTAAGAGGGTGATTTAAGATAAATTTGAATCTGGAAATTCTCCATGTATTTTATGTATTACATAATTATAATTATAGCTATGGTATAATTATAATATGTGGTTCTGTCACTATTACTAAAATCATTTTAAAAACTAGACAAAAAACATCATTGGTTAACTCTATAAGAAATTGATTAATAGGAATTAACATAACTCTTTTGTTTTAACATAACTCTTCATACTATTTCGATAATATCAAGATACATGAATTATATAAAAAGCATTAAACCTATATATTATATGCCACTCTAGCCTATAGTTTATTTGTTGAAGTCAAATGCCTAATCTGCAGAAATTAATAATAGACAAGGTATTTAATCAAGGGATAAATAAAATAACCTTTACAATAATTATAAAATGTATATTATGGATTCTTCTCCATTCTCTATAAACATTTTTTATTATATTCTAATTTATTTCAAATTTGAAATCACTGGTTCATAATTTTTATATCACTTATACTAGCAGCAATCTACATACTTGTCTACATATTAATGGGCTTATCAAAAATGATGATTCTAAATAGTCAGTTGACTATTTATATTAACACATTATATAACATTAAAGAATCTAAGGTATAATATATAATACACTACCCTGTATATAGTGAGAATATATACTCACTTATGAGAATAATTGATATTTAAATGTTTTCTATTATATATATATTTCAATTAATACTTACCTCTTTTTTGAACCCAGCCTTCTTTCACAATTGTAACATCGCTCATGATGGCTCTACTGAGCCTTCAGATTAAAGAATATTTTGCAGTATTACTTTTAGAGTTCCTTTATTCTTCTGACTTTCCAATATTTTAAAGCAGCCTGAAAGTGTAAATAAACAAAAATTAACTCTTCTGATGTCCCAGTGCTTAATACCCAACCTATTTATTTATCACACTTATACAGCTGCTCATCTCACTAAAAATGATTCTAGACAGCATACAGCAATCCAATAAAATCACAGCTATATAAAGCGACCATAAAAATATTTTTAAAGATTTAAAAAGAAAATACTATAAAAACTTTAAATTATGCAAACCACACAAAATGATCAAAATATCAATCATGGAGAAGTTGTCTAAAAAAGTTTTCAGCTTGCTGAGACCCCCAAGCTTGATAATATAACAAAGTCTTATGAAACTTCCAAAATAGCAGAGATGGAGTTAACATGACTTCAGGGGCTTGAAAAGAACGTTCCTTAAGGCAAATGTCATACAACAAAGGCCTGCCTCCTGGTACCCATCAAATGTAACACTCTAGAAGATAGTATTGGTAGTATGTCTTCTCAGATTGAATGGGATTGGCTGATGTAATCACCTAAAGGAGGGGTCCCCAACCATCAGGCATGTGTAGAACCTGGCCACGCAAATGGGGGGCGCTTGCACTTGCGTTTGAAGCTCCCCTCAAGCAAGCAGTGGCCACTTGTGCTTGCAGCAAAACTCCCTTTCCTGCTTCTCACACAAATGGAGCTGTGCACACTCATACACACCTGCCTTCCACTCACAGGGAACTATTCCCCCCCCCCCAATGCCAGGGTGGTTATGCCAGAAATGTTGGGGACCGCTGATCTAAAGGCAGTTCTTCAGATATCAGGTCCTATTTCATGAAGGACTTTAAACGTTAAAACCAGCATCTTGAATTGGACTCAAAGGCAGATTGGCAATCAAACAGCTTGTGGAGCAGAGGTTTCTATAAGTAAATATAAACTGCCTGTGACACTGCATTCTGCAGCAGTTGAAGATTCCAGATATTCTTCAAGGGTACCCTCATGTACATTACATTACAGTAGTCCAATTTGGAGGGCATAAATGACTGTGAGCAGAGCCGCCTGATCCAGGAAAGAAGGCAATTGGTGCAAGATGTGCAAAGGCCCTCCCAATGTGGCAATTTCCCCCCAAAATATACATAGAATAGTTTATTAAAAATGTGAAATGATGTAGAGGAGCAAGCAGAGCTACAGAGCAGGTTAATTGTATGATGAGCCAGAGTCTTTATGTTGCCACAAAAGGTCCAAGCCCAGCCTCTCTTGAATTCCATTGACCCTTAACTGGCACCAATTTGTACTGAACTATAGTTGGCTAGAGTCTTGAGTATAAATATGAGCAATAAATCTTTTGAACTGCAGCTTAAGGCATCCTAATCCTTTGCGCCTGTCAAATTCATAGATACCACTTAACACATAGCAATAACAACAATAATACTAAAAAAATTATCTAGCATCAGGATAGCATGGTGTGAATAAAATTTGCCTGGCCAAAATAAAAATCATTAATTTTGTCATCCATTTCATCAATAAACTATGGTTCCTAATACATATACTTTTAACAAGTTGCCTCTGTCAATATTTCAACATCGCTGTGATGGATATTGGTGAGCATTTGTTTAGTGACTGTTTGAAGATGCTGAAAAAAGTGACTTACAAATAGTCATCGCAAAGTAACTATGGTACATGTCTACAACAATTGCAACATCCCATAATCATGTGTTCAAAGTTCAGACACTTGGCAACACATGTATTTACAATTATTCACATGGTCACATGATCACCATTTGCAATCTTCCCAGGGGGCATCTGACAAACACTGAATGGGGAAAACCAGATTAACTTAAAACTTCATGACTGCTTAATGACCAAAGTGATTTGCTTAACAGATGAAACAACAAAGGTCATAAACTTGGAGGCAACTCATTTAACAGCCAAACTGGTTACCAATTGTGGTTATAAGCTGAGGACTATTATATGTTACTTTAAATTTCCCTTTAAGAAAAAAACATCCAGCAAGAATGGTTTTAGATATGGGAGATCTGCAAACCTCTCTTAAAAATCCCAACCTCCTGCAAAACTGCCTGAAACCACACCATTGAAATTATCTTATTTTTGCGCTAAATTTCAACAGGAGAATTTGTACTATTTTTTTAAGATCTCAGATGAGAAATAGGGAACAATTTATTTTCCTGAGACCAGCACACTTCCAGCCAAAAAAAGGACCAAAAAATGCTTTGCTCTTATAGTGATCACTTAGTCACTAGAAATCTTGCTGGGAACTTGTCAAGATTGTCAAGAAGTTGCCTAACTCTTCAAAACTTGCTTGTCACTCAGTTAACTGAAGAAATTAAACTCTCCATTCAGAAATGCAAGAAATTATTTCTTCATCAGACTAATATAAAAACCTCTTATGATGCCCAACGAGTAGTGCTAAATCATGTTATTTGGATGTGTTTTATTCCAATCTGGATAACTTTTATTCCAAAGACATCAGCTCTGAAATGATTTTCCAAAATCAGTAAAGTCATTTGGAAACAATCTTTTCTTACTCCCCAAAACAACAAACATACAATGCTGATCGATGTTCTCATTCCCATCATAAAATAAGCCAAAGAAACACAATACAGGTAGCCCTCAATTTATGACAAGTTGCTTAGTGACCATTCAAAGTTACGGTAGATAAAAAGAGATTCACAATTTGGTTTTGAAGTTTCAACGCTGCACCACTCTGTGAATATGTGATTACATTTTGGATCCCCAGCAAACAGTCTGCATTTACAGCTTTTTGCAGCACCCTGTGATCATGTGATCCCAATTTATTAGCATTTTGCCAGAAACCAGCATTTAATTCTTCTCTCCAAAAAAACCAGGCCATAGTGAATAATGGGTCATTTAACAGCTGAAACACTTGCTTACTGCATTCGCTTACCAATTGCTGCAAAAACGGTCGTAAAATTGGGGCCTGTCATATGATGACCCATTTTGCAACCGCCACAACTTATAACCATAATTCTCAGTCTTAATTACATTCATAAATCGAGGACTACCTGTATTTATATCAAACCACTGAATTATACACTTGGATGCTATACTTGGAAGCTATACAACCTAGTGGACTCAACTTAATATAAAAATGTTACAAGTTTAATACAAGAATTTGATTTTAAAAACTTAAATGAAAGATAGATCAGTCTTGATTGACATTTGGTAATAGGTACTAAATATCTCATTAGGCAATTAGTTCCACTGTTAGGAAGCATGAGTATCTACAGGGGAAGGGGGATAGAAAAATATGAAATAGGTATCAGAATACTACAGCATAAACCATTGCTGATGTTATGGATTCTGACAATGCAATGTAGATTCAAAGGCCAGGAGTCACACTATATATTCCATCATTGTTTTCTCATCACAGTTTTCTCCATACATTAATATTACAAAATTCTTTCTGGTGATCATTTAACAATAGAAATTGCAATATCATTTAGGCTTATATACTACCCCATAATGCTTTACAGAATCCTCTCGGCAGTTTACAATGTCAGCATATTGCCCTCAACAAGCTGGGTCCTCATTTTACCAACCTCAGAAGGATGGAAAGCTGGGTCAACCTTGAGCCCCAACAGAATCAAACTCCAGGTTATAGACAGAGTTTGCCTGCAATATTGCATTCCAACTACTGCACCATCAAGGTTCCTCCTAATTAAATCCATCTCCTAATTAAACTATGAATTTTCATCCCAAATGCATAATATGAATACTGTATGTTAAGAAAACAAACTAGAAAGCAAGTTATTTTGGAGATTGCAATTAATGATAAAATATTTCAAAATGCTTAACATTCCAAATATATTTTGAAGTTCAGAACTGCATTAAAGGCAAAACAGTTATTTTTATCATATTAAAAAGTCCTTCAAAAAAAATTTAAAATTATCTCATTTTGGACAACACATACCAGTAGAATTAAAAACAGAAATAATAACACAATTTTTAAAATCATTTATAAAAACCTTACAATAACACTTGCCTGGATCAAAAAACTATTTTATCTTGAAGCACTGAGACAGTAACAATTAGAAAATGGGCGTTGCTTAAACCCAGTCCAAAACCCTATGGGAACATCAGGGCCTTTTAACGCTTTACAAAAGGTCAACAGGATCAGAGCCATTTTCATAGGGAAGGGATAATTCTTAATTCCCACAAAATGATACCATTTAATAGAAAAGCGAGCATGCCATCTTTTATCGGTGAGTTGGGCAGAGACAACTGAAGACAGAAGTTTCTGTAGGTAATCTAATCTGTGCCATGTAGGATTTTATAGATTATAACCAGCTGTGAAATTTTCCTAGAAGCCTACTAGGAGCCAGTGCAATCTGCAAAACAGAGATGTTATATCCACAAATCACGAAACAGTCCAAATTGCTGTCACCTCTGTGTATTCTGGACCATTGTTATTGCTAAATACTTTTCAAGGGCAATTCCATAATCTGCTTCCTCCAAGGCTCTCTCGTTCACAATCCTGTGTTATCTCTGACCCTTCTTATCCAGGAAGAATTGGGTCATCTTGACTAGTGTCACTGGCCACCTCTCTGCAGCACTGTTCCCTCTAAGGTGCGCGGCTGCGCGGCCGCGCACATGGCAAGAAACCCCCGCGCAGAGGTTTCTAACTGCCGCGCAGAGGTTTCTTTCAAAGCAAACGTGGGGAAGTCCTTTGCTGGCGGCTAGAACTGGCCGCCCGCAAAGGACCTTCCCAAACTTGTTTCAGCGGCAGGCAGCTCTCAGCCTGGGCGGCAGCGTCACACAGGCTGTGGAAGGAGGGGGAGGAGGAGGGAACCAAAGAGAGCTTTTACCGAGTCTGCGCCCCACAGCCAGGACCGTCCTTGCGCCTCAAGCCGCGTTTCTTCCCGCGGCGCAAAGCCCTTCGGGCAACCCGAGAGTTCCGCTTGACGCCAGAAGGGCTTTGCAGGAAGAAACGCCGCGTTTCTTCCTGCAAAGCCCTTCTGGCGTCAAGCGGAACTCTCGGGTTGCCCGAAGGGCTTTGCGCCGCGGGAAGAAACGCGGCTTGAGGCGCAAGGACGGTCCTGGCTGTGGGGCGCAGACTCGGTAAAAGCCTCTCTTTGGTTTCCTCCTCCTCCTCCTCCTCCTCCTCCTCCTCCTCCTCCTCCTCCTCCTCCTCCTTTCTGGAGCCCCTTCCTCAAAGATTTGGTACCAAAGCAATGGCGGTGAGGAAGTTGTGTCTTTTGGATTTTGCACTGTTGTCTTTTTAATGGTTCTCAGACTGGTTGAACCTTTAGCAGCTGGGGTGATATTCTTTACTGTTAAGGTTACAATTGGATGTGTTGGACAAATCTTAAAAGATGAAACTTTTATTAAAACGTTTGACTTAACTAAAAACATCTTCCTTTTTCTTCTTCTTCTTAAATATGATTTATTTATTTATTTTTACTTCAGAAGTTTGATGACCGTTGTACAAACTAATCCAACCTAAATGTAGAGGAGGAGAAGAAGGGGGGGGATTTAAAAAGAGCAGAGGAAAAAGAAAAGAAAGCATGAAGAAAACATAAAGAAAGGGATGGGAGGGAGGGAAGGAAGGAAGGCACTTTATGTTGAAACAGAAAATATTATATAAGGAAGAAAATGGAAATAACTTAGGAAGGAAGGAAGGAAGGAATTGCACTTAATATTGAAGGAAAAGAGAATGAAGGAAAAAGTATTGGAAGGATTGAAAGAAGGAAGGAGGAACAAAGAATTACACTTAATATTGAAATGGAAAAGAAAATATAATGAATGAAAGAAGAAGTATAGGAAGGGAAGGAAGGAAGGAAGAAAGAAAGAAACAAAGACTGTTGAAACAGAAAAGATAATATAAGGAAGAAAATGGAAAGACGTATAGGAAGGAAGGAAGGAAAAAAGGAAGACAATGTTGAAATGGAAAAGAATATAAGGAAGAAAATGGAAAAAAGTATAGGAAGAAAGGAAGAAATGTACTTAATATTGAAACAGACAAGGGAATGAAGGAAAAAATATTGGAAGGATTGAAAGAAGGAAGAAAGAATGGAAGGAACAAAGACAATGTTGAAATGGAAAAGAATATAAGGAAAAAAATGGAAAAATGTTAGGAAGGAAGAATTACACTTAATATTGAAACAGTTGAATATAATGAAGGAAAAGGAAACAGGAATAAGGGAGGGACAGAGGACTTCAGCTCCCAGAATTTCCCTGGCTGAAGAATTCTGGGAACTGAAGTCCACCCCTCGTAAAGTGACCAAGGCTGGGAAAAGAATCCGCACTAGGGACAATGCAAGCTATGCTTCACCCCGTCAGTCCATCTTAGCGTGCAAGAAAGACATCAGACAACGCCATAGTTGCTATGGTAGCATTTGGCTATGCGCAGCGATGCTCTCCTGGTCTTTATGGGTGGGAGGGGGGCAGTTGAGCTATGATGCTAATCCCCTCGTGGGAACACAGAGGGTGGGAGAAGAGAACCAAAGAACTTCAAACTCCAAGGTTCTGGAGTGGAGAATAAGGGGATCAACTTTGTCTAAATGATATTGACATATAAAGAACGGTTGTAGGAACTGGGTATGTCCAGTTTGATGAAAAGAAGGACTAGGGGAGACATGATAGCAGTCTTCCAATATCTCAGGGCCCAGGGTTGCTCCAAAGAAGAGGGAGTCAAACTATTCTCCAAGGCACCTGAAGGCTGGACAAGAAGCAATGGATGGAAACTAATCAAGGAGAGAAGCAACCTAGAACTAAGGATAAATTTCCTGACAGTGAGAACAATTAACCAATGGACCAACGCCTCCAGAAGTTGTGAATGCCCCAACACTGGAAGTCTTTAAGAAGATGTGGGATAGCCATTTGTCTTAAGTGGTGTAGGGTTTCCTGCCTAAGCAGGGAGTTGGACTAGAAGACCTCCAAGGTCCCTTCCAATTCTATTTCTATTGTATTCTCTATATTCTATTCTTTCTCTGTTCTATTCTAATCTCTTCTGAACTAAATGTTTATCTAGAACTCAAATAAATAGCTGCTTTTTGGTTTTATTTTTTTAATATTTATCAGTCTCTCTTTTATTCCATACTTCTGGTTGAAAGACTATTCTATGTCATGCTAAACAAATGCATATTCTAGTGGCGGCGGGAGCTCGTTGGCATCTTCAGCAGCAGCCCTGCCTCCTGTGAAAAAACCGAAGATGGAGCAGATCCACGCAGATGACGTTGCTGCAACATGACTGGAGGAGGAATTCTGGGAGTTGAAGTCCACAAGGCTTAAAGCTGTCAGGTTTGAAGACCCCTGGGTTTTTTTTCCTAAAGGGTTAGGGGTGCGAGGGTCTTGTAACTTGACAGCTTTAAGACTTGCACGCTTCAATGCCAGAGTTTCTGAGCCAACATTTTGGTTGCTAAGCAGGACCGTTGTTAAGTAATACTGATATTATATAACACTTTTAATTAAGCGGGTACCTTGAATAAACATAACTTTGAGTTTCAAATAATACTGATTTCGTTGTTGTCTTAGGTGACATCTGTGAAAAAAATTCAGGTGCTCAGGCATGAAAATGTGCCGATCAAACACTATACTTTTCCGCTCACACTGAAAAAAAATTAGAGGGAACATTGCTCTGCAGATGCAATAAGAGTGGAAAAATCAAAATCAAATACAAGCTAAGGATAACCAAGGTTCAATATTTGTCACTCTCATTCAGAAAAAGATTGTTGCATCCAGCAACAGCCCCCCATCAAAAATTCCCTAACAAAAAATCCCCAATTCAACACCTTACTGTTGTCAAGTTTTTGCAGGAAAACCCCAGCTAAATACTAAGGTCCAAAGTGGTAGGCGAATTTAATAAGATGGCCACTGTTTCATATGGTCAGTTCAGTGGTAGCCACAGGATGCAAGTAATTCCTCACTCAAGACCACCACCCTCCTGCTACTATTGTCATCTGATTCCAAATCCAACTACTAGCAACTATCCAGCAGTCCAATGTAAACCTTCTCCACCTGCTCTATTGCTTGCACCTTCAAGAGGCTACCATCTGAACCAAAAAGAAAAAGTTAATACCGGTAGTCCTCAACCTATGACCATAATGGGGCCTGCCCATTATGGGTACAATGGTGACAACCATTAAATGAGGTAGCCTTGTTTAAAGACCCCTACCCCTGCTCTCCCTGATGCTACTGTTAAAAGAATGCACAGGTCATTAAGCAAGCATGGGATACCTCGTGGATCGGGAGGCCCTGGGAGGCAGCTGGATCCTTAAGGAGGCAGATAAGCAGTTCAACCTTTGCAAAAACAGCTTAGCAGGGGGGAAGAACCCCCTAGATTAGGTCCTAGCACCATATTCCAATGCTGGATAAATATGTCTCTGTGCTTGGCTGATGAAGCCACTTTTGTGGGCTGAGCCTATGTCTCCATCAGCTAGCCATTGGGAGACTGCAAACCTCTCCTGGTTCTTGCTAGGCTTTGGGGAAGAAAGCCACCTGCATGCAAAGGCAGTAGTTTCAGGACAAACTTCCCAAAACCTTTCCCTTGCTAAACTCCCCCTCTCCCTCAGAAATCCATATTTCTCCAATAAATAAATAAAAAAGCTGGGAGAAACAGACCCAGGGGTGGGAGGAGAATTAGGAGCTGACACTAAACTCTTCAGCTCTTCTCTCCAATCTTTATCTCTTTTAACAACATAATTTGCTGAATTTACTGCCAGAATGCCAAAGTTTAGGGATCACCAAAATTAAAATGAAATACACAACATGAATATAAAATCTTATTTCCACACTGCTTTAGAATTTCCCTTTCTAATTTATTTCAAAAGTACATGCTCACAAAGTTCATTGGTAATGAACAGCACACTAACCAGACACTGCAAGTCATGAAAGAAATTATTACAGCTATGGGTCTCGGGAAGTTAATGATATTATTGAAGCAAGAAAGAAATCTAATAGGAAGGTATTGAACAGGTGAGTCACATGACTACAGGTAGTCCTTACTTAACAACCATAGATGACCAGCAACTTGGTTGCTAACCAATACAGTATGCATCATATGCATCATATGACTTGCTGCACTTATAAAATTAGCATATCACTTGGAGTCATTGATTTTGCTTGTCAGAAGTTGGCTATTAAACTTGCAAATAATGACCATGTGACCACAGGACACTCTTACTATTGTAAATGCATGTAAATGTTGGTTGCATAGTGAAATTTCCCGTTACATCTATTTGTTTTCCTTCAGACCTAAGTCTGGAAAACAATGCTGCAGAAAGAATTCTAAACCTAAACATCTTCAAGGATAAATACAGTCACAAGACATGTGCTACATTCTCTCAATATTTCCTTTGCAATATTACAAAGGCAAGAAAAGACCAAGAGAAGGTTGAAAACAAATCAGCATCTGTCATTCATATATTTGTTTTAAACCAAGCAGCAATTTAGAAAGTCTACCATGATGCAGAAAAACGATCAGTGAATGGAGAATGAAGGTCCTTCAGACAATCAGCCTGCCTTCTATTGCCCAGAATAAAAACATTAATCTAAGCAGCAGCTTATACATTCTGCTCCAACACATAGAAATTATTGAGATCCTCCATGGAAATGCCAAAAGTATAAGTATACTTGATATACTTACCTATTGCCCCAGTGAAGCATTTCTCATTGATTGTTATCAAATACAAATGAAGCGTATTGATGCTTCTCTCTCTTACAAGTATTTATTATATTTTATCATTCATTTGTATCTTAGTTTTATTATTTTTACAAATAATTCAAAATGGCAAATATATCCAACACTTTTCTTCTATTTTCTCAACAAATGAGAGTGGCCCAAAGTCACCCAGCTGGCTTTCATGGCTAAAATGGTACTTGAACTCATGGTATCCTAGTTTCTAGCTTGGTACCTTAACCATTAGACCAATCTGGTTTAATTATAAAAATAATTCTGGTCATTCTTTGATTAACCTGATAATCAAATAATCACAAATGCCACATTTTCTGTGACACATTTACATTTACTGCCTTATAGTAATTTCCATAATCCAAAACAATATTCTGTTTTGGTTATTTCCTTTAATTTTAGTTATGTCTGATAAACAAAAGAACTGACACTACAGCAATGAAGAAACATAATTAATTCTGGATCCCAACTGAGCAGAGATGAAAAATCAAAACAAAATACTAAGCAATCTGAAAAAAAACTATAAAAAAAAAGATTTTGAGATCATTAAGCATCTCAGAGATATCTAAGGGAATTACATGTAATCTCTACAATAGGCACTCACCCAATAAAGTGCATTCAAAACATAAAGATTGGGTTCTAATTCTTTTATTGTAAGTCTAAGATTCACATTCATAGGAGAACATTTTCTATTTTTTGTTTGCCTTCTCTTTTTCTCTATAGCATTCTGCATCAATTCCTGTGAAAGGAGCAGGAAACTCTTGCAAATAAAGTTTGTAAACAACATGATTGTAAAAATATGATTTTAAGAAATATATATTAGAAGAAATGGACATAATACTTTCTACATGAAACAGCAATTGCTTCATCTACTCAGCATCTCTTTCTACATCAGTAATTATGCCCTAAATTGGTATAATGTGCATCTCTATAACAGTTTATGCTCAGGGCAGAAAACATGTTTTCCATTATAACCATGAGATAAAACCATTTATCCTTCCTCTTTTTAAAGCTTCCAATTTAAAAATAGAATTTATAAAATTCAACATTTTGATAATATAGCTGTGGCTGTTAACTTCAAGATGATATTTTAATATTTATATACTAAAGGCCTGAATGAGTATCTTTAGAAGACAAGGGAAACATAACAAAACATGACAAAATGAAACTATTTCCTAAAGTATCTATTTCTTTCAGAATCAGGGCACCAAGAAATCCTATACAACTTGCAACACATAATTTACAAGCTGTTTATTCACGTTTTTACTGATATATATATAAGCATCAATATCAAAAGTGACATTATCACCTTATATGTGATCTGCTTTAGTTGGAAAACTTTCTTAAATCTGTCAGGCAAATTTCTAAGAAACCCAATTTTACTGAAACATTGCACAACAAAAATTAGGATGCTGTTGATACTTTTTTTATCACAATCCGATTCATAAACAAGCTATGTTCAAATGTAGTGTAAGAGGCTTTATAAGCATGTGACTGATTTTTATGATATGTACTTGGTCTTCATGATCACAGAAAAGATTTCTCCACAATTTCTTAAATTAATAAAATCAGCCCAAGCTAATTAATATGTATTGTTTTCTGTACTGTTTTAGTACTGTTTTGGAGAAGCGTGTAATGTGAGAAAAAAACAATTCTGAAATCCTGTTTTAAAATGCTTAGTAGAAAATATACTTTAAAAAAGAATAGTTCATTCTTATTCAAAATAGAAATTAAACCATTTAAGAATTTGCTCAATTAGTCATTATTCATATATATTCAATCTTTCCCCAGATTTTCACTATCATACTGTGGATATGGACAAAATGTACAGAATATTCAATATTTTGTAATAAACAGGGTGATTCAAAGTATTTCCCAACTTTCAAGCACATTAGTATACTCTAGCACTTTCAAGAACTATAGTTTTCTGATCTGTTAACTATAGATCATAACACTTAGTAGTAAGCCTTAACAAATTCTACAGAAATAGCTTCCAGCATAACTTTTGGATAAAACAGCTTTATTTTCCTAAATAAGTTATAGATATGATTTTGGGGTCTCCATTTAAAAAGAAAAAATAACCAAACTTTAATTCTTTATTTTTAACTATGCCACTTAATTCTAAATCCTACTGCACTGCAGACTAAAAATTTTTTCCTGTTCAGTCCAAATTTAATCAGACTTTGAAAAATAATTATCTTTGAAAAAGTCTGGCTCAAATTGAACACCTAATATAATTATTTGCATGTGTCAATGTAGTATAGTGCAACAGTATGAAAGCAGTTTGTCCCTGCTTTCTAATGGGACTTTTTCAATATACTAGTCTTTGCTATATCCTGAGATTTCCCAATGGTGTTGCGTCCTACTACCTACCTAGTTTGACCCTACTCAGCTTTTCAAGATCAACCAAGAGCTGTTAGGTGCTGCCATCTACTGTAAGTTTAATCAGACTTTTCTGTAGTAAATTCCATTTATTTCACTAGGACATGAATATAAGTAAACAAAAGTAGACAATGGGCTAAATTGGGAGTGAATTGAGTTGGGAGCAATAGTCACTGCCCCAACTGCCATTATAGCTTTAAATTTATATATCTACGGTGTATCTACTCATTTTATAGTTAGACCATTTTACAAAGTTTGTTATATGGTATTTTCATCACAATTTATAGTACAAACTGACCTGAATTGTCAAACCATTTTCAAAAATTTAGACTGCCATTTGCATAATTACTACTTTCAGGTAGAAAAAATGAGTGAAGCGAAATATGCATATGTAAACATCTATTCATACAATGAGGTTTCTCTTTTTCCATACTTCTCAAAGTTTATTCAGGGTTCCTCCTCAATATATCATACAGTAGTAGGTTTACAGAATGTGCAGTGGCTATAAGGACAAATTGTCTCTCCCCTTTGTATTTATACATCCAGTTCCTTCAATGGAAACACAAGGATTCTATCCAGAATAACATGTTAAGACATTAATCACATGTATTTTTAGATGGAAATAAATCTCTTTGAACTCAGAAGAACTTATCTCCTACCTCCTACTCCCAATGAGCTGTTTATATGAAAAGATAAAATAGTATGTTTAAGTGGTATTCTTTAAATTAAAAACAGATAAAACAATATATTAGATTCCAATTCAAAGCATGTCTTATTTGCAAGCTAGGAAAATCAGTGATAATCCATGAAAAATCAAATTTTATTTGAAATGCACCGTAAATACTATATAATAGCAGCTTCTATAATAATTTCTACAAAATTAAATAATGTAAAACAATCATTCAAAATAACTGCAAAACAAGGGAAAGATCTTTGTGAAAACAAATCCAAAACAAATTCACTAACCAAATATAGAAAAGCAGAATTTCTGATAGTTATAAATTATGCACATTCCTTTTCTGAACAAACATGTTTAACTTGTCCAGTTAACAAATACAAATAAGCGATCAATGCAATGAAAGATACTGGGATCAATTTAAAGCCCTCCATTGAGAGTAAATAAAAATATAATGAGAACTTCAGTTAGGATTTTTAGAGCAAAATTGATTCATCCAAGAGAATAAACTTTCTACAAGCAAACAAAGGAGGGAAAGACAGAAGAAATGCATCTGGAAAATATTTACTAAAAATGTAAAGCTGAAATTGTAGCTCATTTATATGTTAATTCCTACTAGGGAAACAAAGAGACTATTCTATATTAAAAGTTCATAAAGCATTCTGTTTACTTCTAGTAGTAATTTGCAAATTTAATTTAGTCCTCAGATTGTTATTTTGTTTACTCCTGTGTGTACAAATTATATAGCTTTGTGAAATATAAATAATGTTTGCCTACTTCATAACTTATATGATTGTATGATTTTGAATAGGTTTTTTTTAAAGCAGAACTTTTAAGCAGAGGCAACAAAAATTTTGATGCTATCTCATCAATCCTATATGTCAACATTATAAGTACATCATTTATAATGTATAAATAATAATAAAATTAAACTCCTGTGAAAGAAACACTAAACTATTTGAGAAGAATACTATGCTGTTTTAACTGTAGTAACTGACTAACTGAAAAGAAAATCCCATATACAATACTGGAAAAGACTGCACTGAAATTTTCAGACTGTACTAATTTCTTTGAATCGTGGGCTGCATAAACTGAAGGAAAGCAGTTATCAGACATGCCACAAGGTACATCGATGCCTCTATATGCAAAGCAGTAACCATGGCTGTCCAGCAGACGTGATGTAAACAAGCCAGCTTTGTTTACTTGCATTAGTGGACTTCTGCAAGAAAAGAGCAGGCTATCTTTTTGCTTGTCTCTATTATTAGAACGCAGATTTGTTTTTAACAGGAAGAAAGCGGAAAGGATCCTTCATTAAGTGCATTTTACATTCATTTACGCCTTAGAACAGAATGTAAGGAGAGATAAGAACATCTAAGGAGGAAGCACAGCGACCAAAGAGTGTTTCCTGAGGGAGGGAGGCTGGGCATATGAGAGAAGCGAAACGTGTAACTGTAATGCGCCATCCATTTCAGCGGCCTTTCAGCTACAAGCAGTCCGTACAAATAACCGGGGTGGGCTGCGCGCGCGAGTGTTGTTATGATGCGCCTCGTGGCCAAGCGCACACCTTCTCCCTCCCCCCCCCCCACACACGGGGTATATTAATGTTACATAACCCTCCTGCCTCTACAGAAGCCCGGCAGGCCCCGCCAACCGGACACACACACCAGAAGAGGACTTGTGTTTTAAGTCTCAGCTGCTGCATGCGCTGGTTCGAAGTGGAGGAGGAGGAGGAAGAGGAGGAGCTGCGAAAACGAGGCAGCCGCCGCCGCCTCCCTCTCCCTGTCACTAGGCGCGTTTAGGATGGCGGCGCGGGGGGGGGACGCCGCGGTGGGTCACAGGGAGCGGGAAGAAGGAGCCGGAGCAGTTGCCTGCCCCCCACCCTCGCCTCACGTGCCCCCAGAGCTACCAGCGCCCAGCCAGCCAACCTCCAACACCCACCCCCCGCCGCCGCCCGTCTTCCCAGCCCCCCCCCCCGCCTGTCAGCGCGATTGCGAGCCTGCCTACCTGCAGCAAAAGGCGAGGGTGGCTGGTGCCGGCCGTTGGCTTGGAAGCGGGTCTCCGGGCAGGGGGGCGCCCACGATCTCTCCTCCCTTGTCCCCCCTGCCGGGGGTGAGTCCTTCACGGCTACGGCGGTCTACCTTGGTGTTGGGTTTGCGAAGGTTTCCACTCCAGCTGGCGCCGCTCTGACAGATGCAGGCGGGGCGGCGGCTACATCGATAGTGGCTGTCCCGCTATTTAGGGAGGCGCCCGCCCGGGCAGCTCGGCCGCAGCATCCAGGGAGTTAGGAGCGGCGGCAGCTCTTCCCCAACTGAATACACCCGGAGCGGCCCGGGCCCCAGCGCTCGGCTCGATTCCTGCCGCCTCCTTCGCCAGGTTCGTTATTGACTTTGAGGAAAACTCCCGACGTCACTGGCTCCCCACCCCCCCGCCGACAGTGTCTCCCCCTCCAAGGCGGCAGCGGTGGCGGCGGCGGCAGCAGTAACGTCGGCATCCCCCAGATCTCGCGAGAAGCGCCAGCGTGCGGAATGGAGCGGGGGGTCTGCCAGACGGAGCGAGCAGGGAAAAGGTGGGGGCTGCCAGACAGAGCGAGAGACCGGCGAGCGGCGGGAAGGAGGTGAAGGCATGAATGAGAAAGGGAGGCGGGAGGCGGCGGGGCTGCTGACCAGTCGACGGATACGTGTATAGCAAGGCAAAGATTAAAAGCAGCCGGCCGAGTAGGAAGAGTCCAGTCTGCATAATAGGGGATACCTGTCGAAGATGGGGGACCTATCATGTTGGCGTGCCGCAGTAGGGTTGCTGTTTCGGACTTAGGAAAGTGAGCGTGGGGCTACTTGGCGATTCGCTCTCCGAAACAGGAGTTAGGAAAATAAGTTTGTCTCATGTCAAATTTAAGAATCCCTTCCCAATCAATAATAAAAAGTCAGTAGCCGGCCTTCATTAACTTTGCTGCTGCAGCCTTTGCAGGAACGGCCAGCAACAATATTTATGACTTCAAAAATCTCTGTAAACCTAAACCCACCTGCCACAAATTTATCGGGCCTCTTGGATAGGAAGTCAACTGTCCACCAGATTTTTCTTGTTGTTCTCTGATAACATTGTATGCCCTCTTTTTCAGACAGGTGAAAATATGCACACAACACAAATACTGGAATAGGAATACATAATTCACTTGTTCCTTGTTGCATTTATTTTAAAACTAATTTCCATCCAGCAAACAGGGTTCTGAAAAAATAGATAGTGACAATTCATATTCATACAGTATTTTTCAGGATCTGTGGACACTTGACAAATACTTACTGGATATAGTCAAATAAGGACTTAGCTCTCATCTAATCTAAGCAATTTTGCCCTTCTGTTCTAAATGGATGATATAATTGATGTTACTGGTAACTAGTTCATCAGCCTATCAAATGCAGTTTGGAGCCATATGATATTTAGCTTGTTTAATTAAGACACTAGATTATTACAACATAGATACTTAAATCATGATTGTTGTGATGTATATTAAAAATATTTGTGTTGTGTTTGTAATGTTAGTACTATTCTTCTCTATGGTTTTTTATTTATTTACACTATTTCTGTACTGCTGACTGTTGACAAAATGAAGCCTTTTTCCCATTAACCCTTTCTTAATGGATGTTGTTTATTATACGTATTGAACACTGGCATTATTAGGTCCCATTTTAGGCATAAAGCCAGCCGAATGACCTTGGGCCAGCCTAGGAAGGAGGCAACTGCAATTCACTTCTGAAATCTTGCCAAGAAAACCACAGGAACTAATCCAGGCAGTCTCCAGTAGTCAACACCAATTCAGAGGCACCAGGATATGCAGGACACAGTTCTCTACTTCAAGTTCAGATACCAGCTCAAGTTCCATGCTTATTTTCATAAGAGAAAAGAAAATGCAAAAAGGTTTAGAGGTTTATTTGCATTTGTAGGCCGCCCTTTTCCCTGAGGGGACTCAGGGCGGCTCACAGAAAACCAGGGAGGGGGGAATACAACATTGAGACAACAAAAGCTTATAGTTCTTTAAGATTGAGATATTGAAATGAAAAAAAAATTCAGCTGACTTGAAGAAATTAAATGAATAGTACAACCAATAATCTAGAGCAGGCTTGCACAACATGCAGCCTGCCAAGTAGTTTTGTATGGCCTGCTGGTATTTTTTAAAACTTGAGTTTACAATTACCAAAGTCACCATCATACGATTAATAACTCTTTTCTCAATTTAGGGAGTTTAGAGAGATTTACAGGTTATTGCTTTAGAAGTACTTTAAAAGTATTTTTTGGACTATAAGACGCAGCAAGATTTCAAAGAGGTAAGTAAGAAAAAAAGGTTTTGTCCTCCCCAGCCCCCAGGAGCACTCTGCAGGCTTCAGCAGGGCAAGGGGAAGACAAAAACGCCCCAATTTTTGAGCAAAATGGCCCATTTTTCTCCTGTTTTTAGCGAAAATGGGATGTAGGGACAGGGCTTCGGGGGCCCAAAATGGCTTTATTCAGTGTATAAGTGTATTCAGTGTATAAGTGTATTCAGTGTATAAGACACACCAACATTTCCATGCTCTTTTAGGGGGGGGAGGTGTGTCTTATACTCCGAAAAATACAGTAATCAATTTCAAACTTAAATTTGAGAACTGAAGATTATGTTCTTAATTAATTCTCAACCAGAACCTTGATCCTGACAGATGTTTACATGTACTGTACTTCTTTCTCTTGTTGAATACCCATACATGCTGCTAGTTTATTTTTTACCTGAGAATGTGAAGACTGCATGGCTTGTTTTTCTCCATAGTGAGGGGAGGAGTATCCAGGATGGGTTAACTTTGTCCTCATTGATTGGACTGAGTCCAATAAGCTCTTTAGACCACGCCCTCATCACCAGGTAATACCCAGTTATCGACTCAGTCCCACAACGGCTGTGTCATACTGATTTCTTTGAAAAATTGTAAAGAAAGAGAGAAAAACTAATTTAAAGCGCAAACTTGCTATTCCTCTGAAGCGTGAGTACTTTGGCGGACAGCAAAACCACCAGCGGGAGTAGCGCCTATCGCCACTAGCTGCAAAGGCGGTGAACAGATTTGGCCACTAGGAATAATCCTGCGGCCACTCTCAGCCTTTTAAACCCCGTGAGAAGGAGAAAGAAGCCTCATGAGGCGCCGGCTCGCCGCTCCTTTAAACAGAGCGGCAAGGGGAAAAAACCTGAAACAGTGCCGGAGCACTCCACCGCTCCCCTCAAGAGTCGAGCAACAAACAGCGGCATTGGAACGTTGCAGAGCGCCCATGCTTGTCCTAAGACACCGGAGGGGGCCGGTGGAGCTGGAGAACGAGCGCCGAAGGCGGGGGAGAAAGAGAGAGATCTCCACCTGCAGAGAAGATGCACAGAAGCCCAAGGGCACAAGCCGCTGTTCAACCACACCAGAGGAACAGAGCTTTGAATTTTGGCGTGAGCCACCATTTTGAACACATGATCCAAGATGGCGACTGCCATGAACACACAGGACACCAGCAGGAGCCAGGTCCTCATGCCTACAGCCAGTCTCACCAGAGGAGCGGAGGAGCTCTCACCAGCTCCAGCTAGCAAAGATACTGCTAAGGGAGGGGGCGGCAAGTCTAAAAGAAAGACCAGGCGCCTTGCCCCCAAGGCACCTAAGGAGCCGAGTGCTGGTCCCAAACTTACCAAACCAGGCTCCAAATATGAGAAGCAGAGGTATAAAGCTTTAGAGCGAATATGCCACAAGGCCAACAGCAGAAAGACCTCGCAGGGGCTGGGATCAGATGAGAGGCCACTGGGGCATTCCTCCCCCAACAGAGCTATGGAAGAGGATCCTTCCCTTCAAGTGAGGATTCCCTTTGACACCTTGGGGGTCTGGGGAGCTCCGCAGCGATGGCAATCCCCTCCATGCACCATAGGCCCTTCACTACAACCCCTCCCTCCCACACCTGTGGGTATGGGAGCCGGAGTACCCATCCAAGGGTACCTAATTTCCAGGACATAATAATGAGGGCGTTTCAGCAGTGCATGGCTGCTGCTTTCCAACAGCCCCAGATGCAGCATCATGTGGCCCCCTTACCCATGGTTCCTGAGGGGCTGGAGGCCAAGGGGAAGACCCCGCTGACTCCCCATTGTCCTCCCATGAAGACAGCGATGTGGAATCTGAAGAAGGGGAGCTCAGAGAGGATAGACTCTCCGAGGACAAGGGCGTCCCTTCCTCAAAGTCCTCCTCCTCCAGACTGTTCCAGCCCTCCCTATAAAAGTCCTTGCTATTCAAAGCAAAGACGGCAGCTAAACTTGGCAACAGACCTTCAGAACTGCCAGTGCAACCTCAAGGCTTCTCGGCTGAGACCATAGTCAAGGAGCAGATCGTGGAGGCTGACACGGTGCCCACACCCAAGTCCTTCCTTGACCTGATAAGAAGGCAATGGGCATCTCCCACCTCGGGGCCGATGGCAACCTTCACAGATAAAGCCTTTTTTAAGGTGGACACATGTCGCAGCCCACCATCAATGCACTAGTCACTGCGCTGCATATGCCTACAAACCTGCCCGGAGAACCAGAGGACACTCTGAAACCGGAGTACAAGAAGGCAGACCTCACCTTGCAGAGGAGCCATCAGGCTGCGATCTGGGCAGTAAAGGTAGCCACCACTGCCTCCTCCTTCAATTGGTCTTCACTACTATGGCCACAGGATCTCTAGCAGCGGATCCCAATAGGGGATGTCAGGGCTCACCAAGACATCAACAAACTGATGGCAGCCATCCAATTCTCTTCGGACGCCACCCTAGCAGCAGCCAGATTTGCATCCAGGGCGATCGTCTCCACTTTAGCATCCCGCAGGTTGCTTTGGCAGTGGCAAGGGGACGTACATCACAAGTGGTGCCTGGCATCCGCACCCTTCATGGGGGAGGGGGCTCTTTGGCACAGCTCTGGACCACTTCCTGATAGAGAACAAGGACAAGCAGAAGGTGCTTCCCACTGTGCAGAGAAAGAATGACTCCAGAGCGACTCCCTACCCCAGATGAACCACTGACCATGGTCAGGACTATGGGTCTTCCTTCCGGGGTCAGGACTCGTTCAGGGGGTTGGATTTGGGGTATTCAGGTTTCGCCAGTACCAGGAAGGCTACCCCCAGGCAGAGATACCCCCCAGAGAGGCAGCAGAGGAGCAGGCAGCAGAAGCAGCCCTTTCAAGGGGGCAGAGGAGGAGGAGGCGGGTGCTCCTTCCGCAAGAATTAACCCTAGGCCCGGCTTTCCTCCCATCAGGGGGCACCTGGCGTATTTCGCTGATCGCTGAGACCCAGTCTACCTCCGATGCATGGGTTCAGTCCACCATCCATTCTGGTCTCTCTCTCGAGTTCCTCTCCAGCCCCCTGAGTTTCATATGGACATGTCCTATTTCAAATAACCCGATCCAGAGGCACCTGATGCAGGAAGCCATTCAACACCTATTGGACATTAGGGCTATCCAGCTGGTGCCTCTAGACCAACAGGGTCAGGGTTATTATTCCATGCTTTTCGTGATCCCCAAGACCTCGGACGGCTGGAGAGCAATCCTAGACCTGAAGAGGCTAAACTGGTTCATTCACTACCGGAGGTTCAAAATGCACTCGCTGCACTCTATTCTAGAAGGGATTAGACAGGGGGATTTCCTCAGTTCTATAGACCTCATGGAGGGCTACCTCCATATACCCATAACTCCAGATCACCTTAAATATCTCAGGTTCTGCTACCTAGGGCACCACTTCCAATATCAGGCCTTACCATTCGGGCTCTCTTTTGCCCCCCGGGTTTTCACGAAGGTAATGGCAACATTGGCAGCACATCTAAGGTTACAACCTATTCGTACCCAATGCTATCTTGATGACCTGTTGTTACAATCAACAGGTGCCCTACGTGATTTAGACATCACCAGCCCTAAGAGAGCACGGATTCTCAGTCAATCTGGCCAAAAGCCATCTGCACCCCTCCACTAGGCTGATTAATTTAGGGCCCTGATAGACACTGTCAGGTATGGTGTCCCTGTCAGCCAATAGGCAACTCAATCTGAAGCTGGCTTCCCAGGTATACAGGGAGCGGACGGTGTCCCTAGCTACATTGTCCAGGTTGCTAGGCATGATGCTGTCAACCATCAGCATTGTCCCTTGGGCATGCCTTCACACCAGAGACCTCCAATAGTTCCTTTTGCCATTCCAATGAAGGCGCATGAACTGCTCCCTGACCAAGGTCCTCCTTCCAGCAGAGGTATCCCACTCCCTGATATAGTCCCCAGCATTAACAAAAGGGGAAGTCTTCAGAACACTGGACCGTATGATGGCCACTACAGTCTATTTGGATGGGGGCCCCAACTGGGGTCCCAGATGGCGCAGGGACAATGGAGCCGGGTGGAATTGGCTCACAACAAAAACTGGTTGGAACTCAGGGCAGTCCACCTATCCCTCAGACAATTTCACAGCTCTGTCAAGGGGTGTCACATCCTGATACTCATAGACAATATAACTCCCCAGGCACACATAAACAGATGAGGGGACCAGGTCAAAGCCTCTCATGCTGGAGGCCAAGAGACTTTCGGCTTTGGGCCGAAAGACACCTAATCTCTATAACCACAGAGCATATAGCGGAGATGGACAACGTCAGGGCTACCTGGCTCAACCGGACCGAGGTGGACAATTCAAGAGTGGAAGCTGCAGCCAGCAATTTTCGAAGCAGTGACGGAACACTTCGGCTGCCCGGAGGTCAATCTTTTTGCCACACACACACCCCAACACTCAGCTCCCGAGGTTTTACTCCAGGTACCCAGCTATGAGAGTGGAGGGGGTGGATGCCCTCCAATGCCCATGGCCTTGGGGCTCATGTATGCCTTTCCACCATTGCCGCTGATCCCCAGGGTCATCCAGAAGAACTTGCGGGAGGGGACGGAGGTGGTCCTGATTGGCCCCGACGGCCTTAGTTTGCCGACTTCATGTCTCTCTCAATGGACAGGGAGGGAGAGACATCTCACCAGGCATAGGGTTGAGCATAGGTTGGTTTCAAGATATGATCCAAGTGTTAACCCTCCCTAGGAACGTGTGGGCTTTGGTACGACCCATCCTGGATACTCTTCCCCTCACTATGGAGAAAGGGTGTTGGTACTTACCTAATACGCCTCTTCTCTTAGTGGGGGAGGAGTATCCAGCCCCTCCCTGAGTATGGTGGTTTTGGAAACATTGGTTTTTGTTGTACATCGGGAGTGTAAAGAAATACATGACTAAATAAAGGTTTGAAACTATATCAATGTCTAAGACTGGATGACACATCGAGTCTGATAGAGTTCTTCGTCGAAACTGGGTATTATCTGGTGACTAGGGCGTGGTCTAAAGAGCTTGTCGGATTCAGTCCAATCAACGAGGGCAAAGTTAACCCATCCTGGATACTCCTCCCCCACTATGAGAAGAGGCGCATCAGGTAGGTACCAACGCCCTATCTCTTCCTCTATCCTCAAGTTAAAGTGAGTGAGGTAACATTAATCCTAAATAATTCCAGGAATTTATGCAATTATAAAAATCACTGAACTAATTCTATTGTAAATAGAACATCCAAAATAGTTACATTTGATCAAGAGAAGAAACATTAAAATGTGATAGAAGGAAAAGGTAAGAAAATAAATTGGGTAAAAAATTTCCATAATACTTAAAACTAATAAACCATCACACCTAGATATTATCTATCTTAAAATTGTCAGATAACCCAAATGCATAGCTGCATTATTTACTTTCCTGTGTCATGTGATTTAATACTGTATATGCAATTCCTGGATAATGTTATCCATCAGTTTGAAATTAAGAATCATTAGTATGTCAACACACCAGATTAACTTTTAAGATACTAACATAGTTCTAACACTCATGCCTGAGTGGGTGGGTCGGGCATCACTTTTGCAGATCTGGATGGGTCAAAATGAAGTAAAATGCCATTAAGAAAAAGGTGTCATTGGTGTATGATAATGTTAGTCTGATTCTATTATTGGCTCTAATTAGGTTTTACTGCTCCAAAAAGTTGTTAGGGCAGCTGCTGAAGGCCATGACTACAAGGGCTTTTGCCTAAACTTGGCTGGTATACCACTTGTAAGTTTGATAGGGCTGCAAAGCTCTTGATTCACATCCTCATACTCTCACAGTCTACAGCAATGGGGGCTACATTTGGAAACAGGATACTGTAACAATTGTAATTGTGAGGATTGGTTGTAAATTATTTTTAGTGTCAGTGTAACTTTGAACAGTAGCTAATGGTTGTAAGACGAGGACCCTCTATACTGTATTTTTTCACACCAAATAACTTGTATTTCTGAATTGTTTATGGAGGCAGATGTGGAAAAATCATATTTGCATTCCATCCCAAAGATCCTGCTTGCCAAGATAAACACAGAGTTGTAAATCTTTAAAAAAAAAACTAGCCACAAGAGAGTTTCTGGACGAGAAGCTCTCACTATAAGCAGTTTCAATTTCCAATTGCTATTCCAAATATATTATGTATGAATTTCTTCATGAAGTCTGCTAAATACTAATATTGCTGAGCATTCTACAATAAATAGTGTTCAGAAATCACAAACCATATCTATACAGCAGAGCGGCACGTGGGTCACTTCATCTTAAACACCTTAATTTATTGTCAACATTTGTGATTCAAAATTCTGTTTTTCAGACTTTTTAAGCTGGGTGATTTTAAAAATACAAACCTGTCACAAGAGCTTTTACTCTTGATACTGAGTGCTCTAGAAAATTAAATTTCTTTGTCTCCAAAAAGTTCTATATCATTTCATCCATTGCAATGTTTATCTGTATAAATTAAGCTATTCTGAAAAATAACATTATGAGCAAGGACTTTTCGTAATAGTATCTTGATACTACTGTACTTCTTGTAGACCAGGAATAAATACAATTTTTTGCTGTTCTTCAACTGTCGAATTTCTCTGAAATGCTATTCCTTTTCAGACAGAGGAGAGAAGAGGGTGTTACTATGAAAAATTTGGACTCCTAATTTATCTCCATAGAATAATAGGTTAAGAAAAAAAGGCAAAATGAATTGTATGTTTACCAATGAATCAATAAAGCAATGAAAATATGAGTAGTCCTATAAACAGTTGGAGCACGAATGTCAAACTCACTGTATCACATTACCATCAGATGACGCTTCCTGGTGTTTTTCCCATTTGCGGAGCTGGAGTGAGCATGGCCTGCATGTAACGCATCCAGCCTGCATGCCACCAATTTGACATCGCTGAGCTAGAATATTGAGATTGTGAGTCAGAATGTTGCCATACCAAATCAGAAATCCAAACCTAGATTTTGGAGATAGACTAACGGACAGATGGACAGATAGCTAGTTCTCATACTTCCCTACAGATCAATTAGTTTTTGCAAAAATCTATTTTAATTATTTTATTTTTTGCTTTAAAAGCTAACATATACTGTAGTCCTTTGTTTCTCCTTTTAATAAAATTTTTAATTCTTTTCTAATTAAAATTAAGAGATAGTGAAATTAAAATCGGAAACTATGTTTATGGGGAAAATAGCACTTATAGTAAACTTTGGAATTGATTATAGTAGATTATCATATTAATTATTTATGTTTACCCATAAGGGGGGAAATCATAAGCAAGGAATTAAAGCCCTATACTACAGCTAATATCTAACAGCTAAAATTATACTAATCATATTCAGAAAACATAACTTAATTGGGGAACTGTCCAAAATACATAGTTATTCATAGCTAAAGGAATGTTGGTCTAACTAAGACTATAATGTTAGATGTATTAATCAATAGTAGTAAGAGTAATATTGTTTAAAACAAGTTCAAGGATAGGATGGTCTGTGCATATCTGTAATTCGTCTAAAATATCTTCTCACAGCACAATGATTGGTAGATCTTGCAATTTCCAGGGTTCAGACAAATGAGAGTTGTTGAATGTTTGTGAGATAGAAATGTGAGGAATAAATAAATGGATAGATTTCAACTTTCTTTGACCTCTTAGATTCATAATATAGATATTTCCTTAATAATTTCGCTGTTGAGCAATTGTTGCACCATTCAAAAGCACTTTCAACTATTGAATATGAAACAAACTTTTTTTCTCAGATTCAGATATTTGAACATAATTAATGCCACATAAACCTAGCATACTGAACTTGATAACATGAAGATAATGGGGATCTATTGTACATCCCATTGTTATGAATCACAGTAAGTAAATTGCACCAATGCTGTAGTGTTTCTTCTGATTTCTTGATGAAATTTAAGGTTGTATAAGAATACTCAAGGTACTCAAGTGAAATACTTTTTCCTCCACCCTGTGATTTTCATCCCCATCACATCCCAAAGATTCTCAATTCTTCAGAAAAGATTTTGAGAGTACATAGGAAGAAGGAAACTATCATCTTCCCTTCTACTAACAAAGCTCTTCCGCACAACAGTATTACATAGAAGACTTAAACTATGCACATATTGTAGTCTGTACTCTCACTTATGCCTCATTGAGATAACTTTTCTAACTATATTGTTTAGTGCGATATAAAAAACATTTTCAAGAACTCCTACCTATATCTGGAATTCTCTTGTTTCTAAGGTGGATCAAAACTAAGTTGAAAATCTGGAGCTGCCATAGAATCTTTTTTAAATGAGAGATTTTTGTGATTTGTTTTATTTATCTATCATGCATGATATTTGTACTTTAAATTGTTTATAATAGAATCAACTATTTGTGTTTATTTTTCAAGCTGAAAAGATGGTCAGTATGTTGATAACAATTTACTTTTGTAATAAAATAGTCTGAAAACCATTATGATACAGGCACAGAGGTGGGGAGGAAATTTCATCAGTGACTTTGCAGGGATGTGAAGATTCCAGAGAAAGTTTAATGTAACATCTTGAAATTTCTGGATAAGAGTTTCAAGATTGCCAAGGGAATTTTACTTCAGATCCTTAGCTGTGTGCCAAGATCAGAAGTCTACTCAGCAATATAGATTGTATAAAAACTAGGATTTGGCTAAGTTTCCTTCATTTCTAGCTGGAAAGAAAGCACATTCCAATTATCCATCCGTTCAACCTACTATATGTCTAAATGCTTTATTTTGTGTCAAGATCTGATGGTTCTCATTCCCCCTATGCCTGATCAACCTGATATGGGAAGTTGATTTGTGTATAAGGTGAATATTACATGAAAATATGGAATTCTATTTAGTTTTGTTAGCTAATACATTTTCTTTTGCTTAGATAATGTTTTGTTTCTGCAAAATTCTGCATAAGAATTTTTAGGTGAATGCTTGTTCCCATATCAATTCCTGCTGTAGACCAGGATTGCAATCACATGTCTTCCACTGTCCCCCAACCATAAACAAGAAGTAAACCCATGATCTGGTGGATTTGGATAGCAAGGGAAGGACTGTTGTGTCTATGGCCACAGTCACAGGTAACGAGAGAAGCATGGTTGGTAAGAAGCAGAACAATGTATGAATGTCTGTCAGCTTATCAGTAAACCAGATAGGAAATGGATTCTACTTTATTGTAAGGCTACATTAACAGACTCTTGTAAGTATGAAAGTACCAACCCCATGTCTCTTTTTTTACAGCTTGAAAATAAGCTAGGGCAGACTTTTCTAATTTTCTGTCCATTATGCAGCTGCAGGCTACAAACACACACATGCACACATGCACATACACACACACACACTTATCTAGGCAGCATCTCTTCCCCTCATCCCTCAAGGTCATTCCACATACTATTACACTGTCACTGGTGGAAATAAGTCAAGACTGTTAATTTAAAGATGTAGTTCAGCATACTTGACTTTTTAGCATTCTAACACTTCACACCAATACAGAATTTCCCAAGTATTTTTTTCGCACAAAACTCATTACTTACGTATTTATGTCAACTTATTTCCCACCTATTATTTTAAAGTGAGCTAAGTAATCATGACTCTAGTTCAATATGCATGGCTGTTAAGTATTTTCTACAACATGAATCTTCCTGTGCATATTGGCTATCATTTGCCTGTTCCAAGTGACCACAAGGATTATTTACTTAATCAACTTGTCCGTCACTGCAAATATAAATGAAATGTTAGGCAAATTACATAGCAGAATTAAAACAAGAAAATATTAATAAAAATAAAAAACAAACCATAAACATTGTGATGTTCGAAAGACTGGTTCAATATTCATTGTTTTTTTCAAGACTGAGCTTTGTCTTAAACAAACCCCTTTGAACTTTCTTCCTGAAACAGCAGACCTATACAGTGAAAGTTTTGGTAACTTACGTATGCAACTTTGAACATTTAATTGGTGATTGATGCTCACTGATTTTAATTATTAGCTTTTTAAAGTTTTTATAAAGATTTTGAATAACTTGAATCAATATGCTGAAGATAGATGATAACTTCCATCCCTTAATTCCTTATCAATAGAAAAACATCATTTTTAGTGGTTTCTTTAGTCAGGATTTGTAATAATGTTAAGAAAATTCTGCCAATAAATCATAGGTGGCTCTTTAGATGTTTTTAAGCTGCATTATATCACTTGGGCCAATAAAGTGAAATCTGCAGGAGTTCTGAATTAACAAAACTTGCAGTGTGAGTTATATATTCTTATATAAACATACAACAATATATGTATATAAACATTATTATATAAACATACAACTATTCTTTCATATATAATACTGTATATGGTAATAGGTTGCACAACTCTTTGTCTCTTTGGCACAATTTTTTCATGACAGCAGAAGCTGGCTCAATTATTAACCTTTTTAATATAAGAGCCGAGGTGGCGCAGTGGTTAAATGCAGCACTGCAGGCTACTTCAGCTGACTGCAGTTCAGCAGTTTGGCTGTTCAAATCCCACCAGGCTCAAGGTTGACTCAGCCTTCCATCCTTCCGAGGTGGGTAAAATGAGGACCCAGATTGTTGGGGGCAATATGCTGACTCTGTAAACCGCTTAGAGAGGGCTGAAAGCCCTATGAAGCGGTATATAAGCCTAACTATTGCTATTGCTATGATTAACAACCATCATTTCTAGGGTGCCTTGATTGATAAAGTTGTCCCATATTTCATCTGATAGTCTCTCTGAACTACATAATCATTAAGCCATATCTTGTATTACCAATAGAAATGAAGCAGCATATTCCCATACAGCTGTTTATACTGCTGTAGGCAATGGGTTTCATGGTTGGTAGTTGCTTGACTAGATCTTCAAAGTGAGCTCTCAGGTAAGCCATAAAATTAGTGTGGTTAGCTAATTCTGATTCATTAGCCTACATGCCTAGGCTATGAATCAGAAGTGGAGTTGCCCCATTTTACCACTTTTCGACTTGTGTTAATTAGAAATTCTATGTGTATTCAGTCAGTGAGGAAGACATCTGGTCTCAGAAAAACATATTGTTTGCATTTAGTGAGGAAAGCGGTAAATTTGTTTGGATTCCCATCACACTTGTTGAGCTTAGAAGTGTTATTCATATGAGAGGGCTATATCAACTTCAGCAATTTTTTCAAGGTCTTAGGGAAGGACTGGTATAGAGATCACTAGTTGTGTTGAATTTTGTTCTTCCTAGTTCACCCTCTGGGCTCTCTGGTTTATCTGGGTCACCTCTAGATTCTGATACATAACAGTAGGATTGCAAGACAGTCTATATATGTACTGCACATTTTGGCCTCTCCTTTATGGATGGATGGCCCCAGGCTCTTCCTCGGGAACTTGGCACTTTTACAGTAAGACAGAAAATCCAAATGAGTATGTAATATACTTTATTGCAGATACAAGCAACATTAGTAATAGTGAACTTCTACAAAGTTAAGAATCTGAAGCAATGCACAGAGAAACACACATATACTTTGCACATATAAACTCACATTTAAAATTTGAGCTAATTTCTTCTACCTTTTGTAACATCCTGCTTATATTCTTTTTCTCAGGCTGGCAAGTTTTCATTTCGTTTCGTTTTTACAAAATTGTGCCTGGTCTCAAGCTCTTGTGTCTCACCTTCTAGAGCTACCATCATAGTTTTTTCTCTTTCTATTCTCAATCTCTCCTCATCTCTTCCGGAAGCCTCTTCCTTTCCCCTGGTTCCATCTGTTCATTGGTGAAGTTTAAACACGGCTCCATTTTTATCTGTCTGTTCTGATTTCCTGTGAGAAGATATCAAGTGACGGAGGAGAGAAACAGATGACTGGGAGAGTATTTAGCTCCCCAGCTTGTACTTTGCTTCAGTCTTATCCCAAATGGTCCTAAACAGAACAGATGGTAAAAGTGAATGACAATTCAAAGTAAAATGATAGGTGGATAGTATCAGGTTACCATGAATGAGTTTTAGTTTCCAGAACTGTATCAGATATGTTCAAGAGTTTTGAAGCAGTTTGTGGATATCAACTTTTCTCTGACCTTTGAGGAATTGTGACAACCAAACATAATGCTAGAGGACTGAGAAAAACCATTTTTTCCTGTGTTCAAAAAGAGATTTAAAAATGTATTCATGTATAGATAGTCCTGGACTTATAGCAGTTCATTTAGTAATCATTCAAAGTTACAACAGCACTGAAAAAAGTGACCTTTTTTCACACTTACGACTGTTGTAGCATCCCCTTGGTCATGTCATCAAAATTCAGATGCTTGGCAAGTAGTTTATATTTATGATGGTTGCAGTGTCCTGGAGTCATGATGAGCTTTTTTTTAAAAAAAAAAATTAATTTAAAACAAACATCCTTTACATGCTGTAGAAAGTGTATCAGTTGGTTAAAAAAGACTTTCGTGCATCTCTTCCACAGTCAACAAACATACTTCATATTAATTCAAGAATTTTAACTCAAATATTTAAACATGTCACCATCATCATATCTCCATTTTCATTTGACTATAATTGTTTAAGCGTCCTTCATCATAAAATATACCAAAGTTTAATACATAACCACATACTGACCTTTCAATTACTATTTCTAAGATCCTCCACTAACACTAAATCCTTATGTCCTATTCTAGCTAAACATCCATAATATTTAATAACAAAGTTTTCTAATCCTACTTTTCAAATCACTGTTTAAAATTTACATCCAGTTTCTATATTATACCCATTTCTATATATACATTGTTATTCTAATCCCTCCTTTATTTGACTATATCCTGTATCATATTTTCCCCCTAATAATCGAAACTTTAGCTGCATCTAAGTTGGTTCCCTTTTTTTATTAACCTTTATGCATAATCAAAAGGATTTCCTTACATTCCATATTCATATCCAATCATACTCATCATAACACTACACATTGTATACATTAATAACATTATCAATTATTTATTTAAACTATATCTATTGTCAATAAATTTCACTAAATTTAACTAGTTTTAAATTATATTCTTCCATCTATCAACCTGTATCTTTCCAATAGCAAAACAGTCTATCTTTTGCCATTTGTAGTGACAGTCCTCTAATCATCTCCTTGATCAACTTTGTATGGACTCCTCTTAGCAACTCCTTGCTTATAAGATCTCTCATGTAATCTTGATGCCCTTCTTCTGTTTCCTTAATCAGCTTATCTTTGATTGTCAGTAGTGTTATCCATGCTATTGCTAATGAGATTTCTCTCTTTAAATCCATAGATTCTTTGTTTTTTTCTTCTTCCGTGTCTTGCCCTATGGGATAAATTTCCCCTCCCTTTAATTCCTCTTTCAGTATTCCACTCTTTCCATTTTCAGAGACCGGCCAATCACCATAAATATCAACAAATTTAATCTTTCTACATTCATTTTCCATTTTGAGTTTTTGAGTTTTAACCACCACATTTTGCATTTGATAAATATCTTCAACTTCATCATATTTTGCTGTTATGTGCTCTAAGTCTTCCAACTTCTTCTCTATCCTCTCATATGTATATGATAATTTCTGTATTTTTGAAAATATCTTTTGCAAGCTAAAGGTTTCTGTTTGCTTTTGAAATTGTGCCATTATTTCCAGCTAACAAACACAGCTGCTCTAGCTTGGAAGGTTAAAAAAATTAAACATAGATTCACAAAAATGTTTGTTTTCACTTTTCTCTGGTTAGAAATATACTTCAAAGAGACATCTGTGTGCTTCCCTTCTTATCACTCTCTATAACCAAGCAGTAAGACCTTACAGTGCCAAGCCAAACCAATCAGCAAAGAAAAAAATGTTCCATTTCCAATACATAAACTCCAATAAACAAACCCTCCAGCCTCCGAGCAGCAGTGTTTCCCTTGCAAATATTTTTTTTGTATCTTTTTTGTATTTCAAAAAAAGAGTCCAATCTTTAAATGAGTTAGAAAAACACCCACAGCAATGAAAGAGGAAAACTTTAGTCCATAGGTTACAGAGAACAATAAAAGAAAAAATAGAAGAAAGCTTAATCCAATTTTAGGAAGGACATCGACAAATGAGCATGCAGTCAAGATTAAAAGAGGCTTCAAATATACATACATGCATACATGCATGCATACATGAGGAACAGTTGGGATATTCAGTCGGGAGAAGAGAAGACTACAGGAAAACATAGTAACTCTTCATGTAACTAAATGCTGTCATATGGAATACAGGCTTCAGAATTGTTTCAAAATACAAGAAAGTTTAAATTAGAAGGAAATAGATTTTGATTAAAAGACAAAAAAATCAATACTACAATTGAACTGACAGCTTCACGAATCTATTAGAGGTATTCAAACAGAAACTGAATGGCTATCTATTAAGGATGCTGTAGTATTGGATTCTTAGACTGGACAGAGGGTTGGGCAGCAATCCAAATTTCTAGAAATAGTAAGTCTGTACTGGTGGCTGAAGATCTACCAGTGGATCAGATGTTTGCCTACTGCCAGTGCATCTCTAAAATATGTTCCAGAAGATTAAGGAACTCTTGAAACCAGATTTTGAGGGACTGTGAAGAAGTGGAAAGAGTAGGAGACATATTGGAACTCCTGTTACACGAACTGTGTGTAATGTTAGCTCTAGTGAGCTAACATGAGCTGTAATTGACGTAGTGGTTAGAGTGCAGTACTGCAGGCTACTTCTGCTGACTGCTGGCTGACTGCAATTTGACCGTTCAAATCTCACCAGGCTCAAGATTGACTCAGTTTTTCCATCCTTCCAAGGTGGGTAAAATTACCCAAATTGTTGGGGAAAATGCTGACTCTGTAAACAGCTTAGAAAGGGCTGTAAATCACCATAAAGCCGTATAAAAGTATAAGTGCTATTGCTAGTGCATCTAGAGCTAACTAAATCCTATTACATAACCTGTGTCTCTATGTGTAATGTTGGCTCTACAATACATTTTGTTGGGGTTGGAGAGAGCTTTCTAATTTTCCTTCATTTTCAACTAAATAACAAGGTTGAGTAGACATTTCTTTTTGCAAATATGTATCTTTCACAGTGTTCCAGACCAGATGTATTTTATATTTGGAATGCAGAGTTATAATTTTAAAACCTTTTCACCAAAGATGTATGGTGAGAAGAAAAATGACAAAACTGAGGAATCCTTTGTTCTTTTCTAAAGGAGGAAACATTTGTGTCATTTCCAAAGCAAACAAGCAAGCGAGAAATGTCCCATATTATGGGACATTATACATTTTTTTACATATACAGTAGATGTAGATGTTTCATATATACATACATACACACACACACACACACACACACACACACACACACACACACACACATATATATATATATATATATATATATATATATATCTTTTAGATATTTTTTTACAACCCCTGGTAAGCCCCAATTATGGGAGGAAGCTAACTGCTTCCATCATCTGTCAATCGGCTCGTCACAAGAGTCCATCACAACAGAAACCCAATATTTTCACTGTTGCCTATGTTATATTTGTGTTTTTTTTATTTGTGCTGACTTATACTAGTCTCCCTTTATTTATTTATCAGCACAAATAAAAAAACCACATATATTTCTTTGTATCCACTTCAGCTTATAAAGAGGGTTATGGTTAATAGATAGTTCTACATTTGTTTTAGAATTATGGAAGTAATTGTGATTTTTGATACAGCAAATATTGTATATATCGTCTTACGTTTGTATATGTCCTGATTGCACTTTGGCCTAATTTCATGATGGTGAATATTTTTAGCCAGAAATATGCCTTTTCAGTATGTTAATTGCTCCTAACAAAGAAGTGCCCAGAAAAGATCTTGTTGATTGTATTAATTTTTTCCATTTTTTTTACCAGGTGTTCAAAACTGCATTTTTGTTCACTCCGAGTGCATTCATTTCCTTCGAAAGCATCTTTATTATTATATTGTGTTGGCTTCTGTTTTCTTTGAATTTACATGTTTTATATATAAAAGAAAGTATTAATTTCAATTATGTGATTGTTTCAATAACGTTTGTTGTATAATATCCATGCCTACCTAACCATCAAGCTGTTCCCTTTTTGGATAAGCAGTGTTATGCAGAGGACAGAAAGGGGTAAGAAATAGTAAGCCAAAGAAACTCAAGGTATGTAATGAGCTGTGTGAACAAGCTTATTGCACACTTGCGAGAACCTCAGCCAAGGCAACAGAGATAAGAGAAATTTCAGCCCATAGCAGGAATGTAATTTGTGAAAGCTCTCAGACATGACACTCCCTAGTTCTGTTTAAGATAAAGATAGAGAGGCGAGGGATACACTCAGAGTTGCAAGATGATGTTACTGAACTCTCTAATAAAAATAGTTTTAGTATTCATTTCTTGAAACTTACAATTCTCACTTAGGATCACACATACTAGACCTTTAATTCAGATAAAGTTGATTGTAACTAAATCTCTTTGAAACAGTGCAGTTACCTTAGAAGCAGTAATTTGAATAGTAATTAGCCTTAGCTAGATGATTAGCTTTAGCTAGATCAAAGTAGAATTGGACTTGTCTTTGCTATGAAGTGCTGTCCAAACAGTTACATGCAAATATACACCAAAATTACATAAAAAGACTCAATAATGTAAACACACATACTCCAAGTCTGCATCTCATATCAAGAATGTCATTGAACATGCATCTTAGTATAGTAAAATCTCTTTTCACTAAAGGGAGTGCATACAGTAACATTCTTACTGCAGAATGCTTGTTACGTAAACTTTGCAGAAGAACATGCTGTGTGTGTCTGTGTGAGGGGATGTGTGTGTGTGCAAGTGCTTAGAAAACTTGGTTTCTTTTTAACATTTGTTTCATAAGTTGATACGTTTGACTGAAATAAGTCTGTTCATTCTTAGCTGTGTTCAGTTTTACAATTGCTGTTTAGGTAAGTGCTGATTGCAAAGAGCATGATTCCACCTTCCATTACCTTATATGAGAACTTAAATTTTATACAAAACATCTCATTGATTGTTTGTAAAGTTAGTGATAGGTTACATTGAGCTTGAACTACCAGCATACCTGCCTTGTTAGGCTGAAGAATAAGGAAATACAGAATTTGTTTCATGCTTCCATTGTTTCCTATGATGGAACACTCAAATGTATTTGAAGCTTGTTCCACTAAACCAAGAAAGCAAACATCTGGAATTATTTTGAGATTCGCTGCTTTATTATAAGCAAAATATTGCTTGCTTGGTTTGTGGACACCTCTAATGCTAGCACAATGCTTAAGGAGTACCACAACATTTCAGTACCTTGGAGAGCACTTGACTCATGTAGTGGCAATTTAACATTAAAATGATGGAAATTCTGAACCTATTTTTAAATTAAAACATAAGAAATAAGAAGTCTTGTAAATAATTTTTCATAAATGCCTTGGGAAAGTACTTATCACAGAAGTGAATTGGTTTTTTTTTTATTAAAAAAAGATTTCAAAAGTGTTAAATGCATTTCCTGATATCAAGGCAAAACATTACTTGAATATGTACACACAACACACACACATATGGAAACTGAAAAGTTGAAAATTGTTATTAATTCGTTTGTTGTTATTATGGTCAACTTACAACTATTCACTTAGCAACCATTCAAAGTTTCAATAGATCCCTCTAAAATTGTTTACAACCTATTTCAAAGTTATAATCACTACACACACACACACACACACACACACACCTGATTGGATTCTGGATGCTTGGAAACTATTTTACCTTTATAGCCATTTGCAAGGGCCCTTGATTACTGGAGTGTGATTTGTTTTTGCCAGTTTCCAAGCTTTATTTCTGCTTTTTGGCAGACACTGCCCCTTGGGTAAAATGGATTCATTTAAAGACAATGGTGTTCATTTAACAACTGTGGCAAAAAATGCTAAAAAATTGGGTTCAGGAATGTGATGCCTTGACTTATGACCGCAATGACTTCCAGGCTCAATTATAATCATTAATCAAGGATTAATTGTAATTCATTAATTCATTTGGTTATATTGGATCCTATAGATTTAGATTTGGTTAAGAATGTTACTTTTAAAACATTATTTTTACCATTACTTTAAAAAAATACTACTTTAAAAACACAGGTGCCATTGTTATTTTAAACTGAATTGGAAAACTAAAAAGTTACTGATTCATTTGGTTATACGCTGACCTACAATTTAGATTTGATTTAGGGATAATCTTCATTGTATTACATATGCATTTCCAATGATCAGTAGCCCACATTTAAAAATAAATTTAACAAAATTGATACAATAATTATAAGTACAATAAGAACAAAATAAATCCTTTTATCCTCCACCATATAACAAACTTATATCATTGACTTGGAAAACAAATTATCATTGTCCTTCACTCTATAACACATAAACACACAGAGAGAGTGTATGTTTCTAGTCAGCTGAAGAACTTAGTATCTCAGAACTTCTGTCCCTTCCTAGGAGAAATAATTCATTTTTAAGTAATAAAAGAACTACAAAGTATGCAATCATTATAATTCAAGGTGGCAAATACAGAAACTGAGAAATTATGAAGTTCTAGTTCCACCTCAGGCATGAAAAATGACTGGGTGATTTGGGGCCAGTCACTCTCTCTCAGCCAATCCACTTCATAAGCTTGTTTTAGGAAAACAGGAGGAGGAAGGAGTATTAAGTATGTTTGCTGCTTTCAGTTATTTATTAAAACAATAAAGGTGGGATATAAATAAATAAATGTGCTCAGTATTTGCAGATAGTCATAATCCATTATTTGAATTTTTTGAACAATTATACCCATGATAAATTGAAAGGTTCTGTGGGGAATTTTATTCTCTCAGTCCTTTGTAGCCATTCTACAATAAGTTTTCTTTAATCTTTTCTTTTTTAACTAAAATAGTACAAATATTCTTCATCGAAGAATACACATTTCCTCTCCCTTGAAACTTCAAGTGCTATTGGTTATTAGTACCTCTTCATTGACAGAGAGATAAAAAGAACCTGTATTCGGAACATTTGTTCAAGCATGCTATAATTGTTTAGTGTACATTATTCAGTTCTGTGAGGAGGCCAGTGCCTTCTGCCAAAATTATCTCTGGAGGGAAAATATTCAGATCCCCTCTGCAACACTTCCAAATGCATATTCTGTGCTTAATGGGTCTGCAGTGGCTTTGCAAACCATCCATATATCTTTTGGCAGTTCAGCAAAAAGTTAGTGTAGATAGACTACTGATACCCTTAACATATGCAAACATCAATGCAATTCTTCTGTAAGTCTTCCTAATAAATACCATCCTCATCTATTGGACAACACAGTCCTGAATTCCAGTCAGCATAATCTTTGTCAGGTGAAAGGAAGATTTTCTATATTTATTAAGAATATTATATTTTGATACACATTGACAGAAATGGACAGTAAATATTTCTTTGAAGCAGGTTGTTTCCTGCAGCAGATCTTTTTTCTTATATACTGAGTAGAACTTGACAGAATGTATCAAGATTGATGACTAAAAGAATCTGAGAATTGAACATGGCAAACTTTCTCACTTTAATCAACAGATCAGTACTATTTATTCTGAAGTTTTTCTGACAGAGAAAAACCCCTAAAGATCTCCTTGCACATTCAAACTACGATCACTGATCAACATGCAATCTGACCCAGAGTCAGTACAATTATTAAATGATGACTGAATCCTGTTTCAAAACCTGATTCAATGATGAAGCACTTTGGGCCAATTGCTATCTCTAGCTTAAAGTACCAAAGAAATTTTTCATTAAGATAACCAAAGGCTGGACAGGGGAAGGAAAGAGAGAAGAGATTGTGTATGTTGCCTTGAACTCCTGGATGAAAGGTGAAGTACAAATTCAAGAAACAAAATAAATTTCTGTTCCCCACATTCTCATCTTCATAGCTTCATTTAATTCCCACAATCTACTGCATCTGAATATTTTGGAAAGTGTTTTGGCAGCCCCAATAGAGACCTGCTATTTAGCATTGTTGCTTATGCCAGCAAACAATTTTCTCTGAAGAACACAAGTGCTTTCAAATTTAGTTCTCTAGAGTGGGAAATAGAAATTTTCATGCCTGCACTCTTCACACTAGTGAATCTCTTCTGCTAGTCTACATTTCTGTGAAGTCTCATAGCTTAGTTAAGGTAAAACTGCTACTTTTAGAACTACAGCTCATTGGACCTAATAAAAGTATTTCCCAAGTATGGATTTTGCAGAAAAGGGATTTTTCATGAATGAAGATGTTTATTCTTGTTTTAATATGCCTTGAAACTATTGAACGTATGTGTTTGGCCAGAGATGTCACTAGTCAGAAAGAATTTTATATTACCTGAGAATCCTTCAGTCACTAGAAAAGACTGTTTAGCTTTAGTTGATATTTTTGGAAACAAAATGCAACATCTAATAATTAACCTCAGATTTATATATCAGCATGATCTTAGAACTTTGTTTAACTAAGAGATAATTACAATAAGCATTCATGTTTTCAGAAAGGCATACAGCATCTCACCTAATTTTTTGGATTTTTGTTTTTCCTCCAATCCTTGTTTTTTTGCACATTATCTAATAAAGAATTCTGAAGAGTCATTGTGCATTAATAAATTCATCATTTCAGCTATGAGGTTTGCATTACTTCTCAAAGATCAACGTGGTTTGTTTGTTTTTAAATTAACCTATTACTTCTAGGATTAGCTGTTATTTTACACTATGTGTGTTTGAGTGAAGGAAAGTATCTTATGAGTTTTGAATCCTGCACTACTTCCTGTTTTTATCACCTCAATGTCAAATTGATGAGAAATGTGCTACTTGAGTAGGAATTAGGCTATGAAAAATGATAGTGTAAGCACATCAAAAGCTATTTTCAGGTAGACTGATTTAAAAATTAAACATAGTTCAATCTTCAGCTAAGAGCTATTTTAGTCCAGAGATCCTATAAGTATCTAAGATTGTTAAGTCTTTACCTCTGCAAACCATTGTGTCAATTATTATTGACCATTACTCCATAATATTGTTCAATTCTTCATTTGCTTGTGACTGTGATCTGATGGTCCTCATTTTGTTAGGATTCTTTATTAGCAAATCTATGTGATCACTAGAAGTCAGCAATGACTTGGCACATAATCAATAAGAGTTATTATAAATTTATCTTTGAGACATCAAAATGTTACTTGCCATGTCCTTACTTACATGTCCTCAATTCCTCTAAAGTAACGTGTCCTCAATTTCTCCAAACATCAGCATCTTCTCCAGTGACTCTTGCATTAATATTTTATGTCTAAAATATTCTACTTTTAGCTTCAATATTGGTGCTTTCAATGAGGACATTGGAGGTTTTTTCTGTAGTACTGAATGATTTATTATTCTTGAAGTTGAAAATATTCTCAATATTTTTCCCTAAGCACTATAATTCAAAAGGATCCATTTTTCTTCATTCGACATTTCATAGCCATGTGTTACAATGGGAAAACCAAGACCTTGACAAAATCAACTTTGTTGTCACTTTGTATCTGCATTTAATGCTTCATCTAGATCTGTTGGACTTCCTCTCAAGTAACTGATTTTATTTATTTTATCTATAATCAACATCTGTGAATTTTTCAGTTTAGGTAGATAAAATCTTTACCTACTTCAGTGTCTTCCCTCTAAATTTTCCTTGGATGGTTGATATATTTTTAGTATTGACCAGCTGATTAGCTTTTATCTCTCTTATTTCCCCTTCATCAAGATATTCTTTAAGTTTCTCACATCTAGACTTTAAAATGGTATAATTATTTCTGACACTGTTTTTTCCCCTGTAATTTTAATTCCAATTTCTATTTCTTTTAATCCAGAATTTTTCATTATATGTGTAAGTGTTTAAATTAGTGAAACAACAGTATGAAATATTGGTTCATTCCTTTCCAATTTTGAACAATTTAATCATTCCATGTTCCATTCTAACTATGTATCCTGGTCATCAGACTTTCATTGGCAGATCAGATAACATACAACTATATTTTTAAGCTCTATCCTCAACTTCTTGTGAGTGTAATAATAAAGTAAAATAAATGTCTTTAGAATTCCTTTGCTTTTTCCATTATCCACCAGACATTTGCAGTCTTGTCCTGCTTCTGAATCTAGCTTGTACAACTGGCAGCTGTTGTTTCTTGTATTGTTGAAGTCTGGATTTCAGCATTGTCCTTCTAACAAAAGAGATTGTGAAATTGTTCAATAGTCTCAAGACTCTTTAACATTACCCCTTTTGGTATTGGAGTATAAATTGATCTTTTCCCTCGGCCATTGCTGTGTTTTTCATATTTAGATAGAAATTGCAATGACAAAATGCTGCAATATTAATTAGTATCTTATCAATTCTTGTAGCTTTGTTGTTACTAATATTTTCTAGGACCTATTTAATTTCACTTGCCAAATATCTAGCTCTAGTTCAGCAGTTAAACTTTTGTGCAGATCAATAATTTTGAGATTGTATTCATACAGTTCTGCCATACATACAAGCCATCTATGCATAGCTTATTTCTTATAGATGTATTTATCTTTTTCATATCATTTTGCATAAAATGTCTGTTATCCTTCCTATATATTTGCTTTCCTCAATTTTTTTTTTGCATCATATTTCCTTGTCTTTCTCTGCACTTCTCTGGAACTTGGTCCTTAAGTTGAGGATTTTTTTTCCCCTCTGCCTCTCTGCTTTTTGTTCTCAGTACAAGGTATTAATTCCTCCTAGCCAAAAGGTTTCAGAGGATCTACCACTTGCATCAAATGACAAAATAGCATAAGACCATCAATACTCACTTTTTCTATGTATGTGCAATATCACAATAAAGCACCTTTTAACATGACACTGATTTTATCTTTTGTCTCCATTCATCTCCAAAGTTGTTGAAGAATTAGAAAGATCTAACTGAATTCTGGCATGTATGCCTAGTCTTGGTCTGCAGTCCTAACTACTAATCTGCTAATTTGTTTTGTATGCCCTTGCTTCCAATTTGTTCTCTGATTCTTTTTTCTGTTTTGTTATTCTGACTGATTAAGAATGTAAGATATCAATAAGACTGAAATAGCATGATCCATCCTGAGAGACTCAACCATGGCAGAAATGGGCAGCAGTGAATGGAATCTATAGTATTTGTAAATGTCATTATAAGGAATGTGGTGGCTCAGTGACTAAGACACTGGACTTGTCAATCAGCAGGTCGACAGTTCGGTGGTTTGAATCCATAGCACCATGTAACGGAGTGAGCTCCCATTACTTGTCCCAGATTCTGCCAACTAGCAATTTGAAAATATGTAAAAATGCAAGTAGAAAAATAGGGACCACCTTTGGTAGGAAGGTAACAGTGTTTCATGTGCCTTCAGTGTTTAGTCATGCCGGTCACATGACCACGGAGACATCTTTGGACAGCGCTAGCTCTTCGGCTTTGAAACGGAGATGAGCACCGCCCCTAGAGTCAGGAATGACTAGCACATATGTGCGAGGGCAATCTTTACCTTTAAATGTCACTGCTAAAAAATGCCTCTATATTTAGGAAAATTATATCCCAGGAGGAATTTACACTGTGTGTAATATACACAGACAGACAGACACATAGCTCTGTCTATTAAAGAAGGAATGCATATTTTTAAGAGTTAATAATTGAAAACTTTTATAGAACCAAATACACAAAGACCTATGACTTGACACAAGCTGTATTTAGATAGACTTGTGTGTCTTAATCTTCTTGTTTAGTCATGGCACAATTCCTGACTCACTCTCCATTGCTGATCATGACTCAACCTTGCTAGACATATTAGGATTAATATGTCGGGGGAAGCAAAAACTGAGTTCATTTTCAGCAAAGAGAAATAACTCAGTCTGCCATCTTGTCATTCAGATTTTTCCAACCTAAATGAAGTACTCCTAACATTTATTGAATTATGGATTTCAGTAAAGTCCCCGATCATTCTTTCCATGTGTTGTGCTAGGGATTGGTCCTTCAGATAACTTAATTTAAATACCAGTAAGAAATAGCAGGTGGATGTGGCATATGACAGTAGGAGGGAAAGGGAGGAGAAGGCATGTGTAGCAGTAATAAGAACATAAGATTATGTAGATGTGTGGCGTGCATAATTAACAGTTATTTTTTAAATGATTGATTTATGGACAGGTTTTTTTTGTTTTTGTTTTGTTTTTGTTATACTAGAGGAATAGTTTCATGATTAGACAGCCTACCTATTATTAGTTTTTAAAACAATTATCCAGCATATTTACACAAAAACTCTTCCTTTATTTAATTTTTGGTATTTTAGGTATGCCCAAGAAAGCTCAGAAACACTTTGGGATGGAGAGTCCTAAGAGATGCATTGAAGAAATTGTACATAAAATAAAGGCATTTTTTTTAAAAAAATATTTGATATGTCTGTCTGTAGAGTTTCAGCATTCAAGCAGGTTTGACCTCTTTCTCTAGATGTGTTTTAGATGGAACAGAGGAAGCTACCTTACATAATTCAAGCCTTTGGTCCATTTAGACCCACATTATAAACACACACTGTCAGCAGCTCTCCAGGTTTCAAACAAGAGTCTTTTCTTGCCGTGTCAAGATGCCAGGGACTGAAACTAGCATGTTCTGCATGTAAAGCATTTGCCACAAAAGAATGAGATAGACAGCATTCCATTTCAACAATTTTCCTGGCATTGAAAACAAAAGGCTTCACCCTTGTTTGGTTCCGTATCTTTCTCACCACCACTTCCTTGGGGAATGGAGTCTGTATTTGCTTTAAAATAGGATATATCTTCAATGTTAGTTACTGATTTCCCATATGCTATCTTTTGGTTTCTTCATTAGTTCTATAAAAAAATCTGGCCTTCTTTAATGTCCCTCCTTATCTGTTTTCTTTCACTAGGATTCTTTTGTGGATAATGTATTGTCAATTCTATCGATTTCAACAGGTTAGAAGCAATTGCAGGATGCATTTAGACAAATGGTTTTGTTCATTCACTATACAATATTATGTCTCTATGTTGCCAAGCTCTTTGTAGAATCTGGATAAAATATACAAGCTTATTCTCTACAATCACTTCAATATTAATTTATTAAGATTTTGTTAAGACACAAAATTTCACAAAACCTTTGAAAATATATATCCTTGATATAGACACATTTGTTGTCTTTTTATTGCTGGTGATTTATTCCTTCCCTTTAATAATTTAGAGGGGGTACTACTCCCCTGAGAAATGTCAGCAGACTTGTCCTTTCGGGATGGTCCAGCTCTAGTGTTGTTTCTGGGAGCTCAGATAGTTGATACAACCAAGAATGCCATTCTGAGATGGGTTCTCTTTTTGAACTGGTGTATCACTTAGAATTCTTCTGTGGAAAGATGCATCTTATCACAGTCATGTTCATACCTTGCTTGCCTTCTGGTTACTGCTATCAGATGCTTTACATGATGATGCTCAGGGTTGAGGGAATCAATTGTAGAAATTGCAGTTGATTCAGATTACATCTACCAAATGGATCTCTTTGTTGTGCTTTTTGCTAAATTACACTATGCTAGTTTTAGGTTAAATATAGTGGCTGTTAAATAATTCCAGGATCCAGACAAAAGTGGATAATATTAAGTATAGCATAGTTTGGGTGCAAAATCCTAGCCCACAGCTAGATGGGAGAATAAACATAGTTAATATTTTCAGCAATTCTTTGCTGCCATCAAGTGGTCCAGTCATACTTTTATTATAGCCCCTGGTAATAACTAATAAATTCTAAATGTTTTAGGTACAGAATATTCAAAATGTGCCTCTTTCCATTCCTACTGTATAGGAATCCCTTTATAAATTGAATTAATTTTCAGTTTCTGTGTTCCATGTTCCATCATCTGGGAAAATTCACTTGATGTAAATACAGGACAGAACCTTTCCTGCCAACAGTATTGTTTAAAAAAATATGAGAATGAATGCCTATCAAAGGTTGTAAAACATTTCAAGCATTGTGTTTATTAACTAGGAGAGTGATTTATTTGATAAATAACTTTTGTGATATAAGCTTCTGTGGGAGAATTTATTTAATTCTTTATTTTTTTATGGTGGAAAAATATAAATATGCCTCATTAAGAAAAATAGTACATAGGCATTCATATTTCTGTATAACAAATTTTTTTTCAATCCATGCCTTTTGTTTGTATTATTAGAGGTGTAAACATTATAAATATTCATATGCTTGCATAGTTAGAGGAGAGGAAGAAACGTGAGGACCAGGCAAATATATTCTATAGTAATCTGAAGAACATGATACAAACTAACAAGGCATGGCTTTTAAAAGACTTCGTTATACAAATAATTGTGCCAGTTTTGGACTGATTGTATTGTTTATCCAAATTCTGTAGTAATGAGCTTCTTTCTGGTCAGGATCATCTGTTTTTTGAAGAAATATTTGCCAATGCATTTTGTTGTGTTTGTTTTCAGGTTTGCCTTGATAAATAGTTTAGGAATCGCTTGAATCAATGGAAAGATTAAAATCATAACAGAAAAAAATTTAAAGGATTATGCCATATTACTTTATAGGGCATTATTCTACTAGGATCTGGGACCTATGCCAATTCCAGAAAACCTAATGTTATTGGCTTTGATGAGGCCGCTCCAATGCTTGAATTACTTATTCATAGTACATAGCTTTGTTCAATTATTATCTCTATTCTGTGATATTTGCAAGCTTTCCTCTAAGTATATATTTAACCACAGCCAGTTTAATGAACGTATGGCAACCATAGTTTATCTTCAAAGTGCTTTGGAGTATGTATTTTTGTGAATTCTTAATTTTCTCTGTAACAGCAAGCAAGCAGTTTTAATTAACCTGATACAACTATCTACCACCTTCGGTTTCTCTAATCACTATTTCCAGCATGGGTTAAAATCTCCACTGTACTCATATGCATGTATTGAAAGATGAAAATTTTCCATTCTTTAATTCCTCTGTATCCTGAAACTAAATTCATTATTTTATGGCTGCAACTCTATGCTTACTTACCTGGAAGTAAGCCTCAATCAATATAATGGAACATGTTTCTGAATAAATATGCATAGTTTTGAGGTTCCATGAGATTTACCAGTAGAGTTTTCCTCCGGTACCTTCATATGTGTACAATTCCCATTATTCAAAGATATAGAAAGAGATTGTTTGGAACCAGTTATACTTACAAACCTAGCGTAGGCATAGCTTTAGCAATAAGGGCAATTCGCTATAGCTAAGTGTGATTGACTAGGCAGGGGGTATTTAAGAACTATATATGATCTAATGGGAAAACAGATGGCAGCTAACTTGGTTAAAAGTAGTTTACCCTGGGGAAAATGCCACAAAAAACAGTAATGGAAAAAGTGTGAGGCAGAACTCCATAAGAAGTTATATGCAGTTGCTAAGGGAGATCTTGTCTCTTGTCTCCCTGCACAACAATTTGAAAGAACAAAGATCCCGAGTTTCATTTAGCCATTTGGATTGATAGCAACATCTCTAGAATTTCAACCCATAGTAAAAGGGGGGGGGCATTGAGTGCATTACAGATGATAACAAACGTATTATTTAAAACTGTATTTTTTTTTTAGACAGAGATAGCTATCTGATGAATTTTCAGGTGGGGTGCCCTAATATGGGGAGTGTTTTACACTAAATCAGACTATTAATCCATATGACACATATTGTTCATAGTGGATGTAATATCTCTTAAATCAGATTATGGCAGTTCCTATCTCCATCTTACATATGCGAATCAGGTATTTTAACCCTGGAAAATGACTCTTCCCTAAATCACAGGCATTTATGAAATTTTAGCATTCAAAAGGACTTTCAAGTCCGATCTTCTCCTTAGTGCAGGAATACAAATTAAAGCATCCCTGACAAATGGTGGTCTAACCACCTCCAGTATAGGAGATTATTACTTCTCTAAGAAATGATTACAGTACTGGACTGCACTAAAATTTAGGGAATTTTCCCAACATTCAGTTGGAATCCACTTTCATAATTTTATTGATGTTTTATTGTGACATATTTGGGGGTATTTAAAAAGTACTATCAAGTCATCTTCCCAAAGCTAACTGTTCCCAGTATTTTCTCTCTCTCATCATATGATTTAGTTCTAATTCCCAATTAATCCTTGTTTGCATCATTCTCAAAGGTTTTCAGGCAGAATAAACTAAGAATAAACATAATAATGTCCTGAAGATGAGATGATTGGCATAGAGCTGTGATGGCGAACCTATGGCACACCGGAAACCAGAAGAACAGTCCAGTTCGTATGCACATACCGGGAAGATGATATCCTGTTTTCTGGTGTGCACTTGCGCACCAGCCAGCTGGTCTTCAACGTGTGCATGTGCACCAGACACACCAGAAACCAGAAGATCATCTTTCCAGTGCACGCATGCACAACAGGCAGCTGCTCTTCTGGTTTCTGGCGTGTGCACGCACTCCCATTTTAGCACTCGGTGCCAAAAGAGGAACTTAGCTCTATGATTTGATAGCTATATCTAAAAATGAGATAAGATTTATAAATCCATGCTGACTTCTAGCAGTTTTCAAGATGTTTTCTGATCACTCTCTTTATGAGCTGGTCTGAAATATTTTCAGGAAGGAACTTTAGACTGACTGGTCTGTATTGCTTCAAGATTCTCCTTTCTCCTGTTCGGGAAGATAGGAGCAATAGTTTTTCTTTTGCATCTATCTGACATATTATCTGTTTTCCAGGTCATCAGCAAATCCCTTCAAAATCTTAGGATGCATTTTATCTGGGCCCAGAAATTTAAATATACTAGAAGTAAATTGGTATTCTTTGACAATTGTTCTATGAACCTGAAATTTCTATTCCATGCTCTTCATTCTGCTTTTCACAATTGCCTAGTGGAACACAAGCTTTCTATGCAGACAAGATTAAGCCATAATAGGACAGGTTAGCTTAATTTAACAATTAGTTAACAACTCGGGTCCCACAAATATTAGTTTTGCATTTCTTTCTTCATCAAGCAATATATTTTTCTCTCATCCTTTGATTTTTAATATATTAAAACAAGGGGATGTCTTTGTTCTTGTTCTTCACTATTCAGCTTGTTCTGAGCATTCTCTAACTACATAATTCAAGGCTATCTATACCTATATGTATTGTTTCTTGATGATCTATTATTTTCACCTACTGTGTCTCCTTTATTGTCTTCAAATCATTAATTTGACATGTACTCATACTGCTGGTTCTGTGTTTCTTTTTTCATCAGAACTGTTTGCAGTTGTATAAACAATTGTGTCACCTTTTCAAGGAGCTCCCACTAATCTTGAAAAATTTTCTTATAAATAATTCCTGCCGTAGTGCTTGAATTACAGCTATTGTAATTATTGTTCAACCAATTAAACTCATCTAGTGAGAAAGCACTTACTACTTCTCTAGATATATTTATTTAGGCTCTCCTGCTGAATTGTTCTTCCTGTTAGGGAGGTATGTATTTATTTATTAAATTTATATGCCACTGATCTCATTGTTGAAGTGATTGTGAGCAACTTACATTTCTAACTTTCAAACAGAATTTGCTCTTTTAACGTAACTTTTATTGTGTGTGTTGCATTTTACAATGAAGTGCGCATCTTAAACTTCTTATGTATATTACTGCACACCTTCAACTATTTTAGGAATAATATCATATGCTGAAACTCTTCCTTCTTTTCAAGGCTGTATATACAGTACCTGTTCTCAATGTAGGAGTTAGTTTTCATTCTGCCTGTCATTCTTGCTGTTATTTGAGCTACGTTCTGTTTAGATCATTTTGAAATGTTCTCAGAACAGATAGACAACTTTAGATGCAGTGCTGAAGAGTTGAAAACTTTTCTCTCCTATGAATTGAAAATTATATATCTAATGAGGCAGCTTAAAATGCATCATGATTCCAACACTTAAGCACTACAACTTTTAAGTGAAGATCTTCCTGGTTTAAATTTGTCTGTTTTGTTAGAATAATTTCACAATTACATAAATATCAGTATTGATGAAAAATCTTCATAATCATTAAAACATTTTCAAGCCTTATAACGTGCTGTAACTTTATTTCTACCCATCACCCACAATAATCTTTATAATCTTTAGGAAGGGAAAATTTTCACTGAGACAGAACTAGAACATGGTTTAATATGATCAGAATAATCTTGACAGAGCACATAATGACAAAAGTTGTGTTTCCAGATAGAAGATGGTTAAATAGATGTTAAGCAATTGTAGTTGTGATTTAGTAATGATTCCATCTTTTTAAAAAATGTGAGATAGAATCTACCGGCTAAAACTAATGAGCACAAAACTACATTGATTTGGCCCAGGGTGGACAAATAGAACATCTGGCATATTTGGCACCAATGACACAGCTGGCATTGTTGGAACCATTTCTGCAGAAGGTACAGATGCAGAAATGGGAGAATTGGTACAAACAGTGCAGATGGAACAGTTGGAACAGATGACAGTGGGCAGAGCTGGCGATGCTGGCACAGGTGTCATAACCTCAACAGCTGGCACAAGTTGTGACAATCCTGGGATTTCTTAGTGCAAGGCACATGTTCATTTTGGCTTTGGTTGCAGAGAGATAAGAGCATTTTATAATTAGTAAATGTGCCATTTGAAAAGGAACTCCCCCCACCCCTATCCTTAAGGACATCTACCTCCAACTGTTAAAGCTTGGAATGCAGAATATTTTTGCACATTATAATTTCCCAGAGAAAGCTGCAATTGATAAATACAGATTTAATAGAAGGCAATTAGACTTTTTAAATTCTCATACAGCTAATAATCATGGACAGGGTTTCTTTATAAGAGTTCTATTGAAAAACATGTGTTTTATATCCTGATTGTGGAGATTAAAGCAAGCTTTGTCTTAATGCCAGAGCATGTTTACAATCAAATTGGTGGGTTATAGTTTCCTATACTCTCCTAAAGCACAGTGTTTAGTAATTAAATGGAGGCTGACAATCACCAATGTGAACACAACAGCATTTGATTCTTCTGCCAAAAACATGTTACCTGTTTGCTTAAAAATGGGACTAGATGCTTCATTTCAATATGAAGAGAAGGTTTACTCTTTACTGTAGAAAAGTTATAATTTTTTATATTAAGAAAAAAGATTGTTCCTTTGATAATATATGAAAGTTCTCAAAGTTTCATCCAAGTATAACATATGGCCACCTAGGGGCTAGATCCAGACTTGGTTGGTGGTTGTTTACTTCTATTGATTTCAATGAGATTTACATTATTTAGGGAGAAAAACTCATAGTTAGCTTAAGGTGGATCCAGCCAGGGAAATCTAACACTTTTAAAAGGTTGGACCCAGCACATTTAGTAGGTGGATTCATTTAAATGTATCATGGGATATTCTCACTAAAAAAACTCAAGAGGGCTTGAAGAAATTGGTTATTACTGCCTAGATTAAGGGTTTTAAACTTTTTTTCAGGCTGTGGAATACATTACTTAAAAGAAAATTGGCTGTGCATGAATGGACTTTTTTGTTCTTTGCCTTTTGCCCTTGATCTCTCAGAGAATCTTAAGTGTACAAAAAAAAAAACCCAAAAACCTCCGGCCTAGACAACCACCAATTTACAATGCATTCTATTTACACACATATGTTTAATTATTACATTTATTAAATTTGTTTGCTGCCCATCTCACTATGTGCTGACTGGTAACAGTAGTAAGAGACAAAACAAGGACCTGATTTCAAAATAACAGAATAATAGAGTTGGAAGGGACCTTCCAAGCAGGAAATCCTATATTTCAGACAAATGGTTGTCCAATCTCTTCTTAAAACCTCTAATGTTGGAGCACCTACAACTTCTGGAGGCAACTATAGATTATTTTATGTATTATTTTTTGACGTCCACATCTAAAAGAGCTACAATAATTTAGATGATCATGGGTTTCAAAAATATAGGTGATCATGAGAATTTTTGTATCTCTTTGCTGCTAGCTACTGCTCGTCTGCATTTTGCAGTTAACAACAACTAATCAAAGGAGTATGTTCCCTCTCTATAATTATTGAAGAAATACACCACAGAGTCAAAACACTATGTAAGATGTTATCCTTTCATTCTGCTCAGGCTGAATGAAGACTAAACAGCAAAAACACAGATATCAGATCCAATCAGACCAATAGTAAGTTCTCACTTATAGCTGGCATAGAGGTTTTGATGTTTTACAATGCATATGATCTTCCAGGGTCAAGAGCATAATCTTCACATAACATATATAACAGAGGAATTGCATTATTCCATTATTATATTTACATAGTGCTTAATGCCTATATTTTATTTTCCATCCTCACAGCCATACTGGGTCATTCCCAAAGTGCAGACTAATGAGATTACTCCTCTTCCAGACCAACATCGTAAAAGACTATCAAGTAAACTCCAAAATAGATTTTAGACACTTTTTCCATGACAAAAAGAAAACCAACAACATTTAGGGGGGGGGGGGACCCTGCACCTACCTATGTTTTTTCTGTCATAGTGAAGGTGTCTCAATAATTTACTCTGTTATATAAGCAAAGAGTGATTTTTACAAAACTTTACTGAGATGGAATAGCTCAAATAGCTCTTTCAAATCAATAAAAAATGTTTGGCATTGGGTGCAGCAAACATCTGAAGAAATTTCATGCAGGCATTGAAACCCAGCATAGACTCTGATAAAGATTAATAGAATTTATTTATTTATCTAATGAATGAAAAGATAGGATAGCAGATAGGTCAGGAATATTACCCTAATCTCATTCCCCAGCTAATTAAGGTGCTGCCTCTTCTTCACCAAGCTGTATAATGTACAGAATCAACAGTCTTTGTAACTAGTTGTGAAACACAGTGAATAACAAAGTTCTCAAAGTCAGATTTAGTTCAATAACTCTCACAATGACATTTGCATTTCAGCAAGTCAGTCAACTTCTGGAATGTGCTAGGTTTGGCATTATTATCCCTTTTAGCAACTGCAGATATAAACTCATCCCCCTCCCTTTCCATACATATATCCAGAAAGACAAACGCCAGTGGGTGAGTTCTATGTAGCAGCTGCTACTGAATGTCTCAGGTTGGAAAAAACTATGTCTTTAGTTTCAAATAAACTAGCACATGCCAGTAAATGTTTGCTACTGCTTATTTATCCTATTGGCAATTTTGTTTTTAACAACTTGTTCTATATTCATACTTGGATTTTATAGCACATACATCGTATTTGGTGCTGTTGGTGGTAAAAAGTAGCAGTTGGGTTCAATAAACCTAATTTTCCAACCAATTTGTGAGCAGAGAATTTGGGTGTGCTGGAGAAGGAGATATACTTTAACCATTTTTAAAAATGTTTTAATGGGAAATTACATTAGGACTTTACTCCTTTGGGATTTAATAGAAGTATTAGAAGCCATTTGATAGAATTAAAGCATTGTAGTCCACTGGAGGGATAATGGTCAAAACAGATAAATTATTCACTTACTTCAGAACTATATGAGAGTAAGAAAATCAGAGTCTACCCATGGGACTTTTCCAAAATTCTCTACTTTAAGAACTTACATAGAACAAAATCACTTCCTTTAAATGAAATGAGAACTAGTGGAAAGCAATGTAGGAAAAATTTTCTGTCCAGTGGTAAGATTCAAAGGAGGTAGATAGTTTTAGTAATGAAAGAAAACATTAGCTTTTAGCCTGGCCTTTCTAACTGTGTATTCGTATGGCAGCAATATATAATAAAAGTTGAGTATGGCTTGATCTTTCAAAGTTCTTGAGTCCCCCAAGAGCCTTGCTTGCTAATATTCAGAAATAAACACAGTCCTTCTAATACTGTCCTAACAATAACAAGTAATCCTAATAGTAACAACTAGACATCCAGGATTATTAAAATATCCAACCATATTCCAATGGAATAATATATAAGTATTAAATATACAAAAATGCTAAAATATGATTATCTTAAGGAAAGAAAACTGACAGTAATCAAAAATGGTGTAGGGTCTGCTTGGGCAGGTGTGTGTGTGTGTGTGTGTGTGTGTGTGTGTGTGTGTGTGTGAACTAGATGACCTACAAGGTCCCGACTCCCTTCCAATTGTTACTCTGTATCTGTATCGTCCATGATTGTAGTGGTAGCAAAGTAGAGTTTTTGCTTAAAGTCATTAAACCAAGGGGAAATCGACAGACCAGACCAAATTAGAGCTTCCTCATAAGTAAACCCAGTAATTTTGGGGAACTAGGAAGTGTGCCTTCCTTGTAATGGCTCCTGCTCTCAGAATGAGGTCTCCCCTAAGATCCAGTCATCTCCCATCTTGATGGTATTCTGAAAGGCCATAAAAACTTGGTTAGTCTCCCAGGCCTTGAGAGAGAGCAAGTGGAACCCCATGTTGTTGTGTTTCATATAGGTTGCATAAATGCATATGCTTTTGTATTAGTTATACAATTTTATTTACTTCTTTTATTGTACTTAAGTTTTCATTGCGTTTAGATTTTGTTTTAATATTGTAAGCCACTCAAAGTTGGTTAAAGTTGGGCATTGCTAAAATGGAGTCAAATATATAGGATTGACTGACTGACTGACAGATTGATTTGATTTGTTTGCTGCCTATCTTCCCTACTATTCCATTTAGCAATGAATATGGGCATGATTGAGCTGAGAATTGTTAAAGAAACAGTATTCTTGTCATGCCCCAGCATATAATTTGTGTATATACTATTGTTGTTCTCTAGTGCCTGGGGGCCAAATACCAATTGTATTGTTTGGAAGCTGTCCCGGCCCCTTTATCCATCAACCCTCACTCCCAGAACAAGGGCATCCTGGGAAGCCAGACTCGATTTCCTTTAGCATTTGGAAAGAAACTGAAGCACCAGGAAGAATCCAGCCTAATCCATGGCACATGTTCACCTGAGGACAATAATCCACATCCCATACACACAACATCGCTGATGAGATTTAGATTTATCTGTATTTAATTGTTATGCTCACTAGCAACTCAACACTGCTTATTTTGTATTTGGGTTCTTATTGTATGTATTTCTATTTTTCCCAGTTTCACTATTCTATTCCTTTAATAAAGCATCCACATCTATGCACACTGTCTGTTTTATTGGAGGATAGGTGGGTTTAGCTGCACACAGAAAAACGTGTAGTGAAGACAGAATAGTTCTGCATATATTTTAAATGTTATCCGTACTTTAGTCCAGTAGGTCAATACCACAATATTTCCCCTTAACGTACTTTTAATTGGGAATATATTTCAAAAATTATGAGAAGAGGGAAATATAAGCAAATTGTTCTGCTGAGGAATTCACCTTACCCATTTTTCAGAATAATTGAGGCCCTTTGCATATATGGACCTAAAGTCAGTATCCTGCCCCTTAACCCAATGGCATCATGTGGCCTGCAGGGGAGTTGTGAAACTGAGCTGACAGAGGCTAAATTCCTGCTCTAGAGGAAACATTGCAAAGGTATTTTTGCAGCGTTTTCTTTGTTGCTGTGGAACATTGGCAGGAACTCTTGCCCTATCTCTGGGATTTCTGCCCCATGTCTGTCAGTTCTACATGAGCAAGGCAAAGGGTGATTTGTTCTACTTTCCCCCAATATTGTCTCCCACTGTGAAATGAAACAGTAACCCTAACTCTAACCTATTTCCTCGATGGCTCTTCCATCCTCCTTTTTCCTCATCCATCCAAGCAAGGGGACAGCAACAAAGACACCAACATGATATGAAACAGCAGCACAAGATAGGTGAGGTAGAGTAAGTGATTTTGTGCAAGTGCTTGGTGAATTGTTTAGCAACCAGAACTTAATTCATATAGATAAAATATAAATAAAAGCAAGAAGAATTTCTCCAAGAGGAGGGATTACTATTAAACCAATATGAATCTACATGCTAGTGAGCAAATTTACATAGAGGCTGCAAAATTGGACCAGGAAAGTCCTAAATAAGCATTTTCTTCCTTTGTTTGTTGCTACAAAGCCTAGATAGTCTTAATAGAGAAAAAGGATAACATTCATTTAATGTTAAAGGTGCTACATTCTCAAATTTATCAGCAGCAAAAGCAAAAAGGATCAGGCTAATACCAAGAATAACTACAGGGCAGATTCAAAAGTTCACTTACAATTGTCAGAAAAATTAAACGTTCTCAAACATACTATCCACCGTGGTGAATGAATGACCTTTCTTTGTTATTCTAAAACTTTCCTCTCCTTAAAACCTTCCCAAAACCAGCAGCCTGTCCATTTTGAATAAGGAAATAAGAATCAGACAAAGAAAGCAAAATAGCCGCAATAAATACGTGAAGAAGCAAGATTTCAGCTTTTGATTTGTATCGGTTAAGAAGTTTCCAGCCACTCCAGAGTTTATGTTGTGAAACAAAGATTTCTTTGTGGGGTTAGCGAGCATAGATTTCCCTAGCAGCTGGTGCTGGAGGTAAAATAACTCTTCTGCCAGTTGTGGCCTACTTCACAGATGTCCTTTTGTTTCCCCTTTCACAGTAGCCACAATTTTTGCTTGAAGTTTCCACTCCTTTTCTCTTCCCTAATGTAGGCAAACATATGCTAAAACTCAAACCTATATACAAGCCCGAACTGTTTCGCTAGAACTGGGTGTCAAAAAAATAGTGGTAGAAAACTTAACCTCCCCCGTAAATTAACAGTTTGGTTGCAGTCTGGAAAAAAAAAATCAAGGGGAACTGATTAACCAAACAGCTTTTATTTTCTGCTGGACAGAAAAGCAAAAAGAAATGGGTGGGGTGGAAGATCAATCAGGCCAAGCACGTATTTTAAAGTTGCTGGCATATGCAAGCTCTACATAGAGAAAGAGTTTATTTATACATTGGGGGAGGGGTATCTTAAGTCTAATAGGAGTCCCCATTTAACATATTATGGATGGAAACATCTGCAGCTCTGGTACCAGCTTTTAATATGTAATACCATGTGGATTTGTTAAGTGTGATGAGTCTACCATTGGTGCATATCTATGGTAATGTGCAGGTAGTTCCAATGGACCTGGAAACTCACCATATTCAAGTGCCTTTCGATAGGAAGCCAGAGGTAATAACAGTCCTGTCAACTGATTGCTATAAAACACTTTTAAGGCCTTCATAGTTATTTGGCTGACAAGTGTTTCCATTTAGAAGGTGGTATGGAAGATTTTGTGTGTGTGTGTGTGTGTGTAAGATTTTGTGTGCGTGTGTGTGTGTGTGTGTTTGGTTTTTGTTTTGCTGATAAATCTTTTTTTCAGTGTTATTTTTGGTAGGAAGAGAAATATTATTTTAGAACTGCCAAATATCCCAAACAACATGTACAGATGGGTGGTTCTGCAGCTGGAAGCTTTAACTTTGTAGTATTTATTTAAAATATGAAAGCCAGCCCACCAAAGCTAAAACAGAGTGGGCAAAATTCACAATGTTTTGGCTCTTAAGCAAATAGCATTTGAACTTGGGGCTTTTTCCCCCCTTCTGAAATGTAATTTTATGCAGATGAGCTTTGCACAAAATTCATTAAATATCCTGGTGCAATTTTCATATTTTTGTAAAGGATCTGCATAAGCACCAATTAGATCTAAAAGAATGCTATTGTGGAAATTGCAGTGCTTATTGTTCAAGCAATCTTATATTCCGCATCTGCTTCTCTGTAATGATTATATAGGTGCATGCCGTTCAAATGCCAGCTTACTGGCATTACTTTATTTAAAACAGCACTGAATTTGATGAGGCAGACGTTTAAATATTGCAGGATTTCCTGCAGGAAAACTGTAAAGTAAAAACAAGTTGCAAGAAAAAAAATTGTCATTCTGATAATTATTCCCAAACTGAAAATGCTCATTTGGATCAAAATTCCCACTGTTTATCATGAAATGAAGGAAAGTATGGCATGAACTCTTATTTCTTTGCATACCCTTTCTTCACACAAGATAACATATTAGCATTGTTTGCAGTGCTGTGTATTTTTGTGCAACTAAAGGAATGTTAAAGTCTGACGTTTGGATACGCTATCTACTCTAATTCTGAAAACTGTGTTAAATACAGCATGAAGGTCTTAATCCATAACACTCCCGGCCAAATTGTATTTCTGGATACAGGATTTCAGACCAACGAATTTCAAAAAGGATAACAAGAGGATGGAATTAGAGTGGTATTTCTACAAGAAAGGTTTCAATCCCAAAGCATACTTGGACGCAAGTCCACTAATCTCCATGGAAGTTATTTCTCTGTGTAATTGTTTCTTCATAGCTATGCAAACTCACTCTTTTGGTATATGAAACCTCCAAAGCTTATCCATTAACTTGGATTCATGCTCTAATTCTAAGGGTGAAGGAACCAAGATTTATGCCCCCAGCCAGGAGGATAAATTCTACATTCCTGTAATTGAACCCACTGTTGCTGTCTAATCAGAAAGTGACAAGATTAACAACTATCCTCTCCCCACTCTCTTCACTAAATACATTCAGTTTCTTTAGTTGTTCTTCATCTGAATTTCTTCATAGTAATCCATAAATCCCTTTATTTTTCTTCTGAATTTAAGGAGACAACCGCTTCAGCAATCCATTCCCAGAACTCAGCATAGTTTCATTATTGACACCAGTTAACAATGCAATTTAATTTTCCAAAATTACTCTTCTTAAGAAAATAGTTTTGTGGTGCTGTCAAGACTAATAAACTTATTGCAGCATAATTGTTCTGAATATCTGTTAAACTTTAAGGTGCATACGATTCTTGTTTGTTTATTGCTATAGCCAACTAACACATCTATACCTCTGATCACTTTGGATCATACTGTTCTTGACATAATATGATAGGTGATATTTAAAACATTTTTCTGGCAAATATATTTATTTTTTCCTCTTCAGTAAGAACTGAATCAATCAGCAATTATGCCTCACAGTGACTCTCTGCTATCTAGGGATGGAGAAATTTTTTAACAAAGGAATAGGATTTTTATGTATTGTGATGAAATAAAAGAAGAAAGATTGATTTTCTATTTTTCATTGATCTGAAAAATTCAGTCTTGAATCTTTAATTAAGGAATGCCTTTATTAAAACTAACCCAGAATTCTTTAGTAGATGAGATGGTTTTGAAAAGCAACTATAAAGGAAGAAATTAAAAAGACTAAAGGCAGGTTATGATATTTACATTTTAGATCCAATCTAAATGTGGAGGTTATAAAATAAGCTTGTTATATAAATTTCATTACCGTATAATATAGTGCCATCAGCTTTTAACACAATTTTTATTAAACCAAATTAAAAGGTAGGAAAGCTAGTAAATCTGTAACCCTAAGCGCACTAAGGAGCAGATGCACTATTAATTCCAAGTACATATTTTTGCAATTGAGGATTAACAATTACAATAATTGTTCTCAAATTTGTTCAAGTTGAAGCAAAGTTTCTCTCTCTCCTTATCTTTCTGGCCATTATTAAAATTGGCCAATGAAAACCTATAAACTTACCAAGTTAGGCTAAATATCCATGAAGCTGCCAGCTTTAGTTCACTAGACATTCAGTTCAGCTGCCATATGAAAGGCAGACTGGCTGGCCCCAAGCATAAGTCACTTTTGTATGTACCAGCCCATCTGCACTAGAAAGCTTTGCAAATCATAGTCTATCACAAGAATTCTGAGGAAAAACTAGTGGAAGTTTAGTTAATGGACTTGGAAACAGGAAATCTAAGTTTAAATACACTCTGTCATGGCAGCTTACTGGGTAATTTTGGGTGACTATTTCTCAGTCTAGCCTTTCTCACAGGGTTATACTAATGAGGAAAAATTGGGAGAGGGAATAGCATGCATACTGCCTTTACTGCTGAACCAAAGGTAGAACTCAATCCAAACTTTTATTATAGCCAGATACAAGTGGAATAGGTGAAAACGAAAATATATCAAGATAAAAAGGAAAGAAATAAGTATATGTTTTTAGACTCAAGAAGAGGTAGATAGCACACACAGTAGTGCACAACTGGGCTATTTGGAAAGAGATACCTAAACAATGATCAGGAGAACTGACAAGTAGAAGAAATTTATAAATAAAACATATAAGTCATCTGGAATGCTGTGTAGAGAGGGTAATGAAAAAGCACGTAGCTCAAGGCCTTGACTCAGTTCTATACACAAGGACAGATTTGTGCAAGGGAATCTTTTGTAGTGCACCCAAAACACACCCTGCCTGGCCAAAGCAAACATCCAGTAACATTTTAGGATTTTGCAAAATGAAAGGTAAGAAGCTGGCACATACCCATTTGAAATGACCCCATGTGTTGGGTAGTTGGGAACCAGACTCAGATACTTGGGATTTTCAAATCCTGATGGGCAACAGTTCTCCAACAAGAGTCCTAGAAAGTGAAGCTTGCAAATAACTAAAATAAAGATGAAACATGTATGTGATGAACAAATCAATGCATGGAAACTAGTTTGCCAGCTTATATGCTCCCAGCAGACAAAAATATTATAGTATTGTTATACCTACTCACTACCCAGAGTGGTGCCGCACGTAACATTCAGGTAATGCTCTTCAAGTAATGCTAACCTTCCTCTTGTACCAAGTCCTGGATTTTAATAAGGAATCACCCTGAGCAAAACTGTAATGGTGGCTCTGTTTACCTGAATTGCCCCACAAAAAATAATAATGCTATCAACACTGATGCACAAAAAGTATCTGTCATGCTGGGAAGCCAGACCCCATTTCCTTTAGCATTTGGAAGGAAACAGAAGCACCAGAAAGAATCCAGCCTAATCCATGGCCCATGTTCATCTGAGGACAAAAATCTACATCCCGTACACATAGCATTGCTAATGAGATATAGATTTATCTGTATTTGTTAATTGTTATGCTCAGCAACGCTTATTTTGTATTTGACTTCTTACTGTACAGTATGTATTTCTATTTTTCCCATTTTCATCCATCCTGTTCCATATCCCAAAAGAATTGTGCTAGCAGATGTGTGAAATGGAGTAACTGAAACAAAATCTTTATGGGAAAAAGGAGAAAATACAACATTCAAATAAAAATTAATTGTGGACCCCCAAAATGATTAGAATATGCCGGATGAGCAAGGGGTGGATCTGCCATGTTGTTGTGACCCACCAACAGCCAGCAGAGCTGGCAGCAGATTCGGACAGTGAAAAGGTTGGGGAGGAACATGGGCCAATCCTGGAATCTGGGGAAGGCTGTGTCTGAGGCAGAGATGGGGCCAGGGCCATCGGACAGTTATCAGCTGCCTTTGGAGTCAGACATCAGTGAGGCAGACGGACAGCTGGATCCTATTCCCAATATGCACATGTGCAGAATTGCCAGATGAAGGGAACAGCTAAGGAATAAGGATCAATTTGGGAGTAAGGCCACAGGTAGACAGTGAATGGCCTCTCCCATAGGGAATAAAAGAGGAGCAAAAGGGAGGGGTGTTTGCAGGAGACTGGCATTTGAAGCATGCAAGTCTTAAAGCTGTCAAGTTACAAGACCCTTGCACCACTAACCCTTTAGAAAAAAACCCAGGGGGTTTTCAAACTTGACAGCTTTAAAACTTGTGGATTTCAACTCCCAGAATTCCTCCTCTCGCTCTTCATCTTGATGATGTGCGGATGGGCTGTGGGGAGGGAGCTGGAACCGGTTCTAAATGGCATTGTAGATTTGTGGAATCTCTTCTATAGAAGAGGTTAGAACTGGCAGGAACCCACCCCTGGTCAGAACACATGGTTTCCCATTCGGGCTGCTTTTGGAGCTGCATCTGGAGGCTTTGTGGTTAGTCTGCAGAAAATCACTCTCTGATGGAGAAAGACCACTCACTCCTCAAGAAGAATGAAGCAGCCAGTTAGACTGCAGAGATACTGGTGAAAATCAATTTGATATTCGCAGTAAACCTGGAGGGTCCTCTTTTTAGAAAACTACGCTTCTGAGTATGCCCTCCAGCTAGCTCAACTGTCAAAGAAGCTTAGAGAACTCAACCAAGCCCTCGCTGTAAAGGAGGCCCCAGCTCAGAACCTGGTTCAGATTGACCATCAGTCACAAGAGGAAAGACATTTTGGAAGACATAGCATTTGTCCAAATTAGCCTAGTCAGGCTGGATAAAAGCACCCAGGAGGAAGACATGAGCCGGGAATGGATGCAGTATCTTCAGAGAATAGGTTCAGGCTGAGGAAACTCACCCATTCAGATTTCTCAAGTGAAATTACCCAATCAGGCTGGATAAAAGCACCCGGGTGATGCAAAGAGGCACTTTCTTTGAGGCTTCCTCCCGAAAAGAAAGGAAGATATTTCAAAAGACATGGAATTTCTCCAAATCAGCCCATTCAAGCTGGATTAAAACCGCGCTCGACTAAACCATGCCCGATTAAACTGCGCTGCTGACGTCATCAACAGGGCGACAACAGCCAGCGCGGAGAAAGAAGGGCGCTTTAAATAGCGCTTTGAAAGCAAGCCGATTTAACTTAAGGTAAGGGTTAGGTTTAGGGTTAGGTTTAGGGTTAGGTTTAGGGTTAGGTTAAGGGTTAGGTTAAGGGTTAGGGTTAGGGTTAGGGTTAGGGTTAGGTTAAGGGTTAGGGTTAGGATTAGGTTTAGGGTTAGGTTAAGGGTTAGGTTTAGGGTTAGGTTTAGGGTTAGGTTAAGGGTTAGGTTTAGGGTTAGGTTTAGGATTAGGTTTAGGGGGTTAGGTTTAGGTTTAGGGGTTAATTTTAGGTTTAGGGTTTACAGCGTGCTTCTGTCTCCGCGCTGTTGTCGCCCTGTTGATGACGTCAGCTACGCGGTTTAGTCGAGCGCGGTTTTGTGGTGGAACCGATTAAAGCACCCAGGTCTCTGAAGGAAGAATGGAGCCAGATACCATAGAAGCCTCCAGAATGCCTCATCACATTCCCGCCACTTGCGCCTACCATGCTACTGCCCAGAATGAAGTAATGTCAAATAAATATCTTATACTAATTCTTCTTATACTTATTCTTTATAATAAAGTGTTGCATTTCAGAATATTAAAAAGCAGTTTAGTTCCAATCCTTCCCTGTGTTTGTGGCTTAACATGTGTCAGTTGGCACATTAACAGTAGCATATGGGTTGATCTGATGTGAGTTATGCATACAGTATGTTATGTTCAGGCCTAAAGTGTGTAATTCTTTTGGATTACTGTTGGCAGATCTCTGTGTTTCAGGGAGCTCGAATGTTCATAAATGTTATATATCCATAGGATTTTGTGAATGTTACTGTAATATCTGAGCATTTCACAAACATTAATACATGCTTGAAACATCAAAATATGGCTATCACAATATTAAGTATTTTAATAGCAGTTAGCTTCCAAGAAAGGGTTGCTTGTGTAAGATCTCAAGAATTGAGAGGTACTTAATCACAGAACAAACCTTGATTAACTCTGCACAATAGCAATAGCAGACTTATATACCACTTCATAATGCTTTATAGCACTCTAAGAAGTTTATAGAATCAGCATATTGCCCCCAACAATTTACCAATCTCAGAAGCCTCGAAGGTTGCTGCTTTCCTCATCCACTGTTATCTTTTTATTATTTGAGTAACTTATACACTGTTACTCTTAAAGATAATTTAATCAGTTGTATGGATTATTAATCATAGCTTTGTTTAGGACTTCTAGACCACATCAGCCTGTTTAATCTATAACGTTAAAAACCTGATAGGTAATATGGGACGACCCAGAACATATTACAATCCCCCAAATTACCCTAACATAGAGGATCAAGGTGATGGAAATACAGGGAAGTAAGTAGCTGTCTGTCTGATAAATATATATTTCAATTATAAAAATCACTTCATAGTTAAACATTATTTTTAATTAGTTACTGTATGTACTTTCCTAATTTTTCCTCTAGAAACACAAAGCAACACTTGTGGAGGTCTTCCTTTATCTATAAAGTTGAAAAGATTGATTCTGCATTTGTGTGAAAAAGTGAACCACCAATCAAGACCACATTTTAGCTTAAAATATGAACTGAGGCTGTATAGTTGACAATTCAGCATGCTATATAACTGTAAGCAATTGTATTTTTATATGGGTAAGCTTGCTGTGCAAATAGAGCTTGTAACAATCAGAAACGTCTAACTGAATCAATTATTGCATGAGAAATTGAACTTGGCTCCTCTTAATGCCATTCTCTTAATAGTCTTTCATAGGTATTTTATTTAATTTTCTTCATTGTTAATATATTTTGGGTTTTGTTGAACAAGCTACAAGTGAATGGATATACACTTATATTTCAAAAGAAAAACTTATAATTTTAAATTTGGTTGGTGAAAACAATGTGTTAAAATAGAATTTATTCCCCAATTCTGATTTTATTATCAGCTTATTAATATACTACAGATATAGAGAACCTTCGCAATTTCCTGAGACAGAACATTCCAAGGAAAGGCTTTTCTTTGTATCTGTGCAACATAAAGATACACATTTTTTTCTATTCAAGGAACTCCTGTCAAAGCAGAAATGAACAATATATCTACACATACATTTATAACTCATTCCTCCATGGTCCTTTTGTGTGAAAATACAAATGAAAGCTGTTAACAGTGTGATCTTTATGTCATTCATTGGAGCTCTTTCAATTTATGAATGGCAGATCCTACGTATTCTTAGTAGAAACAGCCGAAAGAAGACTAGACTTCCCCTCCCTCTGCTTGTATTTAGAAAAGTCTTCACAAAGCTAATTGCTAATACTATTTTCAGCAGACAGTTAAGATAATATATCAGTCTCTCTCGAAGAGGCAGAATAACCATATGGCAAAGAGGTGGAGAAAGTAGGCAGAGAATAAATGTATGTGGACTGTAAACTAATGAAATATGCATGAATGAACAAAAATCACCATTAAGGAGTATGCTTTCCTTTCCTGTACAGCATTACTGAAAATATCAAAATATGTGTGCAATTAAATAGTTAGAAATAATGGGAAGGGAGGGTATATCAACTCCAGGGAGGTTTGACTAATTCCATCCTTTCCGGCCAAAACCTGAAACCAAATAAATGTTGCTACTGTCACATCTGAACCTATGTTGGATTTTGGCTGAGTCAATCTACTTTAATCAATGAAGAGAAGGATTGGTGCTCTCTTGCTTTGGTCTGTGATAGCATCTTCTGCCCATACATATTGCAAGCACAAAAGCTGTTTGCAGTGAGACAGATCTGCAAATCAAAGTGGGTTTGACCTATAACTACCATGTACCTTGTGCAATAAGCAAAGCATCTCATTGAGGTGAATTTATCTGCACATTTCTAATGGCTGTTGTCCTCAAATTCTGCTTGTGAACTTCCCAGTTGTATTTGGGTTGGCCACTTTGAGAAATAGGATGCTAGACTACAGGGGCCTGCATACTTTTTCTGACATTTTAACCAAAGTTACATTTCAGCATCAGATGCATTTTGATCTTCTTAGATAAATTCAGCTGCTTAAATTTGCCTGTCACTGGGAGACTTTTGCCATCAGACAATTGTTGACCCATAAACAACTACACTTCTTCCAGGAATGCCTTTGAAAACATTCATACACTTTTACTAAAAATACACTTTTACCAAAAAGTGTATGCTACCGACTACTGATCAACCAAAGTGGAATCATCCCAAACATGCAACAAAGCAACAAAATAAATAAATAAATAAATAAACAAAACATCAGGACCGAATGGGCTCCTTGCAGAATTATATAAAAATCTACAAGAACCATTTGAGATGTTAATGTTGGACTTTATATAATGAAGCTTTAGAACAAGCCAGATTACCGAATTGATGGACAGAGGCATATATTATATTAATATTAAAGGAGGATATAGACAACCAGCAGGCTAAAAATTATAGGCTTATCTCACTATTAAGTGCCGACTATAAAATATTTGCCACTATAATCATGGAAAGGGTTAAAAAATTATTAAATGAAATCATCCACCTAGATCAAAATGTGTTCTTACCACAATTTAAGTTACAGGCTTTTGTGGACGATCTAGTGTTTGTGTTAGAGGATCCTATAAAGTCTGATATGAACCTTATTGAGGAATTGACAGAGTATGGGAAAATAGTGGGTTTAAAGATAAATATGACTAAGACTAAAATGTTGGTTAAAAATATGACATCAAAAGCAAAAGGGGAGTTAACGAAGAAATTGGGTATCCAAACTGTCAAAAAAGTCAAATATCTTGGTATACATTTATCTGCGAGGTGTGTAACCATAATTTGATCAATAAAACTAAGAAAGACTTTGAAAGGTGGAAAAACCTACAACTGTCCTTGATGAGTAGGATCGCACTCATAAAAATGAATATATTACCAAAATTTCTTTTCCTTTTTCAGAATATTCCCATTAAATTAGAAAAAGGTTTTTTTAAGGATTTGAATCAACTGATTTTGAAATTTATTTGGCAGGGAAGAAAACCAAGAATAAAACTCAAGGCTATGCAAGACACTAAGGAAAAAGGAGGATTTGGCGTACCAGATTGGGAACTTTATTATACTGCAGCCACTCTAACATGGCTAAGAGAATGGATAATGTTGAGAAATAAAAGATTACTCAAATTGGAAGGTCATGACCTCCAAGTAGGATGGCATGCCTTCCTTTGGTATGAAAAAGGACCTGCACATAAATATTTCGGTATACATTCTATCAGACAATCCCTGTTATTAATATGGAATAAAATTAAACATGACCACTATACCAAAATACCCATTTGGCTATCTACGATGGAAGCATACATACATCCAAATTTAATTAATATGGAAAATATAGTTACATATAAAGAGTTATTGAACAGACAGGGGGAGATGAAAACTAGATTAGAATTGACATCACAAGGAGTACAAGTAGAATGGTGGTCTTATTTACAGATACAGTCAAGGTTTGCACAGGATAGGAAGAAGGAAGGTATTGCCAAAGATTACACAACATTAGATAAACTATTGATACAGACAGAAAACAGGCTGATCAAAGTGTTGTATAGATTTTTGTTGGAATACAAGCTAGAGGAGGAACATGTCAAAGAAGCTATGGTCGCCTGGGCGAAAAATTTCGGTTACAATGTGGAATTGGCTAAGTGGGAAAAACTTTGGATACTTAATAGAAACTAACATTGGCTACGGCGTATAAAGAAAATTTTTATAAGATGTTCTACAGATGGCATCTCCCCCTAGCACGGCTCTCTAAAATGTTTAAAATTCTGGCCCCAAATTGTTGGAAGTATAAAAAAACACCAGGCACATTTTATCATATGTGGTGGACGTGCAATGAGGCAAAAAAATATTGGAAAATGACTCAATTATGGTTAGAACAAATGGTGGGAGACCAAATCTTGCTTAAACCAGAAATTTTTCTCCTAGGTATAATACCAGAGGGGTTTAAGAAAGATACACTTTATTTAATTATACATGTACTAACTGCGGCGCACATAACTTATGCACAATATTGGAAAAAAGAAAATACACCATCAGAGCTAGATATAATCAGAAAAGTGTTTGCCTGTGCGGAAGCAGATAGGCTCACTCTTGAACTTAAAAATAAAAGGGAATCAGAATATTTCGAAGTCTGGAACAGATTTTATGACTGGTATAAGACAAGGTGACAAGACTGGAACAAACTGTGTATATTGTGATTGGACAGAAGGCTAGACAATGTATTAAGTAGGCTAATTGTTAATGGTTGTGACTAGCTGTATATAATGTGAATGTATGGTCACTTCGACTTCGCGGTACTGCATTGTTTTAAATGTAAAAATAATAAAAATATATTGGAAAAAAAGTGTTATTACCAAAAAGGTAGCTAAGAAACAATACTAGAATGATTATGAATGTGTTGGAATTTTATGAAGCCCACCCCAAGAAACAAATAGCATTGATATTTTTGGATGCGCAAAAAGCCTTTTATAATCTAAATTGGCAGTTTCTTATTCATCAATTAAACATGAACTTCGGGGAAAAATTTATGGGGATGATAAGTGCAATATATTCCATTCAAACAGTAAAAATATTGCTAAATGGGAAAATAAAAGAAAATTTCAATATAGCCAAAGGTGTAAGACAGGACGTCCACTGTCTCTCTTACTATTCATTTTATCATTAGAAGTACTATTAATACATATTAGGCAACAACAAGAAATAAAAGACTTAAAAATAAAAAAGGAAGAATACAAAATACAGGCAATCATCCAATGACAACATCAATGACCCTGTCACTAAGTGACCTTTACAAGTGACCAGTTGATCTCGTGACTAACTGACCACACGGCCACTCAAGACCAAATTAAAGAGGATGAGAACTGAAACAGGAAGTTTAATCCAAATCCCACTGATGATGTTATCTTAGCCTGGAGATGAAACATTTGGAAGCTAATCAGCAAGTTCGGAGAACAAACCACTGTCAATATTTCTTTATTACTACAAATTACTATATTTTATTATTACAACTCTGTGTCTTGGTTTTATTTACTTTTTGGTGCTTTTTATCTCAATACAACCAGATGAAATGTTCCAGAGCTATAAGATCTGTGTCTTCTTCTTTTTTTAAACAGAGATTCTTATATCACGTTGCATAACTTTTTGCCTCTGTCAATAGTTGCTTTACCTCAGAAGGAAGGTACATGATTACAAGGTTCGTGGGGGTATGTACTCTATGAGGAATGAGCAAGGAAAGCAAGTAGTTGGGGGGGGGGGTTCAGAGCCATAACTGTGGCCCTATTCATTTCCTCTGCCAAAATATATGCTATCATTCTTTAGCCCCTTCATTTTGTGCTCTAATTTTAGTGTATTTTACTGTTTAATGAAACCATAGCAGTGATTGACATAATAACTAACTAAAGAAAAGTACAAATAGAAAAAGATAGATCAGTTGTCTGACTTACTTGCTTACAAAGTGTTTTTGAAGTAAATATACTGATGGTTCACTTTCATTCTTTTCTATGTTCATCCTATTTCTGTTTTCAGTATTAATTCAAATCCACACAAAGGGTTAATCTTGTGGACCATTGACTTTCTGTGGGGGAATGTTTAGGAAAATACTAACAGGCCAATTCAACATTTAATTGTTTACAATCTCACATAACGCTCACTAATATCCTAATTCAACATTACTCTGCAGATCATTTAACAGGACTCCTCCCATCTGAAATGCTTCTTTGCCTAGTAGTGTTCACACATGAAGTTATCTATCTTTGCTTCCAGTAGTTATCCAAATAACTTTTTAGTAAGCAACAAACTGATAAAATATTTAGTCACCATTTGTCATCACTGCTTTTCTCAAAATGGCATATTTTCCATATTTTTCTCCCACATTGTGTCCTAAATTTCTCTCCTCAAGTTTTACTTTTTCTTGGATTGCCTCTTTGTACCAGATGACAATGAATTGCTGAGCTGTTTTATTCTTTGAAAAGAACATGACTCCTACTATACGTATGTGTGCACTTAAGAATTGGCCACAGATCACCACTATTACCTTTCACATAGTCTATTCATTTAAATAATTCCCGTTTGCATATTCATGGCTTGAAACAACTTGTATACATTCTGATTTGTGTAATTGTTCTGGTTTCAAACAGACATTACAGGAACAGAAAATTGTTATACTGGGAACGGAAAATCAAGCATCTATGTCAATTTTATCTAAGTATGTGTTGCAGCACGGCATGCTACAAAACAAACTGATAAAAATCAGTGGGACTTCTATTTTTAATAGTATTCACATTAGTCAGTTTATTCATTGGAAATGAACTCCATTGTTCTGTACCATGAACAGTTTGCATTGCTTTGGATAAAATACTCAGACCCGTTGCATTTGGTTAGAAGAATGACACAGGAGATGGAAAGGTCAACTGATTTTCCAATATGTTTTGCTCAGAGAATAAATTATTTTATATATACTTCACTCAACTTATAATAGCAAAAATGAAAATGATGCTGCAGAAGAAACCATCATGTTACACCCCCTCCATCTGTCCCCTGCTGTGCACCCACATATCCCGTCATTCTACAAATTAATCTTTCACACATTTTAACAGAAAAATGTGTTAATGTTATAGAAGATAAAATAAGGAAAACAGAGATCTGTGTAATAATACATTAAAATTAAAATCTATTGGCAGCCACCATTATGACTGAAGAAACTGAATATGAGAGTAAACAGTCCAATCCATGTGGTGCTAATGGCACATGGATTAGAGCAAAGCTACAATTATCATGAGACCATTTTCTTTCTTTCTGGTGAAAAATATCATTTTGCCCTTCACCATGGTGACATCTCAAAATGTCCTGGCCCATGTTCAGGCCTGAACTTTCTTTTGCATTTGTGCACTTCTGTTGTTTTTTGTGGAACTGCGACATAGATTTTGCCTTATTAGTTTCTATACTATATTCTTCTGCTATGAAAGTTACAATAGTTCAGTGCTTGGATTTTGACTTATTTGTCACACTTGTCTCTTTTCTCCCCTCGATCTGTTTCATAATATAATGATAGTCAAGAGCCTTTTCTGTCCCAACCCGTCCCCAATTTGTTTGTGTCTCCGAGGTAGGGTGTGGGAGGAGTCACTGAATGGGTATTGTTATGGCCCAATTGCCTGGAGACTGAGGTAAATCTGAGGACACTCCCTCTGTTCCTACTGGTGACTCCCCAGATTAACCTCAGTCTTTGGCCTAACAGGAACTATTCACTGACTCTCCAGTAATTTAGTTTTTTAGTTCCGTATTTTTATAGTATTTTTTTCCCTTTCTAGTTTTTACAGGAATTTTTCTTTAGCTACCTTTTATTTTTGCCTCTTCTGCCTCGGTTTTGCGCCCTTTTTGCCTGGCTGCCTAAGTGCCTTCCGTGCTCGTTGCAGCCCCGCAGGCCTCGCAACACCGGCACCCCATGGAAGGGGGGGTGAAAGCCGAGCCTCGCAGCCAGCTGCCATCTGGAGGAGAAGAGGAAGCCATCGGATCCACGAAGACTCCAGAGGTAGCAAGAAGAAGAAGGAGCGGTTCATCCAGAACTGCTCTAGGAATTGGACCATGTGAGGCCAGCAGGGTGCACACGCAGAGAGACAAGGCAACTGGTTTCAGTTGCTGTAGCTCCCCAGCACTGCAGGAAGCAAGAGGATAATTGGGCCGAGCTCCGTGCTGGCCATCCGTGGAGGGCCCAGCACAAGGCGGAGCAGCGGTCTCTGTTCAGTCCACAGGTCGGCGGACAGTCAGGAAGGGCCCGGATCCGAAGGAGCACTGGATCCACGAGGCCCAGGGAGACCAGGCCACGGAGGCAGAAAGAGAGAGAGAGAGAATTCATCCAACTGTGAGTACTGTGATGACGGATGCCGTGCGGAGCAAGGGAGCAAGGGCTCCCAGCTCTCCAGGGCCTTCCGATCTGGGCGAGGGACCCTCCAGGGGGGCAGGCCCAAGGCCCAGGGGGAGATCACTTCCTAGGTTCAGAAGGAGGAGATCCCCACCCCAGACCTCTTCCTGGAGGTGCTGAAGTCCCAGTGGACCAAACTAGGTTCCTTTCCCACTCCTGGGAGTAATGATCGTAGATTTTACAACTTAAATGCATCTTTTAACCAAGCATTGCAGGTGCCTTCAGTGGACGCTCCAGTGGCAGCCTTGGCCTCCGCTTCCTCCGTAGTAACAGGAGACATCTCCAGCTGTCTTAAGGCAGAGGACAGGAGAGCGGAACTGGTCATGCGTAAGACCTTCCAGGCCATATCGTGGGCCATTAAGCCGGCGGCGACCGCATCCTTCTTCAATAGGTCCACCATCTTATGGCTGGAGCAGATCCGGGACAGGACGCCTGCTTCAGATGTAAGACTCCAACAGGACATCACAAAGCTGCTGGTGGCGACCCAGTTCTCGGCTGACGCCACCCTGGATGCAGTAAAGTATTCCTCCAGGGCTCTATCATCTTTGGTGGTGTCCAGACACCTTTTATGGCTTCATCATTGGCAGGCCGACTTCCAGGCAAAGTCGCCCCTGGCGGAGGCAGAGTACACAGGAGACAAGCTCTTTGGACCCGCTTTGGACCCCATCCTCTAGGATAAAAATAAAAGGAAGGTCTTCCTGTCCGCCACCAAATGCGCAGACCACCGAGTGGCACCATACACCAGGAGAGCTTCATACCAACCACCAGAGCAGGACCACCAGACACAAAGGTACTCTGCTCCCAGGTACTCCAGACAGAGAGACAGGCAGTTCTCCAGGGAGAGGTTTAGACCCCAGCAGACCGGCAAGCGGCCCTTTAGAGGGGGGGTGGCTGCTCTTTCCGCAGGGGTAAGTGATTCGGGATCGAATCTACCCATCGGCGGTCACCTCTCCTTTTTCACAGACCGCTGGGAAGGCATCACCTTGGATGCCTGGGTCCTCCAAACCATTAGATTGGGACTCCATCTGGAGTTCCGTTCCCTTCCACACAGTAGATTCCACACCTTTCCCCCCTCCAAGAACCTGGTTAAGTGCGCCCTAATGCGCGAAGCTATCCACCACCTTCTAGACATTAGTGCTATAGAACCGGTTCCGGAGGAGGAGAAGGGATCACGGTTCTACTCACACCTTTTCCTAGTTCACAAAGGTTCAGGGGGGTGGAGGGCCATCCTAGACCTTAAGCTCTTGAACTTCCAGAATAGGAAGTTCAAGATGGCTTCCCTCAAGTCCATCTTGAAAGGAGTTAGGCAGGGGGATTTCCTAGCCTCCATCGACCTCACGGAGGCCTACCTTTACATTATGATCGCCCCTGACCATCACACGTTTCTCAGGTTCTCATACCAGGGAGACCACTACCAGTACAGGCCCCTTCCCTTCAGGCTGGCCTCTGCCCCCAGAACCTTCACCAAGCTAATGGCCATGGCCACGGCCTACTCTGTTCCTTTCCGGTTTGTCTCCACTGTTATTTAGATGACATCCTAGTCTTAGGATGAGAGGGACCTCACTATCACCATCAGATTCCTCAAGGGGGCGGCCAACCTCCGGCCTCTGGTAGTCTACCGGTTCCCCTCCTGGGACCTGCCCACTCCTGGAGCTGCCCTTCGAACCCCTTAGGGAGGTCAGCCTTCAACTCCTCATCCTCAAGGTGATCTTCCTCGTGGCAAGCACCTCAGCCAGGAGGGTTTCCAAGCTTAATGCTCTGTCCTCTAGGGCCAACCTCTGCACCTTTCACAACAACAGACTCATTCTCAGGCTCGACCCAGCCTTCATGCCCAAGGTCAATTCCCCCTTTCATAGGGGGCAAGTGGTTATCCTCCCAGACTTCTGCCCTCACCCTTCTTCTGAGAGGGAAAGGTCCTGACACTGCCTAGACGTTAGAAGGGCCCTGGGCATTTATCTCAATTGCACAGCCTCCTTCAGACGGTCAGAGGCCCTCTTTGTCTCCTTCCATGCCTCTTCCAAGAGCACCAAGGTCTTGCCTATCACCATCAGCAGGTGGATTAGGTTGGCCATCTCCAAGGCCTACGAGGCCCGAGGGCTGCCCATGCCACAGGGCATTACGGCACACTCCACCAGGAGTGCGGCCACCTCAGCGGCCTGGACCACTCAGCCCCCATTGAGGACATCTGCAGAGCTGCAGCCTGGTCCTCTCCTTCACCCTTCATTAGGCATTACCGGCTAGATACTGTACATATGCCTTGGCCGAGGCATCCTATGGGAGGCAGGTTCTTCAGGGTGTCCTGGACACTCGGGAAACTAAGGACCAATAATCCCTCCCATGGACATCTAGCTTTGGTATGTCCCATTCAGTGACTCCTCCCACACCCCACCTCGGAGACTGTCAGTTGGTCCTACCTGAATTTTATGTCTTGAGGGTGGTCTGGGAGCAATCACTTCCTGCCCGTCAGGTGCCAGCGCCGGGCCTGAGTAGGCAACCACAGACCATTCACGGTTTAGGAAGGGAAGCTGCTGTTGGTTTTTTCTTTTCTTCCCTTCCAGGTCCTTCTTCTGAATCATCAGTTAATCTGGGGAGTCACCAGGAGGAACAGAGGGAGTGTCCTCAGATTTACCTCAGTCTCCAGGCAATTGGGCCATAATAATACCCATTCAGTGACTGCTCCCACACCACCCTCGAGACATGCAGTTCAGGTAGGACCAACTGACATTCTTGCATAGCTTGTGATATATTCTTTACCCTTTAAAAACAGTTTTGTATTCCAAACTGATTCTCCCACAAATGTATTTGACTAAAATATGGGGATAACCGACGATGAGACATCGAAAGAACATTGCTGTTAAAAGGCTGGATTAGAAGCCAAAATATATGCTATCATTCTTTAGCCCCTTCATTTTGTGCCCTAATTTTAGTGTATTTTACTGTTTAATGAAACCATAGCAGTGATTGACATAATAACTAACCAAAGAAGGAATGTCAGTTCATGTTTATTCCCAGGATTTTAATGTAATTATGGCTGGGTCAATAGGCAGGTCAGTCTATTACATAATCCTAAAGTCTGAAGGGCCTTTTATGTCATTGTGCCTAAACCCATGCTCAATTCAAGAATCCAAATTAAAGTATCTTTGACAGGTGGTTGTCCAGGCTCTGCTTGTATACATCTAGCAAACACAGAACGTAACACCTTACTCAGTAATTGACTCCCCTGTCAATCTCCTTTTACCTTTTGGGAGTATTCAAAAGCATAATGCAGACAGAAAAGTTGCAATTCATGTCTTCTATGGCAGCCGTTTGCCCCTGGGCCAAAAAGGTTAAATACCCTGTCTAAGTCATGAATGATCAGTGTACATTATATTTATACCCTTCATTAATAATCTTCATAATAATATTCATTAAACTTAAACTTCTCAATCATGCTACAAAAAAGAACTCAGTCAAATATGTCAGAACAAAGCAGCAGCCTCCTTATTGACCTCACAATTTTATTTTCAGTGAAGCAATAATAAATTCCCGCATTCACATTTAATTTGAATTATGAAAGACCATCAGCCATAACAAATGCATTCTGTCATATAAAAAGAGAGAGAAACTGCTGAGTTTACTTCATTTTATGAGTTTAGTGCAGTTGGTTTTTACTGAGAGTACTGCAAAAATGTGTAATCCCATACAAATGAAAATATTTCTCATTTTTTTTAAAACAATCCCATATTTTTTTCCATATATATAATTCTATGCATATGAGATCCAGTTACCTATAATTTGATCCTATGTCCAGTAATTCAAATAGAGTCTAAATTCCAATTACAGTGCAAGAAGAAGAAAAAACGTTTATGCTAAGACTATCTTGGGGCACTATTTTGTTTACTAATTATGAAGGAGAAAAATAGTTGCTTAATTACTTTCTTAATTTCTTAATTTTAAGATATTTAGCCTATACCTGTGTTCAACAGTAAAAAGACACAGAGCAGAAAACATCCTGCAGAAAACACAGCTCCAACTTCTCAACAAAAGAATAAGACAGATTAATTTTACAATTGAAAGAGAGTGGAACACAAACTTTAAGAGCTGAAATCACTTCTACCAATAGATGTATTGGCAGAGGTCACATAATTTACAAAGAAAGCACAACTAGCACCACACAAGAGCAAAGAACAAGAGAAAGGCAATTTTTCTACCCTACAGTTTAGACAAGAAAAAACACACAAAACAGAAGAATCAACCCATGATGAGAGAGGACAGTGACAAAACTGACCAATGGGTGAGAAAGCTGTCTGACAGAGGGCTTACCCAAACAGAAAAGAATATTTTATCCAAAGGACTGTATTTTGCAGTAAACACCAGAACAGCTACCAATTGTAGATCTTCTCACAGCCAGAGTCAGCCATCAGGAACAATAAGAGGCAGAGGCAGAACAATTAAGGATAAAGGTATCTGCAAGCCTCGCCAGTGCCAAAACACCAGTCTCCAATCTCACAAATCAAGAAGGGAGAGTAGTGTCATCCCTAAGAAGAGACCCGAACATCATCTTGCTGGCTGATAAAGGAGGATGCATAATTATCCTGAACACAGATGACTATAATGCCAAGGTAGACTTTTCTGAAGGACACTGCTACATCTAAGACTCTGAAGAGAGATCCTTCCAGCAGTTATAAGAACAAGGCCATTGATTTCCAGGAACAATTACTGAAAGATAATGTCATTGACATGCCACAATACTATCACCTTCACCCTAGGGAAGCCACTCCATGTATATATGGATTCACAAAATCTACCAAGAAGGAATTCCATTCAAAACAATTGTCAGCAGCATCAACTCCATCACCTACAACATTGCAGCAAAAAGAAAAAATCTCCATAGATATTTAGATTAAGTGGAAATTACAGAATATTCTGTTAGTTTGGCATAACAATTATTTCACCTAGACTGCAAGTTTTCAGAAGATCAGTTTAGGTAAAAAGTAATACTTGGATTATTTAATTTATAAACAAAAATTACACCATCATGATTCACATAAATTCAAACATCACTCATTCAAATAAGAGTATTTAGGAAACAAGTAAACTCAATAAATTTCCAAAGTGAGGCGTGGGAGGAGTAACATATGGTATTAATCCAGCCCTTTTGCCCTGGAGACTGAGGTAATTCTTTGAGGCCACACCTCCGTTCCTCCTTCTGACTTCCAGATTAACCTCAGTCTCCAGCCCAGAAGGAGTGTTTTTCCTGACTCTCCCTCACTTTGAAGACGTAGGGTTTTTTTTCCAGGATTTTTTCCAGCAGTTTTCAGCCTTTTACTAGTCCTTCAGGACTTTACAGGCTCCAAGAGTCCTTTTTACAGTTTTTTTTGGCAAGGATTGCTGAAGATCATCTAACCCCTCCTTTTGTGCTCAGCATTGCTAGCCAAACCGCGCCGCTAGCTAGCGCGATGCCAGGCAACCAGACGGTTGCATAAGCAGGAAAAAGGCCATGCAAAGAGCTTGGAGGCTCCATGCACCCTGGAGGCCATCGGAGGACCAGGGAGCTGGCAGATTCCTCCCCCAACGCTCCCAAGCTGCAGGGATTCAGGCTGCAGATCGGCGGACGCCATCTTGGTCCTCCGCCATCTTAGGAGCATGTGAGTGAGCGCGTGACCGACGTTCCTTCTAGGGACGCCAAAAGCGCTCAGAACACCGCTGAAGCCAGAAGAGGCTTCGAAGGCCCCAACTCTGCTGGCTCTCCGGGGAGGGCCCAATCCAAACAGTTCGCTGGGACTTGGGCCGCAGATCGGCGGCAGGGAATGCTGCAGCGCAAAGCCTAGCAGCCAACGTGCAATTCACCTGCAAGGCATCTATCAACAGACAGTGGAAAATCAGCACAAGGCAGCAGCCAAGAGAAAGGATGGACTGTGGGAAAGTCCTGGATCCCCCATCAGACACAAGAAGCACTCCAAAAATCACAAAAAACCTCATGAATGCTCAGAGTGTGGGAAATCCTTTGCTGGCTGGTCCCTCCTTTTGACCCACAGGAAGGTCCATGTGAGAAGTGGATCCAGTGAAGATTTGGAGAATGAGAAATCTTTCTCTGGGGAAAACTCCAAAGATCTCAGGAGCCCCCCAACACTAAACCCCTATAAATGTGTGGAATGCTTTGGACTAAAGTCAAGCCTCCTTAGACATCAGAGAATCTACACTGGACAGAAACCTTATCAATGTATAGGTATATAGGACCAACCAAGCATGCCAGGCCATGGGGAACCTTTGCCATACCTGCCTTACATGCTGCTCTGTGAAACACAGCCCCCGCAGAGAGAGAGGACAAGGACGAGGAGCATGGGGAGTCTGCCCCCCCAACTATCGCCAGCTGCCACAGCCGCCTCAGACTCCCTACACTACTTCCAGGCCCCACAGGGGAGAAGAACGAGGAACCCCCCTCCCTAACTATTACCAGCTCCAGCCGCCTTGGACTTGTGCTGAGCGCCTTCCCTGCGGATTTAAGAACTGTATTTTTTTTAGCTGGTTTGTTGAGTCTATGAGTATATGAATGTGAGAGAGAATGCGCCCACTTTTAAATTAATTATTGTATTATTGTATTTTAATAACTATTGTGGGGTGTGTCTGAAGAGAGTGTTTGGTGAGTACGATAGGATCGGGAGTGCGACCTGGAACCCCCTCCACTGAGTGCAGAAGCAGAAGTGGATGGGGGCCCAGACTCGCCTCCCATCCTGGAGTGAATGGTACCCGTGGCCTGCCGGGAAGAATGGAGGCCATGAGGGAGGGGGGGTCTATGGGGATGGGGGGATGTCAGAGCATTTTGGTTATGACTGGGAGGGGCAGATATGATGGGAGCTGTAGGGCTAGCCATTACCAGGGAAGAAGGACTCGCTACATTATAGCGATTCCTTGTTCTGGCCCCTCAGGCTCAACTCAAGGACCTGGTGGCAGAGGAGATCAGGGCCCTGGTCTCAGGTTGTTGTTGCTAAATGCCAGGTCGGTTGTGAACAAAGCTCCCCTCGTCCGGGATTTAATATTAGACGAGGAGGCAGACCTGGCATGTATAACCGAAACCTGGCTGGGCCGAGAGGGAGGAGTCCCCCTCTCAGAAATGTGCCCAGATGGGTTCCAGGTGCTCCACCAACCATGACACCAGAAAAAGGGGTGGGGGAATAGCAGTTATCGTCCGAAGGTCGTTAGTTCCTCGCAGGATCCCTGCCCCAGAGATTGTGGGGTGTGAGTCTCTCCTCTTGAAGTTGGACCTAGGGGTTCAATTGGGCTTGCTCTTGACATACCTACCTCCCAGCTGCGTCACAACAGCCCTGCCTGTGCTGCTAGAGGAAGTAGCCGGGTTGGCGGTGGAGTTCCCCAGACTAATGATACTGGGGGACTTTAATCTGCCGTCTCTTGGTGAACACTCAGATCGGGCACAGGAGTTCATGGCCTCCATGACAACCATGGACTTGACCCAGTAGTTCAGGGTCCAACTCATAGAGAGGGACACACGCTTGACCTTGTATTTCTCTTGGGGCAGTGGAGACATGATCTTGAATAGAGGCCTCACCCTTGTCATGGTAAGATCACTCCTTGCTGAGGCTTGACTTCAGGACGCTACTCCTCCATTGCAGGGAGGTGGAGCCGATTAAGTGGTTCCGCCGCAGGCGCTTGATGGACCCGGAGGGATTTCAGAGGGAGCTTGGAGAGATACCTGACTCCCTTGTCCGCAATCCGACCAAGTCTTTGGTCACTGCCTGGAACGTTGCGGCGGCTGAGGCACTGGATTGGATTGTGCCTTTGAGGCCTCTCCGCGGCAGTGGATCCAGGAGGGCACCTTGGTTTACCGAGGAACTCTGGGAGATGAAGCGCCAAAAGAGACACCTAGAGCAACACTGGAGGGCTAGTAACTCTGAATCTGATCGATCACTATTAAGAGCTTTTATCAGGACTTACCTAGTGGTGATGTGGAGGCCCCAACATCGCTGGCCTACTTGTTGTGCAACAATATAAACTGGTTGGAGCTCAGAGCCATCCATCTTGCCCTATGTCACTTCAGGACCACAGTGACCTGTCACCACGTCCTGGTCCTGACGGACAACGTGGCAGCAAAGCCCACGTGAACAGGCAAGTGGGCACCCACTCCAAGGCCCTCCGCGACGAGGCCCTCCAATTGGGGAACTGGGCAGAGAGGCATCTCCAGTCCATCAGAGCAGAACACATTTCCGGGACAGAGAACCAGCAAGCGAATTGGCTCAGCAGGAGACGATCGACAACGGAGAGTGGCATTTCCATCCCAGCGACTTCCTGCAGATCTGCAAGAGGTTCGGGCATCCGACAGTGGATCTCTTCGCAACCCAGGCGAACGCCCAGCTGCTGAGATTTGTATTGAGGTTCCCATCCAGAGGAGCCATGGACATGGATGCCCTTCGATGCAGATGGCCACCAGGTCTTCTTTACGCCTTTCCCCCCCCTTCCCCTCATTCCCGGGTGACCATGCCAGGGAGCTGGCTGACATGAGACTTTTCCTGGAAGTACTTCATGCTCAGTTTGAAGATGGGTCATGGGCCCAACTAGGAGAGGGGGAATGTATGTCACTAAAGCAGCAGGGTTGGTTATGTACAGGAATTCTGAAAGATTGCCGAAAGACTGCAAACCTGGCCGGAGCACCTCTTGGTTCACCAATTTTGTATGGGTCTGGACTGGGACCTGCATCAGGCATGTGTGTACTGGGATGTCAGCCCTCAGGCTGCCATTCATGCGGACAGATCCAGTGTACTTACCCCAGTACCCTGACAGTTGTTTGCCCTGTGATTCTCACACTCCCAGATTCATCCTGCAGGCTCCTTGCAGGCTTGGACCATCGCCGGGGCCTTTGGTGTCTGCAGGACATGGAATTTGGGACCTGTTTCCGAAGAGAAGGTGTGGGAGGAGTAACCATGGGTATTAACCAAGCCTTCTTGCCTATTGGAGACTGAGGAAATCTTTGGAAGCCACACCTCCTGCTGTTCCTGTGGCTACCCAGATTAACCTCAGTCTCGGCCTGAACGGAGTGTTTTTTCCTCTCTCCCTTCTCTCTGAAACTCAGGAGTTTTTTTAGTTTCAGCAAGGCTTACAGCAAGGATTTCAAATTGAAAATCAGTATTTTAGTTTCACCTTCCTTCTGCTGTGCTCTGCGCTGCTAATTCAAGCCTCGGCTTGCTAGCATGTGCGCAGACGCCCGCGGGGCCGCCCGGTCGCGCTGAGGGGGTGGAAGCCCTCAAATAGGCCACAGAATTGAAAGAAGCATACACACGACAACCGGAGGACTCCAGGAGGACCAGAGGACCGAGAACCCTTCCAGGATTGCAAAGGAGGATCCCAGCGGCGAGAGGAGGCTCCCGACGGCACCAGCAGCCACCATCTTGGATAGTCGCCATCTCAGGAGCACGTGGTGAATGCGTGTTCAGCGTTCCGATGCCGAAAGCGCTCACAAGGCACTAGGAAGCCGGAAGAGGCTTCCTTTCTGCTCTGCCCCGCCGGTGATCCGGGGGGTAACCCAGGGCCGTGCCTGCCGGCAGCAAAGACCTCAATCTAACGAGGAGAAGCAGCGGACACAATCCCTAGGAGGTGAATCCACCTTACAGCCGGCTGCAGAAGGAGGACGTGGGTGAGCAACGAACTGTGAGTAATGGCGGAGGTGACCAGGAGTAAGGATCCCAGACCCAGAGCCCCAGGGGGTGTGGATCCAGAGGAGGGGCCCTCTAGAGTGATTCCTCCTACTCCCAGAGGCAGATCCCCAGTTAGGAGGGACAAGGCCAGGGCTCCCAGGAAGCCAACCCCCTGGAAGGAGGCCAGAACAACCAGGGCCTCAGCCAGGGAGTACAGGGTGACCATCAGCCCTTCTCCCCCCAGATCTCGCTCCCCTCGCAGGCCCTCAGCCCGGGCTGAGTACAGGGCACCATCTCCAGCCTCTCCAGAGGGCTCTCTGAGAAGCCACAGCTCCCTTTCTCCTCCTCTCTTTCCTGCCCCCTTGGTGGATTCGAGAGCGGATCCCTTCGGCCGCAGAGCAGCCAGCCCAACCCAGCCTCGCCTAGCACCTCTATCCCCTGAACCCAGGGAATATTCCCAGCCACCAGAGCTCCAGCCTGCACTGCCTGACCTGACCAGCAACTTCCAGGACATGTTAGCCAGAGCTCTGGCCCAGGTTATGGCCTCCAGCCTAACTCAGTCGCCACAGGCCTCCAGGAGCAGAGCCCCTCAGGAGCCCCCCAGAGGACAGAGCGATCGCCCTAGCACCTCGGCTGCAAGGGAAGCTAGGTCCCCCTCCCCATCCACGGCTAGTGAGGCATCTGATCTAGAGGAGGGAGAGCTAAAGTGGGTTTTTCGGAGGATGAGGACCCCCAGGCGGAGGAGGATTCCACCATGGCAGGCCTTTTTCCCCCTTCCTTATTCAGTTCACTATTACGCAAGGCAGCCGCTACTGCGGACTTGGATCCACCCCCGAATCCTAAGCCTACAGCTGATTCCTCTGGCAAGGGCAAGAGCAAGAAGAAAAAGGGACCCTTTCATAGGCCCCCCATAGCTAAGGAGGAAATTCCCACACCAGAAATGTTCATGGAGGTGCTTAAATCACAATGGGTAAAACCAGGGTCTTTTCCCACCCCAGGGGGGAATGAAAGAAAATTTTATAATCTCAATCAAGCTTTCGCCCAGGCTTTACAGGTACCTGAAGGGGACAACCCGGTGGCCACCCTGGCATCCTCTTCAGCGATCGTTGCAGGCGACACAGCCAATTGCCTCAAACCTGAAGATAAGAAGGCAGACATAGTCCTACGCAAAACGTTCCAGGCAATCACCTGGGCTATTAGGGTGGCCGCCTCTGCTTCTTTCTTTAATAGGTCCACGGTCCTGTGGTTGGAGCAATTGAGAGATAGGACCCCAGCATCTGAAGTGCGACTCTTACAGGACATCTCCAAGATGCTGGCTGCAACACAATTCTCAGCGGACGCCACCTTGGACGTGGTAAAGTATGCTTCGCAAGCTATGTCTTCCTCAGTTGCTTCTAGGCGACTACTCTGGCTACGTCATTGGCAGGCGGAATCCTGGATGAAGTGGCACCTAACCGGCGCAGACTACACGGGGGAAAAGTTATTTGGGACGGCGCTGGAACCCCTCCTTGTGGAAGATAAAAATAAACGGAAGATCCTCCCATCAACAAACAAACGGTCGGACTTTCGCCACGCATCTTACCCCAGGAGGGCCTCCTACAGACCACCTGATGGAGACAGTCAAGGCCAGAGGTACCAAAACCCCAGATTTCACAGGCAGGGGGACAGACAATTTCAAAACAGGTTCAGGGGCCAACATCAGGGAAAGCGGCCCTTTCGAGGAGGAGGCGGTCGCCCCTTCCGCAGATTCAAGTGATCCGACCCCGGATCACCCCCTCGGATGAGTGGGTACTCCAGACGGTAAGGCTTGGGCTTTGCCTGGAGTTCCGCTCCCTTCCCCCCAGTAGGTTCTGCACCTTTACCTCCTCTTCAGACCCGACTAAGAGGGCCCTTAAGGCCAAGGCCATTAAACATCTCCTAGACATTAGGGCCATCGAGAGGGTCCCAGAGGGGGAGAAGGGGTCAGGATTCTATTTGAACCTCTTTCTAGTCCCTAAAAGCTCGGGGGGTTGGAGAGCCATCCTGGACCTAAAGTTACTCAACTCCAGGGTGGTATACCGCAAATTTAAAATGGCATCACTGAAATCCATCCTGGAGGGCATCCGGCCGGGCGACTTCCTAGCTTCCATTGACCTCACAGAGGCATATCTCCATATCAGGATCGCCCCGGAACACCGTAAATTCCTGAGGTTCTCCCATGAGGGGAACCATTTCCAATACAGAGCCTTGCACTTCGGGTTGGCCTCAGCTCCCAGGACTTTCACCAAGGTGCTCGCAGCAGCAGCGGGTCACCTACGTTCCCTCCCTGTCCGTTTATTCTGTTACCTAGACGACATCCTCGTCTTGGCCAGGTCTTCGGACTCGGCTGCAAGGGACCTGGGTACTACCATCGACACCCTCAGATCCCTGGGGTTCTCCATTAACCTGGAGAAGAGTCACCTCGTGCCTTCCACTACGCTCCTTCACCTAGGGTCCATCATCGACTCCGTGGCGGGGGAGGTTTTTCTCTCCCAAGATCGCAGGGACAGCATCATTAAGATGATTCACGAAGTTCGCAAGTCACGCTCTGTCCATGTAGTTCTTCTTTCCAGGCTCCTGGGGAAGTTTATCTCGTGTATAGGGATCATTCCGTGGGCCCAACTGCACGCCAGGGAGCTCCAGTGGCTCCTGCTGCCACATCAGAAGGCCGGAACGAGTGACGCGACCTTCAGGATCCGAGTAACACCCCAGGTGCTGCTATCCTTCTGCTGGTGGCTGTCTCCAGCCCTGAACAGAGGCTGCCTCTTCAGGGAACCACCAAGGACGACGCTCACCACCGACGCAAGCCTCTTCGGCTGGGGGGGCCCACCTGGAGAACCAGATTGCCCAGGGTCAGTGGACCCCAGCAGATCTAAAACACAACATCAACTGGTTGGAGCTCAGAGCCATCCACCTGGCCCTTCGTCACTTCAAAAGCAGGGTCAGAGGTCAACACGTCCTAGTCCTGACAGACAACGTAGCGGCCAAGGCACACGTGAACAGGCAAGGCGGCACCCACTCCAAAGCTCTCCGCGATGAGGCGCTGCGCCTGGGTCACTGGGCAGAGAAACATCTGGCGTCCATCAAAGCGGAACACATCTCCGGAACAGAAAATCACCAAGCGGATTGGCTAAGCAGAGAGACAATCGACAACGGAGAGTGGCAGCTGCACCCCACGATCTTCCACCAGATCTGCGAGAGGTTCGGTCACCCGACGATCGACCTGTTCGCGACACCGCACAACACCAAGCTGCCGGAGTTCGTCTCAAGGTTTCTGACCCCGGGAGCCATGGGCACGGACGCCCTACATTGCAGTTGGCCACCAGGTCTTCTCTACGCCTTTCCCCCCCTTCCCCTCATTCCTGAGGTTCTGAGGAGGGTGGTAACAGAGAGGGCAGATCTGATATGGTAGCTCCCTTTTGGCCGCGCCGCCCCTGGCTGGCAGACCTAGTAGACCTGTCCACAGCTCCTCCCTGGAGGATACCAGCAGGGGAGGTGGTGCTCCACCAGGGGTCCCTAGAGCACCCGGACCCCGAGTGGCTCCATATGACCCTCTGGCGCTTGAGTGGGAACAATTAAGACAGGCTCAGTTTTCCGAAGAGGTCATCAAGGTGGTAGAGGCATCCCGGAGACAGTCCACCACCCGTATCTACAATGCTTCTTGGGTGGCCTTCTCAGACTGGTGCCGGAGTAAGGGCATCTGTCCTATGATGGCCTCGGTTCCCCAGGTTCTGGACTTCCTCCAGGACGGTCATCAGAAGGGCCTAGCCACCAGTACCCTTAGGCGTCAGGTTTCCACTCTTTCCACTGTCCTGGGGGGGATGAATGCTCCCCCCTTGTCCCAACATCCGGTTCTTAGGCGATTTCTCAAGGGGGCGGCGAATCTGAAACCCTCAGTGGTCCATCGATTCCCCTCCTGGGACCTGCCCATGGTCCTCCAGGCCCTAACAGAGGCTCCATTTGAGCCCCTGAAGGATGTTTCTCTTCAGCTACTGACCCTTAAGGTTGTTTTTCTGGTCGCCATCACTTCGGCCAGAAGGGTCTCGGAGATCAACGCCTTCTCCAGCAGAGCTGACCTCTGCACCTTCCTAGATAACAGGGTCGTCCTCAGACTCGACCCTTCTTTCATGCCCAAGATCAACTCCCCCTTCCACAGAGGGTTAGAGATCGTTCTTCCGGATTTCTGCCCCCATCCCTCCGGGGAGAGGGAGAAAGCTTGGCATAAATTAGATGTTAGAAGGGCCCTGCGCATCTACCTGAAGCGCACAGCGTCCTTTAGACGTTCAGAGGCCCTCTTCGTGTCCTTCCAACCTTCCACCCGAGGGCTAAGGTCTCCCCGGCCACCATCAACAGATGGATCAGAGTGGCCATCTCGCAGGCCTATGAGGCTCGGGGTCTCCAGGTCCCGCAGGATATCACAGCACACTCCACCAGAAGTGCTGCCACATCAGCCGCCTGGTCCACTCAGGCTCTGTTAGAAGAGATAAGTCTAGCGGCCGCCTGGGCCTCCCCGACTCCCTTCATTAAACATTACAGATTGGATGCCTATGCCTCTGCAGAGGCCGCCTTCGGCAGCAGGGTCGTTCAGGGCGTCCTGGACTTGCAGGGGGGCTCAGGCCCGTCTAATCCCTCCCAGGACACCTAGCTTTGGTATGTCCCATGGTTACTCCTCCCACACCTTCTCTTCGGAAACTGGCAGTTGGACTTACCTGAACTGCATGTTTCGACGAGAAGTGTGGGAGGAGTCACTTCCCGCCCGTTAAGGCGCCCCGTGCCATGGGGGGGGGGCTGAGCACGTCCAGGTTCAAGCAACAGCTAGGAGGAATTTGTGTTGGCTGTTTCCTTTCCTTCCTTTCAGAAGCCGTTACAGTCCATCGGTTAATCTGGGTAGCCACAGGAACAGCAGGAGGTGTGGCTTCCAAAGATTTCCTCAGTCTCCAATAGGCAAAAAGGCTTGGTTAATACCCATGGTTCCTCCTCCCACACTTCTCGTCGAAACATGCAGTTCAGGTAAGTCCAACTGCCATTTTCATCATAATTTTGTGTTTGCACATAAATAATTTCACAACATTTAAAATGTGCTTAAAGGGCCTAAAGGATTGGAATCTGATTGAAAAACCAGATTTATAGCATATAGTCCTTATTTAATTCTGATTTGAAAGGAAAGGCTATATATAGAGAACTGCAGATCCAGCATTTTTGAGAGACCTCAACATGCACAATACAATCTCTTAACTAGCCACAGAAGGGTGAAATACATTCTTTGTTGCTCTCTGGCAGGAAGCAGTGGACATAATGTAAGTTTCCGGATTTACCAATGTTCTTCTAAAACATGTTTCTTGTCTTCTAAGCAGAGTGTATCATTCTGAGCAGAGGCTTCCTAATTTTACAAATCTTGCTGATAGTTTCCATTAAATTAAATGATAGTTATATAGTAAATTGATTTTCTTCTTTGTACTTAACTTATTTACAAATACACTTTGTTTTTAGACACATTCTTCCATTAATTGTACATACTCTTATTTGTATACTATAGATACTTTCTTATGTAGGGAGCCCCCTCACAGGAAAGGTCAACTGGGGAGCAGTTTCCTCAAATAGGAAAAAGCTTCCCCTAAAATAAAAGCCAATTTAAAGCCTCTCGCTAGCAGGGCAATCACCTGGAGCAGCTTTCGCAATGAGACAAGTGCCTGTGAATGAAATACCTCCAGCCTCCCAAAAAGGGATGCCAAACAAATTGTGTGGATGATGTGTCAGATAGATGAAAAATAGCAACTCTACCCCAACAAAATTTAAATTGTGCAAAATATATTTGCATATATTAGCACAAAATGGGGAATTGTAGGCAGCCACTTTTCAAAAGGGAAGGTCAGCTGGAAAGCAGTTTCCCCAAATTAGGAAAAAGGCTCCCCTGAAATAAAAGCCTATTCACATCCTCTTGCTAATAGGGAAATCGCCTGGAACAGCTTTTGCAACAGAGATGAGTGCTGTGAATGAAATATTATGTATCCATTCCTAAAGGCAAAGCGCTCCTTATGAATAGATACTGAGTATCCAGACAGCTCCATTCATAAGCAAATCACTACTGGCTGCAGTTTTCGCAAGAAGTTGAAGCTGAGCAGATTAAAGATACAAAAACAATGACACTTATGTTTACACTCCCCCACCCAACCTCAAGGACAGGGCATGATCCCTCGGCCACAATAAGAGTCATGCAACAAAAATTAGAATATTTAAAAAACACACTCTTCTATGTAAAATGTAAGTGCACTTCACAGTGAACCTGGATATTTGAATCACAAAGCCCCCAAATCATATAAAAACCCAGACCACTTTCCAGATCACTTTGTCAGTCACCCCAGAAAAAAGCTGCTGTTACTGTTGTTTTTGGCTACCAAATAACAGAGACCTCCTTTCCAATTGCAGCTTGCCTCAAAATTCATTTTCCTATATCTTTCTCCTGACTTGAAACAGGATCAGATTTTTCTTCCAACAATTTGGCACACAAGATGGGACTCCAGGCTGACCTACCAACCAACTTGGCCCAGGTAAGCCTTCACCTTACTGGCAGGAATTGCCTGTCCAGCCAGGCATAAAATTAAGATGTGTGTGCAAACTTTGTGGGAAGTAGACTTAACCCTACCAAGCTGTAGGGTTAATTTGGCCAGAAAATGGAATCATTCATTATGGAACTTTTAAAACACTAAGGCCCAAGCTAAAGCCCTCCCACATACCATACTGGTACTGTTGGGCAAAGTTAGCAAGTCCAGAAACCAAGAAAGAGGGGAGGTGGTATCTTATTTTGCAGCTTTGCACCAGCAACAGTGCCTTGACACAGACACTACCGCTTAAGGAAAACCTTCACCTAAGTCTGGAACAAATCATTCACCCAAAAGTCACCATTAGAGACCAAGTGGAAAGAACCCTTTTAGATCCTCTTGACAATCCAGACAGCTGTCAAGGCAGCTGAGAAGGACTCCTAAATGACCTATGTCAAACTAGCCATCCTCTATCACAGCACTGGGCCCACCCCAATCCCAAGGGTCCCACCCATGAAGTTCCTGAGGAAGGACTCATAAACAGACCAGTGGGCATTAAAGATTCTTTTTAATAACCAGGATGATGGAGAACACTGGGAGGGGAGGGGGAGATTTGCCATGACACTGCATCTGACTTGACTTGTAACTTCACCTAATGGATTTATTGAAATAAAATTGTTTCCTGATAAGGGAAATATTTGGGAATATCTAGCTATTGATAAATATCAAACTATTTCTTTTTGTCTGAAGGGAGGAATGTCAGTTAAGAACATCCTGTCAACCTGCCACATTGGGGAGGCTGCACACCTGTAGACTACCAGAACTCCACCAAGCTCAGAAACTACTTTTTAGCAGCCTCATTTTCGATTGGGAGCCCATCACTGACTTTAAAGATGAAACTATGTTTGTGTTACATACAGCTACTGTAACCAGTGCCAGCAAGTGCTTCAGGATGAAGAGCTGTATGACTTATGGAACACTTGATTACGAAGACCCGAACAATATACCTCTGCCCTGTAATCATACTGAAACCATCCCCTTGGCATACAGCCACGTTAAACTTCCTCTGGGCTAGTTCATACTTCATGGAACAAAAGCCTGTTCCTCCCTCCCCGCCAATTCCTCTGGGGAACCCTGAACCCTGGGGCAGTTAATGGTTTTTATGCCCTCCTTACAGAGACAACAGAAAAGGGACCTCCAATCCCTGGCACCGGATTGCGACTCCAAGACATTCCTACTCACAAAAACAGAATATGTGACATTAGCAATGCCATTAATTGGGGCTCCAGCATTTGCTGGAGAAATTTTATGAATGTCAACAGTCTGACATGCTCTCTTGTCAAAAGCCTAATTCTATCTCCCAAGCCCTAGACACTCTGAACAGAGAGCTGAGACAGATCAGGGAAGCCACACTTGAAAACACGGCAGCCATTAATTACCTAAGGCCCAACCATAAATCCCCTTTTGATCTGTCAGGACTTTTTCCTTGGCTACAAGACCTCCGCTGGTTGAAAGCCCTCCTGCTGGGAGCTGCTATTATAACCATCATAGGGATCCTTCTCTGTTGTCTTGTCAGTGCAAACCCCCAGGCTGAAATAGCCAAGGAAACTATTCCCCCCCCCCCGTGTCTCCCAAAAAGGGATGCCAAACAAATTTCATGGATGATGTGTCAGATAGATGAGAAATATCAACTCTACCCCAACAAAATTTAAATTGTGCAAAATATATTTGCATATATTAGCGCAAAATGGGGAATTGTAGGGAGCCTCCAAAAGGGAAGGTCAGCTGGGGAGCGGTCTCCACAAAATAGGAAAAAGGCTCCCCTGAAATAAAAGCCTATTCACATCCTCTTGCTAATAGGGAAATTGCCTGGAACAGCTTTTGCAACAGAGATGCGTGCCTGTGAATGAAATACTATGCATCCATTCCTAAAGTCAAAGCGCTCCTTGTGACTAGATACTCGGTATCCAGACAGCTCCATTCACAAACAAAGCACTGGTATCCTTCTGCGACGACTGCGGGAGGTGGGAGTGGGAGGCACTGTGTTACGGTGGTTCTCCTCCTACCTCTCGGACAGGTCGCAGTCGGTGTTAGTGGGGGGGCAGAGATCAACCCCTAGGCCCCTAACATATGGGGTGCCGCAGGGTTCGGTCTTATCCCCCCTACTATTCAACATCTACATGAAACCGCTGGGTGAGATCATTCGAAGGCACGGGATAAGATACCATCAATATGCGGACGATACCCAGTTGTATCTGTCCGCCCCGTGCCAACTCAATGAAGCGGTGGACGTGATGAACCGGGGCCTTGAGGCCGTTATGGACTGGATGAGGGCTAACAAGCTTGTACTCAACCCGGAGAAGACCGAGTGGCTGTTGTGCTTTCCTCCCAACAATTTGACCAGTGCTCCATCGCTCAGGCTGGGGGGTCAAATTCTACACCCCTCAGAGAGGGTTCGCAACTTGGGAGTCCTCCTGGACCCACAGCTGACTTTCGACCATCATTTGACGGCTGTGACCAGGGGGGCATTTGCCCAGGTTCGCCTGGTGCGCCAGTTGCGACCCTACCTGAATCGGGAGGCTCTCACAACAGTCACTCGGGCCCTTGTGACCTCTAGGCTGGAATACTGCAATGTGCTCTACATGGGGCTGCCCTTGAAGAGCATCCGGCGACTTCAGCTAGTCCAGAATGCAGCCGCGCGAGTGATTGTGGGTGCACCTCGGTTCACCCACATAACACCTATCCTCCGCGAGCTGCGCTGGCTACCTGTTGATCTCCGGGTGCGCTTCAAGGTGCTACTTGTCACCCATAAAGCCCTTCATGGTAGTGGGTCTGCGTACTTGAGAGACCGCCAAGAGCCAAGGTGGCGCAGTGGTTAAATGCAGCACTGCAGGCTACTGCTAGATCAGCAGGTCAGCGGTTCAAATCTCACCGGCTCAGGGTTGACTCAGCCTTCCATCCTTCCGAGGTGGGTAAAATGAGGACCCAGATTGTTGGGGGAAATATGCTGACTCTCTGTAAACCGCTTAGAGAGGCCTGAAAGGCCTATGAAGCGGTATATAAGTCTACTGCTATTGCTATTGTCTTCTGCCAATTACCTCCCTGCAACCAATTAGATCTCATAGACTAGGCCTCCTCCGAGTTCCATCTGCCAGTCAGTGCCGACTGGCAACTACAAGGAGGAGAGCCTTCTCAGCAGTAGCTCCGACCCTTTGGAACGATCTCCCCGTGGAGATTCGTACCCTCACCACCTTCCAGACCTTCCGCACAGCCCTTAAGACCTGGCTAGCCCGTCAGGCCTGGGGACAAAGATAATTGCCCCCACCCGAATGATGAATGAATGTTGCTTATTATTTTACTCTATGTTTTGTATGTGTTATTGTTTGTATATCCCTTCCCTTGATTTTATGTAAGCCGCCCTGAGTCCCCCCAGGAAAAAGGGCCGTGGCACGACAAAACCGCGCTACGCAAAATAGCGGAGATTAAATCGCGTCACTAAAGTCGCGACGTCATCATCGCGCGTCATCACCGCGGGGACAACAGCGCGGTGACAGAAGGGCGTTCTACATGCTTCGTTCTTTGCCTCCAAAGGTAGCCCTCCTCCTCCAGCTGACAGCGGCTGCAGGCACGGGGCAAAGCGGGCTGCCCAGCAGCAGCAGCCCGCGGGAAGGGTCCAGCTCAGCCGCGGGGGGCAGCAGGAAGCCCGCGGGGGGCCCGAGCAGGGCCGCTGACGCTGGGGCGGAGGAGGATGCAGCAGCGGCAGCAGCTGAGGCTCTCCCGGGGCCGGCGAAGTGGGCTTGCCCGGCAGAGGCAGGCCGCCCTCTTCTTCCTCAACAACATCTCCTTGGATGGGCGGCCGCTGCCACCGGGCAAGCCCGCTTCGCCGGCTCCGGGAGAGCCTCAGCCGCCGCCCGCCCTGCCTCTTCCTCCGGGGGAGGCGCCGGCGGCGGAGGCCGCCCGTCCAAGGAGATGTTGTTGAGGAAGAAGAGGGCAGCCTGCCTCCGCCGGGCAAGCCCGCTTCGCCGGCCTGGGAGAGCCTCAGCCGCCGCCGCTGCCGTGTCCTCCTCCGCTTCCTGCTGCCCCCCGCGGCTGAGCTGGACCCTTCCCGCGGGCTGCTGCTGCTGGGCAGCCCGCTTTGCCCCGTGCCCGCTGCCGCTGTCAGCTGGAGGAGGAGGGCTACATTTGGAGGCAAAGAACGAAGCATGTAGAACGCCCTTCTGTCACTGCGCTGTTGTCGCGGCGGTAGGGTCGTTTTTTTCTTAGCGCTTCGGACGCCGCGGATTTGCCTCCGCACTTATGTCGGCGCGGATAAGGGCATCGCGGTTTTGTGGTGGAACCAAAAGGGCGGCCTATAAGTGTTAATAAAACCCTCAAACCCTCAAACTGCCGGCTACAGCTCATTCATAAGCAAAGCATTACTGGCTGCAGCTTTCGCAAGAAGTTGAAACTGAGCAGATTAAAGATACAAAAACAATGACACTTACGTTTACATCCCCCCACCCACCCAACCTCAAGGACAGGGCATGATCCCTCGGCCACAATAGGAATCATGCAACAACAATTAGAATATTTAAAAAACACACTCTTCTACATAAAATGTAAGTGCACTTCACAGTGAACCTGGACATTTGAATCACAAAGCTCCCAAATCGTATAAAAACCTTTCTACTTTCCAGAGCATTTTGTCAGTCACCCCAGAAACTTGCTGTCACTGTTGTTTCTGGCTACCAAATAAGTGGAGACCTCCTTCCCAACTGTAGCTTGTCTCCAAATTCATTTCTCCTACATCTTTCTCCTGGCTTGGAACTAGATTAGATTTTACTTTCAACACTTATAACCTGCATGCAATATGATAACTGTATATGTTACATATGTATATATGTTGCATGGATTTGCATGTCCCCGCTGTCAGTGGTTAGTGTTTGAAGCGCTGTCATTGGCTAGCTAGGCTGCTGGAGCTCAATAAATAGAGAGCTCCAGCAGCCTGCTGGCAGATTGCAGCAGCTAGGGAAATAAAAGGTGCTGAAAGTAACAGGAGCCTAGAGGCCATTCTTTACGCACCGATCTAACACTGGCAATGAAGAACAAAGGAACTGACCATCCACCGCGTGACATCTGCAGCCATCTTACAGCAAGGACGACCTTGCTCCAACCAACATCAGGATGGCATCACACACATCTCCTGCAGCAGCAATCTTCAACCCGCAATCCGAGGACTGCTACACCTACATGGGATGGTTCAGAATGTTCCTGAAGGTGAACAACTACCAGGATCTACTGACAAAGTAGAAGACTCAGCCCCCAAGATATATTGGAAGAAAGTATCAAGCAATACCTAAAAGAGAGGGACTTGCCTACAATACTGGATATAACAAGGGAAATGCTGAATGATAAAATCACCATGATGGAGATGAAGGAGGCAATTAAAAAAACCAAAACAAAACACCGGGACCGGATGGAATTCCTGTGGAACTGTAAAAAAAAAAAATACAAGAGCCACTTGGGATACCAATGTTGGACCTATATAATGAAGCGCTAGAAAAAGTCAGACTATCGAACTCATGGACAGAGGCATATATCACATTAATATAAAAAGAGGATACAGATAACTTGCAGATTAAAAATTACAGGCCTAGCTTGTTATTAAATGCCGACTATAAAATATTTGTCAAAATAATTGTGGAAAGGGCTAAAAAAATACTAAATGAAATTATCCACCCCGATCAAAATGGATTTTTTTCCAAAAAGGCAATTGAGAAATAATACGAGAATCATAATGAATGTATTGGAATATTATAAAGCCCATCCAGAGAAACAAGTCGTGCTGATATTTGTGGACATGAAAAAAACGTTCAATAAATTGGCAATTCCTTATTAACCAATTAAATATCATGAATTTTGGAGAAAAATTTGTAGGGATGATTAGGGTGATATACTCCACACAAACAGCGAAAATATTACTAAATGGGGAAATAACAGAAAAATGTAAGACAGGCCCACTATCTCCCCTTTTATTTATCTTATCATATATTAGGCAACAACAAGAAATAAAAGGATTAAGAATAAAAAAGGAAGAATACAAAATACAAGCTTTTGCAGATGATTTGGTCTTTATTATAGAAGACTCACTAGATACAGAAACTAAACTAATAAAGAAATAGAAGAATTCGGCAAGGCAGCAGGGCTTAAAATTAATAAAGATAAAGACGATAACTAAGAACCTTGGGTTCCACCACAAAACCGTGTTTGACTAAAGCGCGCTCAACGAAACCGCGTAGCTGATGTCATCAACAGGGCGACAACAGCGTGGAGACAGAAACACGCTGTAAACGCTAAACCTAAAATTAACCCCTAAACCTAAACCTAACCCCCCTAAACCTAATCCTAAACCTAACCCTAAACCTAACCCTTAACCTAACACTAAACCTAACCCTTAACCTAACCCTAAACCTAATCCTAACCCTTAACCTAACCCTAACCCTAACCCTTAACCTAACCCTAAACCTAACCCTTAACCTAACCCTAAACCTAACCCTAAACCTAATCCTAACCCTAACCCTTACCTTAAGTTGAATCGGCTTGCTTTCAAAGCGCTATTTAAAGCACCCTTCTTTCTCTGCGCTCGCTGTTGTCGCCCTGTTGATGACATCAGTGACGCGGTTTAATCGGGCGCAGCTTAGTCGAGCGCGGTTTTGTCGTGCCGCGGAACCTTGCTCATAGTCAGAAAGAGGAATTGGAGGAGAAATTGGGAATACAGACAGCTAAGAAATTGAAATACCCCAGAATCTGGCTATGGGCAAAATGCTCATCCATAAAAGAACTATAATAAATTACTACTACAAATAAAAAACCATGTGGAAAATGAGGGAAATCACAGCTATCACTAATTGGAAGAATTGCTACAATTAAAATGAACATATTACCTAAATTCCTATTCTTCTTTCTTCAAACAGTACCGATAAAATTAGGAAGGAAATTTTTTGAAGAATTAAATAAAGTAATATTAAGTTTTATCTGGCTAGGGAAAAAATCCTGAATAAAATTAAAGTGTTTACAGGATAGCAGAAATAAGGGAGGCTTTGGACTCCCAGATTGGGAACTCTATTACCCAACAGCAGCCGTGACTTGGTTAAAAGATTGGATAAATTTAAAAAACAAAAGGATATTGAAAATAGAAGGCCACGACTTGCAACTAGGCTGGCACGCAATTAAAACAAATCACACACATACTTTCAGAGACATCAAATGAGAGATGCTCTGCTATATGTCTGGGGGGAAATTAAGAACAACCATTATATTAAAATCCCAATTTGGCTACCAACTATAGAGGCAGTGATCTATCCCAATGTATTAGACCTAAATAAGATAGTAAGGTCTAAAGAACTATTAGATAAATTAAAATCTAACCAAGAGTTAAATTATCAAGGAATAGAGATAGACTGGTGATACCGGCAAAGTTGGACAATGTACAAAAAAGACTATAAGGAACAACGGAGGAAAAAATGATAACTAAAGCATACAACTATTTTCTGATATTTAAAATGGAGGAAGAAATGGTCAAAGAGACTGTGATAATTTGGGCAAAAAATTTCAGCTACAACATCGAGTTAGCACATTGGAAAAAATTATGAGAAAAAATTACAAATTAACAATGTCAGCAGCCTATAAAGAAAACACATACAAAATGTTTTAACGTTGCCATTTACCTCCGGCAAGATTGGCGAAAATGTTTCCGAATAGATCATCGGAATGCAGTTACTAAGTGAACTATGTGGCTGTTAAATGAAACTGGCTTCCACCATTGTCACATGACCTCAGGATAGTACACTTGTCAGAAATAATACATGCCAGTTGCCAAGCATCCCATTTTTTATCAGATGACTATGGAAATGCTACAATGGTTATAAGCAATGTTCCCTCTAATTTTTTTTCCGTGTGTGCAGAAAAGTATAGTGTTCGGGCAGCACATTTTCATGCCTGAGCACCTGAATTTTTTTTAGCCATAATTGCCATCAGAGCAGATGTTGGGAGGAGGGCAAGGAGGAAAAGGGTCCCCTCCCTCTCCCTCAGACCCCCAGGAAGGGAGGGAGGGGAGGGGGAGGGAAAGGAAAGAAAATGGGAAAAAAGAAAAGGAAAGGAAAAAGGAAAGGAAATAGAAAAGAAGGAAAGGAAAAAGGAAAGGAAATGGGAAAGAAGGAAAGGGAAAAGGAAAGGAAAGGAGAAAGGAAAAGAAAAGAGAAAGGAAATAGAAAAGAAGGAAAGGAAATGGGAAAGAAGAAAGGAAAGAAAAAGAGAAAGGAAAAAGGAAAGGAAATGGCAAAGAAGGAAAGGAAAAGGAAAAGGAAAGGAAAGGAGAAATGAAAGGGAAACAGAAAGGAAATGGAAAAGAAGGAAAGGAAAAGAAAAAGGAAAGGAAAGGGAAAAAAGGAAATGGAAAAGAAGGAAAGGCAAAGAGAAAGGAAAGGAAAAAGAAAGGAAGTTAGAAGAAGGACAGAAAGGAAAAGGAAAGAGTGGAAAGGATTGGTACTGCTCAAAAATCAAGTCTCAAGATCCCATGGACCCCTTTGGCTCAGGCAGTCCAATCCCACGCTGCTTCAACCAGCAAATCCCATTTTCCCAGGAACTGACGAAGCCCCAGAGGACCAATGGGAATTCTCCCTTCTGCAGCGTCATCAGTCTCCGGGCAGAGTCTTCCTTGATTTCACCAATCAGAAATCAGAGTTCAGAAGGGAGGGAAGGGGGATATTTTCAGTCACATTTAAAGACATTAAAAAACACTGCGCTGCACTTTGAAACTTGTGCACGGTGTTTCTTTGTTACCTGCGCAGCCGCTCACGCTCGCAGCTTAAAGGGAACGCTGGTTATAAGTGTGAAAACTGGTCATAATTTACTTATTTCAATGCTGCTTTAAGTTCTAAATGAATGGTTGCAAGGACTGTCTATAATACTGTGAACCATGATAGTCACTAATTTAGTAGCGGAACAGAGATATGAATTAGGTACGCAGATAGAAAAAACAGAAAAAGAATGCTGCTATCAATATCCTTTCAAACTTTTTCAGAATTTATTTACTTATGCAGTTTACTATCAGCTGTTATAGCTTTCTAGGCAATAAGCACTAAAATTACAAAGTTAATTTCAGTAAAAATACCAAATTTCACAAATAGCAATACAAAATAAGAATACATAAAAAGAGCTACAATAACTTAGTAAGGGCAAAAATAGTATTCTTGTTTCAGTAAAAAATAAAAAAGTTAATAAAAATTCTATCAAACTTTAATACATAACACCAAATATATATAAGTGGCTTGGATAAATTAACAAATCTGCTGGGGGCTGAAAAAAGCTGTGAATCTATCCCCCCAAAAGACCCATATACTTGAGATCAAAGTACCCTGATAGATACACTGAATTATTTATGTATTGCATTCTTTTCTTTCTTTTTTTTAGCTTAGGGATAAAATAAGTTTCTCTACCACTCAATTCCCCCCCCCCCCCAAAATGGTCAAGATGATTTTGGAACATTTCTTAAAACCACATCACAAAATGAAAACGACTATTAAGCCTGGTTTTCTTTGCAATGTTTGAACACTCTGCTATAGAACTGATGCTAAAAGAAAAGAAACAGCAATGGATTTACTTCAAGAGAACCCATGAACAGAATAAACTACAGTTCTCTGATTGTTGATTACTTTTATTTATTTATTTTTTAAATTTATATGCTGCCCATCTCCCTGATAAGGTGACTCTGGACATCTTGATTGATGCTTCTTAATATGTCTGCTTGCACATTGTTTGCATTTAGTTCAGTAAAGCCATATCTTTCTTTGCATTTGGCAAGGTAAAATCTCAACAGAAGAGCAACTTTACCATAAAGGACCTTCACTTTGCATTTGATGCATCTACTTGGGAAAAAAAACAAGTCCAATACACAGCTTACACAAAGACTGTACTATTACATTAAAAACCATGACTTACATAGAATTTTAAAATGGCAGCAACTGATCTACTAGGCGAGCAGTGATTATTTTATCATATCCAAATTATCTCTCAGTTGTTAGATGCTTAATTGGTGCTTCCCTTGTCTCATTTATTTATTAAAAGGTGATTGCAGGTTATGAGAGTACTAAAAACATCATGGAACTGGAATGTTCTGGAATGCCCATGAAAATACTTTGGAATATCAGCTGAATATTCACAATAGTCATTTTACATTCAGAACATTTTCTGATCAAATCATGATGTGTCCCTCTAAAGGTTACTGCCAGCAGTTATATATTCTTTATTGAACATTGTTCCAATACCTTTCCTGACAACAGAATTGTCAATCCTTTGGCAAATTTGAACAGTCTTCCAGATATTGATTATTCTTTGAATTTTATGCACGTTAGCTTGAAGAAACATGTGGGATTTGGCTTGAATAATCACTCTTGCAGTATGACAGACTACATTGATAGTCTTAACTTAAAAGATCCTTCAGGAAATCAAAAAGAGGATTGTCCATTTAATCCTTTGTTCATGCAGCATGCAACCATAGAGTAAAATAACTAGTTGGAAACAACAAAAATGTCTAAATATATCTACTGTACCTTTTTCTGTATTTGAGTAGGACCAGCTTTAACCTATCATGACATACAAATATTGACATACGAACACATTGTAAGCTCCCCCAAAAATTACTATTTAGCTTTTCACAAAATCATATCCTACATACACTTATGCAGCCCAGCTACTTACTACACCCTATGCGTCTTTCATTCTGTAAAATTGAAAGCTTATAGATAAGACACTGTCATCATTGCCTCTACTGTTGTTAAAAATGTTTAAAAGAGGCAACCATTAAGATCATATCAAGATTTAAATGCGTTGCAGTTGATAGCATAAATGTTCCATCATCCCAATGTTTGAAGAGAGTGCCCCACATTATGCTCCCACCCCATTTTTTTAAAAAAAGGAACGTAGGATTGAAAACCCAGATAGAGACTTCCGGATGAGCATGGTCTGAGAGGGGTTGTTGTTTTTAACAGCTCCGGATCCTTGGCTGCGTTAAACTGTCTAAACAGTATCCATCAACTGTTTGACAGTTTGATTACCTCTTCTCCGGGCATAGGAGGAGGAGGTGAGAAAGCTGTGTTTGGATAGCGCTCCATTTAACTCCCCCAGAACATAAATCTGGGGGTGGGAGGTGTGAGCCGCCTGGCAACACAGTGAATTCTCTGCATCAAGGACTTCTTCTGTCTTTTTGCAGAACGAAGGCATACGTCCACCATCAGCTCAAGGATTGATTTATTACTGATTCCAACACGGGCAGGCTAGTACTGGAGAACTTCTAATTGTATGTATTAAGACTTTAACTCCATTTTTTAAAGAATTCCTTCTGATAAACTACTTGCTAGAAACACACAGAAAATGGCACCGAACAACTTTGTAGGTGGGGTCAGGCTCTGATGCTACAGATTTTTACAGAGCTCAGAACATTTAAAGATCATTCAATCAGTAGTGATTTATTACTAAACTAAATAGTAATTGCTGGACAAGCGGATTGCCTGGATTTAGTAATTGGGTGGAGAAGATTAAATGTGAAATGGCCTCTAACCAGCAAAATATAAATGCCTCGAAGAGCTCTGGTAATTCACCTGATCCTGGAACTAAATTACAGTCACTACTCCCCCCCCCAACCTCCTCCTGCCCCTGCAGGGGAGCCATTGACCCGAGAAATACTGCAAAAAGAATTAAGTGTGGCCTTTGCTGAGGCCTTAAAAATCATGCAGCTGTGATGGAAATTAAAATACAGGAAAAGATATCTGCTGCTCATAAGGAATTGTCAGAAGAAGTTATGAATTCAGTCCATAATCAACAAATTAGAGATGATATTTTAGAGGCTTTTAAGTGCCTATCTGGTTATGTATCTGGAATCGAAGATAAATTGGAAGATTTTAATGAATCCAATATTAATCTGGTAACGAAAATGGATGTGGTTCAACACATCCGAACTGAGAGACATCTGGCGAGAAAGGAATACAGAAGAATATGACTTTACATTTTTTTCTGATAGACATCAATCCTTTTCTAGGATTGACTTTATACTAACAACAAATGATTTGCTTTCTAGGGTAAAGAAGATGAAGATATGTTCCAGAGCTTTATCAGATCATAATCTGGTTTGGATGGAGCTGGAATATGGGATGCAAGCAAGAAGGACTTGGAGATTGAATGAAAACTTATTTAGATATGAGAAAAATATTAATGAATGTAAAAAATTGTTAAGATAATATTTTGTTTTTAATATGAATAAGGGCACATCTATGGAAATGGTCTGGGACGCAAGTAAAGCATACATGCGAGGAGTTCTAATAAATTTAAATAGGTTACATAGATGTAAACAGGAGGAAAAAAGAACTGAACTAGAGGAAGAAATCAGGAAGAGGGAACAGGAGTTAATATTAAACCCAGGAGATAAGAAGATTAAAGAAGCAATTACTTTATTAAGAGCGCAATTTAATATGCTGATGTCAGACTAGGTGGCTACTAACTTGCTATATGTAAAACATAATACTTTTTGTAACGCAAACAAATCTGGTAGATGGTTAGCATATCTGATTAGGAAGAAACAGAAATCACGCAATATATCAAAATTACATTATAAAGGGAAGGAAGTGTATCAACAGGATGAGATTCAAAAGGTCTTTCGTGAATTTTTCACAGGACTGTACATGAATGACAAATTACAAGGTTTAGATACCTGGATAAAGAAAAAATACCCATAGTTAAAGAAGAGCAGAGGGAGAGATTGAATCAACCAATAACTTCGGGGGAAATTCTCCAGGTAATTAAACAGCTAAAGGTAGGGAAAGCACCAGGTACAGACAGTTTGACAGCGGCTTATTACAAAAATCTACAATTAGAAATGGTAGAACTCCTTAAGGAACTATTTAATAAGATCCAAATGGAAGGGAAGGTACCCCCATCTTGGAAGACAGCCTTCATATCCCTGATACCTAAAGAAGATCAAGATCTTAGTCAACCAAAAAATTACAGACCTATATCATTACTTAACATAAATTATAAAAATTTTCACTAAAATACTAGCGAATAGGTTAATGTTGGTTATTCAGGAATTGATTCATAATGATCAAACCTGTTTTACACAAGGGAGACAAATGAGAAGTAAGACAAATTGTTAATGTACTGGAATATTTGGGAAAGAATAATCAAATCCCTGCAGCGCTTATATTTCTAGATGCCGAGAAAGCCTTTGATCAAGTGAATTGGCAATTTTTAATGAAAATAATGCAAAAAATGCAAATAGGAGAGCACTTTTTAATATATCAGGAACAAACAGCACAAATTATAGTCAATGGAAGTTTAACAGACCCATTTAAAATCGAGAAAGGTACAAGGCAGGGTTGTCCCCTATCCTCTTTACTGTTTATCATAACTCTGGAATTATTGTTGAATAAAATACGGGGATCAAATGATTTACAGGGAATCAAGATTAGGCATCAAGAATATAGAATACGTGCTTTTGCGGATGATTTGGTTATAACATTAACCCAACCACAGGAATCTACTAAGGTTTTAATGAATATGATTAATCAATATGGCCAAGTGTCCGGATTTAAAATAAATTTAGGGAAAATAAAGATGCTAGTTAAAAATATGAACACTAAACAAAGGGAAGAATTAGAAGGAATGACAGGATGTGAAATAGTTAAAAAGGTTAAATATCTAGGAGTCTATATCTCAACCTCAAATGGGGAACTATTTAAGTATAATTATGAGCCACTATGGCGCAGCATACAGAGAGAGATGAAAAATTGGGGAAAATTACAATTATCTTTGTTGGGAAGGATAGCAGCAGTGAAAATGAATGTTCTACCTAAATTTTTATTTCTTTTTCAAATGATACCAATACTTTAAAAAGATGCAAATTTGCTAGAATGGCAGAAGGGCATTAACAAATTTGTGGGCAGGGAAGAAGCAGAGAATAAAACTAAAAATAATGCAAGATGTGCGTGAGAGAGGAGGTTTGAAATTACCAAATTTAAAACTATATTATGAAGCAGTAGTTTTATCGGTAATTAGTGACTGGATTAACTTAACAGATGATAGAATACTTAATATCGAAGGGCATGATTTGGTATATGGTTGGCATGCTTACCTGCTATATGACAAAAAGGTAGATAAGAATTTTAAAAGTCATATTTTAAGGAATGCTCTATTGCGGGTCTAGAAAAAATATCAATACAAACTAAATGATAAGATACCTATGTGGGCAATTCCTAGACACACAATAGAAAACATAAATATAGTACAAAAACAGGATGTAATTACATACAGCTTCTCACCTTAGAAAGAGGTGTATTACAATTAAAACACTTGAATGTACTAAAAGAGGAAAAGGCAGTTCAAACATGGTTTCAGTATGGCCAGTTACAGGCCAGATAGAAAAAAGATCAAAAAATCGGTTTTACGCAAAATGAGGATAATTTACAAAAACAAATTAGGGATCAAAGTACAATGCATATAAAGAGACTATATAATGCATTAATAGAATGGATTCGGAAACAGAATTAGTTAAATACTGTATGATAAAGTGGGCACAAAATTTTGAAGAACCAATAATGTTGGATACATGGGAAAAGATTTGGGTAAGAAATGTAAAATTTACACAAGCCCAAAATAAGATGTTTATAAATATTTGTAAAAGTTTTTTTTTTCAAAATTTTCAATTAAAAAAAAAAGAAAACCCAGATAGTTTAAATTCAATGATATTATCAAGACAGGATTTAAGCAGTTCAACATACAATCAATGTAGCAGTTCCATTACAAAAAACAATTATCTTTTTAATTCAGATACTGTAGTAGATTTAAGTACAGTTTTATCCACTGTACTTAAAAATTATTTCCAATTTACTGGATTATTTATTGTAAAAATAGACTTTCTGCAGATATGATACCACCCAATTTCAAAATATTAATTAAATAAAAAACAATACTAGTATCTGTCTTGGCCAAGGAGGCTGCAGAGAGGAAACTCAAATCCATAATAGTAATGACTTTATTGTGCCAAAGGAATGTTTACAGAACACTTGGAAGTTTTTAATTTCCAAGAATTCTTCTTGAGGCAAGGTAGTTAAATATCCAAGGAGAAAGTGTGAAAAGAATATTTTGCTGATATTTGAGCCATGTCTTAAATAAAACAAAGGATTGCCAAGCATGCCCGTTGGAACTTATCAGTACAGAGGTTCTTTTCAGTTGCATTAGAGCATCAGTTTCCCAAGCGCATGTGCCAGAAGATGGCTGCCGAGTTTTTCGCTCCGGCTCGGGCTGTTGAGAAATAGCCTAGAAGAAAGTGAAACCTCGATCCAGGAGCCTGGTTTCCGCAGCTAGAAGGAGGAAGAACTCCCCAGCATACCCGTGCCAGCAGCGTACTGAGGAGACTTGCCTCCCCAGAGCTGCTAGGCACGGAAGACACGGATGACAGAAAAAGCGCTGGGAGTGGGGCAGAGGCTGCCGACACTTCAGACCTGGCCCGAGAGAAGCTGCTGACGCTAGCGCGGCTTGGAGGTGCGGCTGCCAGGGTCCCTGGCTGGAATTGCTGCTGCTAGCTGCTGGAGACCACCGCGCCCCAGGGGGCTGAGGATGCCACGGCTGCCTGGAGTGAGGTGGCCGCCTGGAGCCGGGCAGTTTGCTGACCCGCCGGGAGACGCTGGGAAGTGCCAGAGCTCACATTAACGCCGAGCTGCTGATCAGCTGTGAACCTACTAAGAGATTAACCAGGTTTGGAGGATACGGAAGGCACCTGGAGTTCCTTGAGCTGACTGAGGAGGGATTGCCTTATTGAGAGATTGTTTTATTGAAAGACTGAGAAGAAAATATTGAGAGCACAGAGAGGAAAATGCTGGCTTTATTAAGCACTTTAACATCACTTTAACATCACTTTAACAAGCACTTTAACATCATTTATTAAGCATTAAGCACTTTAACAATTGCTGTTCATGTCGTGGGCGGTGGACAGATGATGGCAGCGTTTCCTTCCATCATTCGGCGCCTGCAACATCTTCTGATTATACCCGCCCAGCTTGTTGAACTCTTGGGGTCTTTATTGAACTACCATTGTTCCAGAGGAGGTGGAGACGATCTGGGCGCCCATAGAGACTGGCTTTTTTGGGTGGCTGATTGCACCTGCCGCCGCCATAGCCCTTCAGACGCCCTCCCCCTCCCTCCTCCCTCTGCGACTCAGCCTTTGTATCAACATTATCATCGTCTTCTTCAGAGCCCTGCTTGGGTGGACTTTTTCCCTTGGTGGACTTGGAGAGCTTTTTCTACTGCCTTTTATTGACAGTGTGGAGCCTCAGTTTATCTCCCCCGTTGGTCATTTGGCCCTTTTCCAGCTGGGCCTTTAAACATCTGTGCCTAAGAGGACTCTCGGTTCCACCTTACTTTCTCAGACTCTTGGGACCTTTCTCAGCTTTACTAGAGGGGGAAACGTTATCCTCCCCCTCTGTATACCATCTGTGGATTGTGGCTAGGTTCTCAACCATCTTGGTCAATTTAATTGCCATAGGAAGGGAGAGGAGCAGAGTACCTCTCCCTCCCCCTCTCCATCTTTGTTTGTTTCATCTAAGATCTGCGCATTTTTAGTTTCTCCGCATTTTATGAATGAGGTGTGTATGGTGTGACTGTAGATGGGTGTGCCCACTTTTTAATTCCTATTATTATTGTAACTTTTGTGTTTTTAAACTGTTAGTGGGGAGTGATTGGGATGTGACTGTGTTGTTTGAGTAGGTTGGGACCGCAACCGAGTACCCCCTGCACTGATTGCTCTGCAGAAGTGTCAGGGGGGCCTGGGCTTAATCCCAGCCGCAGGAAGATTGATTCGACGGGCCTGTCGGGAAACGCGGGGGCTATGGGGGTGGGTGGAGGGATTACAGACACGGGAGTGGGCCGGAGCATTACGGTCTTAACAGGGAGGGGCAGATATGGCGGGGACATTAGGGCTGGCCATTACTGGGGAAGGAGGGCTCGCTACGTTACAGAGATCCCTCCTTCCGGCCCTATGAGTCCCACTCCAAGGCCAGATGGCGCGAGTAATCAGGACCCTGGTCTCAGGTTGCTGTCGCTAAATGCCAGGTCTGTAGTTCACAAGGCTCCCCTTGTCCGGGACCTAATTTTAGACGAGAGGGCAGACCTGGCATGTATTACTGAAACCTGGCTGGGCCCGGAGGGAGGAGTCCCCCTCACACAGAGATGTGCCCAGAGGGTTTTCAGGTGCTTCATCAGCCGCGACCCCAGAAAAGGGGTGGGGGTGTGGCTATTGTTATCCGAGAGTCTCTAGTACCTAGTAGGATCCCTGCTCCGGAGCTTGTCGGGTGTGAGTCCTTGCTGGTGAAGTTGGACCTCAAGGGTCAAGTGGGCTTGCTGTTAACGTACCTGCCTCCCAACAGCGTTGCAGCAGCCCTCCCCTCGCTCCTCAAGTCAGTAGCTGAGCTGGCAATTGAGTTCCCCAGGCTTATGGTTCTGGGGGATTTCAATCTGCCTTCGCTCGGTGAACACTGATGGAGCGCAGGAGTTCATGGCTTCCATGACAGCCATGGGCTTGACCCAAGTAATTCGGGGCCCGACTCACTCGGCGGGTCACATGCTCGACCTCGTATTTCTCTCGGAGCTGTGGAGTTGTGATCTTGGTTTGAGGGGTAACGTGATCTTGCCCCTGTCATGGTCGGACCACTACCTACTGAGAATTGACTTTCGGAGACCAAACCCCCACTGTAGGGAGGAGGAACTGATTAGGTGTTTCCACCCCAGGCGCCTTATGGACCCTATGGGCTTTCAGACAGAGCTTGGAGTTATTCCTGATACCCTCGTCCACAGTCCGGCGGAGACTCTGGTTGCTGCCTGGAATTCAGCAGCGACAGAGGCTCTTAACCTGATTGCGCCTTTACGGCCGATCCGAGGCAGTGGATCCAGGAGGGCCCCTTGGTTTACCGAGGAACTCCGGGAGATGAAGCGCCGAAAGAGACGCCTAGAGCAACGATGGAGATCCAGTAAGTCTGAGTCAGACCGAGCGCTTTTAACATCCAGCATCAGAGCTTACCTTCGGGCAATTAGGACGACAAAAAGGACACACATTGCCTCTCTGATTGCTTCCGCTGAGTCACGCCCAGCCGCCTTGTTCAGGATAACCCGTTCCCTCCTAAATAGGAGGGATACGAGCGATCCTTTGCAAGGCAGAGCTGAGGATTACGTCCAATTCCTCGCGGATAAAGTTGCTCGGCTTCGGACGGACCTGGACTCCAATTGCGCAGAGCCAGCCGAGGCACCAGGGAAGAATCTGGAAGGACATCACTGGATTGATTTTCAAGCTGTTACCCCTGAGGACATGGACAAAGCCATGGGAGCTGTAAGTGCCTCCACATGTGTACTGGACCCGTGCCCCTCCTGGCTGGTCGCTAACAGCAGGGAGGTGACACGGGGCTGGATCCAGGTGGTTGTTACTGCCTCCCTTCGGGAGGGTTCTTTCCCCCCGCTCTAAAGGCGGCAGTGGTGAGACCCCTTCTGAAGAAGCCATCTTTGGATCCAGCCGTGTTAAACAACTATCGTCCAGTCTCCAACCTCCCCTTTGTGGGGAAGGTTGTTGAGAAAGTGGTGGCCTTCCAGCTCCGGTGATCCTTGGAGGAAACCGATTATCTAGATCCCTTCCAGTCGGGATTTAGGCCTGGCTACAGCACGGAAACCGCTTTGGTCGCATTGATCGATGACCTCTGGAGAGCCAGGGATGGAGGTTATGCCTCCGTCCTAGTGCTCCTTGAACTCTCAGCGGCCTTCGATACCATCGACCATGGTATCCTTCTGCGACGACTGCGGGAGGTGGGGGTGGGAGGCACTGTCCTACGGTGGTTCTCCTCTTACCTCTCGGACAGGTTGCAGTCGGTGTTGGTCGGAGGGCAGAGAGGGCACCCTGAATTATGGGGTGCCGCAGGGTTCGGTCCTGTCCCCCCTCCTGTTTAATATCTACATGAAACCGCTGGGTGAGATCATTTGACGGCACGGGATAAAATACCATCAGTACGCAGCTGTATCTGTCCGCCCCATGCCAACTCAATGAAGCGGTTGACGTGATGACCCACAGCTGACTTTTGAACACCACTTGTCAGCTGTGACCAGGGGGGCATTTGCCCAGGTTTGCCTGGTGCACCAGTTGCGTCCCTACCTGAACCGGGAGGCCCTCACAACAGTCACTCGTGCCCTTGTGACCTCTACACTGGACTACTGCAACGTGCTCTACATGGGGCAGCCCTTGAAGAGCATTCAGAGACTTCAGCTTGTCCAGAATGCAGCCGCGCGAGCGATCGTGGGTACACCTCGGTTCACCCACGTAACACCTATCCTCCGCGAGCTGCACTGGCTGCCTATTGGTCTCCGGATATGCTTCAAGGCGCTAGTCGTCACTTATAAAGCCCTTCATGGTATTGGACCTGGGCACTTGAGAGACCGCCTGCTGCCAATCACCTCCACTAGACCTATTAGATCCCACAGATTAGGCCTCCTCCGAATTCCATCCGCCGGCCAGTGCCGACTGGCGACTACCCGGAGGAGAGCCTTCTCTGTGGCTGCTCCGACCCTCTGGAACGAACTCCCCATGGAGATTCGAACCCTCACCACCCTCCAGGCCTTCCGCAAAGCCATTAAAACCTGGCTGTTCCGACAGGCCTGGGGCTAAAGAGCTGTTGCCCCCGTCTCGAATGGTATGACTGTTGTGTGTTTTTAAATTATGTATTGTTATGTTTCGTCTTTTATTTTTTGTCTGTACCCCCCTTCCCTGATTTGAATTGTGAGCCGCCCTGAGTCCCCTTCGGGGGGAAAGGGCGGCATATAAATATAATAAAATCAATCAATCAATCAAGAAGAAACAAGCAAGTAATTGTTGGACCCAAAATTCTGGAAATGTGAAATCTAGTTGAATGAGTATAAGATGCACTAATTGTTTAGAAGACTGAAAGATATTTAAAGAAAACATAACCTGGTGGGCGCCTGTCCTGGCGGGTCTATTTACTTTGGTTAGGGATGTAATCCTAGTCTTGGGTTGGCAATATACATATATACACATACATACACACACACACACACACACACACACACACACACACACACACACATATATATATTGATTGATTGATTGATTGATTGATTGAAATAATGTATCTGTCACTTTAAATGCTCAAGTGAGATGCGATTGGATGCTGTTGCTTTAATCAGCCATAAGAGGGAGTAGGAACTACTACTACTGGTTGTTCCTGGTTGTTCCTGTATGTACTCCCTGCTTGTTATTGGAGTTGAATACTGTATATTAGATGGTGGCTACTCTGTATGTTAGTTACCTGTCTACATGGTGAATTGTGAGTTGAGCATCTGTAATGCAACATGTTGTATCATAGACTGTGTATATAATTCAAGACTACTTATTGCTTGTTTTGGAGAATGTTTATCCTACTTTATTTTTGTTAAAACAAGTAATCTTTGCACAGCAGCTGTGATTGATAGTGTGACTATTCAGTGGCACATTCCTTGCTACCTTCTGCTACTTAACTCTAGTCTAAAAAAGGAGATATACTTAGTATATACTTAACATTGGTTATGGGCCCAGAGTACCATTAGTAGTGATAGGGGAGCTGGAGTCGCTGCACACTACTGTATCCAGTAGCTGTTTGTGATATCACCTATCCCTTTGAAGATGGTGCACGAACAAGCAACGAATTTGTTGTTGGTCACCCAGTTGGATGGCACAAACTATGTTTCCTGGTCCAAAAAATGCAGTCTGTTCTTGCGTAGAGAAGGGCTATGGGATGTTGTGCGGAACCCGCCAGATGTATCTGCCTGGGATCCACAGGATGATGATGACGCCAAGAAGATAGTGGAGTTTCACCGTGCCAATGAACGAGCGATGTGTATCATTGGACTAACATTAGCTGACCAACAACTGGTTCATATTCGTGGTGAAAATTCAGCTGCGAGGTGTTGGGATACTTTAAAGAGGATTTATGTAGGTGACACTGTGGGTGCACATATTCATATTACATGTAAACTGTTCAGAACACGGCTCCAGAAAGGTGGAGATATGTTAGCTCATTTGAACTTTATGAAAGCAGTTTTCCAGGAGCTACATGAAAAGGAGTTGATTTTTTTCTGAGCTACACCAGGTCTACATTATTCTTTCTTCGCTGGATGAAAGCTATGATGAGTTTGTATCTTCTCTTGAAATTCTAACCCGACAGGACGTAACATTAACTGATATGACTTCGCGACTGTTGGAAGAGTCAAGAAGGTGGAAAGAGAACAAATGAGAGAGAAACAACCTGAGAACATGGGTTTAGCTCCATCTGCATATACTGTTAAAAATGTTTTGCTTGTGGTGCTAGGGGGCATATAGCTAGGTTCTCTAAAAAGGCAAAATCAGAGAACACCCAAGAAACTAGGAAGAATACTAACCTTCATTTGGCTAAGTTGGGAAATGCATCAGTAACCCACGTTTTGTGGATAATTGATAGTGGAGCGTCACTGTGCATCACTAGAAATAGATGAAATTTCATCAAAATGTCCGCCAGCAGATAACATGTGTCTTTGGCGAACGGGTGGAAGCTAAAGGCATCTGGTGAAGGTACTGCACACTGTGCATGTGTAAAGGAGCAGTTACTTATGTTATATATGCCAAAACCTAAGCTTAATTTACTTTCCATAAGCGCTTTAGTCAATATTAGCTACACAATAACATTTAGGGGAGATACATGTATTATAGAGAAAGCAGGTACAAAGGTTACTGCTAATTTGAGAAATGGTTTGTATGTAATGCCTGATGCATGTGTAGTTAATTCGATGTATACAAATATTAAACCACATGATGAATGTGTACATTTGTTACATAGGTGTCTGGGGCATATTAATTTTAAAGCATTACAGCAAACTGCTAAGGACAAAACAGAAACATTCCAGCAATTTTATAACTGGATGAAATTTGCTGAGAGGAAAACAAAACTTAAAGTAGTTACCATTGTAACTGATAATGGAACTGAATTTATAAACCAGAGTTCAAACTATGGTTAAGCAAACTGGAACTGAGCATAAACGTGCCGCTCTTTATAGGCCACAACATAATGCGTTTGTGGAATGGAAAGGAGAGTCATTAAAATGCAATGGTACTGACAATGTTGTCATATTCAGGTTTACCAAACAAACTATGGGGGGGGAGGCAATGATGTGTGGTAACCATATTCTTAACAAGGTAGTTAATGCATCTACTGATGAATTATCATTTACTCACTGGCATGGCAAGAAATCTGACCTTACACACGTTCGGAGCTCCTGCATGGGTTCATATTCCCGCACAAGTTAGACTAAAGGGACAACATTGAGCTCGACAATTAATATTCGGGGGTTATAACTCTAACCACAGATCATATAGGTTTTGGGAGCAAGGCACAATTAAGGTGTACCATAGTGCTAACGCTAAATTTCTAGAGAATGTTGGGTGGAATAGACTAGAAACCAATGATGAAGTAGTCATTGACACCCAAGTAGACCATGAGAATAGGACAGAAATATCACAATCAAGTAATGAAGGGAAGATGTCTACTCAGAAGGAGGAAGTAAGAAAGCAGGAGGACATTCAACAGCATAGTCCACCTATAAGCCCCGAGTTACCCAGATGTTCAACTCGAGTAACTCGGCCACCTGACAGATATCAGGCATCTATTGCATGTCAGATGGACAAGGTGCCTGCTACCTACCATGAAATGACTACATATCCCACTGAGGATCAAAAGGTATGGCAATCTGCATGGATATGGAATTTAAGTCATTGCAGGATCTAGGAGTGTTTGAAAATGCTCAATTACCTTCAGGTAAACATGCAATAGGCTGCAAATGGATATATAAACTTAAAACTGGAGTGGATGGGACTGTAATGTATAAAGCTAGGTTTGTTGCTCAGGGATTTGATCAGTCAGCTAATGACTACGACAAAGTTTTTGCTCTTAGTTTCAAAGCAACCACATTGCGTGCAGCATTAGTATGGGCAGCGAAGCAGAAGTATGTAGTGTACTCTTTGGATGTGGAAACTGCATATCTGCATGCACCACTGCAGCATACCATATACATGAAAAGGCCATTGGGGTTGAAAGCCGAAGAAACCACTGATTGCTGGAGATTGAAAAAGAGTCTTTATGGCTTGAAGCAATCAGGATTCGAGTGGAATCAGTGTATAGTTAAAGCATTGATTAAAGTAGGGTTTAAGGCTGGTATGGCTGATCCTTGTTTGTTTAAAAATGATAACAATGGCATAGTTTCATTATTACTGTTATTTACTGACGATATAGCCGTAATAACAAAAACTGAACAAGAGGCTATTAGAATCATTTCACTTTTACAGAAGCAATTTAATATTAAAAAACTTGGAGAGATTCGGCAGTATCTCAGATTGAGAATAGTAAAAACAAGGCGAGGATTTAAAATATCGCAAACAGAGAAGATTAATCAGTTACTTAAGAATTTTAGGATATAATTATGTAAACCATCAAAAACCCCGATGAGTCAGGAGTTTGGCAAGTTTGAGGTAAAGAGTCCTATTTTTGATAAAGGATTGTATCAATCATTGATTGGTAGTTTGTCCTATCTCAGCAACTGGTCAAGACCTGATATATCATATAGCGTGAACCAGCTAGCCAGGTTCAACGCAGAACCTACTGAAAGACACTGGCAAGCTGCGAAAAGAATATTAAGATATTTGAAACACACAATGCATTATGCGTTGTATCTAGAACCTACTGATGATTTTAGGTTGTCAACCTATGTCGATGCAATTTTCACCACAGATCTTAATACACGGAAGTCAACTTCTGGTACTGCTGTGTTTTTAGGTAAAGCACTAATTGGATGGAGGTCTATTAGGCAAAAACACCTTAGCCTATCAATAATGGAGGCTGAATTTTCCTGTTTATCATTATTATGTACAGACATAATTTGTTATAAACAATTGTTAATAGATATGGGGATCCCTGAAATAGAGCCGATCATTGTTCATGAGGACAACCAGGCAGCTATACAGCTGGCTACAAATCTTGCAGTAAAAACCAGAACTGAACATACGGACTTGCGATATCTGAATGTGCGACAGAGTATTCAGAGTAAAATGATTGTATTGGAATATTGTATGTCTGAACACAATATAGCTGACCATTTCACTAAGGCACAAGTGCTATAAAACCCAAAAAGTGTTGTGATGACTATGGACTAAGAATGTGAGGTATGTGTATATACATTGGCAACCCAAGGTGGAGAATGTTAGGGGTGTAATCCTAGTCTTGGGTTGGGCAATACATATACATATACATATACATATACATATACATATACATATACATATACATATACATATACATATACATATACATATACACATACACATACACACACAGACACAAACACACACATACACAAACATATATGTATATGCATATGTATATACCATGATTGAAATAATGTATCTGTCACTTTAAATGCTCAAGTGAGATGTGATTGGATGCTGTTGCATTAATCAGCCATAAGAGAGAATAGGAACTACTACTTGTTGTTCCTAGTTGTTCCTGCATGTTCTCCGTGCTAGTTATTGGAGTTGAATACTGTATATTGGATGGTGGCTACTCTGTATGTTAGTTACCTGTTGTGGCTTGGCTGGAGCCTTTGGAGCTGCTATCAGACTTTGACAGCGAGGGGCCCTATGAGTCATGCTTGGAAGAGGCAGAAGGCTTTGGACAGGGGTCTGACTCTGAGCAGACTCAGAGAGACTAGTTGGTCCCCAGGTAATGACTGAGCCTTGGATCAGTGGGGAGGAGACAAGAGAGGCTGACACAGAAACCTCCTGTGAGTTGTTTCGGGATGCACGCAGGAGAAGGGCTGACTGACGTAAGGAACAATTAAGGACTCATAGGAGGTGATAACGAGCAGCTGTTGCTCATTAGGGTCTCCTGCTGCGGATAAAAATGACTGATGGTGCCACGCCCTGGTTGCAGAAGTCAACATTCTCCATTCGTGTGCAACCATTGAGAAAAGCATTTGGTTAAGTGACTTGATTTATGTACTCCTGTTTTGTATTAGTTTGAGTGAGGACTTTTGCCAGAGCATTTATCTGTGTTTATTTTGGGCTCGCAGCCAACAAGAGCCAGGACTGATAAAAACATTCCTTTGCAAGCTTTGTTTGGCTTTAGTTTCTGAACGAACAAGGTGCGGGTCAGAACAGTTACCTGTCTACATGGTGAATCGTGAGTTGAGCATCTGTAAACCAATTTGTATCATAGACTGTGTATATAATTCAAGACTACTTATCGTTTGTTTTGGAGAATGTTTATCCTACTTTATTTTTGTTAAAACAAGTGAAGTTATCCTTGTTTTAACTTCAACGGCCGTGATTGATAGTGTGACTATTCAGCAGCACATTCCTTGCTACCTTCTGCTACTTAACTCTAGTCTCCAAAAGGAGATATACTTAACAACTTTTATTAATAGAACAGGGCAAATTCCTGCTAGTTGGTGCACATCAATAATTATTCCACTTCATAAAAAGGCTCTAAAGATAACCCAGATAATTTCTGGTTAATTAGTCTAATCGATATTTCAACAAAAATTTATGCTAAGTATTTGCTTCATAAATTAGAAGATTGGAAAAGAGAGAGATAACATTCTAGCTGAAGAACAGACAGGCTTCAGGAGCAGAAGATCTACTATGGACAATTGTTTTGTACTGGACCATCTAATAACAGAAGTTTAAGTTCTGGAAAAAAACCACTGTATGTGGCATTTATAGACCTGAAGGCTGTCTTCGATACAATTAATAGACAAATTTTATGGGATAAATTAGAGGCCATGGGAATAGAAAAGAAATTGCTATATTTAATTAGATTGTTATACATGGAAACCCAGGTTAGAGTTCGAGTGAACAGGACAGGTTCGGTAACAAATGCAATCCCAATAAATAAGGGTGTAAGACAAGGTTGCATTTTAGCTCCAACACTTTTCAATTTATTCTTAAACGACTTGCCAAAATGTTTGGAAGACATATCACTCGATGGGCCTAGTATATGAACAAGACAGGTAAATTGCTTGTTATATGCCAATGATATAATTTTGATGTCGGCCTCACAGGTGGGCCTACGAAGGTCACTCGGGAGGTTGGCAGCTTATTGTACAAAGAATCACTTGATAATTAACATAGAGAAATTAAAGGTAATAATATTTAGCAGGCAACAAAAGATGAGGAGATGGGTTTTAAATGGCAGAAGAATAGAACAAGTTCAGTCATTTACCTATTTAGGGATAGTATTCCAGACAAATGGTAAATGGAATAAACATGTAAAAGACGAGCTCAGAAGGCCTGGCCTCCCAATTAAATAAACTTATCTTAAGAGAAAACTCCATTTTCATTAACCCCAGTGTTAAAGGGGGAGCTTCCCTGTGCGAGAACAGAAGATGGCGCCCAGGCGTTTTGCTCCAGCCGATAAGGAGAGCAAACGCTGAAAAAACATCTGAAAACCTGAAAATTCTATGCCCGAAGAAGGTCCCGGGGATGTCCGGAATCCAGGTGACCCGAGGAGCCCAGACCTTTGCGGGGGTCGCCGTTTCTGAGCGACCCCGGACTGCACGATCTCGAAGGTCTGTGAGCTGCGAGCCGCCCGCGTTATCCGGCAGTGGGGGGGCGGCGTCGCGTCGGCGTTTTTCGGCCCAGGCGATTCCATCTGGTTTATCGAGCCACTTTACTGGGGTTCTATGGGACTATTACTGCCTTGGAAGGAGAGAGAATTTATAGAGCTAGCCCAGTCCCTTGCGGGGGTCGCCGTTCCTGGACGCCCCCGGGCTCTACAACTCTGGGGATCTGGGTGCCGTGAGTTGCTTGTATTACTTGGCGGTGGGAGGAGTAACACCACGTCGGCTGCAACAGAGGCGGCTTTCGGCATTTCTATTTGGCTTATCGAACTGCCTCATTGGGGCTGTGTGAGACCATCATTATTTCGGAGGGAGAGAGAACGCATCGGAGCAGTGTGGGGATTGAGCAGAGTGGATGGGTGGCTTTCCCCGATGCTGCATCAGCCCCTCCGGATGGCCCCTTCTTCCATCCAGCCTTACTTCCCTCCCAGCATTGCCTCCGCCCTTCTTCATCCCTGCCCAGTCAGGTGGCCCCCTGGACGCATGTTACTTCCTGCCCCCCTTTGCTGCGGTGAGGCTCTTCCTTGTGTCTTCCACGTACCATCTGCCGCCCCCTTATGGTGGGTTTTTAACTTCCAGCCACCTTTGATTGTGGTTTGTGGTCACCCAGACTTGCTAGCTAAGTTCCATCTGTCTTCGGACCTGCTACCTCAGTTCCATCTGGTTTCAGACCCGCTAGCTCAGCTTCACCTGGCTTCGAGTACCATCAACATCACTATCTGCCATTATTATTCTTGGGGCTCTATTTGGAGCAGCACTTGTGGAAGAAGGCCTCCTACCCCCTTCAGCTGTTCCGGACTCTTTGGACTTATCCAGACCAACAGAAGAGGGGAATACGAACTACCCCCCTGTATACCTTCTCCGGACTATAACTGGACGCTAATCACAACAATTATTTTAATTACTTCAATTACTGGGAGCCACTTGGCTCTACCTGGACTCGCATCTTAACAACGTAATAACTGCGCAATTCTATCTTTTCTTTCCTTTTTTTTCTACCTCTTTTTTTTCTTACTGTGTTTGGGATATGCTAGGAGTATGTATGAGATTGAATGAATGATCCCACTTTTTATCATTATTATTGTTGTATTTTTGTGTTTTTAATCTCCTTGTGGGGATTGCCTGGGCGAGTGAATGAGTATGTATGATTCGGAGGACCTGCCGAGGAATGCGGGGGGCACTGGGGTGGTTGAGGGGACCAGGGACACGGGAGAGGGCCGGAGCATTACGGTCGTAACAGGGAGGGGCAGATATGGCGGGGACTTTAGGGCTGGCCATTACCGGGGAAGGAGGGCTCGCTACGTTACAGAGATCCCTCCTTCCGGCCCTATGAGTCCCACTCCGAGGCCAGATGGCGCGAGTAATCAGGACCCTGGTCTCAGGCTGTTGTCGCTAAATGCCAGGTCTGTAGTTCACAAGGCTCCCCTCATCCGGGACTTAATTTTAGACGAGAGGGCAGACCTGGCATGTATTACTGAAACCTGGCTGGGCCCGGAGGGAGGAGCCCCCCTCGTAGAGATGTGCCCAGAGGGATTTCAGATGCTGCATCAGCCGAGAGCCCAGGGAAGGGGTGAGGGTGTGGCTATTGTTATCCGGGAGTCCCTAGCACCTCGTAGGATCCCTGCTCCGGAGCTTGTCGGGTGTGAGTCCCTACTGGTGAAGTTGGACCTCAAGGGTCAAGTGGGTTTGCTATTAACGTACCTGCCTCCCAACAGTGTTGCAGCAGCCCTCCCCTCGCTCCTCGAGTCGGTAGCCGAGCTAGCAATTGAGTTCCCCAGGCTTATGGTCTTGGGGGACTTCAATTTGCCTTCGCTCGGTGAACACTCTGATGGAGCGCAGGAGTTCATGGCTTCCATGACGGCCATGGGCTTGACCCAGGTAATCCGGGGCCCAACCCACTCAGCGGGTCACATGCTTGACCTCGTATTCCTCTCGGAGCAGTGGACTTGTGATCTTGGTCTGAGGGGTAATGAGATCATACCCCTGTCGTGGTCAGACCACTGCCTACTGAGGCTCGACTTCCGGAGACCAAACCCCCACTGTAGGGAGGAGGAACCGACCAAGTGGTTCCGCCCCAGGCGACTTATGGACCCCTCGAGGTTCCAGACGGAGCTTGGGGTTATTCCTGATACTCTCGCCCACAGTCCGGTCGAGACTCTGGTTGCTGCCTGGCACACGGCGGCATCGGAGACCCTTGACCGGATTGCGCCACTACGGCCCCTCCGAGGCGGCGGATCCCGGAGGCCTCCTTGGTTCACCGAGGAGCTCCGGGAGACGAAGCGTCGGAGGAGACGCCTAGAGCACCAATGGAGGTCCGATAAATCCGCATCGAACCGAGCACTCCTAACAACTTGCACCAAGGAGTACATCATGGCACTTAGGGCAGCAAAAAGATCTCATATTGCCACCTTGGTTGCGTCCGCTGAGTCCCGCCCAGCCGCCCTGTTTAGGATAACCCATTCCCTCCTAAATAGGAGGGATACGGGCGAACCCTTGCAGGGTAGAGCTGAGGATTATGCCCAATTCTTAGCGGACAAAGTTGCTCGGTTTCGGGCTGATTTGGACTCCATTCCCGCAGTTCCAGCCGTGGCACAAGAGATGAATTAGTAGATCACTCCTGGGTTGAGTTTCAGGATGTTGCCCCCGGGGATGTGGACAAGGCCATGAGAGCTGTGAGTGCCTCCACCTGTGTACTGGACCCGTGTCCCTCCTGGCTGGTTGCTAACAGCAGTGAGGTGACACGAGGCTGGATCCAGGCAGTTGCTACCGCCTCGCTTCGGGAGGGGCACTTCCCCGCCGCACTTAAAGCGGCGGTGGTGAGACCCCTCCTGAAGAAGCCATCCTTGGATCCAGCTGTTCTTAATAACTATCGCCCAGTCTCCAACCTCCCCTTTATGGGGAAGGTTGTTGAGAAGGTGGTGGCCCTCCAGCTCCAACGGTCTTTGGAGGAAGCCAGTTATCTCGACCCCTTCCAGTCAGGCTTCAGACCTGGTTACAGCACAGAAACCGCTTTGGTCGCATTGACCGATGATCTCTGGAGAGCCAGAGATGGAGGCCATGCCTCCATCCTGGTTCTCCTTGACCTCTCGGCGGCTTTCGATACCATCGACCATGGTATCCTTCTGCGACGACTGCGGGAGGTGGGGGTGGGAGGCACCGTTTTGCGGTGGTTCTCCTCCTACCTCTCGGACAGGTCGCAGTCGGTGTTAGTTGGGGGGGGAGAGATCGACCCCTAGGCCCCTAACATATGGGGTGCCGCAGGGTTCGGTCTTATCCCCCCTGCTATTCAACATCTACATGAAACCGCTGGGCGAGATCATTCGGAGGCACGGGATAAGATACCATCAATACGCGGACGATACACAGCTGTATCTGTCCGCCCCGTGCCAACTCAATGAAGCGGTGGACGTGATGAACCGGGGTCTTGAAGCCGTTAGGGACTGGATGAGGGCTAACAAACTTGTACTCAACCCGGAGAAGACCGAGTGGCTGTTGTGTTTCCCTCCCAATAATTCGACCACTGTTCCAACACTCAGGCTGGGGGGTCAAATTTTACACCCCTCAGAGAGGGTTCGCAACTTGGGAGTCCTCCTGGATTCACAGCTGACATTCGACCATCATTTGATGGCTGTGACCAGGGGGGCATTTGCCCAGGTTCGCCTGGTACGCCAGTTGCGACCCTACCTGAAACGGGAGGCTCTCACAACAGTCACTCGGGCCCTTGTGACCTCTAGGCTGGAATACTGCAATGTGCTCTACATGGGGCTGCCCTTGAAGAGCATCCGGCGGCTTCAGCTAGTCCAGAATGCGGCCGCGCGAGTGATTGTGGGTGCGCCTCGGTTCGCCCACATAACACCTATCCTCCGTGAGCTGCGCTGGCTACCTGTTGATCTCCGGGTGCGCTTCAAGGTGCTACTTACCACTCACAAAGCCCTTCATGGTAGTGGATCTGCGTACTTGAGAGACCGCCTCCTGCCAATTACCTCCTTGCGACCGATTAGATCGCATAGATTGGGCCTCCTCCGAATTCCATCTGCCAGTCAGTGTCGACTGGCAACTACACGGAGGAGAGCCTTTTCAGTTGCAGCTCCGACCCTTTGGAACCATCTCCCCGTGGAGATTCGTACCCTCACCACCGTCCAGGCCTTCCGCACAGCCCTTAAGACCTGGCTAGCTCATCAGGCCTGGGGATAAGATCACAACCTGCCCCCTCCCGAATATTGAATGAATGTTGTGTACTATTTTATTCTTATGTATTGTTTTATGTTTATTGTTTCGTATTTTCCCCTCCCTTATTTTATGTAAGCCGCCCTGAGTCCCCTCAGGGAAAAGGGCGGCCTATAAGTATTAATAAAATACTAAAAAATACTAAAAAAATACTAAAGGTCTTTCAGGCGAAAATTGAACCAGTACTTACCTATGGGGCAGAAATATGGGGGTTAGTTAAGTTTCCTGGGTTGAAAATCCCTCAAAATAGGTTCTTGAGGAGAATCTTGGCAGTGTCCCCTGGAACCCCAGCATGCGTAGTGAGGGCAGAATTGGGAGTACATGCGATTGGGACAAGGCCCACGTTGAAGACCGTTTATTACTGGCTAAGAATAATCGAGATGGAGGAAGGGAGGTTAATAAAGGTAGCGCTAATGGAGCAGATTATCTCAAGTAATAAAAATAATTAGTTATCAAGAATTTTGAAGCACGTATCAAGCTTTGGTATTCCTTTAAACTGGCAGCAGCACGATCTTAGGCAGATCAGAACTTGGATTGCACAGAGATTTAAGGACATAAGTGCACAATCAGACATTGCACAGGTGACAACAGCAAAAGTTTACCCCTGGTTATCAGTAAACAAACAAATTTTTAAAATAGGAAAATATTTAACTTCGCCTTTATCTCCCGTCATAAGGAGATTTTTTTTTCCAAATTGAGATTGGACCAACTTCAAACAAACATGCTTTGGGACAGGTATAAGGGGATCCCTGCAAGCGAAAGAGTCTGTTTATATGGGATGGGGGAAGTCAAAACAATGTCCCATGTAATATTTGATTGCCCCCTGTACTCAGATTTGAGGGAACACCGGTTGGGTAGGATCTTTTATACCAACACTCCTAAATCTAAAGAGCGCTTTTTGCAGTTGGTGAAATGGATTGTCAAATTTCCAAGTTGATGGATATAAGGACAAAGTTGGTGCAGCAGAACGTGGGAGATTATAGGAAAGACCATTTGACGGGGTAGACATAGGGATGATATTGTAATATAATTTCAAGCATATTTAATCTGTATCTTAAATTATTGCATTCTATTCTGATTATATTTTAAATTGTATTTTGTTCCATTTACATTTTAAATTGTGGTTTATTTCAATCTCATTTTAAATTGTAGTTTTTGTCTCTGGAACTTAGTATTTTGATATGGCCCAAGGGCTAATGAATAAAGATTGATTGATTGATATAACTCAGTGTAGAGCCAATGTACAAACAGGATTCAGAAACCAGAATGTCCTTTTACAGTAGGGATATCGAAACAGAGGTTCCTGAATCTCTCAATTGCCCCTTTCGAGTCCTTTCTAGAAACTAAAATTAAATTCTAATTTGTAACAGGAGAGGAAAAAATTATTAATTGCAAGAAGAAGAATCATTCAAATGTATTTAATGTTATTTAAATGAAAAATGTATTAAATATTTTCCTAGTCATTTATGGAAAGGTGTCAAAGGATGCTTTCACAGATTAAATGTGGTCCTTAATGTAAAAAAATGTTCCCTTCTGATTTAACAACTCAAGCCCAAATGTATGAATTGATATCACCACAAAGAATAATTAAGGTTGGAACTCTAGAATCTAAACTTGAAGATAACTCTAGGCTGTTTGCACATTATCTGCGGTTTTCATAATCTCGACATAACAGCTTAGATTTTACACAATTCACTGAACCTCAAACTAGCTAGTCATATTCTAGCTAAATGTATATGCAAGCCTAGCATTATTAAAAACCAGGTGTTATTTTCAGCCTTACAGATAATCTTTTAATAGCACAATCCTGATCGAAAGATTGTTACTACTTTGGATAATATTACTTTTACTTTCAATAGGCTCTAAAATTCAACATTTTAACTCCTACATTATAGATTCCTAGAATTGTAAAGAAAAAAGATCATTTAGGGGAAAATCTAATTGTGATTTTAAAGATTTGTATTGTATATGCATCATTAAACAATGCTTACCATTCATTAATACCTTCACCTCACTACAATTCCACATTGCAACACACAAATTGAGCTAGCAAGCCCCCGGGCTCTGTATTACTTGGGTGTTATAAACTGAAGTTGGCATATTTCAAGATGGGAAAGATTTTCTTAGATCTACTGTGTATTCTCCCAAATGGCTCTTTTCGTGGGGGAGGGCAAGTGAAAGAGATTAACTTGTTTTACGCTCAATGAAAAACATTTCTCTCCAATTTACAAACTCCAATTCATCCCTCAAATGTGTGCTTGTTTTGTGTATTACCTAGGGATGCATGACATGAAAGATATTTTAAAAATGTATGTAGAGGCCAGATGTCTTGCCAGATGTTGTATAGAAAAAATGTATTCCTACTAAACTGCTTCTGTTTTTTTTTTTTCCTTTCTTTTTCTTTCAGAAAGGCTTAGGGCTAAAGGTAGTACAGCAGCAGTGTCGGGCAAAATCTGATTGGCCACCAAATCCTTTGAAATGAGAGTTACATGTGCAACTTGAAGTTCAAGTATGTATGAATGGCGAAATGATAAAACTTAAGATTTGTTTTTCCCCAAATTATTTTTCACCTGAAGACATTTTAAAAAATAGAATAGGAAACATAGTTTGAAGGGATACTTCCCTGCTCTGCACCCCCTGCCTCAATGCCACAATCTACATTATACTTTAAATCATCCCTGCAATTTTTAGGAGGATCTAGTAGAGACTGTGTCCTGCTACCATTTTGCTTAACAGGTTTTTTTTAATGTAAAAATTCCATACAATTATGTTATCAGCATTATTATTAAAGGGTGTGCATATCACATTAAAACACTCCAGCAGAATGCAGACAACTTACTCCATCCAGTGTCATCCCTTAATTAGTGACACTTCTATGGTTCAATATGCCATAGAGATAAAGCAGGGCCAGTCCAGCCAAGGCGTATACAATACAATGAAGAAATGGAAAACCGTTTTAACCCTGCTCAAGGTGACTTAAACTTTGACCTATCTTGAGATTTTTCCTTCCTATATAGTAAAAGAATAACAAAAATTGGTGTCTGTCTAGCTATTGCAAAGGTGGGTGGAATGCCAATTGACTTGGGAGGCAGCTGGCAATTTACTGTTTTGGCTTGCTCTGTTTTTTGGTATGACTCCCATATCTATGGCTAGCTTGTAACTATGATTTGTAGATTTAGACTTTTATCTTTTTGCATAATTGGTTGGACTCATGCAATGTGTGTTCTATAAAGTTTTTATTTGGGATTAGTGTATTGTATGCATTTAATGGCTTATAAAATTAATGTTAGGGTTTAGGGTTTTGTGTAGATGCAGCCAATCACGCTAACCATAATTAAATAACAATAGCTTAGTATAATCTATTAATGTTGTTTTGTTATCAGTTGTCATTTTGTTTAAATCATGTGAGGTTGCAGTATATAATTTGGTAATCATATTTGGTGATAGCACATTATTAACCCTCTAAATTGAGAAAAGAGAAGGCAATAAAGCAATCAGTGTTTTAATTGTGGGACAATGCTAGGTCTTTATTAACCAGAGCATTCTGTATTGCAGTACCAAAAAAAGAAAGATGATTAAACCAGCTAACCAACTTTGAGTACAAAGTGTGGTTAAAGTGCTATCCTCCAGTACATTGTATGAACAAAAATACTTAGCTCTTTTCAAGTTTCTTGGCTCATACAAGTTACGAATTCTTTAAATGTCCTGATTTTCCATGTTGTATAAATATACAACAGGGACTATATTTTTCAAAACAAGTATTTTTTATTTATTCAGCAAGCAAAGTCGGTGGGTGGGTGAGGACTGAATATTGGATATAATATCACTTCAAGAAGTGCATATTAAGAAACATCATTATAAATTACTGGAATATTCCAAACTGGGAAAATTATTTTATTTGTTATCACAACAGAAAAGAAGAAGGATGGTAAATACATGAAAGAAACAATAAATGCTAAACAAAGCTTCAAAGATAAAGGAGAATTTTGATGCTGGAGGTGACTTTAAATCAAAAACAGACACTCTTGGTTACTATATATGCACCAAACAAAGGACAAGAGGAATTCTATAAAAAAAAAACTTCACAAAAAGATACTTGAAACAGAATATGAAAATAGCTGTATTATGGGAGATTTTAATATAATAGTTGACACAAAACTGGATTACAATAGTAGTAAAATAAAGAAAAAAAACCAAGAAGGACCCTACCCAGAACCTTTACTAAAATGTTAGAAGAACTATCAATACAAGAAACTTGGAGAGAAACGAATCCTGGGAAAAATCAGTATACATTCTATTCCAATGTGCATCAATCTTGGTCCAGAATAGACATGATTTGGATCACTTCCGGAACTGAATAGGAACGTGCAAGAGATAGAAATAGGAACAAATTTATGGGCTGACCACAATGCAATCAAAATTAGTTGGGAGGGAGAAAAGAGGAAAGTAAGATGGACTTTAAATCAATCTATAACAAAAGACAAAGAATCTATACAGATGATGGAAAGAGAAATTGGGTTCTTCTTTAAAGATAATAGAAAATAGGAGACCTCATTACAGACTGTGTGGGATACAGCAAAAGCATTTATTAGAAGATTAGCTATAATCTATATAGTGGAAAAAAACCAAGAAACAATCTCAAAAGACACTGGAAGAGGAATATAAAGAACTTTAAATAGAGTTACAAAAGGAAGCACACAATAAGCTTAAGAAACCAAATGGAGCTGATCAAACACAAGCTAAATATCATGGGAAAAGACGAATTGGCACAACAAATAAAAAGAACAAAACTTTTTTTGAAAATGGTAATAAACCTGGAAGATGCTTAGCTTACAGACTGAGGAAAGAAAATGAGAAGAAATGGATAAGTAAATTAGGATGAGGAAGGTATATTACAGTGCCAAATGGAAAAGAAAAAAGATATAATGTATTGCTATAAGAAGCGATATGATTATGAAAAAATACCAGAGGAAAAAATAATGCAATACTTGGGGAAAGCTAATTTACCAAAAATTCTGGAAATGGTGAAGAACATGTTGAATGAAAGAATATCAATGGCAGGATTAACAAAAGCGATTAAAAGACAAAAAAATAATAAAACCCCAGGTCCAGATGCTTTACCAGTAGACATTTATAATCTTATTTTATTTCACAGACATTGTATCTCTCTGTGTGTATATGCTAGTGTGTGTTCACACAGCATTTTAAGTTGGAATAAACAATGTTTGGGTCAAGGATGCATTTGGAAGCATTTAAATTTATATTTACTGGCTATCTTGCAAAGCATATAGTAACTACATTTATAAAGTTGCTCCATGGGAGAATTTCTTTAACTTCTCTATGATGGCCATTACTGGACGCAAATACCTTTTTATCAAAAGGGAAGCAGGTTCACCTTCACAATGTTGTATCATTACAGTGGGACTTTTTGGGGATCCAAGTGTCATTATTGCAAGTATCTATGAGCCTATATAATTGTTGCCTTGCTTTGCAGCAGACCTGCTTTTATTTTTATTAAAATAATTAAAACAAAAAGCCAATGAGGGCACCAAGATAACTCTCATGGACGTGTGTGTGTGTGTGTGTGTGTGTGTGTGTGTGTGCGTTTAATAGTGAAGTACACCAAACAGCCTGCATCAACATAAATAAGCAAATGTTTATAGTGTGAAGAAATATATGCTCTGGAGGGCACACCGTTACCTATCTGCAAAACCAAGTTGAAAATACACCACCTCACATTCAAAATCCTTTCTACTGTTTCCTAATAGGAGAAATTGGAAAAGGGTTTTACAAAACCTGGGGGGGGGCAAGCTTGAGTAGCAAGAACTCCTTTCTTCCTGTCAGTATTGTCAACAATTTCATATTTACTCTAATGTCTTTGAGTACAAACTATCATCCTTACCCATCCTCCTGTTTTTTCCAACTGTAAAGTAAAAACAATCCTTCTGAAAATGTATTTGTATTCCAAAACCTGAGACCTGCAAACAATGCTCCCTTACTATTAAGAAAAAGTTCCTTATTTTTCAAACGAACTACTCTGGCATCTCTCTTCAAGGTGTCCCAAATATTCTGCTACTTGATACTTTACAGGCTGATAAAAGTAATAATAAAACAATCACAAGTACTCTTCAGACATTATAAATATATTATGATCACAAATGAGCAGAGATAAGACTAAGTCAAATCACACTTGACATCCAAGCACAGAGAACAGATCTGGAAAGGTCATATTTGCGTTTATTTATTTAAATTTGTTTGCTGCCCATCTCGCCTAGCTACATGTTCATGGACAGACTCCCGTATAAGCAGAACTTCTATGCTTTGAGGCTTCTTCCTCATATGAAAGCTCTTAATGTTTGTTAACACAAAAGATGTTCCCTAGTGAACTTCATACTAATAAGCAGTTCTCTGAAAGTGAATTCTCAGATATTCAATAACAGACCAGTTTTACATGGCAAAGCCAATTCTGTTCATGTATTGTGCATGATCCAAAGACACCTATTTTGAAGGCTGCTGTCAGAACTTAAAATGAAGTTAACTAGCAAGAACAAGATTCTTAAGATATTAAGTTTTCATCAAGTTTAGCTCCAAATGACTTCATGGAAACATACAAGTAAATTTCTTGATCAAAGCAGTTTGCCAACTTCTCAATATAGCCCACTTTCCTGCCAGTTCTTAGTGGTTTCCCATCCAAACATTAAATAGGATTGTCCCTGCTCAGCTTTTCCCAATCAGCCAAGTGCTGCCATCTAGTTGAGTATTTTAAGATATTACTGCCCACTGACAATTAGCATCTGGCAGCAGCAAAGACAAAGTCTTTAGCATTACATTAAGTTGTATTACGATTTATCTGAATTCAAACAGTCAATTTCCATTTCTACATATAAACGAAGATGCTAATTATATGCAGATTAACATCTTCCTTTATCCTTTCAAAGCAATATATAAATGACCACCCCACAGCCTTGACTTCGGTTGATGGTTCTTCCAGATGGACAGCTCCTAAGTACCAACAATCAAAATATACATTCTACAGCTATTTGATCTCACATTCAACATATTTTGGGTGTGAAAGGCAAAGAAAAAAATGTAACATTATAGGAAAACACAAGGGGTTACAAAGGGACAATGTCGGCTGGACCTTTCATAAAAATTACACTTGAAACAGCTGCAATTCCATTTTTAATTCTGGGAAGTTACGGGTTGAGATGGCGGAAGGACAGGAGATATTCCCTAAGATTTATTTAATGAGTAGCGATGAAGGGATATAAAACGTAGAGTACAATCATACTCGTTTTACTCTAATAAAAATAACTTCTACTGCTTTAAGAACTCCGCAAGACAAATACCAGGCATTCCCTCGGTTTTCTTGTAAGAGGAAAAGCTCAACGGTCGCATTTCTGCCTTCCCGAGAGAAGTGCATCTGCGAAGCTTATGAGAAATTATTCTCAAATTGTTAAGCAAGAGTCATAAAAAGGCTGGGAGGAAACCCAGACTTCCGTGCAGCACAAAGGCGGTACAGCAAGTCCTCTGAACCATTAAAAAGTGACGAGAAGTTAAATGGCAGAAAAGCAACTTTAAAAAGCCGTTGGGCAGAAGAAAAAAGCTCGTCAAGTTATGGGGTGTTTCCCCCCCCTCCGCTGTTTTGCAAAAAATTAAAAACAAATGAGCGGACACATCTGGCGGAGAAGCCCTCGTGACGAGTAGCCCAGCAACAGCAAGCGCTACGGAACCGCCAGCAAGTCTCCAAGCTCAGGCAGCCTCCAGGCAGGCCTCGCCTTTCACTCGTGTAACCCTCAGCCTATCCCACCAGAGACCCATAGCCATTATTCCCCACCATGCACCGCGCCCAGGGAGAAAAGAGGCAGCCCGCCCGAGGCCCGCTCCTCCCGAGGCCGAGGAGACTGCAGTGAAGAAGCGCGAAGGACGCGCGGACTGACCCGGGACTACAAAACCCCGCCCCTTTCTCAATCATCGGCAACACGCCTGTGGAGCCAATAAGCCCACCCCGAAAACGCTGATTAGCCACAACGGTGAGCTCGCTTCGCTTCCTTCCCTTGCCATTGGGCGGCCTTCCATTGTCGATCAACGACTTTCTTCCTTGCCGATTGGGCGAGGCAGCGCCGTGAGCCAGCTGCGCTGTCAGTCAGGGAAACTGCTCGGGGAAGGAAGGGAAGGGAAGAGGGAGGGGAGGGAAGGAAACATCTGGCTGCCGCAGCCCGGGCCCCGTCTGTGCCGCCGCCGCCGCGCGTGCTCCTGCGCTGTGTGCGCCTGACTCCCCGCCCCCTCTCCCTCCCTCCCTCCCTCCCGCTCCGCCGGCCCGGGATCCTCCGGGGCGCTGCCATGGGGCGCCGCTGAGACAGCGCGGGGAGCCCCCCTCGCTCCCTCCCCTACCTTCCTCTCCCCATTGCCCCGCTCGCGTTATCCCGCTTTGGTGGCCCCTCACTCACTCGCGGACTTGGAGGGGGGGAGGAAGAGGAACGAGCGGGACGCCGGGCGGGGAGTCGGGGCGCCCGCAGCGGCGGAGGGGGCGGTGGCGGCCGAAGGAGGAAGCGGCGCAGGGAGGAGGATCGCGGCTGGGACCTGGGGCCGCTCCAGAGTGTGAGTCCCGGGGCTGACCCCGCGGGGACTGGGCGGAGAGGGGCGGCCGGGTGCGCGGAAGCTGTCCCGTGTTGCTAAGGAAGGAGTAAGAGCCGCAGGTTGCTTGTTGTGCTGGGGTTGCCGCGGGGGGGAGGTGTGGGGGAATATGAGGTTGTTATGGGACAACTGGCAGCTTTGGGGCAAGTGGCACCGAGGACGGGGCGTGCAGATGTCAGGAAGAGAGAAGGGTGCCTTGAGTCACCCTGAAGAGCCGCTTAAAGTGAGCTGATCTGGGTGAGGGGGGGAGGGGGGGTTAACAGGTGGAGAAAAGGAGGGGATCGGTGGGATGCGAAGTTGGGGAGGAAGGGAGGAGAGACATAGCCTCATTTTGTTTTGAACGAGCCCGTAAAGACCGACGGGGACAGGTTAGAGAGGAGGGTCCGGGTTTAATGGGCTGGAGAGCGAACAGCTTGTTTTGGATGATAATAGTCTCAAGTGGACTTAGATGTGTATCCTGGACGGGTCTTTCATAAGAGGAGTGGAAGAGAGTAAGCTTCAGAGCTGATTTTGTAACTGCAGGAGAGAGAATAAAGAGCAGTTCCGAGTAAGTTTGCAAGGTTCAGAGTTTACAGCCTCCCTTGCAGTATGGGAGATGGAGGGGGGATTTGCAGGGGAATTGGGCTGAGCTTGGGAGCAGATGGGGGAGCAGAGAGGGAGTCCTTTGTGTGTGGCAGAGGCTGTGCAGTGTGTGTTTTGTCTCAAGCTCAAAAGGTCAGAAGGGGTAGGTGATGTGGAGAGCAGTGCAGCTGTGGAGACAAGGCAGGGTGGATGCGAGAGATTTGTTCCCTCCCAGAACACTTATGTTCTGTTCTTCCTCCTTACTTTCCTTTTGTTGTTCCATTGACTACTATTCCTGTATTTGCCTGCTTCCTTCTTTCCTGTATCTGCTGCTTTCCACGACTGTGCATTTACTTGCTTAATCTTAACACACTTTGCAGTATGTCAGGAGTTAAATGAAGTTATAGCTGACTTAATCTTCAAGTTGGTGTCACTTTCTATGAAAGGTGAAAGGGGAAAATTACAATTGGGTCATCTGCCATGCTGTGTTTGCCTCATATTCACCCAGAACTTTTACTTTATTTATAAAATTCTATTAAGAACAGTGTCAAAACAGAAATTGCTTGAATTAACCAGCTACCATAGTAAAATGAGATAGGGGGAGAGTTATGAGTAAATGGTGCAGAAAACTTTGTTAATTAAACATTGTCTGTGGCCTAAGACTGGCAAGCTGGATACTTGTCTATTCTGCTGGGCTGAACAGCTTGTTTCATTTTAGTTTATTTCCCGATTACTCACAGCATTTTCCTGTGAAGTTAAGAGAGGTCATTACATTTTTTCCATTCTCAAAATAGATTTCATACATGCATACGGAATAAAAATTGTAATTTTGAAGTGCATGATAATATTTTTGCCTTACTAATGAGTAGCAAACTTTGTATTCAGTTTCACGCCACATATAAAACAGGCTTTATATGATAACACTCATTGAAATAATTGCACTTTTTACAAATTTATTACAAGGAGGGGAATATTACTATTATTTCTGATCTTGTATTTGCAGTAGTATGACCTATAAAACACATTGAGCATGTAGATGACTTTTAAGTGCCCACAAAAGTGCTCCTATTGTACATAAAAATTTAAGGAATTATTACATCATTAGTAAGTAAAATGAGTTAACATACAATTGCATTGATATTTATATATATAAAGTTTTTCTAAGTCTGTCCTTTCTAAATTGATAGAAAAGATTAACTGAATATCAAGATAAATACGTTGGGTAAAATGAATTGCTTAAAATGAACCTCTGGGTTCAGTAAAATGGATGGGTAAGTTCTCAATAGAAAAAAAAATCCTCCAAAGTTATGACAGAAGGGTTTCTATACTGTACATGCAATGAAGCCCCATATGTCTAAGGGTTTTTTTTTCTTTACTTTTCTCTGTTAGAAAGTTTTGAAAAAAAGAGACTTTGAAGTATTTTGTTTATACTAACAGACAAGAAAAGTTCTCCTAAGAAAAAGCTGGTGGAAGGAGTGTAGAGGAGTAGCATATGGCATTAAAAGGAGCACAGCTGGAGGTAACATTTCCATCTGAACATGATGTCAGAGCAGCTGACAGCCTGCCATCCCTCAGCCTTTTATTCTAACACACAGACAGGGAGTGAGTGTGTTTGCAGATCTGTGTGTAGGGAAGGTATCTCATTCCTCTCTAACATCATCTCCACTTTGCATCTGTCTCTTTCTTAGTCTGCTTTTTTCCACCGATCTAACAGACCCGGAGCCAGCAAGACTCGGACAAAAGGACTTAATCAGGTTTATGTGTGCTAAAGGTAGGAACAGCAGGAGGCTAGCTACAGTGTGCTTCTCTCTTGATGTTTGTTTATTTAATTTCCAAACAAAAATCCCATTACTTGTTTAATGATGTTTAGGAAAAAATAAGTAGGGTTCATTGAAAAGGGAATAACAGTTTCTATTGTAATTAAGACTTTAAATACATGTTGATGCATTTGTTCCTGTGCAGTGATATTAAAATAACTATTTAAATGATGTAGTTCTCCTGTTTTTATTATGAGCACTTGAAAAAATAATTTATAGTTTAGGGAATCATTTTGGTATTGCAATTATGATGGCTATTCTAAGAGTACTGTTTCTAAAAGTAAAAATAAGATTTGGAAAATGATACATTGATTGAAATGAAATATATATATATATATATATATATATATATATATATATATATATATAATGAATATGTATGACGGTTTATACTATTCATATTTATGCTTTGCCCAAGCCATTGAGGGATCTTGAAATCTATAGCCCCCCCTCCCCTTTGGGGAAAAAAAAGGACTTGAATGTTTATGCAACTTTAGGATCCCACCTACCTTGAAACTAACTTAGTCAGTTTCACCTTATTTTTCCCCCCCTGGAAATATATTAAAGTTTATTTCAGTACAACAATAACTGAAAGAAGGGTTTTGTTTTCACGACTAATTTAGAACTTGTAGATTTGAGCTGCCTGAATTGGCCAGACAGCTGTAATCGCACTCCTCTATTCTTAATCTCTTTATCTGGGCAGCAGCTGCCATATGGCCACAGTCAGCTGGATCAGATGTTTATAAGCTTCCTTCTTCGTCCCTCTCTGTCCTTTCAGCCTCCTAATTTGATCACAGCTACCTTGTGAGCTGCCCTCCAATCTTTATTTTTAGCCCTCTTAAGGATTAGGATTGATGTTGGCTGTGGGGCACTTAAAGTGATTGTATTGTAAATCTTCTTGCTTTATTCTAGCAGTAGAATATACTTTGGACCAGAGTGTAACTTTAAGAACATATAATGCCCAAAAGATGCAGCAGCTGTATGTAACTAGTTTAGCACAACTTCAGTTGTAAGTAGTAGAAAATAAAGAAGATACTTAAAATGTTTATGTAGAAAATGCTAATGCTCATTTTGAATGGTTACACAATGACCCCAAGGGGAGAAAAGATTACTGAATTATGCTGAAATTGTTTCAACTGATATGCAGCAATAACATAGGACCGTCTTAATAGAAGAGCCTTAATTTTTTTTAAAAAGCAATTTATATAAAGAGTTTGCATTTTTGTGCATTTTTAAAGGGGGATATCTTGTAATCAGTTATTTTGTTAGAAAAAGAAAATGGAAAAACTGGCATTCACAGATGAGGCCAGCGATGATCTGTGCCAAGAGAGTTTAGAAGCCATTGTCATCTTAATCAGTTAAGATTAGTTTTTAACCCCCCCCTTTCTAGGATTAAATAAATTATATCAGAGATACCTGCTTCTGAATTCAAATAGGAAAAGGCTGTTGTAACTTTCAAGTTCTGATTATTCATTTTCATCTGCAGCCCCCAGTCAGTTTCTTTACGGTTAACAAAACCGTTAATAGAGAACTCTTAGAGTTACAAAAAGTGATTAACAGAAAGTCATACTATCTTAATGTATTTCCGTTTCTCTACAGAGCATTACTTCGGATCTTTGTATCCATTGCCGTATTATCAAATGTAGCCAATGAATATTTCCAGTGTTTAATTACATTTTTGTTGCTTCTAGGTTATGAAGACAGCATGGAGTTCCCTGACCACAGCCGGCATTTACTACAGTGTCTGAGGGAACAGAGGCATCAAGGTTTCCTTTGTGACTGCACTGTTCTGGTAGGAGATGCCCAATTTCGAGCACACAGAGCTGTACTGGCTTCATGCAGCATGTACTTCCACCTATTTTACAAGGACCAGCTGGACAAAAGAGACATTGTTCATCTGAACAGCGACATTGTTACAGCCCCAGCTTTCGCTCTCCTACTTGAATTCATGTATGAAGGGAAACTCCAATTCAAAGATTTGCCCATTGAAGACGTGCTCGCAGCTGCCAGTTACCTTCACATGTACGACATTGTTAAAGTTTGCAAAAAGAAACTAAAAGAAAAAGCCACCACTGAGGCAGACAGTACTAAAAAGGAAGAAGATGCCTCAAGTTGTTCGGACAAAGTGGAGAGTCTTTCTGACGGCAGTAGCCACATTGCAGGAGACATACCCAGTGATGAAGATGAAGGGGAAGATGAAAAACTGAGCATCCTGCCCAGCAAAAGGGACTTAACATCTGAGCCTGGAAACATGTGGATGAGATTGCCCTCGGACTCCGGAATGATTCCCCAGAGCGGTGGGGAACCAGACACACATGCAACAGCAGCTGGGAAAACAGTAGCCAGCCCCTGCAGCTCAACAGAGTCTTTGTCCCAGAGGTCTGTCACCTCCATGAGGGATTCAACAGATGTTGACTGTGTCCTGGACTTGTCTGTGAAGTCAAGCCTTTCTGGAGTTGAGAATTTGAACAATTCGTATTTCTCTTCACAGGATATGATGCGAAACAACTTGGTGCAGGTGAAGGTGGAAAAAGAGGCATCCTGTGATGAGAGTGATGTTGGCACTAATGACTATGACATGGAGCATAGCACTGTGAAAGAAAGTGTGAGCACTAATAACAGGGTACCATATGAGCCAGCCCATCTGGCTCCTATGAGAGACGATTCTGTTTTGAGGGAACTAGATAGAGAGGACAAAGCCAGTGATGATGAAATCATAACTCCAGAGAATGAGAGAGTTCAGGTGGAAGGGAGCATGGACAGCAGTCTGCTCCCTTATGTCTCCAACATACTTAACCCTGCAGGTCAAATTTTTATGTGCCCCCTCTGCAACAAAGTCTTTCCTAGTCCCCACATCCTGCAGATTCATTTAAGTACGCACTTTCGAGAGCAGGACGGGATCCGCAGTAAGCCTGCCGCTGATGTCAATGTCCCAACCTGTTCCTTGTGTGGTAAGACTTTTTCTTGCATGTACACTTTGAAACGTCACGAGAGGACTCATTCAGGTGAAAAACCATACACTTGTACTCAGTGTGGAAAGAGCTTCCAGTATTCCCACAATCTGAGCCGCCATGCCGTAGTTCACACACGGGAGAAGCCACACGCTTGTAAGTGGTGTGAGCGGAGGTTCACCCAGTCTGGAGACCTTTACAGGCATATTCGGAAGTTTCACTGTGAACTAGTGAACTCGTTGTCTGTCAAAAGTGAAGCACTGAGCTTACCTACTGTCAGAGACTGGACATTAGAAGATAGCTCTCAAGAACTTTGGAAATAGAATTTTATATATATAATTAATATATATATATATATATATATATATATAAATAAATAAATCTATATAGTTGTGGTACAGTCTAAAAGCAGTCTTGTTTCCTTAAACTAACAAAGTTTGGCCATTAGCTTGTTTTATGCACTTTAAAGCAGCATGAACATTTCACTACTTAGTGTTCTGATAATGAACTATAGAAATAAGACAAATAAACTTCATAAAACCTTCCCGTCTCCCCACCAAGTAAGTACTTCTTTTAAAAATAACTGCAATTGAACCAGAGCGATTGTTAGAGTCTATTTAACATTATTTACAACATTGCATCATTTCAATCTCCACTTAAATCAGTAGTCTCCAGGTTTTTTTTTTAATCACTTTAGTTAAATTTTTTATACTGCATGCATCTTTTCTAGCTCAGGGAAACCTGAATGCTTTTAGACCCAAGCGATATGATTTCTAAATGACTGGAGTATCAATTTTTCAAAAGTGATTGTTATTATGTTGTAATTTGTAAACTACAAAAGTTCCCACAATGAAAAAAGAATTTTTGAAAATACACTGGAATCACGGGGACTCTGAAGGTGTGCTTGGGATGAAAAGAGGATGTTGCATTTTCAGCAGTTGTAAACTGCATTTAAAATGTGAATTACTGTTATATACTGTAATTGATTAAAAGGGTTGGGGGGTGTCAAAGAAATTGACAAGTTGTGTTAATGCTCTAAGTTGAGTCTTGGAAAGTAAATATTAATGCTACAGAAATGCATGCATTTCGGTATATTTTTGTCTTTGTTTGCATTGTATAACTTTAATGAGTGATTTTAAAAACTTATTTAATTTTTAGTAAGAAAAAGCACCAGGAAAAAAAACCTGGTGTTATGAAGAACATAAATGCACTGCTTTTATTTTATATAATTTAAATTAATTGCCCATTGTCTTTAAGTTGAACAAACGCTATATGTTGATTTTAGCTATGTAAAGGAAGATAGTAATGTTTACAGACTTAGAGATTTGCATGTGCAGTGAACATTTATTTAAAAAATGATTGCACAAACCCATGCCAGCTCCAACCTTAGATGAATATACTTAACCCATGTGAGCATTTTTAGAATTCCTGCTGCACAAATAAACAATAGGTGTTCATTTTATTCACCCCTTCAAAAGATTCTATGGAGTGAAAAAGCCCCAGGCTAAAAGAACTAAAAACCTTGATTGACATGGGACAGGGTGGGGAGGTGGTGGGAGAAAAGTTGGGGGAGGGTTTGTGAACTGTGTATCCAAACAGCAAAGACTGCAGCCTGACGTGTGGTTTTAATGATCAACACATAGGGCAAAAGCATTTTGCACAGTGTTTGTTTTCCTGTCTTGCACTTACAAATAAGGTCTATGAGAGTAGCATGGAAAATGTTTTTTTTTCTGCTTTTGTTTAGAATTTGATCGCCTTAACTACTGTAAACATAGCCTATTTTTGTGCTTAAGAAACTGAATGGAAAACTCCATTGTGTATTGCTGGACTGTTTTGGAAATATTTTGGTCAAATGTATATTAATTTGGCTGTAATGGCATTTAAAACAAAAAAAGCTGTGAAAATGGCCTTGGAGCATTATTTTTAGTTACTTGAACATTCTCTAGGTTTTAAAAAATCATTGTTTTTATTTAGAAAAGACAATCAGTGTCTGAAAAAAATGGACTACTTATGCTTTTTTATTCTTTTGTGGACATGAGTGATTGTTGGGGGGGTTAGGTTGCCCTTTAGTTTCACATTTTTTTTACTTTTTGGTTTTAAAAATTAGACTGACATCTAGCCTTGACAATCATAGTATGTTTTATTTTCATGAGGGGGAGGGGAATAACTTATAATGCTGTTTAGTTTTGTACTATTGGTGTGTTGGTGAATTTTTAAATTGTGTGCTAACTGCAATAAATTATACATACTGAGAAATCATTTAGTTGTCTTCTCCCCTTTTTAAAAGAAAAAAATTGTAAAATGTTATACATACTTAATCTTTTTCTGCAGTTTCCTCTTGCTGTATGGAATAAGCTTGCAGTTTGAAAGGGATCTCAAGCAAAATGGTTTCCATTAAGCAAATGCTACTAATGCTGTATTTCTTAAAAAAAAAACCCTGATCATAGCAACTATTTTTCCCCCTACAGGTTCCTAAATAAAAAGCTAGGGTAAGTAATATTCTGAGTTTTATGGAAGCACAAACTTCAAAGTCCAAATGTAAATTCTGCATCTATATCTAATTAATATTAATGTGAAAATAAGAATGGGGCAAAGGGGAAAAATGGCAGTTTGAAGAAATGACTGTATAGTGAGGCAGCTACAAAACTAAAATAATAGTTATTCCAAATCACATGCACGCAAATTATATCAGTAGATGGTCGGCTTGTTTTTCTTTCATAGATGCACTTATTCCTGCCAGAGCAACTTATAAGTAGCCTTTAATTTGACAGACTAGTTTCTTAGGATGTTCCCAATGAAAGCTCTGCAATATAATTTTCAGTTTGGATCAAAACAAATGTACACATCAACCAGTGAGCCTAATCTCTATTATTTACAAGATGGTTCATAACAATATTGACAAATTAAATACCCACAAATGATCTCATTCATTTAATGCAACATCCATAGAGTTTAATAGTTCACTTTGTGATAGATTGGTCTCACTATTGATGGATATTTTTAAAATGCATGACAGACATAAAAAAAACCTTCATATCACAAGGTTGGATACATCTGAAAACTTCATTTTTGGGCTTTGGGCTTGCTTTTTGTGAATTTTAAGGCAATGTACAGAAAATAAAATTCAGATTGTCATTTCCCCAGTAAGACATGAAAACTCTGAAGGAATTTATATCATTTCAAGTTTTCCCTACTTGAAATGTATGGATAGTTAAGGTGCTTAGAACTTACTTTGGGATATAATTTTAGAATTCACTACTTCTGACAATAAGAGATCGGCTTAATTTATTCATATTAGCATCTTTCTCCACAGGGCTGTAAAAATAAAGGGAATATGTGAATTCAACAAATTTGGCTATATTACATATACTGCAATTGAAATATAAATTCGCATGATCATCTGCGTATGAACGTATAAGATAATAAAATGAACCTCTCCTCCCATAAGACATGCTTTCTCTTTTAGCTTGTAATAACCTAATCTGTGTGACAGAATTTCTAGGGTGCGACAGTAACAGTTAACACCTTGGTATAAACTGTAACAAAGAATGCTTAGTAGATTTTTTTGGTAAATCCCAACAGCTTTTTGAATTCCAATAGAATAGATTTCGATACTGTAAATCAGATGAGATTCAATTACACTGAATTGTACATTGTTGTAATCATGAAAATCAGTTGGTGAATTTGTATAATGTTGCAACTTTTAGTTCAATGACTAAATTTTGAGCAAACCCTGTAATTTTGTTTTGGGATACATCATATCACGGGGGGGGGGGAATCCCATTGCTTTGGTTATTGTTTTATATTTCTTAAATGTGAAATAAAGAGACTGCTGCACACATGTGTAATATGGTACATGCCTGTTCTTGTGCACATGTGCCAATACATATGGTATACAGAGTAAGTAGTATTAGAAAGCAATTCACAGCTAACCTGTGATAAAAGTTGATACGTTCAAAAAGTATTAACCATTGTATTTACTTTGTTAGCTCTTTTACAAGCAGCTGCATTTCTTCAGGAAGTCTGCTTGGGTTCATTTTTCCTCCTAAAGTAATTGCTTTTAGCATCATATCTTATGTTGCAACCTTTTAAGTATGTTTTTGCGTATTTTGTTTCTTTTTTGCTATTTTAGCTCTACCTATGAACCTCTTAAAAACTATATAACACAAATCAAATGCTCTGCCAGATCAAGGTAAAATGGGGGGATGGCGTGAACAGCTGTTTTAAATGGAAATTTAAATGTATGCATACTTGTATTTTTATTCCTGAAGCATGAATGGCGTATTTGGGTTACCACACATGCATGTTATTTTTTTTTCCTGGAAATCATTTTTTTTTTTAGAATAATCATGAAAAGTTGTTCTCCAAAATTCTTCTATAACAAATAAGATTAAAAAAAATAAAGGATAGGTGAAGAGAAAAAAATCTATTAACCTTTTACAGTTTGTCCCTGTAGCCCACTGAAATCTTATATTTAATACAATTAGGAAAATTTTAACACATTCAAATTTTTTTTCTTATAGAATAATTGTTCTGAAACAATTTTTTTGTTATAGAATAATGTTTATAATATATATTTAAGTTATAATATACAACATTATAGAAAAATGGCTTTAGCCATGTCTCTTTTTATAAATACTTTTCACATTATTTCCTTTTACAACATTACAGTATCTAAATCAAAAACAATATTGTATTGTATAGTCCAATCCCAGAGTCACAAAGTTGACTCTATCACTATCATTAAGGTAATACTCTTCTAAAAGTTTTGTTGATGGCAGATTTTGATACAGAATTAGGTTATAAAAAACATTGCTTAGAAATCTTGAGGATTTTAAGTACTATCAGTATTCTGCTCAATAATGTTACAAGTTCATTTGTTATCTATATTCTAAATTGTGAGTACAAGAAGTATCTAGCAGAACACTGCTTTTTATTTTCTGATTAGGATTCTTTTTTATTCTGTCATAGTTTTTGAACCTGTAACTATGGATAAACGTATAGTTATTAAAAGAAATGCATAGCATTTTCAGAGTACTGCATATTTTAATGCAGCATTTTGCTATTGAGAAAGGAAATGAAACTATACATTTTGTACTGATAATTCTTCTAATGTATAGAATTTTGATAAATATCAACTGAACAAGAGACACATATAGCACTTTTAAATAATAGTTATAATTTTAAAAGAATTTTAGAATTTTAGCAAACGTAACATGCATTTTATATAATTTAGTTTAAACTAAATTGTATTCATTTATGATGTATGTCAAAGTATAGATTGATCAAATTTTCTTTCTACTCTAGTGAATAAAACTCAGACAAATACTGAATAAATATAACCAAGATATATATATATATATATATATATATATATATATATATATATATATATATATATATATATATATATATATATATATATATATATATATATATATATATATATATATATACACACACACACACACATACATACATACATACATACATACATACATACACACACATACATGTAAATTTATCCTTAACATGTGTCACCATTTTTATTCATCAGTCAATATGTTGTAAATATTAGAATTTTCAGCTTTGATAACCATAACATAAGCCTGGATTCCATATCTTGAAATTCCCTTCATGCAAATCCTTCACTGATATTGGAACACTAAGTAGGATTGGACTGACTAAATACTTTGATGGAAGTCCCCCGCAAAACCCCAGGATTACAGGCTAGACTGGGAAGCCTTGAAGTCGAAGACATCCCGGAAGGAAGGCAATGGCAAACCCTGCTGTACTGATCCCAAAGAAATGGCATTAAGGAGACTAGGTTTAGAAATGTATTGCTTCCTGAGATTATTGAAAAGAATTGTCAGTAACAATAGAGTTAACTTTTGAGTTTTTTTTATGAGGGCAAGATGTCTTCCATTCATCATTGATTTTGGTGTGTGTGTGTGTGTGTGTGTGTGTGTATGTATGTGTTTTCCCCATCAAGGGTGGGATCATTTTTTAAAATTTTGTAGACTGTTCCCTAAGAAAATAAAGACAATTTTAACGGCAATGTTTGGGATCCTTTCACTGAAAGCCCTCCTCATGCAGCTGCTTGAGAATATTATGTGTAGCATTGGGCAACATCAGTTAGCGTAACTTTAGTGAACTGAAAGGGTTTTTCTCCCATTAATAGCACTGGAATTCTGTAATGATTTAGTGAGGGGATGCATTTTTATTTTTGTTTAATTAATAAAATGATTTTATATAATGAATCTTGTTTGTTTTAATTTCAGGGTGATGGTAAAACAGAGTCCATTATATTTTCAATGCTTAATACTTTGACAAAGAAATTGACCGTGGGACATAAAATGTAGCCTTTATGTGTGAAATAATGTATTAAATATATGTACATTTCTGGTTTTTTATTGCTGTATAGTATGTAAAACATTGAGCTAATGCACTTTCTGTTAATGTTAAAGAAAAAGAAATGAATAATCAAATGACTACTGTTAACTGCCTACCTCTTAAAGATGGTTAAAATTTCCCCTTAATAAATAAAGATTTTCAAACAGACTAAGTAGCCTTTTGCTTTAGTTATAATTTCAGAATGCTCCTGGATCAGTAATAGCAGAGTAACAATGCAGCAAATGATCAGAGAGTTACAACTAAAACTTTAACTTCAATTTTTTGTCGTTTAGCAAATTTTAAGAATGATTACATAAATGAATTCATGTGCATGATTTATTTTAACTACACTGCTTTAAAGTCTACCATAGTTAAAATTATAGAAAATATATAAAATCTTATCAAATATTTTAATATATGAATAATTTATATTTAATTTATGAGACATATTTGTATGACAGCAGTCAGTTTCTATAAAGGGATAAATCCAAGTGAGGGCAAACACAGTAAAACTCTTAAGAAAAAATATTTTGAGAAGTCTGTAAAGAAAGTTTGTACATTTATTTATTTATTTATTTATTTATTTATTTATTTATTTATTAACTTACATGGCTATCTATCTTATACAATATCCTAAATGATTCATAATAATCAGAAAAGGCAAAATAAAATCAATCAACTCGTTCCATTAAACTCTACATATTCTTTAATTGGTTGGGCTTATTTCTACCCTAGCCCCAAGGTTATCACACCAACCACTTTCTTTGTTCAACATAATCAATCTCTATTCTTTGCACCCACATGAGTGAGAGAGAGAGAGAGAGGTCTGAAGGAGGAGGCTCTTCAATATAATTAGATATGGATAGCTTTGCAGTTCTCACAGCTTCCCCCAAACCTTTAAATTAAAAAAAACTTTAGAAAACAATCCTAGCATGTTTACTTTTTGAAACTGACAGTCTATGAATATCATGTCACCAGGATTTTTCAGCAGTTCAGGAGCAGCTGCAAACTTGAGTGATCTTACAACAACTTCACTGGTGAAGCGGGCACAGCAGCGACTGCATTTTCTGTATCGCATGAGAAAAGTACATCTTCCTCCCCTTGTCCTTATCACTTTCTATAGAGGGATGATCGAGAGCATCCCGTCATATTGCTTTATAGTCTGGTTTGAAAGCATTACTGCTTCAGATAGGAAGGTGTGGTGAGGATAGCAGAAAAGATTGGCAGTTTGCTCCCTTCTATCCAGGACCTAGCATATAAGTGGTGCTTGAGTAGGGTCCGCAGGATTGTCTGGGATGCTACACATCCTCTTCATGACCTGTTTTCTTTGTTACCTTCTGGGAGGAGGCTTCATGGTATTTGAAGCAGAACATCCAGATTCAGTCACAGTTTTAAAGTTCCATATAGCATCAACCTTGTGAATTCTCAAGCTTGTTCTTTCTGCCATGCATTCAAGAGGGACAATAATTAACATATGTATTTATATGTATGAGTAGGCATTTACATACGTATGTATATATAGCATGTCTATATGTGAACACTTTTGAGACCAGGCAACAATTTCATTTTTAATGTGTGCCAGTATGCCCACAATAAAAAAAATGACAATGAATGTTATCTTATCTAACATTGGCTGATATAGGGAGCTAAATCAACACATTTCTACTCCAGTTCCAGTCTATTTAAGAGCAGTGCAAAGCTGGGGGGGGGGGGGGTTCCTTCTGCAGGGCTGGATCTTTGTGGGCAGACCACTCTTGCTTCACCCCATCTCCTGAATTTATACCCTCCCCCCCATTCCTTGGTCTAAGTGCTTACTGGCAGCCAGTGATTGCAATACAACCATGGCTAAATAGAGCTATTGATCTTTTTCACTGTTTCACTCATTGGCTGAAGCATGAGTACTGGTTCATGGTGTCACCTACATGCTTTGAAAGTTTCAAGGTCTGCAAAAGTGATGAGTGTAAGTTGCTTTGAGTGAATTAGAAATGGAAACACCATGCTATAGAAGTGTCCTACGTTTGAATCACAAACTAGCCAGCTACAATTTAGCTTGATATATTGGGTAACTGCAATGACTTGAATTTAAATATGACAATAATATATTTAAATGTGATGTATTACATGAAAGTATAGGAAAACATGGCTAACTATGAAGAAGAGAACATAAAGCAAGTACATATAAAAATAGGAAAGCACACTTTATAAGTTGAACCATCAAGAAATAAAGATTCAAAAACTTCATTATAAATGCATACACACATCCATACAACATGAAGGGTTTTTAAATAAAATTCAGAGAAGTGCAACTGTGAGTAGTGCCTACATTTCCCCCCCTTCCTGCCATTTCTTTGCAACACATCTTGCTTCTTTCTACTTTTCTCCCATAGTTCCAAAAAAAAAAGTCTCAAACAGTAGAGATTCCTGTACAATATGTTCTGTGATTTACAAGTATTGGAGAGAGGTGTGTGTTGCCTCTACCACCATGAGAAATTTCTTTAAAAAAACTTCCGTTCACCATGAAATATATCTGTGCCTTGTAGAGATTTCCTCAAGCTGACAACAACAAGCAAAATTCCTTCTGAAGTTCTTCTAACTTCTAGTGGACTTTTTGTTGCCTATATATCTCAAACCAGAGAGTAAACATTCACTCAAATAATGTCAAAGCCAAATGCTAAAAATCTGAGAATTTTAAACGTGGCCTATGAACTTTCATTACTGCTACCCCAGAGCAGAGAGAATAACTTTGAATGAACCAGTCAGGTTGCAGTACCTCTAAATATATACAGTAGAGAGAAAGCAATCTTTCTCCACCTGTTGCCCGGCCAGATGAGTAGGAACTCTCCAAATTTCACAGTCAGTGTAACTATTGAACAGATTGATTCAGAATCCTGGGGTTAGTGCCTGTAAACTTTTGCAAAGCATCAGCATCACATGGGTAGAGACCTTTCCACTATAAACAACAGAGAAGAAAATAGCAGCCATATTGTGGTAGCATGGTGATCTCATTTGTAGCATTTAATGCAGCTTAAAGAGGGTAAAATATAAACATAACTGCTGTTAAGAAGATTGAAGCCACTTTTTTATTACTTTATCTTTTTTTCTATTTTATTTTTTCACATGTTTCCTTTTCCTATTCTTATCTTCAGTTCAAAATTTGTGTTATTCCCTTGAAAACTTCTTTTAAAAAACATTTAAATGCAGCTCGTATGCAGAAGGGCAGTTTTAAAAGGTGCAGGAAGGAGGATGGACTACTTATGGACTACTCCTATTTCTGCCAACTACCTGGTTCTGTATTATTGAGACATTATTATTATTATTATTATTATTATTATTATTATTATTATTATTAATTAAATTTATGGCCCGCCTATCTTATCAGGGGTAATTCTGGGAGACTTACAATATTAAATTAGGTAGAATTGTGAATGAAATGAAAGCACACATCCTTTTAATAAAATATATAATTTTTATCATGCATTGGTAATGTTGCATAGTAGCAATTTATTATTCTCAAATCTACTGGGTTTTATACAGGTTGCACAAGGTATATCATAACTACCTGAAATCTGAAAATGTGTCTCTCCTGTTTCAGAGGAGGACAGTTATAATGGAGGGGAAAAAAATAAGGCATACTTTCTGTAAAGAAAAAAAAAACCTTTCCCATTACTTTTGTGAATACTGTGCACAGAGTCAGTTTAATATTAACCTAAGCTTGTTTCATAAATCCATCTATTTCAGCTTGTAAACCATGATGACTTGCTTATTGTGACTTGTTATCCCAGCTAAATATCAGACATGAAACACTATGATTGGGCGGGGGGGGGGGTTAGCCATTTTTTAATGTTCTTAATGAAAACATGGTGAGCTTTTTTAAAAAAGTGTAAAATGTTGAATTCTCACAAAGACACTGTCTGTTAATTTGACTGGTTTTCCAAAATGAAAAGTTGAGTTTTCTGTAAGTGATATTTCTTTTTTTCTGTTTAGTAATATAATTAGGTACAATGGAAAACCAGATTGACTTTAAAGTGTTTGATTTTGAAATAGTTTTTTTTTTAATTCTGAAGTTAGGTATTGCATTTGCAAGTAATATGTTTCTGAATAAAAGGAATTCTAAACATCATTTATAAAAATTGTAGAGATGACATTCAGTAGCATAAAGTTCTTGCCACCATCAAGACTATTACTGCCATCACCAAAGGGACTTCCTCTTAGTAAACTTTATATTGTGCACTGACTGGACTCTCCATTCTCTGAAGCAGATTTTGAGAAAGAAGAATGGAAGGCAAGGAGGACATGGGCAAAAATCACCTCCTCTTCTTCCTACAGATGAGTTTTCTCTGAATGAAAAACCCAATAGTAATAAACTATTGCTTTTTTTTAACGTATTAGAAATTTATTGTTTAATCCTTAATCCTTGTCCTTAACTAGTCAGGGTCTTCGCATTAGGAGCGTTTTAATCATTTTCAATATCTCTGAGGTAGTCACCTTTTTACAAAGCATCAGAACCAGAATGCATTTCACTTCTTCTCAGCTTAGTGGGTGACTCAACCTTCTTTTGTGTCTGGATGGATTTAATTTATAGCTTTTAGGATTTGGGTAATTTCCTGTGTTTATTTTTGTTAAATATTCTTATTTGTTGATTATTTAATTGTTTGTTTGGGTGAAGAACTCATTCCTAAATGGGGAGAAAAAGCAGCTTGATGCCATAGCCAGAGTCCAAAAGAAATTAACTGCTCCATTGCACAGACTTGAGTTAGGGAGGTTTTTAAAATGAGAGAAAGAGGAGAGAGAGAGAGAGAGAGATCCTCTAATCTACCATTAATTTACTAAAAGTTACATCTGTCTGATGAAAAACTGCATTTGTTTTAAGTTAATCCACTCATGAAAATTGAAGTCTAATTTGGAGAAAGATGCATTCTTTGTAGTTTCTTTTAGCATTTAAAATGATAAAACGCTCAATCTTTTCTTATTCTTAACAGAAGGAAACAAGATAAGCAGAGTATATTATGAGGCTCTCATTTAAGAGGAGAATTGTCACTGGAAAATAAATGTACAGGGCTCAACCATGTTTAACACTTGAAATAATAAAAATGGGTATAAATGGAGAAATAGCTATCATTTTTTGGTATAAAATAACAACTGCGCAACTCTTCAATAATCATCCTAAACAAAGGAGATTTAAAATGGCATGGATTTATTTGCTAATAGATTATAGAACTAATTAATTTTGAGCCCAGAATAATTTTAAAGCGATGTTGCAAAAAAGAAGAAGAAAAGAAACACCCTAAAATGCAATCTATTATTTTGTTTCAAATTAGTTGAAAAGGGGGAATATATGCTTTGCTTTATTATCTCTTATTTATATATATGGGAGAATATACTTATAATTTAGCACATTGCAGACCACAAAAAAGTTAATGGAAGATACAGCTCAATTTTATGTATTCTTACTTAGAAGTAAACTTCACCATATCCAATTGGGGCTTCCACCTTATAAGTTCACCCTTCATCTTTTTTGAAAATACAGCATTATTTATTTGACAGTGCCTGGACAAAAGCGCATTTTTTGAAAAAAAAAAATTTTTTGGCACAGTAGCTATGCAAATGCCAGAATACACTAAAACCGCATTTAATTGGACCCACTTGCCAACTTCTTGAACACAGCTTGGATTATTTCACTGGAGGCCGTTTCTGTTAAAAGCTGGGGGAGGAGGAAGTGGCATGCTGTCAAAACTTCAGTATTTTTTTTTCTTCTCGCTAGAAGTACAATTATACTCAGAGCCAAGTTTAGAGGTATTTTACTATATTTAATAATTATTACTCCAGATATTGTAAACATAGGCATTGAAGGAGATTATAAGCAGAGAGTAAAATCATGTTAAGAATGTGGCTGTAGATTTATTTTAATTTTTCTCTTTTCTGATCTATCTATCTATCATTCATGATTGCTTTCAGACTGTCCATGCTGCGGTAAAGCTGAGGTTACATGAGATGACACTTGAGGGTTAAATGAACTGACAGGCGTTTATTCTTCTTGGCTGTATGAGTCAGTTTTCTCTCTTGCCAGAAACAAAGTACATAATGGGATTAAAATTATTTCTTAAGATTGGCTCCTCTCAATTCAGAACTGGACAAAAACTTAGTGATTCAGGGAGCTCTCATGAGCTTCTACATCTCACCATAAAATTCATCTAAATCAAATATGCACATCATGATAATTTCCATTCAATAAATGGTTTTCCATATCTTATATACAGGAAGATCATATCTGGTTAAATATTGGTGTATTCTATTGTGTTTCCCTGGGAAGGTTGTTTCAGGTGATGGGTTAAAATAACTTTCCACTCTTTTAATGCATTTTATAGCTGCCTATGATTATTATGTCCACAGTATACCATTACCTCTAAACTGCTTTTTAATTGAGTAGTCTACTTCATACCCAAATCGAGCCAATGAGGGATAGCATACTTAACAATTTGTTGTCAGTTGTGTCCTATATTAATAAATGTGGATGTTTGATAGCATTGCATCGACTGGCGATGCTCTCCTATTACACCCCATTCTGAACTTGGGAAGTAGCATAATCACTACTCAAGAGATTAGGACATTTCTTGATGTTGCGTTGTGCTATGCTGGTGGTTTTATCCCTTGCCAGTACCAGACTGAACAATTCCCCCAATTGGACTTTAGTTGCATGTGGTTGAATAGAACATGGGTAGTCATTCATGCTTTAATCCAATTCCTATCGAAAATAATGTAGTGCAGATGGTGACATTTCAGTGGGATATGCATTTGTGTGTGCATTCAAATTAGCATCCCTATCACATTCTGCTTCAACTAGACAACTTTGTATGAATGTACTGTCTCAGACCAGGATTAGTTTGTTATTACTCTTTTCCTAAAGAAAGAAAAATTGTTAGTGGGGGCTCTGTATGAAAATATTCATACATATTTTCAAATTCAGCTCAACACAGTTATGTTTATGACATATACCTATGACAAGCAAAGACTATGACTGTCAGAAATTGTTGCAATACTCTAACAAAAGCAAGCAGCGTTTTGGATTTTTCGTGGGGTTCGTCTTGGTTTCTTGGCTCAATTCATGCACTGAATTGTGTGGATTCATCTAGTTTAAGGAACTGCTTGCCTTATTGAAATCTTCAGCACTTGAGGTTCATGGAACACCTGTCCTGAGAATACATGCTGTATTTTCTTATAGGCTGTTCCAGAATTGTGAAGTTCCGTTTTTTTCTGAGAGCTCATTAGACCAAACTTCATTTTGTAACAACTACATGACCCAATTTGAACCAAACTTTTTTTTTAAAAAAAATGGGATATATAGCGGAAATAACTTGTTTAATGTTTAATTATAATTTGTTGGGAACCTTTATTTTCTTTTGGTGTTTGTTGCATTCCAAAAATTTTCCACAGGTGTACTACCCCCTGTATCTCTATGAAAAATCCTGATGATTTAAGTTTCTGCTTGGTTCCTACTCCAGAAAAAATGTTGCAAAAATATTTCCTATTCTGCAAAATGCTTCTTATTGGTAGAAACTCTCACCTCATCCTGCTGCCTGGATTTCCCCCCTTCTATCAGATAGCTAGATAATACATTGGTACAATTTCACCATCCTTTACCATTGCATAACCAATGGTCTTGCTTTCCCTCTGCACAGAGTCTATTAGGGGTGTACTTGTCCCAACTTACTAGGAAAAAGTATGGCAAGAGAAGAACAAGGAAGATGACAAAATGCTGGCAAGCTGCTAACCCCTTCAACTGACCAGCTGTAGAAGTGCTGACCATTCAAAGAGGAAGAGACTTGGTTTAGTGCCCTGCAATGGGGTGCTGATGATGGGGGGAGGGGGCAGTACAAAATGAACCATTTCTATGTATTTTCTATATTCCATTGCTTGTAGTTAATATTTCAAAATGTAGCCAAGATATCTATAACTAGCCAGAAAATAACATCAGTAATATCATCAAGGCAGTGCTCTGCTATCTGAGTAGCACAACTCCCCTAGAATTTAAACATGTACTTGGATTTCTTATTTTACACAGGTGCAGCATTCTTCAGCCCTATCATGATACAGTATCTCTTGATGGAGCAAAAGGGAAGATTGAAATGTGAAGCATTTTTGCTTTGGTTTAGGGGATAGCTGCTATCTTCCCCTAATTGGAATGCTATGTGGTGTCCATGCTCTAGCTACCTCCAGAAAGCAAATGGACCAAGACAAAACTAAACTTTTTAAATTAAATGCAGCTACAATTAATTATATTAATTTGGTTTATGTCCCATGTACAGGTAGTCCTTGACTTACGACCATAATTGAGCCCAACATGTCCATTACTAAGGAAGGCAGTAATTACTTGAGTCAAGCTTCATTTTATGACTTTTGCCGTGGTTAATTGAATCACTAGAGTTGTTAAGTAAATCATGTGGCTCACTAAGCAAATCTGGCTTCTTCCATTGATTTTGCTTACTACCACGTCAAATACTCCCTAAGAAGGGTTCAAATGAAAATCCCAGGACCCCTGGATGCTGCCAACTTTATAAATACATGACAGTTGTCAAGCACCCAAAGTTTGATCACATAACTGTGAGGAAACTGGCCATAAGTGCCCTTATAAGTGCCATTGGCTTTGAATGGCCATCAAATGAATGGTTGCAAGTTGAAAACTACCAATAGAGATTTTTTTAAAAAATATGTTGCATTATATAATACAACTTAGTGGAAGGTTGTAGAAGGTTTTGAGCTACATGGTTTCTTGAAACCAGCTGCATGGTTTCAAGAAACTGTATGTGTTCCTCTACCCCACAGATATCAAACTCGATCATATCATGTGACATATTGTGATGTTTTTCCCCTCCGTGGAGCCAGGGTGGGTGTGGCCTGTGTGTTGCATTTGGCCCATGGGCTACCAGTTGGACATTCTCTACCCTATATAGTTTCTAACCTTATCTCTGATGGTGTAATTGTAACGTCCTCTACTTTTTTGATAGTTGAATATTTTTTTATTAGAAATAAATGGCTGGATGTGGCAAAAGTTTCTTGAGGACCTCAAGTACAGCTTTTTTACTGTGTGCCTTAACATTCCCATCACAAAAGAGTAAGCATCTTTCAATTGTATTTATCATCTATTTATGTAACATCAGTTCTGATACTTAGTTGTCACTTATTCCAATAAATATTTGTAAGGTTAAAACTGGCTGTATAGTTTGAACCAGATGCTAAAGTATAAAGACCTATCTGATTACACTTTTCACAATGAGATTTGCTGCAATATTCTAAGGAAAACAGAAAACACTGATTACTTTTAAAAGTGGACATTCCTTCTTCTAAATATCTTCTGTTCTTAATCAGAATGTAGATTACAATGATTACAGTTATTAATTTTTAACAAAATATTAAAAGTGCTTCTATTTAGACCATGTTAGATGATAGGTTCTGTATTTTACATTGTGACAATGATCCACAACATCCGGCACATAATAAATTGTGGAAACCACCTTTGCACTTGCAGCTCATGTGCATGGGAAGGTAGAATTGTTGTTTAGTGAAAACTAACTAAATATGCTTTGACCTTTGTCCACACCAATCAGAAGCATATTTTTGTTCAAGTTTTTTATCCATGAAACTCTTGCTTTCCCATAGAGTCAACAAGGAGATAGAAAATTCATTTTAAGCAATGTAGATGCCTTTACAATTCAGCAGTATACAATTTCTGGCTCTTAAGCAATATTTGAAAAAAAATCTGGCAAGCAAATACGTATTTCCATGCATGATATATTTAAGGTATGAATCTCATATTCATGAGTAGTGCGAAAACTTTGGAATGGGTCATTGTGGTGATTAGATTAGGTAGCTGTGAATTAGATAAAAGGATGGGAGGGCACAATTCAGCCAATGTTAATCTGTTATAAATGCCACTAATTCTAATAAGAAAAATACACATGTACTTCAATAAATCCAACTGACAAATGAGAATTGCTCTACATTCTGCCCAAAATAAGAAATTAATTTTGACAAGCTCAGACTCTCCAGCATATTCCAAAATGAACTTCTACATGGCTATTTGAACTAGGTTTAAGCAATTTTAACTAGATCATGGTACTTTCTGCCTGACTGGTAATTCAAGTATTTTACATTTGAAATGCTTTGATTATATTTGTGCTAGAGGATCTGAATATTTAAAAGCTATGTTGCATAGAGTTCTGTTACTTTTTGAGAAACATTTAAGGGCATGTGTAAGGATGAAAATATCTTGCAGGCATAATTTCAGATCTATAAATATCTTATTTAATATAAGATAGGGGCTGGGGAATAAATCTGCAGATTCCTAAAGGGTGTTAATCAGCCAGATGGAGATGGGATGTGGAATAGTGTGGTGAGAATTAACTAGAAGTACTGGGAATTCTGCGTAAAAAGTTTAACTTGTTTACACAATAATCTCTTTACTCAGAAACACATGTATTTGTTCTCTGAACTGGGATCAGAGATGCTTAGATTCAAAGTCCAGTTTAATCTTGGACTTCTCAGATGGCCAATCTCTTGCCTTCATTCATCTAAAATGAAAATACTGGCCACATCTAACAAAGATAACTGATCGGGGTATTTTTCCCCTCCCCTAAAGTACTAAAGTATGTTAGTACATGTGCTGTTGGAAATAAATCTGTGTTAACAGGAGAACAGGCTGCTATGGTTTCTCAGCTTGAAGTAATGAGTAGTACAGACTTGCCACGACTTATGCTTGCTGTTTAGAAGACAGATCAGGGGATTCCAATATGTTCTCAATAGTGTTTTTGTACCACTGTGACAGATCATTGACCTCACAGAGAATGTTCCATGTTCTTAGACATAATAGGTTCTTTGTCATTTATCTAAGAGACTATTCCTCAAGTGGCATAATATTCATTTGAACAAATATGGAATGAATCAAGACAAGGACTGAAAATTTGAAGTTCAGCAACATCTGGAGAGCCATAACTCCCAGCACCTCACATTATTGGCTGGGGTTGTTGAAAGTTGTAGTTCCCCAGTACTTAAGAGCACCACACGTTCTCTATCCCTCTATCACTGATTTAAGGATTTATGGTATGTCAATCCATTATAAATGGCCTTTGGGGCTTAATTCTTTATTTTAAAAAAAACCAATAAGGAAAATCTCTGCATTTGGCTCAGCATAGAGAAATTAATGTTCTCCTAATCTGGTACTCTCAAGAAGTATTTCAGTCTACCTGCATCTGGATTTCCTAGCTGGAATGGGACTTATTCTACGTAGTGTCCTGATCTAAAATCAATGTAATCTTCTGTTCCTTTTTCTATTCTTGTCATGAACAGCAATTCTTTTTTAGAGATTTCAACATTCACATACCCACACACTATAAAGTTTAACAATTTTCCAGCCTCATATTATTGGATGTACATCTCACACTATTTTACCAATCCAGGGGGAGGGGGAGTTGTTTAAAGAATAGGTGCAAAGTGGTTTTATGCACGTTATTGTCCCAATATATTTGAAGCAAAGATGCTCTTCAATATCACAATGGAAAGATATTGCTGCATGAACAGAATACCCTTCTATTCATTCACAGGGAGTTGCTTTTCTCTGTGAACTCTTGGAGAGTATTTTGAAGGGTTCTTAATCTGTCCAAATCAATTTTCTGGTGAGCTCAGAAGACTGGAGCTGTTAGTGGGGAACTGGATGGACACACAGAAGAGGCAACAGAAATGACAAATTGGAGATGGGAAAGATCTGCAGAAACTTAACTGAGCTTTTTTTTATCATGGGAAGAAACAAAATGAAGATTGGTCTATACCTTAAAGGCAGGTTATCTGTTTTGCATGTAAATTCTCCCAGGTTTGCTTCTTGGCTCCTCTAGGATGATCTGGGAAAATATTCCACTCTGAAAGACCTCCTGTTTGGAAGTGAATTTACTAAATTACAGACCCCAAGATAACCTTTATTTGCGTTCCCAGTGTATGGTTTTCACTTCAGCACCTAATAAGAACCTGTTTAAAGTGCCCTGGGATAACTTTTAACTAGCCTTCATTTTCTTCCTGTACTACTATTTGGGGCTCACACATTAATGTATACTACAAGCTCGGGAGTAGCAGTTTGGAATTGACCAAGAAATGCCTGGAAACAACTGAAAGCTAAAAGTGTCAGAATCTCTTAGCCCTAGAAAGAAGACAATGACAAACCACTTGGGAAAATGTGGGCAAGAAAACTGGAATCAACACTTCCTTAAAGGGAAAGGAGGAGGAAAGGAATTGGGTCTCTACAGGGCATGGTCAAAACAGTCAAGTCAATGGATCCATCTGGTTTTTTTATGTTGCATTTTCTGACCATACCTTGCAGAGACATGGACTGAAACATCCTAGGTGTCTAACAGTATCAAATGTATAATGAGGGAATTTGCCCTCATTGATTGTAGCTGCCTTTCAAAAATGTTTACAGGCATTAAAAGACATCATACACTACTCCTTTTTCCCCCTTAATGAGAAAAAAAGAACTGGTAGGAAAGCATGAAAATGGAAACTACCTGGTTTTCCTCTTCCTATCTCCCTCCCTGCCCCCAAATTACATTTTGTGAATGTATCAGGATGGTTATATATTAAAAACTGCTTTGGACATTCTTTCAACATGGAATGAAACAGGCACTGTCCTGGCAACTTTAAGTTAGGGCAATATTCTGGAACATGTACACAATTGCAAAACTGTTAATACTATGAGAAAACTTTCTGCCATAGGGTTGTCCTTGATAAATCATTGGAAGCTTTGGCTAATACAGACAACACTAGTCTGGCTCCTAATAGCAATATTCAGCTGCCATGCTAATTGTGAGAGCAATGTATTTTTTTGCATAGTTTGGGGGGTAAAGTATGTTTAATCTATCATGCCAAAAAAAAAAAAAAGTCAAATCTGTAGAAATAAGAGCGTGCTAGAAAACTGCAAATAGTAGTAAAGACAACAACGAACATGAGCTTGGAAAGAATTGCCCAATGAGTACAGTAGCTCTATAAAGGCAGAATTTTTTTAAACAAAAAAACTCTTATGCCCTGGAGGGTAAATCTGGTGTTACTCTAAAGGAGGTCTCTGCGAAGATGGTGCCAATTATATCACTGCTTGAAGTTGGCACACTTGCTCATGGTAGTAAAGGGCTGTCATTTCCATGTCCGTCTTAGGAGCTTGCTTCATGACTTCCCTGTCATCTGGCTAGCCATGTCCATGCAGTGATACTACTTGTGAATTAATTTTACTTTGATAGCAAAGGTGGAGGAAAATGTGTGCTTAGCAAAAATTAAAAAGCAAGAAACCAACTCTGGGAATATTTGCTGTTGTTTTGAAATGCAGCAGCACAAAGAAACCTATTCAGCAACACTGCCAGCCTTTTGCATACACAATGTCCTTGAAATGCAGGTCAGTAAAACAAGGTAACTCCAGTACTGATGGGGATAAAAAGAGCCCATTCTTATATATGCATTTGGAGCTCCAGAATCTCCCAAAGTTTCCCTGGCTAGCAACTGTGCCAAAACAAACACGAGTACTGTAGCAACCTCAATAAGATCCTAGGAGTTTCATTCTAGCTTTTTAGGATAAAATATAGTGGGGCTGAGCAGGCAGAAAGAATCTGCAATGCTCATTGGTTATAACTGAGCTAGCTAAACAAACACATGGGTCCAGAAATCAAAGCATAGAAAAGCATAGATAACCTTGCTCTAAAAGGTTGGTTTGTGTCAGCAGTGTCTATAGTTGCAAGAGGATATAAGAGAATGTGGGGAGTTGGAAAAATAAACCATAGTGACAGTCATGTTATAATTATAAACAGTCTATATTTGAGAAAAAATGATTAATTATACCACAGAAAAACATGATGCCCCAATTGATATACTGTCTAACCTGTCTGCTAGCTGATACCACAGCAGACACATCTGCTGAGCGATTTCCAGAGTGATGGGACTTTTGCCCATGTGATTTTCTTCTGCCAGTTGGGTAATTAGCCAGCATGCTATTCCATGAGGAGGACAGAAGCCTTGAGATCTCACCCTCCATTTTCTTCTTCGTTGGGCTCTCTCTGCTTTCAGTTTCACAGAATGTCCCACCCCAGCTTAGCCTGAGAAATGAATCTGATTCCAACCCAGAGAGTTGTGACAAAGAAGCTATGCAATATGCCATTGCTTAATGTAATTTGATTGTTGTATTCCACCAGAGTCACTTTTTGTGACATGGGGAGCTATATAAAGGTCATTAATTAATGCAAAAGAAAAATGAACACTCCCCCCCATCCATACAAGTTGTTATGCCCGTGGCTTAAATTCCTGTTTAAGTTCTACCAAGTCCAGATATAAGTTCAAGCAATGGTCAAGGACATAGAAGGAGGAAGGAAAAGAAGAAAAAATTCAAGGAAGATTTTATTCAGAGCTGTGTAAGAGACACCGGTTGTAAGACCTTTGGGCAGGTAATCAGGAGATTTTATTGCCATCCCAAATGTCATTGTATGGCTTGCTCCCAATATTGCACAAAGCTGGAAGAACCAGTTGCTTCCTTCCTTTTGGTTTTATGCTTGCTGGCCAAAAATGTGGCCTCCTAGTTAGCAGGTTGATGCCATTTATAAATTATTGTACATCAGCAGCATTCTACTGTTTCTAACACTATGTGAAAACCTCAGTTGAGAAGAAAATTAATTTTAAAAGAAAAGTCTAGTGTTACACTCAACCAGCCCTTCAGATGTGTGGTGCTTCTCCCCACATAATTCCCCAGCCAGTAAGAAGGATTTTCAGCTTATTACACAAGTCACACATATGGATAGCAGCATTCCCTCATAAGCTGCTCTGAAGACAACCAAGAATTTGCAATGGCTCTGCAATCTTTCAAGGTATCAAAAACAAGAGGATTCCTCGTGATGATTTTTTGAGAGTCTCCACTTTCCTTAAGCCAATTGGCAGGTCACTAACTTTCCGCTATTGTTCCGGAAGTTATTTTCTTTTAACTGTAGAATGGAATTAGGCTGGGATATTATCAACCCAAGAAAAAAACTACATTTCACTTTTTCATTGGATTTGGTATTATTGCCAACATAGTTCTCTTCATTGGTGAAATGTTTTCAAGTGTGCCAAACAAGTCCCTATTTTTTCCTCTTTTTGACCAAGGAAAATTAATAATGTACGGTATATAGTGCAATCAAAGCTTTACTTTCAAAAGTATTTAAAATTTAAAGAGATTCAAGTTCTCTGGGAGAACCCACATTTTTACAAAGGGACGTAACTAGATTTTCCACCATCCTCAGCATCTTCAAGGAAGGATGGAAAGCTCTTATTGAAAAATTGGGAACACCACTGCCTGTTTAAACTGGCAGTACTGAACTAGGAGCATTGATAGTCTGCCTGGCTCAGCATGAATCAGCTTCTTTTATTCTTCCTAACTTGCGTGGAGAGCTCACTTTCTGTAGAGTTTGCAGGACTGTTTGATTATTTATTACAATATTCTATATGCCACCTACTTTGCTGCTATTATTATAATTGTCATTCTCCTGAAAACTGAGGCTGTCTCATTCCCATTCTGAATGAAAGTTTGGTTAAAGGCTCTTGAAAGAGCAGAACTGTATTTAAAAGTGAAGGTTGGCTTCCGAAGAAGACCCCTCTCGCCAGCATGTTATTTGTTAGATTGCATTTCAGGTGGTGTGCACTCGCTGAATTCCTCCGACACTCATGGCTGCCACATAAAAGTATTCAGCAGGGATATTATGTGTAACTCTTTAGAAGATCAGGCTAATTAAACGACTTGGGGCAGAAGTTTACTTCTTGCAAATGGGTGAAAAGAGAAAGTGGTACTTGGTATGCCGCAGACAACAGCTGGCAACTTTGGTCAATGTTGTTAAACTCTTTGGAAGCGAGTGCACCTCTCCATTGCTAGGATCTTCCTGCTATTTCTCTTTCAAAGCAGCTGCTGCTAAAAAGCCCTTGCAGGTTTACACTACAGATGCAAAGGAGGGGTAAAGGGACTTTCCACTTCATGTTCCTCCCAAGTTTCACCCTCCAAGGAGCACAGCATGGAAATCTTTACAGTTTGCTGGGGAGGGGAGGGAGAGAGAGGAAGGACTCTGGCCTTGTCTGCCTGTGTTAATTGATGGCTTCTGCTGCAGCTCTTCACACTTTGAAAAATGGGAACAAATGTTTTTATTTATAAGTGTAAAAAAGAAGGGGGGGAACCGAAGCAAATTAACAGCTTCATTAGGGTGTTAAACTAAAGCTTAAAAAGAGGAAAAAGAGTATACTCAAAATGCTTCGTGTCAAAGGCCTAATTCGTTTATGGTAAAGAAGAAAGGTACAGGAGAATTTTTTTTTCAACGGGAAGGGAGCAAGAAAGCAAATGAGGAAATGGCAGGTCTTATTTTTGTTTTAATTGCTGGAAAAAAATACTTTTTACGCATTGCCCTGTGAATTCTCCAAACTGAAAGGCAACATAAAGTTTTCAAGTACAACACCTAAGGCTCCTTCCACATTCATTGATTGTGCCAGGCTGATGCTGGCACCACACTCTTCCATGTCCCCACAATGCGATGGGGATTAGAAAGATGAGCCCATTAACTCTCAGCTCCCCTCCCGCTCCAGAAGAAATGGCTTTGGCAGCATTTCTTTGAAGCTGTGGGGCAGGCAGTTTCCCACTGGCAAGAGCCATGCCTCATTTTCCTCCTGGATCCTGGGATTCCCTCCATCCATCCCATACACCAAGGCATATTACCATCAACACAAAACTCTTCATTTTATAGTGTTGGAATATTTATCTCTGATTTTAATGTTTTTATGGTGTAAGCAGCCCAGAGACGTTCGAAATGAGAGGGATGGCAAAGAAATTTAATAAATAAAAACCTCATTGCTCTGCCTTATTTAGGAGGTGTGCACTTTTGCTGTTCCCCCCAAAGTAGCTGATGCTGAGTGGGACCCCTCGCTTTTCACTGCAAGGAGGAATATGGTGATCAGACACCAGCTTCTATTTGTCCATCCTCTTCCCTAGTCATTTGGAGCTACAGGGAGGCACTAGGTATCTTAAAAGAATAATGAAAGACTAGTAAGGCTATTTACATAGCAGGAAAAGATGATCCCCATTGATAGTAGCAGTGGAAGTATTTTTTTTAAAATATGCCTATGCTCATTAACTTTGCAAACTTTTTGCTTTGCAATTTTTTTGTTTTATGGCAGCACATTCTGGAATTGCCGACATGAAATGATGCATGTATATGTATGTCGATCACATGCAAATAGGCAAAGAAAAGATAAGAATGAAAGACTGTCAACCTAGGATTACAAAAAAAACCACAGGTATGAGAACTACAGCCATTTGAAATAAAGAGACATCTGTCATTTGGAAGAGAGACTGAAAGATATAGACAAAATATTAAAGAGCAAAAATATCCCAGACAACAAAAATTATTGTCAAGGCTGGGTCTAATATACAGATGCAAAAGGTGGACCATCAGCAAGAAAAACAGATGCCTTTAAATGGTGGTTTTGGAGAAAAATGGATTAAAAGCAGATCAATGGAATCTGCTTTTCCAGATGGAATAAAATCAGCCGCTGACTGCTAGCAGTAATAATGAAACTAAAGTGAAAATATTTCAGACCCAAAATATGGTGGCAACAAAAAGACCCGGATATCAGAAGAAATAACCAAAGGGATTAGGAAAAGGCCATCAGAATACAAGATTGCTAGATAACCCCCACTGATAACATGAGTGTGAAATTATACAAGTTCAAAGAAGCAAGAATTGAGAGTTGCCCTTATATTTACACATGTTCACGCATGCACAGATACACACAATTGTAACTAATCAAGAGGAGAGATGACTTATATTTTGCACACTTTTAATTTCCTGTGCTACATTCCCTGCTATCTTTTCTTTATTTCATGAAGTCTGTTCTCCAGAGGTTTTTGCACTTTAAATGTTACCCAGAAGAAGTAAAAATTAGCTTTTTCTCTTATGAAATAATAAGCTTTAAAAGTCATTCATTTGATTTATATTCATATTAATATCCAACACAATCAGAAATCCTTGCTTGGTGGTTTATAGTAATTACAAGCAATAGAAGCATTTAAATGTCCATGGTCAGAACTAAAATATATGAAATTCCAGCTATAACATAGTTCTTTTCCTTGGTTGGGGGGGGGGGGAGATTTAAAACCAATATTTTTCTGAGCATTTTTAGATATTGAATATAAGACTGTTCATTCAATCTTCCCACTTCATAAATACTAATGCTTCAATAACTGGCTATATCTCAAGTCTTCATATCATTCTCATCCTCATTTTACCTTGATATCACAGATTTCCTCTAACTTCTCAGATGATTGGGGGGGTTTGGGAGGGATTATTTCAACTTTTTTCCTTATAGTCTTTCTGAAATGAGTTGGAATAGCCTGAGTGTGTGTCAATAGACTGCATGCACTTTCTAGTTAATAAGATAAGTGCAATACTATATTAACCTGCAAGGTATGTATAGATTGTAGATCCTGGCTTATTCAGAATAGTATCAACATGAGCTTTGTTGTGCTTGGTGTATTAGCTAAAATATACCACAGAATTAACCAGTATAATTAACAGGCAATGCTGCATGTAGCATCTGCACTAAAAAAGCTGATAACCTAATTGATTATTTATCTATATTAACAAACTATGTTAAAGGTTTATCAAATCCTGAATCTTGGTTAGCCAATTCTTCTAAGATAATCTGCTGCTACACCCACATCATCTTCTTTGAAAACTTCTCCCAAAGAGAAAGTTGGAGATTGGATGTAAGTTAGCTAATACATTGGTTCAGAACGGGATATAATACCATGCACTTCAAGGTAGGTAGTAGTACCTCCCATTCCTCTCAAAGAGATATTACTTCCTGAATCCAAGCCTAGATATCCTATCCAGGATATCTATTAAAGAAGCCAAATGGGGCAAGGAATACTCTACAAAATTGGCCAAATCATCTCCTAAGACTTTGCCCAATTGTGCTTAGAAGTGACTGAGAACAATTTTACTTGTGAGAAACTCAGAAAAATTGTCAGGTGAACCTATTTACCTCCAGTCAAGAGTTATTCAGAAGACAGTAAAGATTTCAGATATAATACCCAGTCTATCTTGATTATCACATATCATTGGTAACAGACTTTGCAAGTTTCCTTCATCTGGATTGTATTTCTCAGAGATTAGGGATATCTGGGGAGAGATCAAAATCTTCAAGAAGTGTCATAATTTTACCCCTACTCCTTTTGTACATGACTACATACAAAAGGAGTGGGCTGGGGTCATGCCCTAGCTTGCAAATTCTGCTCCCTTCACACAGTCTAGCCTCAAATAAACAATTCAGAAATGGAAATAATAAACTAGTATTTGTATATAATTTTTTGGTTTAACATTTCTCCACACTGGGGATAGCAGATTAAGAGGTCCAAAGCCCACATAAGAATTCTATGGCCAGATGCACCAGATGCTAAGCTATTCTGTAGTTTCCTTTCAATTTAGTATGTTGTGTAAACCAGTTTGTTATCTATAAATTATTCTGGTTTATTAGGTGTGTGAATGTAGCCAATTGTGATTTACTCAGTAAATTATGGTTAAATAAACTATGATTTCATGCCACAGTGAAAATCAGCTGGTGGATTTTGAGGAATGCTTTGCAGCATTTATGTATGTGCTATAATTAAAAATGAATTTGTTTACACATGGTGTGTGAGAGAGAAATAATTCACAGTTTGAGGCTACATCTTTCTTTGTTTTATATATATAATATGGTTGCTTACGTCTACCCATAGTATTGTGAGTATCCCTGCTATTTCATGTCAGCATTACTATCTGAAGAAAGGTAAGAGCCTGTCACAGAATATTTTTGTTTATATCCAATTCAGTGGGCTCCCACACATCACAGGGACCACTTCAGCCTCCCTGGCCTTTAGGCAACCTACACACCAGCAGACCCTTGCATAGTAGTCCCAGTTTATTTTTACACCCTCCCCAGGTTTACTATTGCTTCTTACTATCAAGAGTAAACTATATTATTCTCCTTAACATAGGTTGCTTCCAATTTCAAACAGTTCTCCTTAACCTCAGGTTGCTTCCAATTTCCTATATAAAATAACAAAACCCACAACCTTTCTCAGTTTCAGAACCCTTCCCCACCTCTTCCACAACCACCATCACAACACACCCAGCTGCTTTGTTGCAGGGCTTTTATAGCTGCTGTTTGCTAAGCAGCTAGGCTGGCTGGGGAAAGGTCTTAAAGGGACAGGGCACCATACGACTAGCTAATCTCATGCAGCCTTGCCTCTAATTGGCTACCCATTATCCAATAACAATCTACTGTAAAAAGGAGTGTCATTCAGTTTTTCCTTATTCATGGCTTGTCTCTGAATTGATGCTTACACACTGTAAAAACATACATGGAGATGATGTTGATGGTGCCAATTTCATGGATGTTGATGATGAAAGAATTTATATCCTAGTATAGTGTCCCACTGAAAATGTTCTAACAAAACATGGTCTCCATGTACTGGCTATCCCTGATCACTGGAAAAAAGCATTTTGCCCCATCCATTAGCTCTCTCTCTCTCTCTTTCTCTCTCTCTCCCAGAGCTTGTATAGATAATATTTACATGTTTTTTCCCCAGAGTTGTGAAATATATGGAAGCATAATGTCAAGTTCTCAGAGTGCCTCTTTCATATGACAAGTGTGGTTATTGGGCATGTCAGCTCAGATTTCCCATGTTGCTCTGATTGTAAGTGTTTGTGTTGTACCTTTCCACCTCCAAATGTTGATTCTGGAGTTGTTATTTTAGACTCATAGTAACTGTAAGAAAAATCACATCCCAAATGTTTCTGTCAAAAAGAAGATATGTAATGAGCAAGTCAACATTGAATTCCACTTGTCAAACATCACTTGCTTTCATCTATGGCTTTTGTTATGCAATCTTGTGCTTAGATAAGTTGTGTGAAATAAATAGAAATACATAGTGTGCGCATCTTTCTGTTTTACCATGAAATTTTGGACATGGTGATTGAAACTTCTGAAAAGAAGAATATTAAAAACAATTTTTGTCCCTTAAAAATCATTTGGATTTCTTTCCCTGTACTGTACAAAATCACCAGATTGAAGTTTTTCTGATGCTACCCCCCTCCAGTGGACAGCTAGGAGAAAAAGAGATTGTATCCATAAAGAAGAGTTTGACATTAAAAAAATTCACACACTTCTGAAATCGACTGTCAAATCACTTCACATCTGTACCTAAAGCAAACAGACATAATGCTAACAGCTTGCTAGAACTCAAAAATGCCACCCACTAATCAGTCCACCTGTGGAGTTCTCAGTCCATCTTGCAAACTGTGGAGCTGACTGCCAAGATGCTTGACAAGAAAATGTATATTTGACTGCTGAGGAAGAAGGGAAATGGAGGGTAATGTGCTGTGGTACAAACGACATGCATTTGGCGTGGAGCAAGGAAATGTCTCAGGGGAATATGACTTGCCATTTGCTTACCTCTCGGAGATACCTCTCAAAGCTGCTGTTTCTCAATTAGAACCTTATAAATGGGTCACTTGTTGACAAGGTGTAACATTAGCCATAAGTGCTCAGGATAGTCTACAACCAATTCTCCTGTCAAACTACACAGCCAAGGCATTCTGAATGTGCAAGGTTACCCTCACAGAATCACTTTTTAAAGAGAAATCTAAATGCACGGTAGTGGAAGATTATGCAATCTACCGGTAGGTACAACTCTATTAATAGGAGCTCATAAAATGGAGAATATGTCTTTTGAATATCTCCCTTGTTAACCTCCATACCTGAGCTACTTTTCAAAGCTGCATGAGCAGGAAGCTATCACTACAATTTCTATTCCATAGATAACTGACTCCCCCCCCCCTCATCTTCCTATTTTTTGCAAATCAGGCATAGTTTTCTAGTGTTAGAATTCTTTAGAGTTGCAGGGGGATGACAAGGAGATGTAGCAACCAGAACTACGGGCAGTATTCTAGGCGAACTCATTCGTTTACTATAAAATATCATTTAATGTGCTTCACAAATGTTAATTTCTTTAATCTTTTTCAATTACTTAACTGAATGTTCCCACTACTTGTTTCTTTCACAGAAGCTGCACATTGTTTCTGTTAAAAGATGCACCACAATCCTGCAGTCCTGTTTTGGTCAATCATACCTGTCTCAAACGCTTATCAGGATACAGTACTGTTTTAGTCTTAATGCTTCCATTGAATTCTGTTCTTTCTTTCAGTCTTGAATGGATTGAAAACCTGTATGAGAGTTGAGCCGATTTGTAGTTTCTTTAGAATTCATTCAGGCATATCAAAAATAGCAGGGCTTTGGTCAATGGTTGTGGCCACCATCTTGTCTCTTGTGAACATCCCTCAGAGACACCCCTGGACTGTGGAGCTCTGAGCGATTTTAATATTTAGTATTTTCATGTTTCATTTTTGTTTTCTAAACTTTGGGTTATATAAAATACTTTGGGCATAGGGGAGGCTGCACTTTAAGCACATTATTGCTTGGAAAACTAGCAATCCCAGATTGTTTGCAGAATCTGAACTCTCTGCCTAGCCCTGCAAGAAGCCACAAGAATTAGTGACAATATTAAGCAGGTGGAGTTATGAAGAAAAATCTAGCAGGGCTGTTTCTTGGAGGAAATCATTTAATGGACTCCAACATGTGACTTTGCTCTGTTTCTACATGTGATTTTTTTATTAGATCTTTCTCTTTCTGCATCAGATTTTCTCATTGGCTTTGCTAAAGGTTTCTTTCTTTTAATTACTTCTTCACACCTGGATATAATTACCATTCACAAGAGTCTGCTTATTTGATGGCTTAACTCTCTGTGATATTTCCCAAGCAAGCTGGCTGCGTGACTAAAGACTGCCTCCTTAAGGACTGGATAAAGAGCTCATTTGATATTTTTAAACTGTTATTATAATTCTTATACTATCATCCATAACAGCAGCATTGTGTGATCACGAAAATGGTAAAAGAGCTAATATTTCGATTATTAAGGTCAAAGATTGTTTCAAGAATAGGATAGTTTATGAAAGCTCACATGTGGAATAGTGTTATATGTCACTGAATGGTTGAACAGCAAAAGGCCCACAACTTTTTAAGAAATTATTTTCTACATGCTATTCCAAGTCTATACATTCACACTTGAGGGTTTTTTTTATTTTCACTTTATTTTTTTTCACTTTCATTTGTACAAATTTGAAATGTTACTTTAGCATCTGCTCTTTTAGGCAGCTAGCTCTGGGAAGGCAATGTGCTTTGCCATAAATTTAGGTCATTAATTTGTATCTGTTCTTTGTTTATTTAAGAAACAGGACAAAAGGGCAGCTGCTGAAACATTTGGCTATGCTAAGGGGTAGTGGGCTGAATATGCCAGAGTTCTGCGTGCAACCAGCTTGAATTTGTATCCACAGCTACAGGACAGCACTTTATGGAACGCCTTTGCCAAGCCATGTGGTGTCCTCAGCATCGCTCAAAATACCTGGAGGATCTTTTGGGAAAGGGATACATGGAATGTCCTGGAAAGGAGTGGAATGCAACCAGACATGTGTAAGTGTGTGAGAATATACACGAGATGTTTTGGTTGCATTTTTATTGCATTGGTGGGTTTAAAAAAACAGCAAAAATAATTAGAGCAAAATTACTATTTTGAATTGGTGCAAATAGCAATAAACAAATTCATTCTAGATTAATTGTCAGCCATATACAAGGTCCTTAAATTGATAGTTTAGTTCTGAATAATTTTTGAAAATGATTCATATTTATAAAATATTGGGGGGGGGGATTTCTATTTGTTTCCTAAACCTAAGTATCAGAAGGAAAATCAAGTCCCGTTGTTGGAATTTCATCTTACAAGCAGATTAGTTGGCTTTCAACCTTTTTAACAGGACTAACAAAGATACAGTGTGCTTCCAATGAGGTTGCTTTAAACTTATTGAAAAGGCCCGTATCCCTATTTGCAGATTTGGTTTACTTAGGTAAGAGTTGGTGTCTTACTTATAAAGTAAGAGACATATACGAAGCAAAAATGCAAAAGGAAGTTAATTTGTATTAAATTGCCTTGCATCTTTAGGACATGTGATATATGTGGCATAGCTTTCCAGGTCAAGAAATTGTAGCTAGCTTAGAAGTCTTGAAAGTCTTTTAGGAAATGTGCTTGCTACTGTGCACCGGGGCCAGCCCAAGATGTTTTGTTACCTGTAATGAAAAATATGTCACCTAACAGAATAAGCGACCTTGGAGGGCTTCTAGTCTAACCCCATGCTCTGGCAGGAAACATATACTATTCAGACAACCTCTTCCGATTCTTCCTGAAAAATGAATTGCAGTAGTATTTGTTGCATGTTGGCAGGGGGACAGGCATTCCCACTTCATCACAAAGTATTATGCTAGCTTGGGAAAGCATAACTTTGTTTCCAAAATTTTGTTGCCGTTTTCTGTTTTTTTTGCTTCCTGAGAGTGTTGCCTCATTCTGCCTAATGATGGAGATGGCCTGGTGAGCATCCTTCTGCATCAGTATATCCTCCATGGGCTTCCTTGTCAGTAACAGTGGCAGCAAACAAAATGTTCAGAGCCAACGTAGAGTGATGAAAACAAGTTTGATTGCGTTTCATCTTTTGAGGTTCTTTCTTTTGGACCACAATGTCCGAATTTGTCAAAAGAGAGTTTGATAATGCTTGATAGCAAAGGTAAATAGTCTGTACAATCCATAATTTTTCACTAGAAAAGATCATACATCAGAGAACTTTAGGTCCTTTTTTTAGAGAAAAATCAGCACATTTTTTCTTGGTTTAAAAATAATGTACATCAGATATAAGATAAAATAGATTTTACAGAAAGTGTATCGATTAGGAAAGCCTTTCTCAGGAAAAAAATGCATACACTGTAAAACATAGATTCAAAATCCACATGGAAACAGTCTAATGATGGTGTACATTAAAAAAATCCACCTTGTGGTTTGATAAATCAATAAATCAGCAGTTATGTGAAATCCATTTTAGCTGGTCTTTATTCCCAGTAATAGGTGGTCTGTGGAAAAGAAGTAGTTTTTCCACATTAATTTCAGAAATAATTTTCTGGAACCTTCCATGAGCAAAAAAATATACATCATGTAGATATATATGAATATCTAGTGACTTGGAAGAATGCAGGTTTAATTTTGGCTCCTGGTAATAGCCCTGTTAGATTGGGTAAAGGAAAGGCACACTCAGGTTGAGGCAACAGCAGCTCTTTATTGTAACAAAACAACTATGTACAATCCAGTGAAGGTTCAGTCTGACAGCAGCCCTTTTATAGGGAGCTGTCAGACCCTTCGACCAATGAGATTAAACCTCTGTTCCCGCTGGAACAAAGGACCATGGTGGAAACCATTATGACAGTTGCTAGTATCTAACAAGCCCAGTATCTTATTACTCCAGGTTTTTGTTAGCTAAACAATTAAATGCAAAAAAAGTTGATATGATCTCCCTCATGGAAAAATATTTTAACTGGTGTAAAAACGGTGATTATTATTGTGCCTAAACCAATTGAATTGAAAGGTTTAGACCAGCGGTTCCCAACGTGGGACGCACGCCCCACAGGGGGCAATTTGATTTTTAATGGGGGTTATTTGAACCTTGTTTAAACCAAGTTAATGGCTTTTTAGGCTTCCTTCATGTGAGTAGATGCTATCAGGATTTTAAAGATGCTTAGTTGGGGCATGGCCAAAAAAAGGTTGGGAAACGCTGGTTTAGACTGCTTAATAGGGTTTCCCTCCCCTCCCTAAATTGGACAGGAACTGTAGATGGAAGGGGCATCTAGCCAACAGACCTTGACTCTATTTTCAGTAAATAGTTAGAAAGATTTCTAAGCACTAACTAGCCAGCCACATTTTAGTCTAGTGTACTGTGAACACCACAGGGCTGGCAACTCAGTTATTAAGCAAAGCTGTCCGTAAGTGCAATCATTGACTGTGCTTATGATCTTACTTTAGCTTTCTTTTGTTTTACAGACTGGCACAGGTTGTAAACGTGAAAACTAGATGCACAGTTACTTCTTCATCACTGCCATAACTGTGAACATTCATTAAACAAAGCAGTTGCTAACCAAGGACCACCTGTAAAGGCTTTGGAATCAATATGTCGATGAAGAGTCTCAGTCATCTAGGTCTGAAAAGTGAGTCATGGCAACTGGACTAATTTTGTTTGTTGGCTTGAGCTTTGGGATCATATATGTTACTCAGAAGACAGGAATGAAGGGAAGTTGACTTATTTGTTTAAGAAAAGAAACTTCATTATAAGCCCCCAAATACTTAAAGTTCTTGGTTTTATGTTACATAAGGATGTTCATATTCCGTTCACCTGGCCTCAAATTTTCAATGAGAACCAAATAGGCTGGAACTTTAAGTCTCTGTTAAACCAATGTTCCTCAAAAAATGTTTTTCCATTTGTTACAGAGAAAAGATTAGAAAGAAAAGATATTACACTTTTTCTCTTTTACTGCTTTGTATTTCTTATAAATTGTTTCTCCTTCCCTCCTGCTTCAGAGAAAGAGATTATCCATTCCCCGTTCCTTATTACTTTAGGATGCTTATAACAATAACAGATTTGGAAGGAACCTTGGAGGTCTTCAACTGAAGCAGGACATCCTACACCATTTCAGGCAATTCCTTATCCAATCACATCTTTAAAATTTCCAGATTTTGGAGCACCCACAACTTCTGAAGGAAGCTGTTCCACTGAGTGTTTTAACCAGTTTAATTGTTTTAACCTGTTTAATGACATTTTCTTTAGAATACCATTGTTGGTCTACTTTACACTTCTTTTCCCACTCCTTTACAGCTTGCCCACTTTTATACTCTTCTAGCATTTTTGTGTTTTGCTTCGTCCTCTTTACTGCTTCAGACAATTCAGGCAAACAAATTTAAATGTGCTCACTGTTGCACATGGATTTTCTGGCCTGCCTGCCTGCAGTTTTGCTGGTGTGTCAGACATGGAAATGAGGAAAAGGAGAAAAATAGTTCCTTTTTGGTCTTTTAAAAAAATATACATTTATTAAATGTATTGTATTAGGTTAAAAAAAACCTAATGTTAAAATACAAACTAATGTAAAAGAAAAAAGGGAAAGAGAATAACAGGACAAGTTAAAGTGACAAAAATACAACAAATAAATATATAACAAAAATGACCAACTTTTTTTTTAGTACAGAGATAAAAACTCTCTAAATTTAAATGAGTAATATCAATCTTTAAAATACCTTAAAACACTAATTGACCTTCTAAAAAACCAATATACATAACACATTCTTAATTTTATCTAACACATAATTGTCAAATATAAATTTATATTAACAAAACAAAATATTTCTCAATGGCAGCTGCTCTAATGGGAGGCTTGATGAGAGCTGACCTGGTTGCAAGCCAGGCCTGGTGTGGGTAGATTTTGAGTCAGCAGTCCCATAGTGCCGTGAGATATATAGTGTTGGGGACAAGAGCCTTATTAAGGCGGGGAGGGGGAGAGATAGCATCTCCTGAGATGCTATGAAACATGCTGCTAGTCTAAAAAAAATTAGACAGAAATTGAGAAATAGAGGAGAATAAAAGTTTATATCTGGAGTAAATGAAGGAGCTGAAGAGAAAAGGATTCAGAGAAGATGGAGAATGAAGTGAAGAGTGTAAGGCAAGTATTGGCTCCTGTTTGAGAACAGGAGAAGAATATTTCAGGGGTGGCTTCTCTGGGAATCGGGATGCAAAGACCCAGAGAGACAAGCTCCACCAAGTAGTAGTAGTAGTAGTTAGTTCTGAAGTCATGTCCAACCCATTGCAACCCCATGGACAAAGTTCCTCCAGGTCTTCCTGTCCTCTATCATCCTTTGGAGTCCATTTAAGCTCACGCCTACTGCTTTGGTGACTCCATCCAGAAACCTCATTCTCTGTCATCCCCTTCTTCTTTTGCCTGCATCTTTCCCAGCATTAGTCTCTTCTCCAGTCAGTCCTTCCTTCTCATTAGGTGGCCAAAGTATTGGAGTTTCATCTCCAGGATCTGGCCTTCTAAAGAGCAGTCAAGGTTGATCTCCTCTAGGACTGACTGGTTTGACCACCTTGCAGTCCAAGGGACTCGCAGGAGTCTTCTCCAGCACCATAGTTCAAAGACCTCAATTCTTTGGTGCTCAGCCTTTCTTATGGTCCAACTTTCACAGCCATACATTGCAACTGGGAAAACCATAGCCCTAAGTATATGTACTTTTGTTGGCAGAGTGATGTCTCTGCTTTTTGGTATGCTGTCTAGATTTGTCAACAAGTAATTATTATTTTTAAAAACCAAGAGATAATATTATCAATTTGGAACATTAAATTTACTTTCAAACTATCTTTTTCAAGTCAATTTTTGCAGGAAATCAATTGTTTTAATATCAATTTCAGCAAGTTACATGATGAGCTGCAGCCCAACTCTACAGGTAAAGTCTTAAAATTTAGAACCTTATCTCTCAGCTTTATATGGGATTGATTTTGGTTTTGTGTTAAATATTTCTAATATGCTACAATTTTCAGTACCATAATCCAATTCTGTTTAACTATGGTCTCTCCCCAACAATATACATAATTATCATAAATATTGGCAAGCAGTCTGCTCACTTCATGACTAACTATTCATCCTTGTATGAATCAGGCAATTTTTTTTCCAGAGGTACAAAGCAAATTACTTCCAGGTCCCCCACCCCCAGCCCTGTGCTGCTTTCTTTGTTCCATTTCTTACTCTTGGCATTAACATTTTACTGTGTCCCATTCATGATCAATATTAGCCTTTTCCTTTTTCCTGAAATGGGGTGGATGTTCTGTGATGTAACCATTTTTAGTGATATTTCTATAGGTCCCCATTTTACCCTTCCAACACTCATAATTATCAACAGAGGTCTTTCCCCTCCTCCCTATAATGTACAAAATGATCTGCCCTTTTATGATTGCCTTGAGAATATCCCATAAAGCCAACGGTGAGGGAGCAGATGCCTCATTCAATTCCAAATAGAAGGAAATCTGTTGTCTCAAATAATCCCTAAATTCAGACACTTTCAGCCAGCTATTACCAAGAGACCACATTTTAAGAGCAGATGTGTTATTAAGGCTGAGAAATGTTATGAGAACTTCGTGATCTGACAAATAAATGCAATTCTACTGAGCATTCCAACATTTAATTTTTTAAAAGATTTTTTAAAATTGTGTGTGTGTGGATAGATAGAAGATAGGCTGACATTGGAATTATAAGGGGAGATGAGATTTTTCTACGCAAATAATGCAGTATTTTTCAAAAACTAAATATTTTGGGGGGAAATCTTCAAAAGATTTGAATTTGATAATACATTTTATATTTTTTTCTCTATGAAAGCTAAGAAAATGTGTAATATATATGTCCACAGAAACACACATATATACACTATTCCATTGTGTCAAATTCTTGGCGTCTGCCTGAACTAGACCCCGCAACTATCTAGGCAAGATTTTTCATAAGTAGTTCACCATTGCCTCCTTCCTAGGACTGAGAGACAAAGATTGACCCAAAGTCACCAAGCTGGTTTTGTGCTCAAGGCAGGACTAGAACTCACCATCTCCCATTTTCTGGCCTGATGCTTTAACCATTGCACCAAAGTGACTCTCCAATCTAAAACATATAAATGTTAGTTATTTTTAGCATTATGGTCTTAAATTGAGGACAGTATACAGACTGGGAACCTAGTACATTTTTCTTCTGATATAACCCATTGATTTTGTTGAGGTTTACATTTGAGTAAGTAATTAACCTGTGCAACATCTGCAAGGGCATTTCATATCTCATGGCTTCAAGCAAAGCACTCCTTCTAAACTGCTTTATGAAGCCATTCTACCTATTTCCAAAAGGGAAGTGCTCATGTTGCTTCACTTGTTCTGCACCAACTGCTTCCTCTGGCTGTTCCAACAACTAGAAAGGGCTCCTTCTGCACATGCAACACATACACAATAACCTCGTTCAGCTATTGGAACTGCCTAGTGAAGTGGAAAAATCCCAAGGACCCAATTTATGAGTGGAGACTACATCATCTGCTTGAGGCAGGTTTATTTGAACAGCGCTAGGGACAGAATATAAAGTTATGCCCAGTTAAAGAGAGTACAACTTTTGCGTAGGTGTATAATAAATGCTGACCTGTAATCATGGTAAATGCCAATTATCTTATTTTTGATAATATGGGTTATATTTTGTTTATAGTGAGAAGACACAGTTAATAAAGCAGAAGTCAGCACAAAATGGCTTTATAATTCCTAATTGTCTATAGAATGGAGATTCTAGAATTTTCTATTAATCATGAAAAGTTCATGAAGTTCACATCTCAGCAAATGCTGGACAAGGAATTAAAGATCAAAGTTTTGGGGTGTTCTGTTGTGTACTGAATTTGAGTACAGACAGTTCTCATTTAGCAACCACAACTGGGACCATCAACCTGGTTGTTAAGCAAAGCTGTCTGTCAGACCTGCCAAAGTCAAATTCCTTAGGAATTAAAGACCCTTGACTCCATTTGGTTGAAGTGATAGTTTATTTACTAAAGGTTGCTGTCTGCAGTAAAGTCAGGCTTTTCCCATGCAAAAGGTTATAAAAATTTCCCTTCATCCTGGCCCTCTCCCCTAAACCAGTTTATCTTCAGCCAATGGAAAACTGCATAGGTGTTTTGAGAATTGCTTGGATGTTTGGAGCAATCCACATTCCGTCCTACGGCCTCATGTCCTTGAAGACTGGCACAGGCTGGTTCTGTCCATCTCTGGTCTCTGTCAGCTGTCATCCCCTTCCCTATTTCCCATCTCTGCCCCATATATGTTTATTGCCCATTTGCTCCCTTGTCCACTCCCCTGTAGCATTTGATGGCAGGATGCCAGCTGGGCATCAAGCTGAAGATGGCAGAACTGACTCTGTCACCAAATGAAATCCTGGCTGTGCTTATGATCTTACTTCAGCTTTCCTTTGCTTTACACCCCAGTGAACGCAGGAATGACAAAATGACCTTTTCATCACCATTGTAACTTTCCACTATCCAAGAAAGTCACTAAATAGGGACTCTTTGTATAAGGTCTGTTAAATTGTGTTCATTGAAAATTGGTAAAGCTACCGTATGTCCCACTTATCTCATCTCAGATTTTAAATGATAACATCATAAGTAAACTTCCATACAAAATGCAAAATATTGACCATAATCCACAATGTTCAGCATCTAGTCAAAACACTTTATCCAGTAAACAGAACTCAGCTTGACAAGATTGTCTGAAGAATGCAATTTAAATCTCCTAGCTAAACTACAGGCAATAAGGAATTGATGGCTGATTTGACCATTTCCTTTATTGTCCAACTCATACTCTTCAGCTGACAAATGGACCTCCTTAAACCTTAATAGTAGCTTCAGATTGCCTTTAGGCTAATGTAAGTGAGATACAATCCTGAAAGTCATTCCCTGTCTTTTAAAACAAAAGATCAGTCAATAATTTAAAAATGTGTAAAATACAATGCTACTAACAGATATATAGTACTGTATTACTACTTCTGTTGAAGTCACCAGTAAATATAAATTTTATACAGATGTTTTTATGACATTCTGGGGATTATTAATGTGATTTGATTATCCAATGATTTTATTAATATTGCAAGGTTGAATTTGAAGAAAATGTTTTAATTTGCTGGATAAAAATATCAAAGCACTTTTGCTCTCAATTTTTTGAGATTTAGTCTTAAAAGATGTGGTGATCAAACGTAGTTTAGAACACATGTCATTGCCACCGAAGTCTTGTCACAAATCAATTCTAAACTAAGAGGCATTATTTTGTTCACCAAAAATGAGCTGTCTGATGAATCCAGAAACCTAACAATCTTTGCCCATGATGTTATTTGCACATAGTAGTTCATCAATAAAATGGAGAAATCAGCTTAACAATTAATCAATTGGTCAATTGGTCTGTTGGTATGTTTTATTTTTCCACTAAGTATTTTATAGAAAAAAGAATGCTGGTATACCCATTTATTATCATTTAAAGGCACAATATTCCTAATAGCAATAACAGAGGAAGAGAAAGACAGAAGTAAGTGATTAGTATTTGCCAAGACAGAAACAGGAAAAACACAAGGAAAAAGGACCCAGAGTTTTGCAGGCTCTGTGCTACTACAGCAGGGGTGTCAAACTGGTGGTCCATGGACCGGATATGCCACATGCAGGCCACACCCATCCCAGCTCTGTGAAGGGAAAAAACATCACAAAATGTCATGTGACAGCAACATGACGCTGCGAGTTTGACACCCATATACTAGAGCTTTGAACTTCAGAAGTACGGGGAAGAGAACCAGTTTGATGTAGTGGTTAAGGTACTGGCTAGAAACTAGAAGACTGTGAGTGCTAGTCCTATCTGAAGAACAAGTCCCGTTGGATAGCCTTGAGCCGATCATTCTCTCTTAGCCCCAAGAAGGAGGCAATGGCAAACCACTTGGCAAATCTTACCGAGAAGACTGCAGAAATTGGCTGGTGTCTTTGTTTATGTGAGTGAAATGTTTTGAGCCAATCATGGCACCTTTTATCTTTATAAGCTTGCGTTTCTGTTACAGGAAGTGTTTTGAAAATAACACAAAATCCTCATACCTGTATTTTTTAACATAAGTAGATATCAAATTCCAATAATGCCTCATTTTGTTTCCTTATATCCACAGATTGATTTGCTTTTCTATATTTACTTGCTTTTTCATTGTTACAATGGACTTTCCTTTTTCCCTCCTGCTGACTTGCTAAATGAAGATCTAAGACAGTGTCTTTCCTGAATTTTTATTTTTTTAGAACTCCTTACACTGGGACTTTATATATCTCTGTATATTTGTATGTATGTATGCATGCATATATTTTATTTGTTCAATATACCTACTGCCTCAACCCTCACAAACTTTAATGTATTTACAGATATTAATATATCAGTAAAATAACATTATATTTTAGAACATCCAAATTTAAAATTTGGCTATTGAAGTTCCTATACAGATAACATGAGATTCTGGTTGCTATAGTTTTTCATAAACTAAAATTCATTTTAAAACTATGTTTAAAGGAATTGGAAGAGGGAGATGAATACACGTACAGGTAGTCCTCAATTTACAATAGTTTATTTAGTTCAAAGTTAGAACAGCACTGAAAAAAGTGATAATCATTTTTCAAACTTATGACCATTGCAGCATTCCTATGATCATGTGATCAAAATTCAAACGCTTGGCAACTGATTCATATTTATGACATTTGCAGTGTTCTTGGGTCATATGATCACCTTTTGTGATCTTCTGAGAAGCAAAGTCAATGGGGAAGCCAGATTCAACAACTACAGTGATCCACTTAACAACTGTGGCAATGGAATTATATTATCAAAAAGCAGCTTTAACGTGGATAAAAGAATTGATATAATTAAGAAATGCAAGGCTATTAGCCTTAGAGGGACACGATATGCAATTAGGTCAGCACACATTTTTGTGGTATGGGAAAAATAGAATACATGGTTATTTTCAGAGACACTGTAAGAAATGGTTTATACGCAGTATGGGAAAAAGTAAAAGAAAAACACTATATGAAGGTACCAATGTGGCTTTCAACGATAGAAGCGTTGACACATCGGAATGTTAGTAGTACAAAAAAGGTTATTAGGTACAAAGATATACTAACAGCGCAGGGAGAACTAAAACGAAAGAAAGAATTGGAAAAACAAGGGATGGTTTAAACAAATGCAAATACAAACAAGATATGAGAAAGACATTAAAGAGTATGGTTTTAATATGGAAGATTCAGAATTAGATAGGATACTTATGGGAACGGATAAAAAATGATTAAAAATTGTATAATTACTTAGAATAAACTTAGAAGAGGTTAAAGAAACAATGATAAGATGGGCAAAAAACTTTGGATATACATTAGAACTAAAAATATGGCAACAACTATGGGAAAGGAACTAGAAAATGACAATGGCGACAGCATACAAAGAAAATTTATATAAAATGTTTAATAGATGGCACATGACACCAGAAAGATTAGCAAAAATGTTTAAGAATAAATCAGCTAAATGTTGGAAATGTCACCATATGTGGTGGACATGCAGAGACGCAAAAAGCTATTGGGTTAAAATATAATCATGGTTAGAGAAAATGATATATTAGCCCATATAATTTAAGCCAGAGATATTCTTATTGGGTATTCTACCAGAAAAATATACTAAAGAAGACTCATATCTGATTGTACAAATAATAACAGCAGCTAGAATTGTATTTGCACAAAATTGGAAAGCAGACAAAATCCCATCAGAAGGAGAGATAATAAAGAAGATATTAGATTGTGCAGAAATGAATAGGTTGACATTGAGAATAAAGGACAAAGAGGAACAGGACATGGGGGCGATTTTATGATTGGCTTGAAAAAAGATACAAGTAGAAAGAGAAAGGAACAAAGCACAAAATAAATAACTCAGATGACACATTATTAAATCAGGGGGAGGTGAAATACGAAAGTATGAAATGTAAATATAAAGGTAGAAAAATGATATGAATTGACAAATGTTAAATAGCAATTATAAGACTATATATTTAAGAATGAATTTGAAAGGAAAAATAAAAAAACTTTTTTCAAAAAAACCAACAACTTGTGGCAAGAAAAGGTCATAAAAAAGAGCAAAACTGATTTAACAACTACCAGTATTTCATTTGGCAACAGAACTTTTGGGCTCAGTTGTGGTCGCAAGTACTCTCTGTATTTATGAAAAAATACCAATGTATTTGATGAGATTAACATCAGTTAATGACTTTTTTTGTTGCTGAGTTTTAATAGATAAGTCTGAAATTGAAGATAGGTACTTTGTACACTTCAAACCCAAGCAGGTAACACTAACTTCATCTATCAGTCAGGGTTTTTTTTTTTTTTTTCATTTTAATATTGTTTAATGCCAAGAATAAAATCTTGCAAAAGTACTGTATGTAGAGGAAAAAATGGTAAGTAAAGTCATCATCATATTTTTACAATTACTAAAAGTTTCCAGAATACAATTCCAAGCATTCAAAATTTCTTGTTTGTAGTGCTGGTCTTCATTCTGCAGACAATTTCTTTCAAGATCATCAGGTTGAGATCTCAGGTTGACAAACATTTGAGTCTAGATGCCAGAATGGAACTCTGCTAACTACAGCTCTAAATAATCCTTCAATGTGTAACTATGTATTAATGAAGACTACTAGATCCAGATACTTAATTGTTTTCACTGTCTGTTCTAAATTTCTGAATTGATTAAGTCTTTTACCACACTGACCAATTATTGGGTTTAATATGTGCTGGTACTTTATATCAGTGGTGGGTTGACAATGTTTTTACTACCGGTTCAGGTGCACTCCTGCCTGCACTGCACTCGCATGCGTGTGACGCTTCTGCACATGCGCAGAAGAATCCAGGCGGGTGGGTGGAGCCTCTCACCGCTGCTACTACCGGTTCGGCCGATCCAGGTTGATCCTGGAGCAACCCACCTCTGCTTTATATGCAAGGGGCTCCATTTCATTTTGCACATTCAAGCTGCCACCTTGAATTTTCCTCAGTTGAGGAAAATACTTTTAAGTTTTAGCCCCCACCTATTGTTTGAAAATTTGAAGTTTAGTATAAAAGCATTAAAGCATTAAAGCATTAATGTTTAGTATATAAACATTAAAGTCAATACTTTTGCCAAAATCTTGTAACTTTAAACTCAGTTCATTCATTGAATTTGAGGTTCTTCCATAACAGAGCTAGAATATTAAAACAATAAAAATTGCATATCAAAGTTTACTAATTTCAAAAGAAATAAGAAATGCTTATTTTAAGAAACATAATAACATCAAATGACTATTTGATTATTATTCATTGTATTAATCAATTTCTAGGACTGATTGAATTGAAACTTATAACCATTCAGAGTTGCTGTATCATTGAGATGGGTGGCATAGATATGTAATAAATAAAATAGATAATTTACATTTCATAAGCCTAACTTAAAACTTCTATAATATTGCAAAAGTTCTCACAATTTCAAAATCCATTTCTCCCAACCTTTCATCCTTCATAATATCTTCAAAGGAATTAAGTTAATTGACAAATACTATGATCCTTATATGTGTACAGTACAGAGATGGTATTCAGCCAGTTCTGACAGGTTCTGGAGAACCTGTAGTGGAAATTTTGAGTAATTTGGAGAACCAGCAAATAGGCTGGCTCTACTCCCGCTGCCTCCTGGCCTTCCAGCTAATCTTCTTTTGTTGCCCTGAACAGGAGAACGGAGCTGGAAAGCAGGTTAGTGGGCTGGGGATGGAATGGGGATTTTGTAGTATTCTTCCCCTGCCGCGCCCACAAAGCCACGCCCACAAAGACATGCCCACAGAACCGGTAGTAAAAAAAATTGAATCCCACTACTGGTACCATATCATATTCTCATTCCTTAAATGGTACAATTTATTATTTCAATTTCATTATTTTCTTGGCCATAAATTATATGTAATTTTTAAAAACAATCCTCACAAATAACTTATATTGCCAAATAACTAAGACACATTTGTAATGTAGTCAGTTGGCTCATTTATGGAAAACTCTCTCTTTTCTATGGAAAGTGCCTTATAAAATTGCGATCTGATGCTATCACAATGTAAATTTTAAATTATTATTTGGTTTCAATTCAACTTGTCTTAAAAAATTGTTGACATTTTTTCAAGATTAACCAATTGTTTATTGATAATAAATGTTTTTTTTTTAAATATCTCTGCAGCAATGTTGTTGAACTGGCACAAAATAATTCAACGCACTTCTTGTTCACACGGACACAAAAGCTGCTTTCACATGAATGCTGATTGTGTGCTCACAGATATCCTCTGTGCTTATGCCTTGAAAATCAGCTTTGCTGAGCAAATAACCACCCTGTGTAGCGGCTGGTAGACAATCAAACTGTGCAGCTGCCATGTTCCTATCGCATTATGCAAGTTACTCTCTCTTTCGTGTTACCACCAATCACAGTTTTGAAGATGACAGATCACATACTGATACAGATGGTGAGATTCATTTTAAGCTCTGGGTGGTATATGGTCACATATTTCTTGCATTTTGTTCATTCAGTTTCTTTTCCAATTCAAATAAGAAGAATAATTGTTGGGTTATCTGAACAAGGTGGTAGTAACCAATGACCTTCACCAGATCTCCCTCCCTCCCTCCCTCCCTCTCTCTCTCTCTCCCTCTCCCTCCCTCTCTCCCCCTCTCCCTCCCTCTCTCCCCCTCTCCCTCCCTCTCTCCCTCCCTCCCTCTCCCTCTCTCTTTCACTTAGCGACCATTTTGTCAAATGAACAGATCACTGGATTGGAATTCAGTCGCTAAATAGTGGGTGTAACCTTATGCTTTCAAGTCATTATAGGAAAGTCAGGACATTTCCATTAGCTTTTGCAAACATACTTTTCTAAGTTTTTATTCAAAATAGTGAATAGTATTGATTTAACTATAGGTTCAAATCACAGTAGTTAATTTAACTAATTTCTTCATGTCCTTGTTTTCAGAACCTGTTAATTATATTGCAGCATCCTCATCATTTTGGAAGTACATTTCATTTCTTTCCTCTTTTTCTGCAAAATGTTCTTTAAAATATACTGCTATTTTAATCAGTTTAATAACTGATTGCTAGGGCTGTACACACTTCAAAACTAATATGAAAGAGGAGCTTTGGATCTCTTATGCTCCTCTCTGCTATTCCTTAAAGCAACCTGTTTTTTTTCCCAGATTTCTACATCGGCCTTGGATAAAACACTACCAAATTGTATTAACTTTAACAAGTGGGCTCCCTAAAGCTGTGGCATTTTTATTTCAGGCTCCTGCAGAAACCTGAAGAAAGTTGGACTGCTTGGCTGAATAGCAAAGAGGTATTGTGTTAGCCTGAGGCCCAAAGCATTTACTCCAAATGATTCTCCAAATACACACAACCCTGTTGATTACTCTCATTATATTCCCTCTCACCTTAAGAGAACAGTGCTGATTAGCCATTTCTTTCAATAACCAAGCTAACCTTGTGATGAAATTACTTCTTCCAACTCAGTTTCCCTAATCTCTTTGAGTAATAACACAAAATTATTTTTGTAGAAGATGGCCTGCTCTGGTGCGGGCAGTTGAACACCAGAAGCAGAAGACTGGGCAAGTGAGCAAGCTTTCTTTCAGGAAACTGTCTGTCATTATTGATCATTCCACTGGACAATTCCTGATAAATATTTGAGAAATTCCAATGTTTCCCAGAAAATAGTTTAAATATGACTATTTCAGGGGCCAGCTCATTTAGGATGGTCCAATTGTTTCAGAACTCTATGGCAACTGTGGATCTATTGCAGAGATTAAGTGGCTCAGTGGTATCTTAGTTGCAGGGCATATCTGAGATTTAATGATAACTAATGTGAGTACTTGTTGCATAGCAACAGTACTTAGTAGATTACTCTGTATCAATCTCTCTATTTAACTCACTGGCTTGGATCCAGATTGCAATACACTGGTGGTAGCATCCCCTGAGTGAAATCTTGCTCGCAATGACCCTGCTGGTGGAAAAGGAAGTCGAGAAGTTGATTTTTCCTCCAACAACCCTTAGCATCATCTTTCATCATTCTAGAGGACCTCCAACAGAGCAGATTGTTGTAGGACATAGTGGAATGCAATTAAGAGACTTATTCTCTATCCCAGCATCAGAAATGATCCATTAATGCAAAAGTCTTCCATAGACATATAAACAGCTCTTCCACCAACCCTAGATAAATACTGAATCAACTAATTTGTTCTTTTCTCCCACTTGGATGGCAGGTAAACATCTGCAACTCAGTCTTTCTCTCCCCCAACCATTCTAGTGACTTTTAATTTGAAGAAATATCTTCAAAACATTTGAAGAAATATTCCTTGAATAGATAATGAATAGAACTTTATAAACACATTGTTTAGAAACAAGAAAAGTTTAAGAAACCATACATAATCTGATATTTCATTAAAAGAAGCTGAGAAATAAGTAATGAATAATTGATACAACTAGCAATGAAAGTGCTAAATGCAAGTTCAAGAGATAGCAAAATATACATTCCCATTAATGGGTGATTGAATTCCACAAATTGAAGAAATGGAGGAACCTGAAATTTCAGGAAGACCTGAATTAGATAAACACAATAAGGTCTGCAAAAAAAATTTTTTAGAGAGCTGTTTTGGTTATTCCACATAATCTTTATGTTTTTTGGTGTGCCGAATCTGAAAATGACCTCCATTTTGTCATAGGACATCACGTTTCCTGACAATTTAGGTAACTATATTAAATAAGGCAATACCTCAAAATAAATGGAAATAGACTTATAAAATTAAAGTTTTATTACAATATTTTCATGAAAATTCTTTTTTGAACTGAAATGAGCTCACCTACACACACTAAACTTGATTCTTCTTCCTTGTGAGGCTCCTCTTGGTGCATTTACGCTTGTGAGTAGCATCTGGAATGTCTCTCTGAAGCACCCAACAGTAGTCTGCCATCATTGTAATGCTCCATTTTCCCTGGTATCTCCTTTCCTTCTCTTTAATGTCTTGGTGGAATCATTCACCTTGTTCCTCACTCACAGCTCCCAAATTTTCAGGAAAGTAGTCAAGGTGGGACTGGAGGAAATGCACTTTCAAACTCATCAGGCAACTTAAAGCTTGAAATGCTTTCAGCATTCTTCTGACAATCTTTTTGTAGTGAGGATCTTTCTTATTGCCTAAAAATTTCTGTACGACGTCTTTAAATACAATCCACCCTTCTTTTTGAGGATCCGTCATGGTATTGACAAACTCTTGATCAACTATAAACCTTCTAATGTGTGGTCCGATGAACATACCTTCCTTCAATTTTGCCTCCGACAGGCATGGAAACTTGGTGACCAAGTATTTGAAGCATTCTCCATCTCTTGGAAGTGATTTTACGAATTGCTTCATCAATCCCAATTTTATGTGGCGCGATGGAAGAAGAACTTTATGGGAAGGTACCAAAGTTTCTCGGATGACTTTCCCCCCCCCCCCCACTGACTGTTAGCACCCTCAGCTGCCAACTCTTCTTGGTCCAGTGATTTTGTTGGTCTCAACTGTCCCATAGACACAGAAAGCAAGGGTATTTCGTATACCCAGCTTGTTGCCTGAGCAGCATGCACAAGATCTTCAAGTCCCCACACACTTGTCAACCATGGTCTTCATATTTAAATTTACGAAGAACCAATTCCAAGTTCTCATAGGTTTCCTTCAAATGTACGGAATGACCTACAGGTATGGAAGCGTAAAAACCGTTGTGGAGTAAAATTGCTTTGAGACTTCTTTTTGAAGAATCTATAAAAAGATGCCATTGCTCTGAATCATATTGGATTTTAAATTGACCAATCAGACCTTCGGCATCGATGCAGTAAACCAACTTGTCTTCCTGGGCGAAGTAAGGAACAAACTCCTTTTCACGATGTCTGAACCATGAAGATGACACTCCTGGCAACAATAAATTCCTGCTTTTCAGCCTTGATCTGAATAACTCAGTGGCATCTTTGGGAAGATTCAAGTCTCTTACCAAATCATCTCCTCCTGAGAAAACAATTTTGGTCTTGTATCATCTTCAAAGTCAGAACTTGATTCATCATCTGGTTCAGGTATGACTTCACCTTCATCAGAGATAGGTATCTCTTCCAAGTAGCAGGGGGCTTGGGTACTGGGATATCTGTGCCATGGGGGATGGGACGAATTGCCGAGTGAAGATTGGGGTATGAAATGGAATGCTTCAATTTGGAATTAAACCCTTTCACATCGCATGAACAAAAGTAACAGTCATCACTATGGTTCTTTTGCTCTCGCCATACCATAGGAATCCTATAACGGAAAGATTTTTTCTTACCCTTGAGCCAGTTTCGGAGATCCTCAACACACCATTTGCACACTATATGGGGTGCCCAAACTTCATCTTGATCTCCAATTTTTAGTCCAAAGTATGCAAAGTATACTTTTTTTCACAAATCTGTAATATTCTGCTATTGCTTCAACACTGTATATTCACCACAGATGAAACAGAAACTGTCTGGTGAATTAATACACTTTCGCGGAGCCATCATGTAACGATTGAAGAATGATGAGCTAACATGAATTGCAATGAAAAAGTGTGAACAGCCTAGAACCAAGAACCTGATGATGATTCGTGCACAAGTGTGGCATGCAGGAGAGAGCAGCTCTGTGTCTGTACATGAGATGTCACAGTGCTGGCCACTCCCCCTGCACTGACCGGAGATGCTGCTATCTGCCCTGTGTCTCCCTTCCACTGGATTCTTCAGGAAAGATTAACCCCTTCTACCATTCGAAGCACAGACTTAAAACTTGCTTAGCTTATGTATATAATGCTGACCATCAGATTTACAATGCTATATTTTTTTTTACATAACTCGGACAAGCTCTTTAAGGTTTTTTTGGCATTTTATATCTTAAATGCACATGTGAATTAATTAATAGTAATTTGGACTTTAAATTTGGTTAAAAACCCATAATATAAAAAATACCAAAATTTTAAAAAAAATGATAAATTTGAAGACAATTTTGCATGTTGTGGCAAATCATGACGTCTAGGAATTTTTTCAATATTTTATTTGTTTTCAGCACACCAAAATACATGGAAATTAGATGAAAATAATCAAACAGCTTTTTAGTCGCAGACTAAAGTTTTATATTTCTGAATATAATTTTGTGAAGATAATTTTTGGATTATTGAAGCCAATGTTCACTTCAAATAACATAAACAGAATAACAAACAAAAGCATCTTGGACGTCTAGTCCAACCACCTGCTTAAACAGGAAGTCCGACACTATTTCAGATAAACGATTGTCCAATCTCTTCTTAACAATCTTCAGTGTTGGAGCACCACAACCTCTGGAGGAAAGTCCTTCCACAGATCAACTATTCTGTCAGGAAAGCTGAAGAAGTTTCTTGGATGGGATGCGAAACATGTTCAAAGAAAAACCAGAAAGTGCAGTTGCCTCTTGAAAAAGCACCTTTGGAACAACTGTCAGGAAATTTCTCCCTAATTCTAAGTTGCTTCTCTCCTTGATTAGTTTCCATCCATTTTTTCTTCTCCTGCCTTCAGATGCTTTGGAGAATTGACCCCCTCTTCTTTGTGGCAGCCCCTTAGATATTGAAAGATTGCTATCATGACACCCCAATCCTTCTTTTCATTAAACTAGACATACCCAATTCCTGCAACCATTCTTTATATGATTTTAGCCATATAATTCTAGATATAGATATGACAAGATGCAACATAATAAAATAAGCTACATAACAGAAAATATATGGCTAAATGTAAATCAGCCACTTTCAAATGAAAACTGTGTAACAAATTATGAACTATCAAGTAGGTAAGTCAGGAGTATTTTTAGGTTAAATAAACACTGACCCAAGGAGTCAATGGATTGGATGTACATTTATTGTTGAAATGAAGTAGTAGATATTTTTATTTTCTTAGGATCATGTGCAGCAGGACAAGTAAAAATAGATGTAATTAAACTTTGGGAGAAATGTAATACTAAATCTTTAAAAATAAAAACAAATAAAGATATGTCTATGACAGTAAAGGTAAGAATTTGCGAAGATTGCTTTTTTCCTGTGATAACGTACAGGTATGAAAATTACATTTAAGTAAGAGCAAGAGAGAGGTAGATAGACATATTTGACTTATGGATCTGAAGATTGTTGTTATCAGTAGCATAGACCACTTGTCCCCAAATTTGTGGCCCAGATGTGTCGGGGAGAGGAGAACTTGGCTGCATGAGCACACGCTCACATAGCCCTTCTGTGAGTGGCAGGCCGATGTGCATGTGTGCACCTTGACTTGTGTGAGCAGGGAGCTGGCGCACACACGTGCGAGTTCCCCCTAGCCCACCGCTCACACAAGTTGAGCTGCACACACATGTACGCTCCGGCCAGCCACTCATGCAGCCCAATTCCAAATAGGCCATGGCCCAGTAGCGACCAAATAGGTCGCAGCCCAGGGGTTGGGGACACCTGGCATAGACTATAAAAAGAACCAATTAATCAGTTCTAGACCAACAAACACTGACTTCTCCTTTGAAGCAAGATAGCAACCTGAAAGCCACAAACTCTGGCATGTGAAATGATCTCATCTCATAGACAAAATAAACAAACATGCATAGTGTATTGCCTATGATGCAACCTTTTATTTGGATAAAGGTAATGAGAACAAGAGTTTTAGTAATATATACATATGTATCTGGCAAAGGAAGATGCACACATGTGTTACATCTGACAAAATAAATTAAGCTGCAAATTCAGCCCAAAATATGTATAGTCAAACAAATCAAACAGGAATTTTCCAGCTGTGGCCTAAGCAAAATGCAATACACTTGTCAATTCTATTGACTGAAATCTGCTCTCCTCCTCCCCTCCCCCCCCAATTTTCCTAGAGTTCAACTATCATTTATTTAAAGATTTGGCAGACCAATCATTTATAAATTAAAATATAGTTTAATTTAGGGCAAACTGTAAATTGACAGAAGATTTAAATTCTTCATATCTCATTGCACTAATTTATGCAATGTAAACCATAGAACATTCTTTAGAATGTTTTATTTTGTTATTGGGAGTGAAACCCACCAAGGAACATACAGACTCTCTGTGACAAAAACTAGAACAATGGGGAGGTGTGTTCTTCTTGACCCAGTGCAGGAAATCCTGCATGCCTTGCATGGAAAAGTATCATTTTCTTTTTCTGACCTACAACTTGATTTGAGGCAGAATTTCACTGGCTCAGATGAGCATTCGTTGAATGGAAATGCTAAATGACATCAGTTCCATGCCTATTTGAAAAATGATTTTATCATTGAAATCTATACACCTGTTTTAGAATAGGAATGGTAGTTACACATTTTTTAAAAATATGGAATAGGACAAAACAATTCAATAACGTTCAGTCTTAATGTTGGACTCCGAAATGAGACGGTTTATACATTATGCAACTGTGATACTTGAAATCTTTCTTGCCCAGCTGGTACTACAGTTCTCTGAATTCTCAGTTAGTATCTCAATACATTAGAAGGAATAGAATAGAATAGAATAGAATAGAATAGAATAGAACGAGCTGGAAGGGACCATGGAGATCTTCTAGTCCAGCCCCCTGCTCAAGCAGGAGAACCTATAACATTTCAGATATATGATTGTCTAGACTCTTCTTAAAAACATCCAGTGATGGAGCGCACACAATTTCTGGAAGCAAGCTGTTCCTCTGATTAATTGTCTTCACTGTTAGAAAGTTTCTCCTTATTTTCAGGTTGTTTCTCTTTTTGATTAATTTTCAACCATTGTTTCTTGTCCTGCCCACTGGTGCTTTGGAGAATAATTTGACCTTTTCTTCTTTGTGGCAGCCCCTCAAATACTGTAATACTGCTATCAGGTTCCCCCTAATTCTTCTTTTCTTTATACTATCCGCGCCCAAATCCTGGAGCTGTCTTTCATACGTTTTAGTCTCCAAGCCTTTGGTCATTGTAATTGCTCTTCTCTGAACTTTTTCCAAAATCTCAACATCTTTTTTTGTAGTATGACGACCAAATTGGTTGCGCTATTCCAGGTGTGGTCTTACTAGCATTTTATAAAGCAGTACTAATAGTTCACGTGATCTTGATTCTATGCCTCTGTCTATACAACCCAAGATTATATTAGCTTTTTCGGTGGCAGCTACAAACTGCTGGCTCATATTCAAGTATCCATCCACTAAGACTCCTTACTATTCTTGAGCCAAGTCTCATCTAATGTGTGCATTGAAGAAAACGTTGGACACAGCACCTATTTCTTCTCATCATAAACAAATGGAGAATCAATAATAGAACCTATTCCATCCTTTTCCTCCAAAGCAAAAGCATAAAAAGGAGAAAAATTCATTGGACACAATGCAGCTAGACAACTGAACTAGCTAGCTCACCTTCTTCTTTCCTTTCTCACTGCTGAAAAATAAAGGGACCTCACAATTTTTGTCCTTAAATACCTAAGGATTCACAAACCATTTTAGGCTGAGGACTATCACTTGGAGTTTTCCAATATATTCTGAGATATAATCCAAAAAGTGGGCAAGACCAGAACAGTTGAATTGGACTAGAACAAAAGAGTACAACAATAAACTATCAACTATGAAAAATAAGATGAATGTATGAGTTAAAGTACACTATTTCAATCAAATCAAGGTTAACAGTAAACCTTTGCTCTTAAAAAAAGATGAAGATGATTGTTCTGTACAGAAGAGGGTCATTCAGAATAAAAATCATCCTAACATAATGAGGGTAATTGCCAGCTTCAGGACAGGTGCCTCCAGCTGAAGTGCCATGGTTTAGAAAGTAATTTTCTGACACTTGGGAAATGATCAATGAGCAAAGTTAGGTGCTGAGAAAAACATGGGCCGCTGTGTAAAACACTGCTGAATTGCTTGAATTGCTTGCTCTCTTGGTAGATGACTATAAACACTTGGTGTCTGTCATGATACACGGGTAATCTGTTCACAACTGTACAGGAACTAAAAACGAATCTGCCATATACACAGATACAAAATCAGGTTATGTTGCATGAGCAACTCTGAACAAAATATATTAACTCTGACCCTCCCCCTTTCTGAGCCCCAGTGGAAATTACGAGATAATTTAAGCACAGCTGTCCTGCTGTGCATTTGTATCTATAGCCCTGGAGGATGGTGACATGTCTTAATAGGAATGGCTGTCCCAGAACAAAAATAATGAGAGAAACATCTGCCTCTCTGTTACTCTCTCTTCTACCACCCGACAAATGGCATTTGTGATTCAGATTTGAGATTTGTATTGACTTGTCAAAAATGAAACAGCGATATATGCCTTCGTTTTAGTTTCCTAGGAATCTTTGGTAAGAGAATATTGAACATTCTCCGAACTTAATATAATATAATATATATATATATATATATATATATATATATATATATATATATATATATATATATATATATATATATATATATATATATATATATATATATATATATATATATATATATATATATTCATTAATTTGCAAAAGATTATTATTATTTCCTGCCTGTGACTAGAAAGAACAGCTGACATGTGGGAGTCCAGACTACAGCTGGGTGAATAGAACTCATGAAAGCGATTTAGCAGTAAAAGCTGCTGAGTCACTTTGGCTGATACTTATGACCTTGTTTAGTACTGAACTTCTGGCGTTTTTGTGTGTTAATGAAAGGAAAAGGAAAATAGCACAAACCCACCATGTTCTCTCAAGATGTTTATATTGCATTACCCTTCCCCATTTCCTGGGTGTTCCTACATTCTCCCCACTTTGTTTAAACTTTATCTCTTTTATTTTTACCATCTCTCTTTGACTATTGCTTATCTGATAGATACCAACTCAAATGAAGAGGATGCAGGAAGGCTTCAAGCATCACAGCTATCAATGCATCAAATGCCTAATTATATTCCATTTAGAGATAAGTTGCCACCTTCTATTTGCTACGTTTATAGCAGTGGTGGGATTCAGCCAGTTCACACCACTTCGGGAGAACCGGTTGTTAAGCTTCTGAGCAGTTTGGTGAACTGGTTGTTGAAATAAATCATTAGGGCAGAGAACCGGTTGTTAAATTATTTGAATCCCACCACTGGTTAATAGCAACACATTTGATTTCCTTACGTTTTTTCCTGCCCTATCTCAAGGCCTTTTGAGAACAAAAGCATCATCCTTCTCCGAGCATCAGTTTATTCAATCTTATGTCCTCACAGTAGTTGGACTACATTCTGTAAATCCTGGACCTAAGGTGAGGATGGGAAAGCTAAGGCTTTAAACACAGTACTCTCCTGGTCCTAGTTTTGTGCAGAACTAATTTGAAGTGAAGCAGTTAGAAAATGCTCTCTGGGAAAATGGTGTTCAGAGGAGGATGAGAAAGAAAAAAGAGTGTGGGTCAGAAGAAGTGGGAATTAACCAGGTTTCACCTGCAAGTGTTTTACTTCTGCTCACTACTGGCAAGCAAATCTTCAACAAGTTCCTCCCACCCCCCAAAAAATGTAGCTCTCATTGAGTAAAAATTGCTTACCCCAATCCTTAGAATACAAAAGGCTGCATAACCACAAAAAACCTATAAAATGAGGAAGCGGCAGTGATGTGCCGCTTTATGGCTGGTGAGGCACCGACACAGGGGTTTCAAAAAATTTTAGACTTGTGGACTTCAACTTCCAGAATTCCACAGCCAGGCATGCTCAGTTCCGATTTAAAGCAACAGCATTTGTTTTTCTCCTTTGCAAAAAAGTTTCCTTCATTATTTTTCTTCTCCCTCCCCCTCCTTCCTCCCTCTCTTCCTCCCCCCCTCTCTCAAATAGACACACGCACACAGAGAAGTTGGATTGGACTATTTCTCCTACCCCCTTCCCTCTCTCACTCACTCTCTCTCAAACAAACACAAACACAGAAGTTGGATACAGCCTGCTGTCTGGGTGGGAAATGCCTGAAACGCAATAAAGCCCACCCACCCACTCACCTCCTGCTTGCAGGCTGGGGTGAGAGAAGAGGCAGAGAAGCCGGAAGGGAGCCGATCCGAGACTTTGATTGCAGGCGGTGCCATGTTGCCTTTTCAAACTTGTAATCAGTGAAGCTGGGCTTACATAGTTTTATCCAGCTGTGTGTGTGTGTGTTTATGTGTGTGTGTGTTTGTGTGTGTGTGTGTGTGTGTGTGCTTGAAAAGGCAACATGGCTCTGCCTCCTCCTGTAGAGGGCACTTTTTAAGAGGCTTTTTTAAACAGTTAAGCACTAAGCAGAGTCATCCATGGTGACTCTGGCAGCAACTGGCTCAGCTTGACCTCAGCTCTTGCCTTTTTCCTTTTACATTTTTTTTCTTTTCATGATGACAGTGGTGAGGCTCTGCCTCCCCTGCCTCCCCTGATTGTACATCCCTGGGAAGCAGATACCTTAACACCAGTTCAATTTTATCTTCATGGACATAGTTTTTTGCTACCTTTACCTTATAAATCATTGCTTATCCTTAATTTTTTAGAGCAATACAATACATGCAATGAGCAAATGCAATTGATATGCCTTTGAATATATGTCATTATTTATTTTATATTGCTTTAAAAATAGCAGAAAAAAGGAATAAATATACAGACACAAAGAAAATTGTAATGAAAATGCATAAATAAATTACTCATCCAACGTCTTTTAAAAAGTGAAACAAATAACAAGAAGAAAAACAAAGATTTTGAATATATGTTGATGATTGATTTAGATCCCTGATTATTTCCTATATGATCTAGGACATGGTTCCAAAGTTAGAGTAGAAACATTACTATCATTTGGTAAGCACAGTCGATACTTCCATTCCAGTAAACAGTGCTGAACTTCTTCCAGCATCTATGATCAAAGAAAGAATTGCAGCTGTTAGCATCTAAATCCTGGCTCTTATTAATGTTGCTCCATGCAACTAAACTCTAAAGCACATACACCTGTTTAAAAAAAAAATAAGCAAGGCATTGTGGCATCACAAGGTATTCCTACTTAGATGGTTTTTAACAACTAGTCATATTTTTGGGCGGTATAATATTTTACATTTTATTTAGAACTTTATGTCACTGGTTTTGTTAGACCATATCTAGGTAGGAGACTCATGTGTAGAAGGAGGGCTTTGTCTATTAATCCCAAATGGATGAAGTGGTGTGCACACAAATGCTATGTGTACAGTTTCTGCCCTTGAATCAGCTGCTGCGATTGTAAGTACAAGACCCTGTTTAAAGTAGCAATAGGCATTTCAGTGTTTTGGGTTACCCTTCAGGGATAGGATTTTAATACATTTAGACAGAGGGCAATGTGCAATTTTTAAAATACACATTTTCTATGTAAAGATACAGGCAAAGTCCATTTAAATCAAATGGACAACCCTGTAGCAGGAAGAAAATGCCTCCAGCCCAATTTGCCTCCAAATTGCAACCTGTTTATAAAGTTCCCAACTTGAAATGAATAGCATGTGTTATGTACTAGCAACTATCAGGAGAACATTTTCTGACCTAAGATGACACATTGCCAGGCCATTTTTAGCAAGTCAACAAAGGATGGGTTTCCCAACAACCCTAATTGTATAAAAGCAAAGAATGATCAGTTTTGAAAGTGGGATCCTAAAGACTTAACAGGCCCCAAATACATGCATTTTAGGACTAAGAACCTCTGACAGAGTCTTCCTGCCATTCTGAATTACCCTCGGCCTATTTCCTTCCCCATCTGTTTTCCTCAGTGCTCTGCACCATGACTTCCTCTCCCCTTTGCCCTTGTGGGTCTCACCATCCCCTTCCTACCACTGTCATTTATCCTTTCAATTGCAAAATACTCTGCTATATTATTTCCCCTGAGCCTTGTATTCTCATTTGAAAAACCAAGTAAAATGAAGTGTGTTTGACTTAAAAGGCATTAGCTAGTTACGACAGTATGAATTTTTAAAATTATAACCCCAAAGCCAGAACTATATTGTTTTCTGACCTTTCCCTCCAAACCTGAGAATTTTCTAGGATTGATCCTTTACCCTTGCCCCCTTTTTATCAAATCCGTCATCCACTCCTCTTTTTGCATTCTATTTCTCTGCCATGGAGATGAAAAAATGTAGGAAGATAACACTTCCATCACAGATGGTACAACTGTTAAAAAAACGCTGCATTTTAGACAAATATAAATTAAGTCCATGTAATATGTATGTGTGGTGACATTTATATTCACACTCTTAACAGCCTTCTAAACTTTGCAGTACACTGACAAAAAAACTGTGTGAGATTTTTCATATGTGTGTTTAGTTTATAAGTTCACTTCTATTTCAAAGAGAGGGGAAGGGAATTAAGTAAACATCCAGGTTCATACGTGGATGGCTGAATTTAAGTTTGAATTATATTTTTGTAGGAACTTTCCATAGAAGAATCATCTGGCAAGTATATTTGAATAAAGACAATTTAGTATACTGTACTTAGATTCAAATGTAATAGGGTTCTGTGTACTTTCAAATTTTTTGTATGAATGATGGTCTTGTGATGATGGGGTCATATTATAGGAGTGGGTTCTGGCCGGCTTTACTGCCGGTTTGCTTGTGTGCATGCTGCGTGCACATGCGCAGTTCAATTAAAATTGTTCTGCGCATGTGCAGAACTCAAAAACATGATGGCGACCGGGAAACTAGTTCAGGGCTGTGGCAGGCCTCAGTTGCTACTGGTTCCAGCGATCCAGGCTGCATTACCACTACTGGTTTGGCCAAACCGGGCCAAACCAGTAAGAACCCACTTCTGGCTCATAACTAAGTTTGGTGCTTGTACCATTCTGTAATGCTACAGTATACACTATGCACATGAAGAAAGTTTCAGTACATGCATTTCCAGTTAAATTGGAAAATATCCCTGATAATCGATTAAAGAGCCATTTCTGATCCAGATCAGGCAAAGTTGAACCCTTGTGGTAGTGGCTGCACTTAACATTCACAGTGGATCAAGTGATGATGCAAAGTAGGTGGAGCTACATTAGATGTCAATCGCTAAATTTGTCTAAGCATATTGTGGGCTAGTGTCTACACATCTTAAAGTTGTCAGGTTTGAAAGCATTGTCTAAAGCAACTGGAGAGCAGTTGGCTGAAGAAGGTAGCAATAAACTGTGTAATTTCATAAATTGCATTACAAAGTTGTCCAAGCCCAGATATAAAAAAAGGTTAATAATCTATTGTGTGTGTAGTCCACCCTGAAATAGCCACTGAAAGATTTCAATTTCTCAGTACAATATGAAACCATCAAATACAAAATCTCTGTACTTTCAAATTATCTTTGAAGTCAATGGATAGTTTATTAAAGTTTCTATGGATAGATTAGTAGACGGTTTAGAGTCGTGGTGGCACAGTGGTTAGAATGCAGTATTGCAGGCTGACTCTGCTTACTGCCAAGAGTTCGATCCTGACTGGCTCAAGGTTGACAGTCTTCTGTCCTTTCGAGGTCAGTAAAATGAGGATCCAGATTGTTGACGGTAATATGCTGACTCTGTAAACTGCTTAGAGAGTGCATAATGAAGTGGTATATAAGTGCTATTGCTAATTTTTTTAAGCCAGAAGAGGAAGTAACGCAGTGGCTCACTTACGTGGGATTCTTTTTTCTTTTGTGTGAGAAAGGAAAGGAAATTACAATTTTGAAATAAATGTAACATACCGCTTGTTCTTTAATAGTGTACTCATTACTTAAGCATAAAGCAATAAAACCAGAAAAGATTCCCTCCCCTTTCCCGTTGTGAATAGGTATTAGAGGACATATGTTGTACATCCCCCTTAACTGCACTTTTTGACTCTTGTGGGCTTCTTATTATGCCTTAAAGATGTCTCATTATATAGTCACTGCTATTTTAATTGATTGTTATGTTAATGCTAAATAGTACAAGCAACTATTAGGTCTATGTCTCTAGACAGCTATCTCAGAAAGCCCTTTGTAAGAGGCATTAATTTTGTTATCGAGATGAGAGGCTCCATTCCCAAAATCATGTAAGTATTTGTATTTCTGCTTCTTAGGACATAAAGGCTGGAGAGATGTGAGTTCTTGAAAGGCACAGAATGGCAATATAATACACAAAGAAACAGATCAGTAGCTCAGAACTCTATAAAAGAGCTTGGTGTATACGAACAAAAGCATTTCTTGAGATTCATAAAAAAGGAGAAGATATAAACTACAGAGCAGAATAAAATATTGTTGAATGTAAGATGGGAAGAAATATGTTTCTTATTTCACTAGGTTTTGCCTCTCTGCAACCACCATCCATTTCCTGAATCACAGGGCTGGACCAAAAGACACAGGTCAGAGATCACAGTTCAGAGGAACCACAATAATCACAACAGTAGAAGGCATCTGTTGTTAACTCTGATATATTATGAATGATGCTGTTCTGGCAAATATTTTGGTACAAAAGAAGGTGCTTAAAACCATTCTTGGATATGAATAGGTACATTATTGTTATTACTGTGTTGGAATTGATTCTGATGAATAGAGTTTTCATTTCAGTGGATGAATTTACTTCTGCAACTTTTATACTTTTATTTTGTTAGGAAGACCTTGCTCCTTGTACCAATTAAACAATGGCAGAAAAATATATCTACATTTGTGTGGTAGGGGGAAAACACAAATTAAATATAAAGTATTACAAGATCTAAAAGAAAATGAAGGATTTACCTAATTTGAATTTATATTTTTCAACTTTTTTGTTTAGCTTGGATGAAAGGGTGGATGCTACTGAAAAATAAAAAGGTTCTGGAGTTAGAAGAAGATGCCTTGAAATTTGGGTGGCATGGATATTTATTGTATGAGCTAAAGTTAATATACATTTTAAAAATCATTTTGCTGGATATGCCAGACTGAGAATATGGATTTGTTACAAACCCAGCTTGCACCCAAAAATACCTTTGAGGCTCATAGCACAAGAAGAGAAAGGATAAGGAAACACAATTGACTACCTTACCATGACAAATTAGAATTTATCAAGGAGAATGTAAAATAAAATCAAAATCAGATCTTGTAACAGAAAGGCATGCTTGTCAGTGCTTCTTTTATGTACAATTAGAAAATTTAAAGTAGACAAAATAACTTTTGGTTTTGAGCAGTCTAAGAATGAGTTTGAAATAAAATTATATACAAATGATGAATATGTTATTGCTAAACTATATATATATGTATGTATGTATGTATGTATGTATATGAAAAATGAAAGAATGTACTTTAAAGAGGACTAACAAATTCAGTTTCAATAGACAAATGAAACAGTGAGAAAATAAGTGTTTGAAAGGACTGAAATTTACATTATCTTAAAGAGAATTGTTATAAAATGTTGTATCATTGGTATATATCACAGAAAAACTGCCTAGAAAGTATAAAGTGTTCAAATTTATGCTGGAAATGTGAATAACCAGAAAGGATATTTTATCATGCTTGGCAGTAGTGGGATTCAAATTTTTTTACTACTGGTTCTGTGGGTGTGGCTTGGCTTGGAGGGCATGGCAGGGGAAGGCTACTCTAAAATCTCCATTCCCACCCCACTCCAGGGGAAGGATACTGAAAATTTCCTATTTCCTCCTGATCAGCTGAGACTCGGGAGGTAGAGAATAGATGGGGGTGGGTCCAGTCAGAGGTGGTATTCACCGGTTCTCTGAACTACTCGAAATTTCCTCTACTGGTTCTCCTGAACTGGTCAGAACCTGCTGAATGCCACCTCTGATGCTTGGTGAATATACAAAATGTCAGAAATGTTGGACTCAAATACATACAAGTTGGGAAAAAATCATGGAATTGTTTTTATTCATGATAACTACAGGAGATTATTATATGTACATAGTTGAAAAGATTTGACATTAGCCAAATAGAAGATTGGACAATGAAGATGATGAAACATGCAGAGGTGGCCAAATTGAGATCTTTGATGAGAGAAAAGACATTATCTAAGTTTATTACCGACAGAAAGCCCCATATGCACTTTTCTCATGAAACAGAAAAAAAATAAACTTTTGATGATAGAAAAAAATAGATTATAGAAAAAAAAGTCATGCTGTAAGAGTAAGAGATAAATTTCAACTCATTTGGGGCAGTGGTGAGCTATTTTGCCAGCTCTTGTAGAAATCCCTTATAGCTTCTTCTCCAAACCTGCTAGATTCTAAGTATTTTCAGAATTTGGCATTGATATCAGCTTTTATCTCAAAACAATCTCAAGTTATCTTTTCTAAACAATTAGGAAATCTTTACTAATGAATCCAATCAGATGGCTGTGTATCTCTGGAGTGAAATCAGGATTTGTTAAAGTTTGTCTACCAATTATCTCACAATTGAAGAATGACATTCTACCTTTGGTTGCATATGTGTAGTCCTAATTAAATGCAGCAAAAGCGCAATTTGATTTATATTCTTCTGGTTAATCTGCAAATGTTTCAGCTAGAATGCTTAGATTAAATCTGATAAGCAGCCAGCTCTACACACCTGTTAAGGCAGAGTATTTTAATGCAAACTAAAGCATTTCAATTGACATATTTGAGGCTGACCCTCAACTTTGTTTGACAGGAATGCTGTCAACAGCTTAGATAATTTGGGTATGTTTTATTTCCTAAAATAAAGTTTTATTCTTGGAATACCTTCACAACCATTTTTTTGTTTCTGAGTTACTGAGAAACAAATGCTCTCTCTGATCCATAACTCCTATTAGAATAGCAGAAGGTGGCTGGGACCAGGAGAGTTCTTGCACAATTTGGTACATCAGATGTTCTACTTCTGGACTGGAGGCATGGCTTATGGTCTTTCATGCCTTTGCCATCTCCTGAGAGGATTAGTGCAATGCATTATATTCAGTGGTGGGTTGCACTTACCTTCACTACTGGTTCGCTGATCATGCACATGCATGCGCAGTCCACCGCCCCTGCGACAACCAGCTGATTGATGGGGCTCATGCAGGCATGCTGTGCCCGCATGCACAATTTGTCTTTTCCCATAAAAACAGATATAGGAGGCAGGCCAAAATAGCCACCATACCAGTTCACTCTCAGCTGCTCCGGGCCACTACCAGTTCGCCGAACCGAGCTGAACCGGCATGTGGGGCTACTCTGAAAAGCCATCCAGAACTTCAAGTGGTCCAGAATGCAATAGTGCAGCAGTTACAGGTGCACCATTTATGACTCTGCTTCCTGAGCTGCACTAGATTTTCCAGATGAAATTCAAGGTGCTGTTTCTCACATATAAAGTTCTTTGTGGCATGGGGCTGGGCTACATCTCCTTGGTTGTTTATTCCAGTCCTACCTGGTCACATTCTGGATCCCCCTAGGGTATTCTATGGGGGAGGGTGTCTTAGAAGGTATTCTAAAAGGACCAATGATGAAGGCTTTTTATGCCATAGTGCCTGCCCTTTGGAATAGAATTAAGAGAGTCAATTAACCAGTGTTTTTCCAATTCTATCTTTCCTAATATTTTGTCTTGTCGTGTTAAGGCTTAGTATCATGATTTGGGAACAATATTCAAAATAAACCAAAAGTATATTTCTGTCCAACATGAGCTCTAAAAGGATTCTTACAGATGCTCTATTCATGTTATTATCTAAGACAATGCTTATTGTAATATATCACACCTTAAATTACTATTGCATTAGCCATGTCACCAGTTATGATTTTGATGCAAAGGTCTGAGAATATGAGCTTATCAGTTCTTCCATCCAGCTGTCAAATAAAAGAGTAAATGGCTCTCCGTCATACCCTGCCTTCTCCATGCCCTCAGGTCATATTGTGTTGTATTTGCCTACTGGTTTCATCCTCTTCACTCCCATCCAACTAGTGGTTTTTATGTATGGAGATAGCAATGCAATGAGTGGAAAGGTGCAAAACTGTCAAGGAACAATGGCAACTGAACTCTTCGGGGAGGCTGAGGATGCCATTCTGAGACTAGGAATAGTGTGAGGCCAGGACACACCAGTGGAAAATGGTCTGCTTGATAAGATGATTCGAGCTTCAGCCTTGCAAACAGAAGTTGCTGGATAGCTGCTCAACGCAAATCAACACAGGATCTGTGGAGATGGAGATCTAATTTTGGAAAAGTGCAAATGTAGAAATGCCTCTTCTCTTTCCAAAGCAGATTATTGCTGTTTAGTCCAAACTCGGGGTGGCTTCCTGCCACCATTACTACCGGTTCGGCACCTGAAAATTTCTTTCAATTAAGATTGTTCTGCACATGTGCAGAACAGAAAATCAAGATGGCGCTATCAAGGATAGAACCGGTCCGCTGGAGTTACTACCTATTCAGCTGAACCGGATCGTACTGGTAGGAACCCACCTCTGGTCCAAACATGTTAATACTTTTTTAATACAGATACACAGTTTACAGGAGATAACCTCTAGCTGAGAATGGCACTCAACCTGTAATGTTTTTTGCCAATTAAGGGTGGAGCAGAAAGTTTATGTAAACCTTTTTTTGCTTTTTCTGCTACCTGAGCCTACATTTGATGAATTTATAGTAGAAGACTGAGATTCAAGCGTCATCATTTTTATTTAGTTATCAACATTTTCAGGTTGTCAGTGAATATTGCATTTCTCAACTCTTCTATCCTGCACAAAAGTAGTAGGGTAGAAGAATAGAGAGGAAAAGATAAAAGAACACCTGTTCTGTGAGCAGAGAACATGGCTGCAGAGGGAACCATCCCTCTTTGGGTATGAGACACATGTGTTACCTTCCTTCACTCTTTGTAATCATGTATCTCATTGCCAGATTTTAAAGCCAAAGCAAAATTCAGAATACTAGATGACCTACCACTCTATTTAAAGCTGCTTGTTTTTCTTTCTCTCTTCAGCATTTTTATAGTCAATTTTTTAAAAGAAAGAATATGAATACCAGAAAGCAAATAACAAGTAAGGCGTGAATGCAAGATGCAGTGCAGCCCAGCAATCTGCTTGTCTCCCATCTCTGCTTTAGGTTTTATCTACTTTATCTGAAAGAGATATTAGCTGAGTGCAGTTGTGTTCTGCCGAATATCACTTCACACAACAAAGCATAATTGGACCGGGCTTCCAATTATGGCAGACTAAACCGTATTTTTAAAAGACTTTCACCTTGGAACCAATGACATAAGAATACTCATTAATATTCTGTTTTTAGATAAGAGGAGGTGCCTTTCAATTGTAGACTGAAATGGTTTGCTAGACTCATTTCAATGTATTTTCCAGCCTGATCATAGGACTCTGGTGTTCTTGGCATGAAGCCCTATAATCTTTGCAAAGAATTGGTGGGGTAGGGCATACGCTGTGAACAGTCTTTGTAACTAGACCACTAAGGCTCTAGTTGCAGTGGATTTGGAGATACGTTGCTGAGCCATTTCTATCTAACATAATGAATTTTGGGCCATAGGGTTTGTCATTAGTTCATATCCTCCTCCTGCTCCTGACAACTACCCAAAAACATTGGGTGAGTTTGTTCATAGTTTTAATTAACCATATTTTGCTCAATTAAACCAATTTCTTGAGTTCATGTACTGTAGTATGCTTAATTCATCTCTTGTTACCCGAATTTGTATTGATTTCAGAAACTGAAATTATGTGGAAAGCTACATTTGGTTTTGGCTATTGTATTGGCTCCTTCCAACCCTATTACTTCTTAATCAAACAGATTTTGAAAAGATTTAGGAAGGAAGGAAGGAAGGAAGGAAGGAAGGAAGGAAGGAAGGAAGGAAGGAAGGAAGTTGAAAAACATTTGACAGTATTCAATTGTTGGCAAGATATAATACTGATTGCCAACATATAAGTCTGTTTTTTTTAAACTCCATATATCTGATAGATAACATGCGTTGGTATTTAGTATCTGATGACATTTAATTATCAAGCAATCAGCATTAAAATTTGCCAGTTGACTGTTTAGTGAGATCTCATATATGATGCCTACACCCATTCAAGCATGAATTGCCAGTAACTAAAGTGGACTTTCCTAACCTAGTGACCACCAGATGTACTGGACGGCAAACCTGCCAGCAGAATTTATGGAAAGCTGGGCTGAAAGCATTCAAATTTCAAATGCTGAGTTCCAAATCTTAGTGAATTTTTAATATTTGCAAATATTTGTTTCATCCCTGTGCAGATGAGAGAATCCTGCTGAATAGTGATGTGAATCAGGCCCTGTTCTTCTTAAGGAAGTGAAGTATATATGGGCAACAACAGATGGTGATTATGAGAAATCCTGCTCGAACAAAGTATTTCCCTTCCCTCCTACCTACTGCCAAAGCCACAAGAGTGGGTGGGGAGCTGCCCATAAATAGTCTGGCTGCTGTTTGTCAAAAACAACAGTTAAAACATCCTTTCAGAATTGCTACTTCAGCATGTGCTGGAAATGACAAAGCCATCCAGATTAAATGGCTCCACTGAGAATCTTCATTCCAAGTCACTGCAATAAAGCTATTGGTGGGTGGCCTACATCACTGATTCCCCTCATTATAATTTCATTGTGTTGATATGGCCGACTGCACTGTGGAGCTCCCTAGTATTTGACTGGGGCAGTTTGACATTCATATTTATTCTTCTTTGTTGCATTTCAGTGCATTCTTCTTTTATCCAGATCCAAGCCTTTTGTAAAGTGATGTACAGAAATGCATTCAATCCTGGGCCTGCAGTTTGGATTATTATAATGAACTGAGGACATTGTTCAAAGCAAGCTTGAAGAGATGGGTTTTTTTGTTGTTGTTGCCATTATTTTCAAAGTAAACAAACTTAAAAACTAAAATTCAGCATAGGATCCATAATGTTATTCTAAATTTAAATGTTAATCAAACTCAGCCAAATATATTGATCAGTGAAACTATAGACAAATATGTGTCTATGAGAAGTCAAGGGTGCTACGGTAGTACCTTTTTGAATTTACTCCTTTTCATTATGCCTATAGATTTGATAAACGTTGCCATTCTAACTATTTTGTAAGCCTAAAAAACTTTCTGTTGCAAATGATATTAAAGGACAAAGTGTAGAACTTCCAGTTATTAATTTCCCAGATCATAACACAGTTTGGCCCTTAAATTTTAAATATTATTAAGATTAACTTAAATTGCGGTCATCTACCAGGATACAAAAAGAGAGAAAATGAATCATTAGTTCACCAGTGCTTTATAAACCACTTCCTACTCATATCCACTCTAAGATATATTCTTTCAATTATTGTTTTTAAAGTATTATTCAAAATTTATCAGTAGTTCAAATCTACATGCAAAACATTAAGCTAAAACTTTATTTTAAAAGTTAAAACAAGCATTGTCAGTATGTTTGTCCCTGTTAGGGACCAGGGGTTCTGGCAGCTGTTCAAGCAACTTAACTACTGATAGGCTCATGGTTAAGATTTTCTACATATAATGATCTCTTCAATGGCTCTTCCTGATCTTTAAAAAATTTCTCCTTGCTTGTTTTGCCAACAGGAAATACAAATATGATGATGAGATGCTATCCTCTGCGAAAAATGTGAGATATGGTGAAACAAATTGCAAAAGTGAATGCCTCTCACATATTTAATCAGCATTATCATCATCATTTATGTTTATATAAATGCCCAGCATGTTTCATAGAGAAAATCTCTCTATGTGGCTGCTAAGAGTTGACAACAACTTAATAGCACATAATCAATCAAAATCAATGAACCAACCTGCTTCCTTTGCATTGTTCTAATCCAACAAAGTCTTTCCCCCTCCCCCTTCTATTCCTGCAAATGAGTATGGAAACCTAGCCTGCCAAATCTTCCCAGACTTTATGAATGAAGCTTTAAAAAATTTAGCTTTAAAATCATGTACAAATTTACCCATCTGAAGTTTTAAAGTTTACTTATTTGTAAAGTTTATTTATTTAACTTTAAAGTTTATTTTTAATAATTCCTGTCCTAACTCATTATTAAATAATAATCCCAAAATACATCCTGTACTTTTTTTTGTATGTTTATCATGACTAGAACATACAAATCTGTTTATCATTTAGAAAACCCACACATTCTAACATCTTCTGATATTGCCAGCTTGCCAGGAGACCGGAATACCTCTGCCATCTCAAAGATGAAGAAGAACTGAATGCTAGTGCTGGGAAGCAAAATATTATTGAACAGTCCATCAAAAGATTTGAAAAATGGGTTGGCCAAGATGAGCAGGTTCCTGGAAAGCAGCTGAAATCCGACAAGGCATCCTAGCACCGGCCAACTCCAAATGAACAGCAGCAAGGCTCATGGGAGACTGAGGCCAGCTTTTCCGCCATTTGGTGATGGGTTTGACCACAACTTTCATTACCAATGAACAAGTATGACCTACCTGACACTGGATCTTAGATTCACATATCAGAGAAAACCTCAGAGAAATAAATCTTCAAAGGGACAAAGCCCCACAAAAGTGATCAATTCAAGTTCTCTGTTCCTTGTGCCTGTACCCCTAAATGAAGTGGAAGTCTGACCTAAGCGTAGCACATAAAATTATCCGCTACAATGTCCTACTTGTCAATGACTACTTCAGCTTCAACCACAACAATACACAAGCACACTTAATTTAAGTTAAATCGCTCCAAAGTCAACTGCAGAAAATACGACTTCACCAACAGAGTGGTCAGTGCCTGGAATGTACTACCTGACTCTGTGGTTTCTTCCGCAAACCCCACAAATTTTAACCTTAGACCATCTACTGTCGACCTCACCCCATTCCTAAGAGGTCTGTAAGGGGAATGCATACCATTCCTATCCTAATGTTTATTTTTATTCATATCCATTCCATGTATCAAAATTCATATTTATACATATATATGTTGTCTAATATGTGCTTGATGAAATAGAGATTAAAAAAATAATCTACTAATCTAAGAGAAACTTCTAATCTCTGGAGGAGGAGATTGTCAGCTTGCTTTGAGAAAGAACTAAGACCAGGAAGTGGAGGAAGGAGATGTTATGCTTGATTGTCAGAGGAATGTGCTTGCTTGGAATTTTTGGAGTCCTAAATCCTAGATCTATCTGCTGTGTACTATATTGTTCTCAGAAGAGTATTTTGTCTCATCAAATGCCATTGTTAATAGACAGCAACAGTATAACCCTTAGAACTGAAATCCATTTAAGAATTTATTTGTTTTAAAATGTTAGTACCAGCAGCACCAACAAAGAAGGGGGAAACCAATAGCCAATAGGAAAAGTTGAAGAAATCATGAATGACATTTTAAGAAAGAACCACATTTTTAAGCTGCATTCCTGGCAGTTCTGAAGGTTGAACATTCAGAGGTACATAAGGTACCTAAATTGCTAAAAAGCATGGAGGATTTGAAAGGACCAATGAACTGAGAAAGAGGGGAAAACAAAAAAAGTTGTAATCCTGTAATTGGTAGATGGGTTACTTTCATCATATCTGTCACTCAGAACATTATTACAACAATGTTGTTGTAATGTCTTATTATTAAAGCTACACTTGTTCACCATCTATTAGCACATTTCAGAAGTCTGTCTAGTGCCACTTTATCAAACCAATGAGAAATAGCAGAAAAGAAATAAACAAATAGAGAATTATGGGTTTTGTTAATCATGATTTTTAGCAAGGCTCCACTATCCCAAGAACTGTGGACTCAAATTCCCAGAATTCCCAGCCAGTTGAAGGCTACATGTCTTAAAGTTGCAAAGGAAAGACTGGCCTGGTGTTTTGTTCTAACCATCTGATACAGATGCACCGTGAAGCCACATTCTGCTCCTTGTGCTCTGCTGAGTTCAGAAAGTTTATAAGGCATTCCAAAAAGGGAAATGGTTACCTTTTGTGAAACATGTTCTTTGTGATTTCTTAATATGCCCTGATGAGGACTCTTCATGTAAAGGGGGATGTAGACATTGTCAAGCTTAGGATAAATGCTAAAACGTCAAAGGGCTTTGCAATGAAAAGTTTCTGATCCAGTCCACACAACCAAGAGGCAGGCAGCATAGTGGACTCAGAACATCTGTCCAGGGCTTCATTTTTAAGAACTTTTGAATAATTTCCCAATTTCTTCATTTGAGTTTAGGAGGAAGGCCTAAACTAGGGTCAGACGCAGTAACTAATAACTTGTTAAATGCATTCCTGAATAGCTTGAGAAACAGTATGGATGTTGAAGGAGAGGAGGACACATAAATAATTAAACTGATTAAAGAAATCTTCTCTCTCTCTTTTTTTGTAAAGAAATGACAGGTTGCAAGATATGAACTTGTCTTTTTCTAGTAAAAATTGTGCACGCACCGAACCGGCAGTAATGCCGGCAGCAACCAACCCCTGTTTCTAAGTCTGTTAGCTGAAGAACATCTGACGGCCGTGACCAGGGAGGCCTTTTACCAGGTTCGCCTGGTATGTCAGTTGCACCCCTTTCTGGATCGGGATGCTCTGTGCACAGTCACTCATGCCCTCGTCCTTTCTCGCCTGGACTACTGCAATGCTCTCTACATGGGGCTGCCCTTGAAGAACACCCGGAGGCTTCAGCTGGTCCAGAATGCGGCTGCGCGGGTTATCATGGGGGTACCTAGGTGCTCCCATGTTACTCCCCTTTTAGGCGGCCTGCACTGGTTGCCGGTTGTTTTCCGGGTGCGATTCAAGGTACTAATTATGACCTTTAAAGCGCTCCATGACTTAGGCCCAGGGTATCTGCGAGACCACCTACTGCCACCAGTAGTCTCCCACCGCCCAGTGCGATCCCACAGAGTTGGCCTCCTCAGGGTGCCATCGGCCAGACAGTGTCGGATAGCGACCCCCAGAGGGAGAGCCTTCTCTGTGGGAGCGCCTTCCCTCTGGAATGAGCTGCCCCCGAAGCTTTGTATAATCCCCAGCCTCTGGTCCTTCTGACGAGCCCTAAAAAGTTGGCTTTTCCAGCAAGCAGGCCTGGCCTGAACAGAATAAAATAAATGATTAATTTAATTGTTAATTTTAATCTAATTTTTAAAATTGTATTGTTAATATTAATTGGGTTTGTTTTTGGATACTTTATTTAATTTCCTTTTTAACTTTTGTAATATGTGTGGTTTTTTTTAATATTGTACGCCGCCCTGAGTCCTTTGGGAGAAGGGCGCCATATAAATCCAATAAACAAACAAACAAATAAGTTGTGCATTCCTAATTTAGAACTTGCAAATTATCTGAGAGTCAGTTTAAGAATATCAAACAATAATCTTGAATCCCAGAAATAAATGTGTCTATTTGGCAGTGGTTAGACTTTGCATCTAATATTGCTATGGACTTGGTCATCAAAATTTAGGTGGGCAGAAGTTGCTTTCACATTGGGCTTCACTGTCCCCCGACAATAGATATAGGTAATACCATGGAAATGAAAACTTACATTCATGTATTTTCCAAATAGATAGTGTCTGCACAAGCTTCATAAAAAAATCTTGTTGAGGATGAATATTGAGATCATTTATCTTCTGAGGCCTCTGTTCAGATCCTCTAGTATACAAATCAGTTCATTTTCACCTAGAAACCTCAAAGCCATCCCTGTAATGCAGAGATCCTTTGTGCATCATGACCTTGTCTAACTTCTCTTATTATGTGTTTGTTTATCTATCACATACCCTGTAGCAATCCAATTACTCTAGTTGGCTTACCTAGAGTATATATGTAAGAATCCTCTTTTTTAAGAAAATATATTTTCCCTCTGTATGTTATTTACATTGATTTGATTTCTAAGTAAGAAGGAATTCCTTAGGAAGGAACAGGAATAGTAAATTATTTAACTTACCATTTTGAGTGTCCTGTGTACAGAAATGCATCGATACATGTTGAATTAATAAAGAAATATTGTAAGCATGAGTACAACAGAACTCACTTTCAACTAACTGCGTAGGCGTATGGATTCTAAATCAAGGCTCTAAAACGATAGATCTCAACTCCAAGGAACTATATTTCATTCCAAAATGATTGCTATATCAAAAATGAGGAACAAATCACAAGTTAACCCTTTGCCCCCCTCCCCCACCGGATACATTCCAGTAACATCTAACATGGTTTTGTTTCAGTGTTGCATTATATCCAACTTCAGCTGAGGAATAATCCAAGCTTACATTTAGAAACAACAAAAAAAACGCTCTATACTGGATAGTCACTTCTGGCAATTTTATTCTGTTCTTTGGACTGATGGAATGGCAATTTCTTTATCCCTCCTCTCCTCCCCCCCCCCAGCCCTGCTTTTCTAATTCTAAATATCAGGATCAGTTTGGATGGGCCTGTATTCACAAATGAATAAAAATGAGTAAAGTCTTCAGAATCAAAGGTAAGCCAAAACTGGAACCCAGAAGCACAAGGCAACCCAGAGAGCCCATCTGCAGCCAAATCAGGCAGCCGATCCAGACACAGCTTAAAGGCTGGCAACAAGACCGCTTACAAAATCTGCCAAGGAGCCAGATGCTGTTGCTTCCAAAGCTTGGCATGATGGTCCCCGATTGCCATCCAACAGAGAGGGAAAAAGAGGAATGATCTAATGTAGTGGGATACAACACATCCCACCTCAACCTATTTTATTGCTCATCAAAAAAAAAAAACAACCCAAGAAGTAGAAGATGGTATTGGAAACCTATCGTTGTTTTTGAAATACATGCATTAGCCACAACAGAACATATGCCAGTTGGGGAATGGAGTACTTGCCTAAATGTATAAGCCATGAAAAAATATTATGTACACGATACATTTGGTGTTATATATGAGTGTGAGAGAGGGAGAGGGAGAAAAATACTGTCAGAATGGTTATTCTCAGAATGAATATATGTATATCACAGATAAGATTCAGTCTTTTAATGCTAACATTTCACATTTTATTACCTTAGACAGCTGATCTCGTTCTATACATTTTTTTTACTAGATTTGGAACATCAAGAAGCAAGCTGCCATTCTAAAAGTGATTGAAAAAGAGAAACACACTTGTCAAGTTCCAATATAAGCAACTGTATTTGTGATAATGATTCCAACTTTCCAATACATACATAAAATACAAATATTGATCTGGTTGATGCTTAGATCAAAAATAGCAATAAAAATATCAATCCTGTCATACTGGACACCTCAAAAATATATGAACAGCTTCTAATTTCCCATGAATATTTCAAACAGCTGTATTTTTCTTATTGCACCAGTAAAGTTTTTCTCTAACATACTGTACTGTGAAAAACAATTCAGAGGTGGCATACATAATGCCTCAAGGAATATCCCATGTGTCTATATTGGGCACCTTCATGGGGCAGAACAATTCATGGGGTGTCCATTATTAGTTATTGGGTGACTTCACTCGACACATTTAACTTTTAAAAGCTGACACTAAACTCAGTCATGGTTTGCTCAATAAACCAACCTTTCATAATATACTGAATATTAATGACATGGCATGGAATCATATTACCTACCTAAAAAATAGTTGGGCAATTTATGATTCTGTATGGTAAGCTAATACAGCCTGTGAATCCAAATTCTGGTTTTACTTCCAGAAGGAAGTAATTGGTTGTCTAGGTCAGCTAAGAATATGTCCAAAAATTCTATGCAATGCTGAGGCAGACCCTGAAGTCTACTTCAGACTCCTAGCATGCTTGTATGCTTGTCTTCTTAACACAGTATTAATGTTCCAGAAAGACAAGATATGCAAGGGAAGTAAGAGCAGTTCAGGGACACCACCCTTAAAGTGACTTTTCCATAATAAAATATATTGCATCAGCATCAGCCAAGCACTGCCCCTGGTCTTAACTTTGCTGAAAAAGCTAGAAAGATTTGTACAAGTAATGATCCTCAAAGGCAAGGTTGGTAAAAAGAGGTGATGTGTCTCCAGGGGAATGGCAGTTGTCTTTTTGTAGTCTACAATATGGGGGCACAGAAGGCGAAGAGTGGTGGTGAGGCCCTAATAGGGCCCAATTCCCGGCTTCAGTAAGATCTAACAGTAGGGTATGCCTATGTTCCTCCTAGGAAAAGTCAAGTTCTCCTGCCTTATTATGTACTCTTGTGTATCAGTCACCTTAAGCATGTACTCTAAGGTCCTCTCCTTTTCTGATGAAGTTTTATTAGACTCAAGTTTTATGACACAGTATGTCAGATTATTCTTCCATAATAGCTTCCAAGCTAACCAGAGTCTGTGGAAAGTCATCAGTTTTACCTTTCTATTTTCATCATTCTTAATCCCACCCACACATACACATACTATCTGCTCTTTTAAGAGGTGTTTTACTTGTGCAAAAGATAAACTGCTTAGGGTGGAACAACACCTTACCCAATCACTGTAGCACACAAAAAGAAAAACACTCTTGTTGCACATTTCTTCTTTAAAAAGTGCTGTCCCCCTACATTCCATCTAATATTATAAATGAATAGTTGTTAAGAAAAACCTTACTGAGTCACAATGAACCAGCAAAACAGCCATCTAGAGTGCTGCTGGAGGAAGACAAGGAGCAAGTTTGATCAAACACAGCTAAGACTTTATTAAGGATTAACTTGTAGCAAACTCACACAGTGTTTTAAAAATTGATGATCTAAAGTTTCTAATAGCTGAAAAGCAGTCAACAAGCAATTTCCAAAAGTGATTAGAAAAGAAAGTATGCAAAGCCAGTGTCCTTTTGAAGGTACCACCTGCGGTTTGAGCAAAAGATGGCTATTCATCTCTCTGAGCTTTAAACCTGCCAGAGTCTGCTGTCTTGTGGTCTCCACATGAGGAACAACTGTATGGAGCATTTGTGGGTGATCTCAAATCAAAGAGCCTGTTTACTAAATGGCTCTTCATGCTGCTGTGGTCTTTTTACTGACTTGTCTTCATTTTGCCATTTTTCCCCAGAGGTTCTGCTGCAAAATCAATAACAGAAAGTCCAAAGAAATTTTAGCAAAAGAGGTTTTAAACTATTTAAGAATGAAAAAAATGGAATAAACAGGACAAGGATTATGATAACCTTGATTTTTTTTCAGAGTTGCAAACAGATAGCTCAGATGGATTTGAAATAACATTTTGGAAATAATTACAAAATTCCTTCCGATGAGAAAATGTTTTTGTTTTGAATTCTCTTTAAAAATGATAAAATGAGACTTTGAAAGTTGGACCAGAAAACCAGAAGGAATTAAAGATTGCAGTTAAAGGAGAAAAACACTTGAATTTGACTTATAGAATAGAGAAATGTTTTAATATTGGACATACTGAAATATATTTTTGAATAATGGACCCAGAGATTAATTTTTAAGTGTCTGCCTCTACAGATAGACTGTGTCTAACAGATGTTCTGGAAGAGGAACAAATATTACCAGACCAGACTGAAACTGACCTGAAAGTGGATTTAAAATTCACAGGCTATAAGAATATGGAAAAAGAACTACACTGGATATAGAAATGAAACCAGATATCTTAATAATCAGAACAAATATACAGTACAAATAAAAAACAAAAAAGTGACCTGTATAGCTGTCTTCACAAAATTGTTCAAAATTTTAATATCTCTTTTGTGAACTTCCCCATATTGGATTTACAGTACAAAAGAGGCTTGTTAAAAGCTTTGAACAATTTTGTGAGAAGGGTTAAAAAAATGAAATTAAGTTCCAAGGCATTATTTGAAGCACCTAAAATATCAATATTGTTAAAGTAAAAAGGAGGAATATAGATTTAGTTTATTTGATTAAGGTTAAATTTGTTGCTGTCTCTGGTAATCTTTAATGGACTTTTGCTATCAGTACTGAATATCAAAGCTTTAAGGATTTGTTTATAGATACAGCATATGGAAAGAAAAGACTATTTGTTATATTTCAAAAGAAAGTGATAAGTTACTAAAATTGTTTATATGTGATGAAGGAGAAAGTCATTTTTTTAGATATTTCTTTTTTTACAATTACAATAGCAGAGTTGGAAGGGACCTTGGAGGTCTTCTAGTCTAACCCTCTGCCTAGGCAGGAAACACTACAGCACCGCAAACAAATGGCTATCCAACATCTGCTTAAAGACTTCCAGTGTTTGAACATTCACAATTTCTGGAGGCAAGTTGTTCCACTGATTAATTGTTCTAGCTGTCAGGAAATTTCTCCTCAGTTCTAAGTTGCTTCTCTCCTTGATTAGTTTCCACCCATTGCTTCTTGTTCTGCCCTCAGGTGCTTTGGAGAACAGTTTGACTCCTTCTTCTTTGTGGCAACCCCTGACATATTGGAATATTGCTATCATGTCTCCCCTAGTCCTTCTTTTCATTAAACTAGACATACCCAGTTCCTGCAACTATTCTTCATGTTTTAGCCTCCACTCTTCTAATCATCTTTGTTGCTCTTATCTACATTCTTTCTAAAGTCTCCACATCTTTTTTACATTGTGACAACCAAAACTGAATGCAGTATTCCAAGTGTGGCCTTACCAAGGCATTATAAAGTGGTATTAACACTTCACATGATCTTAATTCTATCCTTCTGTTTATGCAGCCTAGAACTGTGTTGGCTTTTTTGGCAGCTGCTACACACTGCTAGCTCATATTTAAATGGTTGTCCCAGAGGTGGGTTCCTACCAGTTCGTGCAGGAGTGTTTGAAGCATGGCATAATCCAGTTATTTTGGAGGAGTTTGAGGCTGTTGGTCTTGATAAAGTGGCTATACATAGGCTTACCTGAATATTAAGTCATTGACACTCTTATCTAGTCAAGAATTCCCAAGAGACAGGCCTGAGATAAATACTGAGGCATCGTGTCTATAGAGATCTTCAGTCTTCCAGGTCATAATTGTCCCAAAGGCATTTTTTCAAGAGGCAACTGGACTTTCTGGTTTTTCTTTGAAGATGTTTTTCACTTCTCATCCAAGAAGCTTCTTCAGCTCTGACTGAAAGGTAGAGAGTGGAAGGATTTATACTCCTTGCAGACAGTTGGTCATTTTCATTCTTTTAGTCAGTCATTAAGGTCACCTAGAGGTTAATCTGTGTCATCAGAATCACCTGGTGCAAGTTGATGTGAAGCCTTCTTGGAACTATTTGAAAGGACTGTGTTGTAGATTGGAGGTACTGTACATGATGTCATATCCAGGGGTAAGAGCCTACCAGTCCTAAAGTCATAGACAAAGTAGACAATCACCATAAATGAAACACCAGTTGGGCTGATTTCCTCCTTCCTAAAATGGCTAAAATGGAAAGCTTATTAGCAAGACTTGGAGCAAAGAGCCTACTTCTGCTATAGCTCCCTTATAAATGATAACTTCTGCCTTTGGTTCTAAAGGTCCATTATAAATATCAAAAGGTCCATGATGCAAGTATTAGCTTCTGCCTTTGAGAGACTTATGTTCTAGAAATATCCTAATCCTCTTTTAAAATATCAGTTACATAAATTAATGCATAATGTGATTTTTTTCCCCCTATTGATTAATTTCACTGAAGACCTCTACATTGTAGACTTAAGAATGGGGGGAAAGCTCTTATCATCCATTGGCTCATATTTTTGATCATCTGATGAACCCAAATCCCTGTCCTTCCGTTACAGAGAGAAACCTCCAGATTTATTCATTACAATTGCTATATTTTATGCAAAATGTACTGGAAATTATTCTTACTTATTTATTTTGCTATTTCATTCCCCATTTACCCAACCTGGGAAGATAATTTCCAAGCTGTTCATAGTTTGCTTACATTTTCATTACAGTGTTCTGAAAAACCAGGGGATTAATTGCAAATAGACCATCCATTGTTCATTTCTATTTTCTGATCACTTGTGAACAACGCTTCTTGTCTCTTAATATGTATTCTTGAAAGTCCCCACTGATTATTTTTCTCCACTATAAGAATTATCCTTTTCTTTCTACCTTCTGCTCCTTGTGTTGTGATTTTCATTTATGTGTAATAGGATTGAAAAGCTATTCAATTATGCTGTCAATATCATCATCCAGTTTCTCTTTGTTTACTGAGTTCCTGACTACGTAAAAATTAACGGATCAATAGAAGGGCTAAAAGATTTTCAGATCTTATTGGCATCATTATGCATTTTGTTTAAGTAAAAGTTAGCAACAATTTTAGGAATTATCTTAGTGAGAGACAGACAGTGTAGCATGAGTGAAAGCTGTATTTTGTTTAACCCTGTCATGGTTAGCTAAGAAAGCAAATACTGTATCTTCTCTTTTTATTGTAATAAACTGATAGCTAAGTATGTATATTTACACCAATAGCTGGAGCATATAGAATTTGAAGTTACTCTACCAACTGTTTACATACACATACAAACTAACATTCTTTTAAAAATAATCATCAGAGGATCTAATGATGATGCCCTCTTAATGTCTGAACTATTTGGAAAGAAAATATTTTTTAAAAAAAACAACAAATAATTAAAATACTTGGAATATGAGTTTCATTTTCTCCTGAGAAGAGCTGACAGGACACTAGCTCATTGGATTAGATCAGCTCCAATCCAAAGAGTGTACACTTCTCTTTATTCACAGCTTGAACGTGGGCTTGTTGTGTCGGAATAAGTCTACCAAACCCAAACAGATGAATGTACTTCAGTACTTGGAGAACATTTTATACTCATTATGAATGCAATGCAATACCAAAATATGTCCCCTAGGACCAAAATATAAGATGAGGACATACTATAAGCAAGCTCCTTTGCATTTTAAAAACAATATTGATAACTTAAGAACACGTATTAAAACCTGTCATTCTAACATAAAATAAGACATATCCGAGTAAAAAAAATGTCATTAATTTTCAGGTTTCTAAGTGAATGCATGACAAATAATCTGTTGGTGCTAGGATAAGAATTTTTGTAGGAATGTGGATAAGATGGTCAACATAATTTACATCTGACATGCCTTAGGGCAGTGT